>NC_090808.1:1592500-2275000 GCF_036512215.1 Solanum lycopersicum | reverse complement strand
TAGTAAGAATTGGAAGTCGTCGGAAATAGGATTATTGATGATCTATCGCTAATTCGTCAATGTGGATGGTAGCGTGTGTGCAGTCTTATTCTTCTATTGTATGAAGTTAGAGCGGTTGTTTTCGATGTACGTATGACTAAAGTAACATATATGAAAAGGAATATAGTAGTGAAGAAATCATGCTATAATTCATTTTTATTATAGTATTTTTTTTTTATTTCTTACCTGATATTCGATCAATATGTATATTATATATTTTACTATATTAAAAAAGGAATTAGCTATAAAATTCATCGTTAAGAATTAGCTAACGGGATTTTTGATGATCCATCACTAATTCGTCTTTATAGTATTTTTTTTTTTTTTTTTATTCGTATGAGCTTAACTGAATAAGAAATTATATATGACGTACGTTGATAATTTGTCACTAAATATCCCCTAGCTAACGAGATATTCTTAATAATATATCGTATATTCATCATTAAATAAAATTATTGATGTATTTTTACTGTTTAATCATAAAAAACTAAAACTTCAACATAAGTAATTCTTTTATAATTTTATTTTCAAATATAAAAGGTTACTTATTATTTATTAACCCCACATCAGCTTTACATGTAGTAAGACTTACTTCATTATTTTATTTTATTTTATTTTATTTTATTTGTTTTTTCCTGGTTTTACAGTAAGATATTTTCTCTTTTTGTATAAAGTAAGATTTGTATAATAATTTTTGAACATGTGAGTTAAGTTAGTGTCAAAGTCAGTGGCAAAGCTACATGATTTCAAGGAATTCAGTTGAATTCCTTTTTTCTGAAAATTATATTTTTCATATTTATAGTAATAAAAATGAATATTCTTATGTATATAAATAATTATTGTATTTATTTTATAAGAAAAGAAAAGGCAACTTCTAGCTAATTTAGTTATAAAGGTAGTTTCAAAAATTTCTATTATAAGTTGCAACGTTCAAATAACACGCGTGATATCTTAATATTATTTATGAATATCATTATTAAAAAATTTAATTTCATCATTATAAGAATATATTTTTAACAGAATAGGGATGAAATCGCTTTTTTATTCCTAATACAAAATTTTCAGACATAAATTTAAATTTAATCGACTTTGAATGAGGAAAAAAAATAAGAAGACAAGATAAGATATGAGAAGGAAAAAATTGAGAGGTAGATGAATTAGAATCATTTCCATTAAATGTGCCCCTTTCTCTATTGTTTTGTGTAAATTTTTTTTTTAAAAAAAATATATTTCAAGAATAGCAATAGGACAAAGAAATTTTTTTTGGCGTAAATAAAATATAATGTCTGGTACAATAAAAGAATGTGTTTAAAAAGTATTATTTAGACAGTTCATTTTAATGTTAATATTAATAATTATTTTTACGATTTAAATCTATAACCTATAAATAATATAAAAATAATTTTATTATTTCTCCGAGACTTGAATTTGTGACCTATATAAATAATATAATGCATTGGCTCTAGAGGTTCAATGATTTATGTCTTAACCCTAAATGAAAGCAACATCAACAAAAGGCAATATTGGTATATGAATGAAGCACTCTTGCCTTTAAAGCAAATATAAATTAGTAAAAAAAATAGTGTTTCTTTTATTTTATTTTATTTTATTTCTTTTTTCTATTTCAGTAAAGATTAATTTTACCTTTATTTTATTTTTTTACTATATTATGAATGTCAGTGTACTAAAACTGAAGGACTAATTGTGGGTCCAAAATCTGATTTTAGCCATGGTGATGTAAATGGTGAATAGTGATCATGTCTATGATAGATAGCAATGGAACCTTTCATATGTGTTCTTTTGTATTTTATTTCGTGTGCGCGATCCGTTTTAGAGTTTGATTGATTTAAATTTCGGTTGAGAAGTCTATTTTGAAAGGTTAAATATATCCGATCAAAGGTGACACGAACTCAATCGAAACCTCATGATTAAATATGAGAATAAAGTATCGCTTATATATGTTGCTTGGATTCTCCAGAACTGCTACTACATAAGGTCGAGCTACAACTTTTTTTATTGGCTAGTAACTTTGGTTCAAATCTTGTATTTATGTTTAAACATTCACTTAATTTGTCTAAATAATTTATTAAGGACCTAGTAAATCGCATTTTCTACAATTCAAAACTATAAAACTTAAAACTTTTATTTTATTTTTATTATTACACTCAAATCGATTTTTTTTAAAATATATTATTTTTAAAAGATTTACTACACATTAATCTTTCGATAAATTAATCTATATAATTATCACTCTATCATAAGCTTTGATAATGCCTTTGTCATGTGGTATATATCCCTAGTGAGTGCTCATTGGTGAATTTTTTTTCAATTTTATTTGGTCACATATTAATTATTTATTTAATTCAGATACAATGAATTTCATTATTTGATGGACAATTTGTGAAAGTGAACCATATATAATATTAAAGATAGTGCTTCTTGATGATAATTATTAAATTGTAAGAATTATTCTATAGTCAAACACAAGCTTTAAATAGAGATTAATAATTTTATTAATTTTGCTAAATTTTATTAAAATCATGAATGATGGGATAAAAATTATATTAAGATATACAAAAAAAATTTATAAAAAAAAAGATTAATATTAAGTGGATTCAACTATTTATATATATTTAAAATATATTATTTTTTATACCATTTGACAAAATGTAAGACTTGATGTCAACAATTCATCACAAAAGAAAGCCTTTTCTATACTAAAAAATAAATAAAATTGCATATATATATATATATATATGTCAGAAAAAATTGTCCAATTCACATCCAAGAAAGCTGTAAAGTTAGAAACTTTAGGGATCCATTGTTGGAGAATAATTTGTTTTTATTTTAATTTAGGATTTAAAAATTAATTTATTATGACAATATAATTTAATAATGATAAATAATAATAATTGGTGGGAGGAGTAAATTAAAAACCTCATAATTCATATTGACTAGTGGTGGAAACTTGACATAAGAAATATTAATAATAGAAAATATCACATAAATTATTTACGAACTATTATTTTAAATTATTTGCTACTCAACGAAAACTTCAAATTTATTAAATTTTTCATTTTTTAAGAAGAGCGGATTCACTTTATCACCTGAATAAATGACATGAACAAAATTATAAAGTAAATAATTAAAATATTAAAGGATTTTCACTTGACATTTGACATTAAAAAAAAAGTTATAAAGTAAATAATTAGAATTTTAATGCAAGCAAATTTTTGTTTTATTTCAAGCGAAGATATTGATCCCTAATCGATTTGCTTGAAATTATCCGCTAATAATAATTAAATCATCATATTATCAAATCGCGCTTCTATTATTACATTTATAAATTATTATTTTTGTAGAAATTATGTACTTACGTAGTATGAAAATGTATAATACATCATTAGCTAGAGAAATTAATTTTTGTTTCGATTTTTAATTACAATTCTAGTTCAAAATCTTTAGTAAATGACTTCAAATTTTATTGACTTCTTTAAATGAATTGATAAAATATTATTTTCCAAAAAAAAAAAAAGACAGTGAGATTAAATGTATGGTGATATATTGTTGGCAATAAATGTTAAAAACCTACCAACTTATGAGCAATAAATCTCCAAGCATGTCACCTCCATATTTTTATTTTATTTTATTTACATTTTTATAAGCCTAAAGATTCTTATAAATTTGTAAAGATATATCGTAAACAAGAATCAAGTCGACATACAATTCAAATTAATTCAGTCTAAATATTTTAAAAGATATTTTATTTGATATAGTGAGTTTTATAAGATACACAAATAAATTATAAAATAAATTGCACTTAAAACTTAGTAAAAATCGATGAGTATGATTATAATTCGATTTTTTGCTCAATTCACTTTAACTCAAAGTAGTAATATCTAAGTGTGTCAATAACTTGTCTTCATTAACTTACTTTATTTCGATTTTTCTAAATTTAGCTTAAATACCCTATTTGACACTCTTAGATAACAAATAATCTGCGTAAACGTCACTCTCCTTTGACCCCGCTCTATAGCACCATACTAATTTTGTTGTTGAATTTTTGAATTGCTAAGTAGAAAAAGTTGACATTTTTTAAAACTATATATATGTGTTAGTACCTAATAGGAAAAATTACATAAATTAATATATTTTAAAAAATAATTACTGATTTTAGCGATACTTTTTGTTTATTACTATTTATAGCAATGCTTTGTTAAATTCGTAATATGTATTAAAAGTGAATCATGTATCCAATATATATGAATTATGATTGTTTTTTGAAATATATCATGTTTGTATTGTATTATAAGTGTATTAAAATGCGTGATAAATATATTATTCATCATTCAAATTTGTATTATATGTGAATAATAAATTGATCTTTATAATATATATTAAACTTGTATTATAAATGAATTAAAAATAATCAAATAAAAAAAATATTATTACTATAATCGATAAATATATTTTTATTTTAGTATATTTACGTAAGTTTTCTACCTAATATATATGTAGAATTGTACTTTGCATCACAATAGCCACTTTCTTAGACCAGATCTTGGACAATTTATTTTTTCACTGTTTTGTCGGCCGTTGAAATAAATTTCACAAAAATAGTCACATTTTACCTTTTGTTTAAAATAGTAATTAAATCGTTTCGATTTTTACAAGTGAAATTCTATGAAATCGATTAGCCATTCTAATTATTGTTATAATAATCACTAACCCTTCAAGGTTAAAAATATATTTATCAACTTGAAATATATAATTTTTCATGTGATAAGTGTATTAATCTGTATAAAAAAATTATATTTTTTTTCAAATTTAGATTATTAATTATGTTTGTCATAGAATTTTAATCATAATCGCTTCATGACTTTACATCGTAATCACTTCATGACTTTACTTGTATGGTTTTTTACACTATCAAGTTATATAAACATCTAATAAAATTTCAGTCATTAACAAAATTCATTTTTTTTAATAAAATTGTTTGGGGTGAAGTGATAGTGGGAGAAATTCAAAAACACGATCCAATGAATTTGAAAAAAAAAAATTGAATGAAGAGTCTTTTGATACCGATATATTTAACTTTTATTGTAAGTCTGATATGATAACCCGAAAAAATAAAATATTGAAAGTTCTTACTTTGGTAATATATACAATTTATTTTATTTTTTTTATCTTAAATATGCTTCAATTGTGTAATTATTGTTATTTTACACAATTAAAAATTATTTTTTGTTAACTGCAATGGAAAGTGGGCCCCATTGCCGACAGATAGAATAGGCCCAAAATAGCTTTTGGGTCATGGGAGTATGGGCCCATTTGAGTTAATACTTTTAAAACTTGGGATTCTTGTGATATAATATAAAATTATAAATAGGGACTTTGGACTATTTTTAAAAAGATGCTTTTTATATCAATGAAAAAAAAATAAAAATCTTTCAAGGCTTTCACATTCAACAACATAACAAATCTTTAATGTAAAATATTGTTCCCTATTTTGTTTTTTTCTTATGATATATTATGTATATTTAATTTTCCATCAATTGGCTACAACTTTAAGTTGGGTAGATTTTGGAAAGTATTGGATGGCCCACACTTTTTAAGTCTTGATGTTTTTGGGGGGGATTTATTTGTCCAAAAATGCAAAAGTGGACATTTTTCTTGAAATTATTTGCATTTTATTTGTAATATAAAGTAAAGTAAACACTCACTTGGATGTATTAGATGTTAGAGAATCTATTTATCTACTTTGGAGTTGCAAACTCAATTTTGGATTTCATAGAAAAAAGGGAATAATTTCACTATAATCACAAAAATATCTATGATTAACTAAATAGAGTATCATTCAATGAATTGTCTTGTGTTACTAAGTTTCAAGACGTTCACTGAATCTTTCACAATGTTTTGGTGGCAGGTATTAGTACATCAAAGCCTTAGAGAGTCGTTGGACTCCAGACAAGCCGTTATGAAGCATCATCAGCTCAGGTCAGACGATTCAAAAGGACCAGACATAAACCACCTGCTAAGAAAATGATAAATAAGACAAGCGATTAATCTAGCAAGTCAGGGAGTCAAGATGAATTTTTTCAGGGTGTGTAAACTTCCTTATATATTCTGCCACATGTGCCGGTGTGAAAGGATTTTATGGTCTCGGTCATTCTTCAATGAAATATTCCAATTTTCACAATAGAAGCGACAAACTATTATAATACTTTCGATCCTCAACAACAATATTCTTAAAGTAATGAGATCTTCTAAACCTTTAAAATGAATGAAAAATATTCAAATTAAGAAACATTGTAGTATTTTAAATCTTTAATTACTATACGCTTAAACACCTGAAAGAGATTAATAAAATCTATATTTCACCAATTTTCATTTGGAACTAGTGTTCCAAATGATCTAAAACTAGTAGTAAATTGAAGGATAAGTGGTGTGGGGGTTGGTGTTAGAAATTTGCATGCATCAATCAATTTTGGTAGGGAGTTAAAACTTAAATTAAAGATAATGGACACATATTAATGTCAATTAGGATATAAAAAATAATGTATTTCTACTCACCCCGAGCGATCTTTATTTTATGCAAAGTTTCACTTCTTTCTTCGATTCTTCTACTAGTTCAATTACGTCGAACATGCAACATCATATCATACAAAAACATCAATTTTTATGTGTCTAAAGATAATTATTAAAGTGAAATGATATTCTTGATAGCAAAGGTGTGATGGTGCCAATTTTAAACCCTTTCTAGTCACTATTTAATTTTTCTCCTATAATTTTTAAAAATTTTACAAAAATATTTTTTTTAAGAAATTACTCTTTTGGACAATATTAAATTTGATTCTAATATTTTTTTCACATAACTTTAACGACAAAACACTATATAAAGGTGGTAATCTAATATTTACAAAAAAAAAAATTACAAAAATTAAAAATCATAAATTAAGATTTTCTTATAATATTTCAGTTTGCTCAAAAAGGTTTTCAGATTTGTATAGTCTAAAGGTCTATAAGTA
Organism: Solanum lycopersicum; assembly: GCF_036512215.1. Lineage (NCBI taxonomy): Eukaryota > Viridiplantae > Streptophyta > Magnoliopsida > Solanales > Solanaceae > Solanum > Solanum lycopersicum. The sequence goes on along the minus strand of NC_090808.1, from coordinate 2,267,933 downwards.
ATTACAACAAAATCTTACTAGAGAATTATTTACTAAAAAATTATTTTAAGAAAAGGAGATAAAAGGCAAAAATTAAATCTTTATCAATTTTTTTAAAAAAAAACATATATCATTAATATGGTGGCCACCTTATTGTGACTCCTCATGAATATATTTGGAGAGATCTATATATGAGATATTGTATCATATATACATAATAAAGTAACCAAATAAGAACAAAATTTCAATTCTCTCTCAAATTGATTTGATAGTGATGTTATGTCTTTTACACTTTCATTTATTCGTATCGAGTGTTTACATCAAGCCAATACATGTTATGTGTTTTAATTTATAGTTTATTTTACTTTATTAAATCACGTAATAATTGCATTTTGCATTGATTTGATGTAAATATCTGATGCGACTAAGTTTTTTTCCCCTGAAGTCACCTCATCTTCAAGCAAAGGTGAAGAAAAAATATATGTAACTCATAATATGCATATGTTTCTCCATTTTCTTTGATTTTTTTGTGTTGAAAATTTTTCTTTTGTTGAGGTTTTTTATAATTCTTATCATATTAGAAAAATAGAGTATGATAAGATTTTATTTTCTTTTATCTATTTGGATAGGGTGACTATAATTGTCATTCAATCATTTTCTATTAAAATTTGGTCATTTAAATTTTCAAAAATATTACGTTTTGTGAATTAGGTTGGGTGGTAATAGTATTAGCTTTATTCATGTAGTATTTTCTTTGGATTTTTATTGTTTATTGTGTTTTGTTACCGCACTATTTTATTTGTTGTTGTTACAGGATAAATATACCTCCGAACTATTGTAAATGGTATGCAAATTCCTCTGTCATACTTTTGAGACATTGGTGCTCATGCCGTTCAAAATTTAAAGCGTATATACCTTTTATACTAACGGACATACACGTGTCATAACTTATCCACCGACCGACATTTATTAATTGTTGGTTTGACGGATACGATTGTGCCGCGTGTCCCTATTTAGTCTTCCGTCGTAGTGAAAGACATATATAATCTAGTTTTTCGATGATAAGGGCACCAATGTGCCAAAAGTATGACGAAGGGTATCTGCTTACCATTTACGATAATTCAAGGGTATATTTGTCTTCCCCCCTTTTTAATGCTTTGTACTGCTTTCCTTATTAGTTGTCATGTTTTATTTATTGTCGTTCTTTCTTTTCATAACTACTTTGTTTTTAATTACACTTCAATCGAGGATCCTTCAGAATCAGTTTCTTTACCTCCACGAGGAAAGAATAAGGTCTGCATACACTCACTCTACTCTCCTCAGACTCAACTTATCACAGTTCATTAGATATATTATTATTGTTATCGTAAATAATATACATTTCGTCTTTATCATATCTCAAAGGAATTTTATTATATATACCAAATTATCACATTCAACTTCAAGATATAATGATTGGATCCTTTTTGGGCCTGATACCTTTACTGTTTTTCTGAATTTAAAGCCCATCTAGCTGCAATAAACGGGGAAAAGTGCAAAAATGGCCAATTTTGGGATAATCCCTTAAATAATAGCCATATGTATTAAAATTTTAGCAAATTTAACAACTTTGAAACAACTTAAGATATTCACATATTAAGTTTGAAAAATTCAACACTTCCAACATTTTTCACTTGAAGTTTAGGCTTGAAAAGTTTGGCTTGTCAAGACGAAAGTTACAAAGGTTAAAAAAAATATCTGAAATTTATTATTATATAAAGCAAGGAAAAATTTAAATATAACATGTTCAATTGATTATATATTATATTAGGATTTGAAATATGTATCTACAATTGAACAAACAAGGATATTCTATCAAATCTTAATAAGTACTATTAAAATCAATTTTTTGGTTATTTGTGCACAAAACATATAATACTGGCTACCACTTAAATGATTGCATCCAAATAGGCTACGCGATGAAGTTTTTACCAAATAGGCCCATTTAAGGTTATACTAGAATATTGCTATTACCACTCCATCAATAAGAAAGAAGGTTTAAGTACGATCATCAAATTAATCCCGCATGAAAATTATGAAAGAACACTCGATTACTGCTAACCTTAGTTTCTATCCTAATTCGCGATCCTTAAACCTTTTATGTCATGTCCTCGATAAACTTAAAATGTGTCTTGTCATATAGTGTCTAATTACTTTCTTTGATATTTTTTTCAGTATGCTTCTACTTCTCTTAATGTCGGTCTTGAACTGAATAAACCCAATAACTAAAAAGTCATACTCTATAATCCACAGTAGAATATAAGTTCTTCAAAAGTTACACATAACATAAGCCTAATCCAGAACAAAATACTGCTTGACGTGAATATGTCTTTAGTTATTCAAAAAAGACCTATTAAGATAACATCAAATATATGATTTGACTTTTACAACCTTCAATATTAGTAATTGAGTTTTTTACGTTAAATTTTATATCAGACTTTTCTGAACTCGTATATTTAAACTTACTTCTATGTTTACAACATTATAGATATTTAACATTTTTCATGACACAAAAAAATATAAGATCATAAGTATTTCGTAAAAATAATTGATATACACATAAATTGATCTGGTTGACCATCGGAATAAAATTAGGTAGATTAATTAGTAACACACTAATCTAAACCATTCACGTAGAACTATCTCTATGGTTGTTATAAAAGTCAAATAAAGTCATCCCATGTCTAATATTCATAGTCCAAAAAATTAATAGAAGAAGAGAAGAAAAAGAAAGCAAAAATAAATAAATAAATTATTCAATATCATATAATAAAATATCAAATTATAGTGGACTACTTAGAAATGTGATCATGATTGACCACATCACGTGGAAACATGGGAAGGAAATTTAAATTGAAAAATGATAACACTTAAACACTACCAAATAAAGATAGACACCTATTTTAATTTTGGAAAAAAAGTTTGAAATATATTTGAATTTTGATCGGAATTGCTATTAACGATATCAAATTTTGAAAAGTATTTTTTATCCATATACTATTTAATAGTGTATTTTAAAGGTATCTATATGCCTACGTGTACGTAAAAAATATTGCATAATTATAAATAATAACGTATTTACGTGGACACATATATACCTTTAAGATACACTATTAAATAGTTCGGAAGGGATAAAAGATCCTAAATAAAGTTTGCTATCGTAATAGAAATTTCGGCGAAAGTCGAAATATTTTTTAGACCCTTTTCCCTTTAAATTATTGATTCTTTTTATGTATCAAGAACAAAAAAACTCAATAATTTGGGCTCTAATTATATTTTATTTCGAAAGTTTTTAAAATTATAATAATTTTGATTTTTTTAAAACTCGCGGATACATTACTCACTCGTTTGATCCATAGCAAACGATACATAAGTTATGTATACGATATATATGGAATAATTGGAATTACGAACACATTATGAATTCAAAAACCTAAGCCGGTGACTTTCCTTAGCCATTCATTACTTTGAAATAATTGAAATCATGTATCAAAAATATCATTTGCACCAAATACATTGTATACAAATAAAGTTATAATGTATCTGATAGTAATAAAGTGATGTATCCAAGTGTTTATAGAGAAGGAGAAAAAGGGAGTTTCTTCAATTAATTCAAACGCGATAGAGATTTTCAGACATTCTGTCATCTTGAATTGTATAATTACATACGTTCCGTTATTTTAAATATCTAATTGGTCCAACTAAATTTTTATCTTCCTATACCAACATTAAAACCCTAATAATCACACGTGTCATGTAAACTTATATTTTACCTAATAAATATTTTTCCTTTTTTTCATTCTAGTAAATCATTCACTTCACTAAAAACATCGTACAAAATATTTCATTTGTATTTTATAAACAGAATTAGTTATACTTAAGCAAATTGCTCGAACACCAGGATTAGATGAAAAATATAATTATTCAATACGATACATTACGAAACTAATAACCAAATAAGCAAAATTCATTTTTGTCTTTGTTTTCTTTGTCTTTTTATTAGTAAAGAAACTTCTGATTCTTTTGGTTTACTTTTCCTTTAGAAAACATATATATATATATATATATATATATATATATATATATAGTCTGTGGAGCTTATTTTTTTATACTGAAAATAAATCTTCAATCTCCAAAATCTCATTTTTGTTTGAGCCATTCAAACCCAGGTAAAATTTCTACTAAACCCATAAGTTTTCTTGATCTAAAAGTTTATTTTTTTTGTCAATCTGAATCTGGGTTTTGATATTTGATTGAAATTTGGGGATTTTGATTTCTGGGTATTGTGTTTTTTGTGTTTTTTTTTCAGCAGAAGGGTTCAAAATTTGATTTTTAACAGTGTAGATGGAGATCGATAAAGCAATTAGGGAATGTGATGATCGAAGATTGAAGACTAAGTATAATAATGCCATTTACGTTATTAGAAGAGCACTGGCTCTTTATCCGTAAGTATCAAAATTTGATCTTTCTTTGTTGTTTACTGCACATTTTGTTATTAGAATTAGAGGTAGACCGAAGAAGTATTTAGGAATTGTAATTAGATAGGACATGACACAATTTTGACTTATTGAGGATATGAACTTAGATTAAGATTATAGGGTGTGGAGGTCACGGATTAGGGTAGAAGTGTAGTAGGTTGCAGTGTGTTGTCTTGATGTCCGTTAATATGTGCAGTATTGCTCCTGTATATTCTCTGTCCTCGTTAATGTTACTATTTGGTGATTTAATGTACCTCGACTATCGTGTTTTGTTGTAGTTATGAAATATTTTTCTTTGGACTGAGGGTCTATCAGGAACCACCTCTCTTCGTCTAAAGTAGGGTAAGGTCTGCGTATACTACCAAGACCCCACTTTGTGAGACTTCACGGGGTATGTTGTTGTACGTGAGTCAGTCTAACTGATTTAGCAGCATTATTATCAGATTGTGATGCTCATGAATATAGAAATAGGAAAGTTCGCGGCAAATGTAGATTCACTTTATCAATGTGAATTATTTTGCTCTGGATGGAAATATAGCGTATAATTCACTTTCAATTTGAAGTTCACAACATCGTGATATTAGAGCATATTATTTTAGTAGAACCTTATATTATGCTGTCTGTGCAATAAATGCCTACTCAAGGTAGGGGGTAAGGATTGCGGATACTCTACCCTCCCCATATCTCATCTGTGAGATTACACTAGGTTGTTGTTGTTGTTGAGCAATAAATGCATATAATCTCACTTTATTTCAAGTAATTGAATTATTAATTAGTTTTACTTCCTTTTTTAATAACTGCGGTGTCCGAGCTAGCTTGTGCACCTGGACTATTCCACTGTGGGCTTACTCCTACTAGTATAGTAACTTTGGTCTCCCATGGTCTTTTGTTCAGCTTCATTAACTGCAAGTCCACACTCTTAGATGAATAAGCTGTACACCCTCTATCCTCGTTGTATTAACCTAGCTGAAAATCCTCAGATATCAAGGGAAGAGATTTTGGATGAGTTATTATATTTAGATTTGGTAGAAACATGTGAACTGATTTCATGATTGAAAAAAGGTATATAGAAGTTTCACATGCAATTCAAATATATATATAATAGTGTTATTTAAGACTTGATTTTTGGATAATGGTATGTTGTCTCTTTGAGAGAGTGGTCCCCTTTTTTTCCCCTTCAAAAGATAGGCTAGAAAGTGGGTTAGCAAAACAGGAAGGAGGGACTTGCGTTTTAGGGAGAGGAGTTGATTTGAGAGCTATCACTATTACTCTTCCCTTTTTAGGTGAAGTTGGCCAAGCATTTTCCAGTTTTCTCTTTTTGATATTGTTTATGTCCTTCACGTAACAGCATACAAGAGGTTGCGTTAAGCTTTAATGGAGGGAAAGATTCTACTGTAAGTTCTTTATGTGTTTCTTGGCGTTGAAGGTTTAAATAGTTTGTTTTTAATCATATTGACCAAATATATGAATTTTCATAATTCAGGTTTTGCTTCACCTGCTGAGGGCAGGTTGTTTTCTACATCAAGCTGAAGAATTTAATTCAGGAGGAGATGCAGTTGATGGTGGAAAGACATTCCCAATAAGAACAATATATTTTGAGAGTCCATCTGCTTTCCCTGAAATCAACTCATTTACTTATGAAGCTGCATCCATGTATGTGAGAAAAACTAGTTTACTTTGACTCCTTCCCCAACAAAATTTCTTAGAGAAACTGGTATAATGGTGTCCTGGTAGATGATGTAATTTCCTTTATTAACAATTTGACCTGATCACCCCTTCTCTTGCAGTTATGACATACAAATGGATATAATTAGACTTGATTTTAAATCAGGTCTAGAGGCTCTGCTAAAAGCTAATCCAATCCGAGCTATTTTTCTTGGTGTCCGAATCGGAGATCCTACTGCAGTAAATATTTAGTTAATTATTCCAACTAGTCAGTGATCCTCTAATCTAGGCCAGTATGATTTGTGGCTAACCACTGCTTATGGAACGTACCTTTCAGGTAGGTCAAGAGCAATTCTCACCTAGCTCACCTGGGTGGCCACCTTTCATGAGGGTGAACCCAATTTTGGACTGGTCATACAGGTATGACGATGCCCTCATAAACACTCCATATACATGCAAGTAAAAGTTAGTAAAATTGATGGTTGATTAAGTTGTAAAATAAATTAAGCAAGAATGTTATTCTTAATTATTAGCATAGCAAACATTATAATGGCAATGGATATTCCATACTAGATGAAAGTAAATAATCTTTAACTTCACCATATGCATATAAAAGAGGAAATAGAAGAAAAAATTAGCTGTTTTCAATGTTACTCTTTTAGGCTTTAAAACATGAATCCAAGTAGGATATTAATTAAGCATATGTCAAAATTTTCATCCGAAAAGAGATAAAGACAAAAAAACTTTAAAGATTAATGTTAATAAATATACTGTAGATATTGACATTCAAGTGAACTCCATGGTTTTTTCATGGAAACACTGTTAGAAGTATATGTAGCCCTAGAATTGGAGGATTTGAAGAGAAAATACTAGATTTTAAGTCCATTGAATGTGGGATTGAGATTAAAGCTTATTTTTTCAAGGAGTATGTTATATATATATATATATATATATATATTTATATATACACACACACACACACACATACAAAACAGCATTATAAATCCAATGGAGTTAGCAAGTAAATGTTTAAAGTAAAAAATGACTTAACTTGAACTATTTTTGTCATTAGTTGGTTGACTCTAACTATAGGAGAACAATTCATGAACTTAAGTGTTAACTAAGTTGCTCGGGTTCTTCCCTTTTGGTGCCGCATCCATGTCGACACGACATGGGTGTGGATCCGTGTTCGATTTGGTCAACTAATTTTCGGTACTTTGACCAAAATTATTGGGGAAAATCTGGACAATTTTTATAATTTCTGTAATCAATACAAAAGCCAAGGTGAAATTGAAGAAAATGGAATACCTTTTAAATAGAAATTTCTATGTCACTCTTTCATTTAACCTCCTTCCAGGATTCTCCTCAAGTTCCCCACATAATATCTCATAATGTAGGTTTTATAGCTCTAATTTTTTTAGATATTTTAATTATTTTTAGCGTATTCCTACACCTGTATCCATACACAGATCCATATCCCGAATCTTAAAAATTAGATCACGAAGGATCTGACTTATAGATCTCCATCCGTTCGGACACCCACACCCGAGTCCGAGCAAGTTAGAGCGTTACGATATCGTTTTGAGGTAATTGATGCACAAAGGAACTGTTTTTCTTATGAAATGCGTGAAGACCTCAGAAGGGCAACATGCCAAGGAGATTAGGAAGGACAAAGAGGATTAGCTTATTTTATCAAGCATATTGCTTCTTATCTAAAAGGGAGCTGAGGGTGGTCATAGATGCTAAGTTGGTTAGCCTTAGCAATACTATAAAGATACTGGACCAGTGTACATAGCTTTTGGAAGGGGTAGTTCTTGGGTTGACTTTAATTTTGATGTAAGGCCTAGAAAATCAGGAGTATAAAACATTTATACTTCGTTGCAAATAATGGCTCGAACTAAAACAACTTAAACAAATTTTGTCTTGAATTTTCTTAAATGCTTTGATTGGCAATGACGTTGCCTCGATTGTTGGTCATGGCAAAGTGTGAATAAGTAATTTCCACTATATTTAATTGATTTAATATGTCAATGCAGGTACACTGTAGATTATAGCACTTTGCTGATCAAATAGTTCTATTGCATGTTCTTTCACTATCATTTTGAAGCATTAAATGTGATTTTGTTTGCAATTATCCTGGCACCAAGAAATAATAAAGAAAAAATTAATCTTGGGAACAACTCAAAAGGTTTGAAATTCACTATAATCCAGCTAAAGATAGGGATGGCCAGACTCTTAGAGCCTGTTTGGATGGACTTATAACTTTTGGCTTATAAGCATAAGCCATAATAAGTTAGAACTCCGAACTTCTGGCATTTGGCTTATTTTTGTTATATTTTAGCTTTAAAGGTAGTGCTTCAAAGCATTTCTTATCTTACCTCTACAAAGTGCTTAAAAGCTATTTTGGCTTATAAGTACCTAAAGATAAGTTGATCCAAATAGACACTTTTATCTCATTCTGAACAAACTATTTGTCATGTGGCTATCATTTTTTCTCAATACTCACCCTTGTTGAATTGGCTACATCACTTATTTCACCTTGTTCAGGGTTTTGTATGCCTTTCCAACGGAAAATGTTCATTTAGCATCTTTTTTTTATTTGATCTGCCATGCTTCTGTGCATTTTTAATGATCTTGATCATCCATTGTACTGGTTGTTTCTCCTTTTGGGTGAATTAATATGACTAACCTGCAAAATTTGTTACGACAGAGATGTATGGGCGTTCCTATTGGTATCCAAGGTTCGGTACTGCAGTCTTTATGATCAGGGGTAATTTTCTATTAGTGTTACTTCAAAATTTATCACTTGGATTCATTATCCCGCATTACACAAAAAAGATGACATTAATGGGATTTATATATTGTTGCTTTAATTTGTGCTACTTAATACTCATAAATTGGACTTTTGAACTCCAATTCTGGAGGCAGCCTCATTGATTTGAGATCTGTTTGTATCATTGCTCTGGTAGGTATACCTCAATCGGGAGCATTCATGATACTGTTCCTAATGCACTTTTGTGCACGAGGAACTCCGACAGTAGTGAAGAGAAGTTTAAGCCTGCCTATTTACTCGCTGATGGAAGATTGGAAAGAGCTGGAAGAGCAAAGAAGAACTCTTCTGCGGCTTCCGGGAAATCATCTTCTATTAGCAATGGACTGAAAATGGACAATTTGAATTCTGGTAGCATGCTTTCTGCCTCGGTTATTACTGTGGGGGATGAAATTTTGTAAGTTATTGTTGCTTGACATTTGTATTTGATGATTCTTGTATCATGCTGACATGCTCTTTTCTAAGTGTCTCTTTCTAGTTATATGTAACTTTTGTTGGATTTATGCTATTTTATCGTTTATATGCTCTTCTAGGCTGTGTTCCATCTTTTAAATTTTCAATTGATCTATCATGATTACATATTCTATTTGCTGGTTCTTTGTGATCAGAATTGTTGAACTTGAGGGTGTTTATTACAAAAGTGAATTGTTGAACCTGAATGTACGATAGTTGTTCTTAAAACAAGATTCAAATTCCTGAATAACAATTCCCTTATCAAAAAAAGAAAACACAGTGGATCTCTTAACGAACTAAATTTCATGCTAGCAAATCAAATTCTACAAGCACATAATTCTTCTTCACCCAGCTATCTGAGCTGATATTTGAACAAATTATCCTCTACAACAGACTACAAAGGAAATTACCCCTCTAAATTGAACCCCTCAGTCCTCAGTCTATAATCCAGAAGGAATACAGCAATCTTATTGTGAAGTGTAAAGGACATGGCATCTCATATTACAAAAAATCATTTTAAATTTTCTAGTCATTTTATGGTTAAGTGGATATGATTTGCCTATAGGCATTAGTCAAGACAGTGACTTGAGGAGCAGAGCTTGGTCTTGGGTTCTACTTGATGTGTGTCATTAACAGTTTTTGACATACTTTTTTGGCAACCAGATGGCCATAAGGAGACTGTCAAATTTTTGTGCATATGTCCAAGCAGATGTTTCTTTGATTAGTAAACTATGTCAATAGAAAAAGTTTACTATGCGCTTACATGTAATGCAAAATATAGTCTTTATTTTTAGTTTGCTCTATGTTAAACTCTCCCATTTGAAGAGAGAGCTAAGATTGGAGTCAAGTGAATGTATATTGACCTGAACCAAAAATCTTATTTTGTTGCTTTCTGCATCTGCTTGCTTATCATATATCTTTCTCATGGTTCCATAGCTCAGGTTTGGCACTGTAGAGGACAAGTTGGGTTCTGTGTTGTGTAAAAAGCTCCATTCTATTGGTTGGGCAGTATCGCGAGTTACTGTCACTCAAAGTGATGTAAGTAATATGTATTTGGAAGCTTTTGTAATGTCTGCTTGAATTGCGTGAACAGTTGAAGAAAGAGTCCAAAGCTAGAAATAAAAATCTCAAAGTATCTCTTATAAGTTGCTAAGGAGAAATCGATAGCCTAATAAAATATCTCCCTTGTAATTGGAAAAGACTCAGTGGACCATTCCATAGCCAACTTTTAGCTAGAACAGTTCATTGTAATTGCTCTCTTGAAGCATCATCTTTTTCCTTTATTTCCCACCTCTGATAGTTCAACATTTGAGCAGCCTTGAACATCTGTAATTTAAATGTTATTTTAGTTCTCATTGGTTATCTCATCCTCTCAATTTCAGATAGATTCTGTAGCCGAGGAAGTAGAGAGACGGAAGTCCATAGATGATATGGTAAGCATTTGTCAATAGGATTATATTGCGGGCCAGTCTGCAAATAATTTTGTATGTCTGTACTCGTTGGTGAGAAAACATTGCCAGCTTCTTTAAGCATAAGGTTTTTCAAATTATTGTCCTACAGGTATTTATATGTGGTGGCATCGGACCACTGCATTCAGATGTTACTGTAGCAGGAGTAGCAAAAGCTTTTGGTGTTCGAATGGTACGTGATAGAGATTTACTCAGCTCTTCTCTTTGCGAGCTTTTGATTCCATGACTTGGCCTGAACAGTAGCTTCTGAATAATTCAGCTACATAACATAGAAATTGATTCCCATGTCCGTCTGACATGGCATATGTTGCAAACTTGATGGCCAAGTGTGCGATATTTCAAAAAAAAAACTTCCTTCATTAGCTTCTGTTGTGTGCCAGAGAGGAATATTTGAAGGTGAAGGTCAAATGAAGGAACAAGTCTTATAAGTTTAGAAGAAAATAATAACAGAAAGATGATTAAACATCTAATTTTAGATTACCATGGTAAAGTCACCTAGATATTTTATTGGTAAATGCATTTGATGCATAGATGTCTATGATTTTGTGTTTTTAACTTGTTATAGCTGCGTATGTGATTTTTTATTGTAGTTTTAATTATGTAAATGTCAAGCCTCAAAACCTGGTGTAGACTGGCACTTGGTGCCTCAACTTTAATACCATAACTTGATCAAACGAACCAACTGAACCTGAACATACATAACTACGCATATATGCATTTGTTATGCATATGGAAGCTGTTAATACAAAATATCAAGTCAGTAGGCCTCATAGGGCAATACTGGAGACTTAACTCAAAATACATGAACATGACTTGTACATAACGTGCAAGACCCCTTAAATCCGAAGCTTGAAAATTGCACCAAAACAAGAGCGTGGGGACCACATGAGGATATTAAAGTCAGTAGTAATTAAATGGACCAGGACAAGTGTGGAAGTATTTTGGGCAAAAGGATGAAGGCCCAAATGATTCTAGTCCTTAGAGTACTGCATCAATGACAAGAAATAATGTTTCCGCGTGCCAAGAGAGGCTACAGACTAGTACCATATCGTATGGTCATGATAAGAAGTATAGTAAGCGTGTTGGAAGTGATTTAAGGTCTGAAGAGAGCTCTAGTACAACGTCGAGTTGGAAGCTACTCTACGGACAATTATTTCATATAAGCTCCCACCAAATCTGACTTCAAACAATGACATCTCTTAGATTATCAAGTGTTATGCGGTTAATTACTTGTCAAATTATAGGTCTTTGAGTCTAGGTTCCAACACGCTAAATCGTTCACCAATCCAAAATTTGTACACAGTTTTGAATATTTTACTAAAAGGTGTTTGTTAAAGCACAAATTGTGTATTGCATAGTGCAAAGCACAATGAAGCAATTGAGTCCGTATATGTCACATGGGTTAGAACCATGTGATGTAAACATGGGGCAACTAATACATAAAGGATTCACATTAGGCAAAGAGACAAATGAAAAGCGAAAGTAAGTCTACCTAGGCAAAGGATTTTTAATACCCAAATTTTTTGAGCTCATTTTCTCATCTCTTGTTTCAACCCAAAGCTCCATAGATTCTATTCTCACTCTCCTCTCCTCCATCTTCTATACAAGTGATTCCTAAGATCAACCATGCTTATTCCTTTGTCGATTACGTGATCCTAATGTCGATTTCTCATCAGATTATAATGAGTCGAAGGATTTTGATGAAAATTCAAGTAAAGAGTTTCTAAGGTTTGATAAAAAAAGGTAAGGATCTTCTTCTAGCCATATGTATGGATTCACGCAAGTAAATTTAGTATGTTCTATGGTTAGGACTCAGGATGGTGATCGGAAGCGCTATGCATTGAGGAAAATTGTGTATTTAGGGGCTGTTTTGGTAGTTGTGGTGATTGGGAAGGTGTTGGTTGGTGCCGTAAGAGATTTGTGTGACGTTGTGATCTAGGAGAAAGGATGGGTGTGGAGAAACACCATTGTTAAAGAACCTTGGAGCTCCATCAAGTGTTCAAAAAATTGCCTAAATGGCATGAACGATGTTTGGTCGCTAACATGGGTCCCTATTATCACTACTAATGTAGATTAAAGTTGTAAAGAGGTATATTGATTGTTTTAGTACCTAAGGATTAAAATCAAGTTATGTAAGGCTAAACCCTCTCGTTATTCCCCTATGGCATGACTTCCTAGTCGAGGTTTCCGTATGTGAGTCTATGAACTTCGTTGATCATGTGTCGTTAAGGAATTCCATGATTATATTTTTTTTTGTTGCTGCCCCATTGCTATATGTTCATCATATCTCCTCACCGAGTTTGTAATTCCTCTATTTGAGATGTGTAGCATCATAAATGTCAAAAATGAGACATTATGTCATGGCCTCTTGGTCAATGTTTCCTCTTAAATACTTTGATTCGCTATAATCCGATGAGAACCAGAATCACGTTATAAGAATACTATGGTTGATCTTAGGAATCATTTACCTCAAAGCTAAAGGACAGGAGAGTGAGAATTGGAGCTATGTAGCTCTGGTTCGAATGAGAGCAATGAGAATTTGCGCTCAAAAAATTCTAATTTGGGGTATTAAAAATCCTTTGCCTAGGTGGACCCCCCTTTTCCTTTTCATTAGTTTCCTTGATCTTAGCCGAGAAGGTCAAGAAAAGTGTTATCGCCTTTGCTGCCTATGTTTACATCACATAGTTTCTAATCCATGTGGCATTTTATATTAATACACACTCAGCTGCTTTATGGTTGTACTTTGCGCTACACAAATTTATACTTCATTAGACACCTTTCAGTAAAATATTCAAAACTGTGTACAAATTTTGGATTGACGAACAGTTCGATGTGTTGGAAACTAGCTCGAAGATTCTTGATTTCTTAGTAATTCACCACATAACATGGGAGATATTCTTGTTTGAAGTTGGACCATGGGCGAGCTCATTTGAAATTTTAGTGTGTGATATAGCTTCCAACTCGTCTTTGTGACGGGGCTATCCTTAGCCCTTAATCACTCTAGTACACCTCCTATACTTATCATCACATCAATGCTATTGTACGTACTAGTTCATAGCTTGGCACACAATGTTATTTCTAATCGCCGTTGTCACATTTTAAAGTTCTAAATCATTTTGGGCGTTCATCCTTTTGCCCGATGTACTTTCCACACTCATCCTAGTCCATTAAATTATTTTTTGACTTTAAAATCCTCAGGTGGTCCCCACACTTCCAATCTCGGTTCTGTCAAGGTTTGAATAATCAGGTTTTTACAGTAAACACAACTATAATCTGTTAAAATACTCTAAATTTCACAACTGTCTAAAATTTTTAATCCTTGTATATTCTGCATGTTTAACAGATACAAAAGTTTCTGCAGCTTCTGATATGTATGAAGTATTTTTCAGACATGTTATTAGATATTCCATTTTTCATTGGTTTTTTGGTGTCAAATCTTTTTTTTAAAGGCTCCTGATGAAGAATTTGAAGAACATCTGAGGCACCTCATAGGAGAAAAATGCTCTGGTGACAAGAACGAGGTTGGAGCCTTTCCTTAAAGTAATAAATATTGTTGACAAGAATGACATAGCATCGTCATACCTGTACTAATAGAGTGAGCTTGGTGCTTCAGTCGTACCTTCTGATGCACTGGTATTAAGAAATTTCTCCTTACATTCTGTTAGGAATTGATTGTTGGAACTTCATTATTTTGGCTAAGGAACAAATAGTCGTTGTATCTAAGGAAGAAATAAAAAGAAATATATTGTTGGAACTTCATTACTTTGGTTAAAACTTTTCTTATTTGGCTTAAAATGATGAAATTCTAGCCAAGCTTTTACAAATTTTGCCGAAGAAGTACACAGTTGGAACAATAATCATTACAACATCTAAAGAAGAACTTAAAAAGGAAAAACACAGTTAGATTTCCCTTAGTTTGTCTAGAACTTTTGTTGTTCGACTATACATAATGAAGGTTCAGCCATTTCTTTTGCAGATTTGGCAACAAGACACAGTTGAAACTTGAAATAAATAGCCATTGCACTAAAGAAGAAACAAAAAAAATATTACATTTTGGGGTAAAATCTGCAATGTATATTAAAAAAGAAGAAATACACAATTAGAACAAATAAACTTTTGTATAAGATCACGTGGCAAGTAATGTTTGGAAAACACCCTACCTGGAATGTTATTTTTTGCTTTTTCGTTACTCATGTCTAAAAGAGGTTATAGCCATACTCTTTGCAATGTCAACTGCTGGGTGGGGATGAGGATTGAAGGTATTAAATTGCCAAGGCCAGGAATAATTTAATATTAACATTATTGATAGTTTTAGTGTGCACAAGTAAATGGATGCAAGTTTAGGGGATCCCAAGGTTAATGAAAGAGCTCCGTGATAGGCTGGTGAGTCCAGTTTACATGATCAGAATTTTATTTTGTTCTCTGGGACTTGGAATTGCATTTCTGTATCTTGATTGGTAGATTACCTGAATAATGTTAAGGCTTTTCGATATAGTTCTCATACAGGTATATTAGACATCTGAGGCACCTGATAACCTGAAATTATGGTTTAATATCTGGTACAAAGTGGAGATGAAATGTTTGGAGATATCACTTTTCTAAGTACTACAGGATGAAGCAGTATTTTCAGATGCATTTAATGTGATGATAGCTTGCACCTGCTAAATCCCGACTCCAAAACTTTCAAGTCCTGATATTTTTCTCCAAGGCTCTTCTGGAATTCTTGCTAAGCCAAAGATTGTTTCAATATTGTAGTTTGAAATTATGCACCATCTTGTGGCCCATGAACTGACTGTTAGGATACAAATGAAATAAGTGCAAGGAAGATAAATACTTGTTTATAAGTTTCTTGTCATTGGATGTATGATTATATTTGTGAAAATTTTTAGCTACACTACCAGAGTACCAGTCAAAGTTAAACTGTTGTTTCTTTTCCTATTCCAGATGGCTCTATTGCCTGAGGGTATTACAGAATTGTTGCATCATGAACACCTTCCTGTGCCTTTGGTATGTTATCGCTTTTCTGAAATTTTATAGTTATATTTTAAGTTCTTTCTCAACGATGCTTTCTTTATCTCAGAGAATTATAATCCTATCCAACTTATGCAGTGAATCAATTCTAATTTGTACTTACTGGAAATTATCCGACAAAAGAGGTCCAAACCGGCTGAAAGTATCAAGCTATAAGATGATTTTTTCTTCTATAAAAAGAGGATTAGTGTTACAGCAGAGCTGTCTAATTGGGTTGACATGGCTGAATTATTTTATTGGTGAAATCGTCTAGGTCTTTGTTTTACAAGTCGAAACATATTAGATGCTTGTTTACTTTTTCCCTCATAACAAAAGAACTATGTTTGAAGTGAAGGAATTCATGTAAATGTTGCAAAGAAAAAACACAGTATTGGATTCATACAAAAGCGATATGAATCCATTACTTAGCCGTGTTTTATTTACCTTAGCTCTGGCATTTGTCAGTAATATTTAGAGATTTATGTTAGTGTAAGAATAAGTGTGACATTAAGAGAACCTTTAGTTTTAGAGAATACCTAATTCATCTTAAAAGTCAAATTGTTGTGTATTTGAATGAAAAAAAGGCTCAAATAGAGCCAAATAGATGTGGATGATTCACATAGACGAAGGCTCAAATAGAGCAGAATGGATGTAGGTGATTCATATAAACTATTTTGGAATTGAGGTATAGTTTTGTTATGTTGCAACCTTTCCATTCTAGATATTTCTAGTGATGCTGCTTGATTGTAATTTTCTCTTCCTAAGCTACTTATTTTCCTTTGAAGTTGTTAGAAACTAGATGGATTTTATTAAAGAAAAAGAAAATAAGAAACCCTAATGATTTAAGAAGTGGAGAAATTGGATCACTGGTTGACAGGTAAATGAATGTTCTTATAGCACTTATAGTTTTGTTGGCTTATTCAAAGTTGTCAATGTGGTTAACAAGTACGAAAAAGCTGATCACTGATGGTGAACCTACCTTGTCTTTGCCTTGATTTCCTCCTCCTTTCTTCTTTTCTCTCTTTAATCTTTTAATTTCATGGGGCTGTTTTATATTTTGTTATATTCCTGCTGATGCCTCTTTACCTGTTGTTTAAGATACTTGTGAAGTAGAAAGTTTCTGACCATGTGCATTACCTTTGTAGATCAAGTGCCATAATGTGATAATTCTCACTGCTACGAATGCTGTAGAGCTGGATCGGCAATGGGATTGTCTGATTGAATTGGCAAAATCTAATGGCATCCTGGAACTGATGGATCCATTTGCATCAAAATGCTTTGCAACAACTCTTTCTGATGTGAGTTCTCAGGAACCCTTTCTTAGATTCTCTTTTTGCTTTTTTTTTTCCTTCCCTTACCGATGTGTGGTATTGTGAACTACAAGAGTCATTTCCTTTGATATACCATTAGTATTCTTGAATCCTTTTCAGCATGCGCTTATAAGTGCCTTCCCAGTTTCGTTTCTTCCACAGTATTCTTGTTAGGCGAAGATGTATGATGGCATCCCAGAGTGATCCAGAAACTTCTAGCCCTTCTTATGGGGACTCTTCTCGTTTTTTTGGAAAATGATGGTTTTTAATGTTTCCTGAAAACTGAGAAGTTAATAATTATTCTCGACAAATTTTAGATTTATCTCTGAGGTCCTAATTCTGAAAAGCTAATTTAAGTTTTCATGAAGAATGTACAAATATCTAGTTATCTGTTACTTTTGATAAAGTAATAAATTTTATAAATTTTTGGTCAAGAAACATGACCATGTACAAGCAGTATAGCAAGAACAAAAAACCTTCAAAAGAGATGATTTTCTACGAATGACATTGGATCTTCTATACACAATGGGACGTTATGGTGCACTAAAAAGAAATTAGAGATAAAACTACTTAACTATTGTTACCATTTTCAAGAAAAAAAACTTGCTCCTCAACCGAACAAAATTCCTCTCTACGCCTCCAAAGTGTTCCTATTTCTTCGACACAAGCTTCCATGCTCTTCGTTTTCTCCTTCTTCCATAATTCCAGCTGAACATTACCAGTCTCACAGTGCTTAGCATCGGTGAAAACATACCAAATCATCCAGTATTTCCGACCCTGTCTTAATGCTGTTGGACAATGAATGAGGAGGTGGTCCGTAGTTGAAATCTTTGCCCGAACCCATGTACTTAAACACCAATTAACATTTCCAACTTTCCCGTCCTGAGATTCTTAGCTGTCGAAATCATGCGTCTTGCTGCTAACTAAGTGTAGAAACATTCCTTTCTTGTAACCTTCGGAATATAAATCTATCAATATGGAAAGGCTACTTCGCCCCAACCTCACCTCCATACATCGTGGCTATCCTTCATTTACTTTGTTTGTGGAGTAAATTAATGAGACTTAGGAAACCTAGCACCTCCCAATATTGTAAGTTCCTTTTGAATCTCCAATCCCAAAATGCTTCTCTATCTTGTAAAGCAAGAAGTGAAGAAAGATTATTAATAAATCAGGTAAATAATCTTCAGTTCCTCACACAGTTGTATTCATTTAGTATTCTCATGCTAAATGAACTAAAGGAATTAGAAGTGACTTCTCACATCAGAAAAAGGCACCACATTGCAGTGAACTTCAGATCCTTCTCCCACATACTTTTAATGTGTGCATACAAGGATAACCTTTTTACCTCTCACATGAACCTGGATAATATCCTCTGATTTAAGATATTTCAAAAGGTTTATTTTGAAAGTTTCATAAGAACTCTCGACAACCAGGGCAGGACAAGAGCTGCAGAAATACTGAGAAAAGTTGTGGAGCTGCAAAATTGTTAGTGTCCAGGACCTGGATGACCTAATGATACATAGATATAAGAGGAATATTTTGTGTTGGGCACCAATATGATACCATCTGTCACATGTACCTATGTAGAACTAATATACCAGAATAGTTGGGCGCAGTTCATTTATTTCGTTGTTTCCTTTTCTTCATTTTGATTGAGTCATTATGATTAATCACTGTATTGGGTTTTTTCTTTTCTCTTCCTCACTTCTTTTAGTTTTAAGTTTCACTTATACTATAGTGTCAATAAAAATGGTTATTAACACTTTTCGTACTTTGACCTATTGCAGGTCGAAGTTGCTCAACCTCTGTCAAAGCTTTGTGCTCAGTTTCCTGATCTTTACATTGGTAAATTAATTGTTTTCCGTGCTGCCCATCCAACCTTATCTCTCCTTCCTGTTATAACAACGTTTCCTGTTTTCTTGGATATGAAGGAGGTTATCGCGAATCAAGAGAAGGCCCTCTTATAATTACATTTGAAGGAAAGGTAAACAACCTCTTGCCGAAGATGTCACATGGTTTTGAAGCATGTTCTTTTATCAAGTTGAATGAATTTGTTGTGTTGCTGTAGGATCTATCAAGAATAGAAGCTGCTTCTCAGTCATTATGCCAAAAATTTCACCCTGGTTCATTCTCCAAAATCGAATGACCATCCTAGTTGCCGCTGGTTGTTGTTCTTGGATTGCATATCCAAGTTATATGAGCCAAAATGGCCTTTGGACTTGCAAATGCCAAAAAGGATATTAAAGGTACACAATGAAGGAGAACGATGCTCGAGAAGAAAACGATCAAAGAAAATGGAGTAGCTTGCAACTCTTGATACAAATATTTACTGTTTCATACAGTTTTAAGACACAATTACTTGAAGCTTATATGCACCTCTGGGATCAAACAGCCTTTCTGTTATCATCTGCAATTTACTTGGTTACATTATGTTACTATGAATTGGTGCATTTCACCTTTCATTTCAACCAAACTGAATCCTGGTGTTTTGTGTATACCTTCAGTTTTCATCTTCTTCCTTACTTTTTCAGCATCAAACCATCTGTTTTCTGCAGCATAAATGTTGGAGAGAAGAATGTAACGCCCCGACTGATACGGGTCCATTTGAGTCACAATCTTGGCTATCCTTTCACCCATTTGAACCTCACCATGCATCCTACAGGCCCCTAGTAAGGCACCCCAGATACCAGCATCAGCCTTTTCAGGCATATCTTGAATAAACATCTCTGCTTCTTCAACCAAACCCGCTCGGCCGAGAAGATCAACCATACAACCATAATGCTCAGATCTTGGTGTAATGCCATGTACTTTACTCATAGCATTGAACAACCATTTGCCTTCTTTAACTAAACCAGCATAGCTACAAGCACATAAAACACCTAAATATGTTATCTCATTAGGATCTGTTCCTTCATCACACATTTGATGGAACAACACAAGAGCTTCATTTGCAAGACCATTCATCGCTAGTCCAACGATCATGTTAGTCCAAGCCAACACTGATTTTCTTCTTCGTATCGTGTAAAATACTGTAAGAGCTTTCTCAGGATCGCCACACTTGCTGTACATATCCAGTAAAGCTACCTCGACTTCTTCCTCCTTTACGTTCTGTTTCTCCATGAACGAGTGGATAGCTTCACCGATATGCAGTACACCTGCATATCCACAAACTGAAAACAACCCAACCAACGTTATACGATCAGGTCTCAATCCAAACCCCAGCATTTCTCTTAACAACTCTAAGGACTTCATATACATCTTGTTCTGAGTATAACCAAGAATCATAGTGTTCCATGAGACTAAATCTCGATCTGGCATTGCTCGAAACATAGTCTCTGCTGAACTCATATCACCTGCCTCAGAATACCCACTGAGCATGACATTCCAAGCAGTAGTATCCTTAGGCATTAGATTGAAAACAACCACAGCTCTTTGTAGTTCACCCTTTTGTATGAAACCATCAAGAAGTGAAGTCCATGAGAAAACCGTCTTCATCTTCATCATATCGAACAACTTCTCAGCTGACTCCATATCTCCAAACTTAGAATACATATCAATCAACCCATTACCAAGATTCTCACTCATATGTATCCCTCTCTTCATAACATACAAATGTATCAACTTACCTAAACCAAAATCTCCCATTTTCAAAGAAAACGAAACAAGTACGAGAAGTGTAACCGCGTTAGGCTCAACCCCGTTCAAACACATCTGGTTAACAGCATCCAAAACCTCATCAAAACAACCATTTTTAACAAAGTTATCAATAACCACATTCCATGAAACTACATCTGGTTCAGGCATTTCATCAAACAGATACATGATCTCGACAAAAAACCCAAACTTTGCATACATATGTAAAAGTGAATTTGCTATATGAAGGTCCAAAACATGCCCAAATTTTATCACAGAACAATGCAATGCTTCACCAAGAATGTAATTTTGAGTCCTACACAATGCTTTAATCACAAAAGGGTACGTATAATGATTAGGGAAAAAACCATTTTGCAACATTTTGATGTAAAAACTCATTACTTCACTCAGATTAGAGCTAGAACCATAACCTCTTATCATAGTATTGAACATGAAAGTATTGGGTGAGTCAATTTGGTTAAAAACCAAGTGGGCATATGCTAAATCTCCAGTAGGAGAAAGTGCTGTAAAATAAAGAATAGCACTCAGGGAAAGGGTGTCATTTGAAAAGCCATTTGTGATGAAATGGCCATGAAATTTCTTGAGATTTTTCATATTTGTACAATTTTGTATAAGAAAAAGGTGTGGATTGGTAGCTAGTTTTAGAAGTTTCCTAATGGTGGAGGAACACATGGCGGGGCGGCGCAAGGTTCATCCGAAATCCCTTCGATAAGTCAAAAAAATTATAATTATGTAAAAAAATGTCATTTATTTGTTATGCATGTACAATAGACTTATTTTGACGAGGAATTTAGCTACTTTAAGACTATGAAAAATAGGGAGAAAGGACATATATACTTCCGAACTATTATAAATAGTATGTAAATATCCATCGTTATATTTTTAAAATATTGGTATCTCTGCCGTCATATTTTGGGGACATTAATGTCTCGATCCTTTCGTTAGAGTGAAGGCATGGAGAGAGGGACACCAATATCTCAAAATAATGACGAAAGGTATCTGTATACCATTTACGATAGTTGAGAATATATTTGTCCTTTTTTCCTTGAAAATAGACCACTCAGTACTTACTTTTAAATATTTATATAATTATAAATTATTTTAATTAAAAATTAAATTTAAATAATTACAGAATATATATACACATAATTTTTTATTTTTTTTGGGTATTTATCTCTGTCTTACTAAAAGCAAATAAATATTAATTTCTCATCTTATCTCCAAATTGGTTCCTGTTTGTGTGGGGATTTGGTGAACTCTGGTTAGTTTTCTCTTTTCTTCCCAGAATGTTCAGGTAAATGTTTGATATACAAATGTATATGTTATATTTTTTTTTTCCTATTTACTCATGTTTTATTGGTGGATTTTTATGATTTTATACATATATGTGTTTTTTTTTGTGAAATTTTTCTTTGGAAGCAACCATTAGGAACAAAATATAGTAATAGTTAAAGAAAAAAAAGGGATATTGTTGATGCAGCAAAAGTGTTTGATAATATGCCTGAAACAATTGGACAAATTTTTTTTGTTAGAGGTGTTTTATAATATAAATATAGTATCATTCAACAACAACCCTAAAGGTACATTACTTCAAGTAGAGTGGATTATTTAACTATATTTTCCGTCTATTAGTGTTGTTATTATTACTCTTGAGTTGAGGGTGTGTCGGAAACAGTCTCTCTACCTATAGATAGAGTGAGTGTTAGATTCTGTGCATATTCTAGGTGGGACTCTACACTCGGTATGTTGTCGTTGTTGTAGTATTGTTATTGGAGTATTACTCTTTAGCTGAGTGTCGATCAGAAACAACATCTCTACCTTACTGGGAAAAGTCTGTGTATATTTTACCCTACTCAGGGTATATTGTTGTTGTTGTAGTATTGTTATTACTACTCTTGATCTAAGGGTCTATCGAAAGCAACCTCTCTACCTGCGTGGTAAGGGAAAGGTCTGCGTATATTCTACCCTGCTTAGACACCACTAGTGGGGCTACTCTGGGTATGTTGTTGTTGTTGTAGTATTGCTCTCCTAGGATTTTTTTATTCGATCTTAGTATGACCTGTTGTTTCCTAATGATCGTATTATTTGTTGTTTGTTGTTGTTATTGTTCTTTTCCTTTATTGTTTCCAGCGTGGCTTCTTGGCTACTTATTTGCTTGATTTTTGATATGCTTTACTTGAGCTAAGAGTTTTTCGAGAACAACCTTTTCACTTTCACATGGTAGGGGTAAGACTGTGTACACATCACCCTCCCTAAATCCCACTTGTGGGATTATATTGAGTATGGTGTTGTTATTCGTAGGTTGTATATCCTTTTGTTGAAGAAATATTTGTTTAAAATGTATTCAATTTGCTTCCAAGTATATAGCTTTTGCAGCATTGCTACTGTTTCTTTCTATAACAAGACGAGTAATGGATAATGATAATTTAGGGAAAAAGAAAAAGTGAAAATGGGAGAAGGGGGCGAGAAAGCAGTGAGTAGAAAACTTCCGGTGAATAAACAGGCGAACATAATGACAGCCACTGGTGATGAAAATCTCGAGGATATTTTCCACACTATCAGAACAACTAAAACTCCGGTTAGCTTGAGTTTCTACAATTTATTTTTATTTTTGAAAGAAACAAGCTTTTCTATTCATAGACAACGGTGAATTGAAGCTTTTTGCTCGTTGTGTTTTGCAGGCTGTAATCAATTATGGAGTTTCTTGGTAAGTCAGTTGTTCACTAAAATCTTCTATATTTGGTCTTTTTCTTATCTGTACTCTTAGATTTCGATGTTGGTTCTGACATCGGGTTTATCTGAACCTTTACGTTTTACGTGGAAGATAAATTAATGTGTAAAAGTCAAATAAAATTGTAACAAATAGTAGATATGAACCCATAACTTTATATATATAACGGGTTCAATGTTAAGAACCTTAAAAGTTGAACCCATAAAAGCTTAAATCCTATATCCAACTGTGATTTTTCGCATATTTCTTGTGTAGTTTATTTTGGTTGGAAGAGCTTGAGCTTTTACTTCTGCGTTCAATCCCTTTTCATCTTTTGTTACCCTAGTTTGATATAAAGTTAAAAATATACCAATCTGAATGACCCGTGGCCCGTGAGTTGCAGAACTAGGAAGATGAGTGCACATGAATTTAGGAACGGCTTTCTGTAGCTGTATTGATATGCAAGCTAAAGTTTTTCTGAAAAACAAATATCGTTGGTCAGTTTAGTCAAACTAGTGCTAGTTAACGAAAGTTACAAGTCTGAAAGGAAACTTTAAGGTTTACCACGTAAGCTTTCCAATCTACCCTTGAGGGGAAAGTCCTCAAGGATCTCGAATGGAAGTCCGACAGATTTCACATAATTTTCTAACCTCCTATATATGATTTTGAAGACTAATTTGACTGCAGTTAAGGTGTAATGTTCTTCAATTTTGTTAGGAGCTTGAAGTACTGCTTTAAATGAGTTTTTTACCACTGTGAATACCTGTTTGTCTCTGTCTACACTGTGTTTCCGAAACCTGTTTAAAAGTATTTCATCTTCTTCTATCAAGATTGTAAATTGCTAGTAGACGTGAGGCTGTGGCTCTAGTTCTTGTTGAATCTCTCCTGGTCTTCATCGTGTCTTGAGTTGAAGTTGGAAAAGGCTAGCGGTTAATTCAAAATGTCTACGTTTAACACCTGTGTTTCGTAGCTGTATATGAAATTAGTTCGTCTTCCTCTGTCAATTTGTTAGTTCCTAGCGCAAGAGACCATGGCTGTTATTCTTCTTGATGTCCTCTTTCTTTCGTTACTAGTTCTACAGTAACGATATCAATAAGATGATTGGTTTTACTGTTGTCACGAGTTGCATTTTGAATTCTGTAAGACATCAAATGATCAAGAAACTACTTGAGAAGTTTTTTGATTATCAATTTACACCATTAATTGTGTTTTCCATTTGCAGGTGCCGCGTCTGCAATCAGATACTTCCTACATTTTGGGAGCTAAGCAAAAAGTTCCCAAAACTCTCTTTCGTATACGCTGATATTGATGAATGCCCAGAGACAACACAGAACCTTCGATACACACCAACTTTTCAATTCTACAGAGATGGTGAGAGAGTTGATGAGATGTTTGGAGGAGGAGACGAGCGTTTGCATGACCGTCTGTGGCTGCATTCGTAGATGTTGAATTTGCTTTCAGTACCAAACTTTTGTATGACAGACGACATAACTTCTGTCATATTTCCAGGTTTACCATGAACATGAATTGTGTTTTGCATACAATATGTTTCTAGCATTTCTCATTATGATAAGATGATCACAATAAACAAATTTCATCAGACTATGATAAAAAGATATATAAATTGGATAAAACAAGGAGAACTTAAATTATAGCTACTCAATAACCATTACAAAATAGAAATAAGGTACTGCAGAAAAGGGTGAAGAAAGAAATAGGAAAATAACAAATGTTCAGTGACTCGGAATAGAAACGCTTGTTGTCTTCTTCCAGCACCAATGCAGCCTTGAAAACAAATATCAATATCGATATCAATGTATGATATGATGAAGCTTGTTTATTGGTCCGCGACAAGAATAATGGCCAGTAGAAACAAACTCAACTGGCCAAAAAATTGTAATGCAAGACCTCACACTCAAGCTTTTGGCTTGAGGACCTTGACAGTTTCCCAGGTGAAATCGGGGTCATCACGGCCAAAGTGACCGTAAGCTGCAGTCTTCTGGTACCTGTAGTTGCCTCCTCTCAACAAATCAAGGTTGATTGACATCATTCCAGGCCTGAAGTCAAAGTTCTCCTTGATCAGAACCAAAATGTCCTTGTCGGGAATTGTTCCTGTCTTGTATGTGTCAACAAACACGGAAAGTGGTTCAGCCACACCGATAGCATAAGAAACCTGCACAATACAGCGGCGAGCAAGTCCTGAGGCGACCACACTCTTTGCTGCCTGCCTAACAATGTAAGCACCACTCCTGTCCACCTTAGTGGGGTCCTTTCCTGAGAAGGCACCTCCACCGTGGGCACCCCAGCCTCCGTAGGTATCAATGATGATTTTCCTGCCAGTAAGACCAGCATCTCCATGTGGACCACCAATGACGAAGCGACCTGATGGGTTGAGGTGGAAGATGGTGTTCTCGTCAAGGTACTTAGCTGGGATCACAGGCTTGATCACATGCTCTTTCAAGTCCTGGGCGATCTGGTCGTTGGTGACAGTTTCGTCATGCTGGGTTGAGATGAGAACAGTGTGAACTCTAATAGGGACCATGGCACCATTGTCGTTCTTGTACTCAACAGTAACTTGGGTCTTGCCATCGGGCCTGAGCCATGGGCAGGTTTTGTTCTTCCTCACTTCAGTAAGCTTGGCACCAAGCTTGGTGGCCAAAACATGGGTGAGGGGCATGAGCTCAGGAGTTTCATCTGTGGCATACCCAAACATATGACCTTGGTCACCAGCTCCAATTTCTTCTGGTTTCTTGGTAAGATGACCGTGAACTCCTTGGGCGATGTCAGGGCTCTGTTGTTCAATGTTAACAAGGACCTTGCAGTTGTCAGCATCAAGACCAACATCTGCTGAGACGAACCCAATGCCTCTGCATGTGTCACGTACGATCTTCTCGTAGTCTACGGTGGCCTTGGTTGTGATCTCTCCAAAGACCATAACCATGTTTGTCTTTGTGCAGGTTTCACATGCAACCTTGCTTTCGGGATCCTGCTCCAGGCAAGCATCAAGAATGGCATCTGAGACCTGGTCACAGAGCTTGTCGGGGTGACCTTCGTTGACTGACTCTGAGGTAAACAAGAAAGTTTCCATGTCTGCTCTGCCCAAATTTAAGAAAACATGTTAAAACCAATCTTAAAATAGTCAATTTACCAATAAATCAAGGAAAAATAG
Source organism: Solanum lycopersicum (assembly GCF_036512215.1). NCBI lineage: Eukaryota > Viridiplantae > Streptophyta > Magnoliopsida > Solanales > Solanaceae > Solanum > Solanum lycopersicum. Next base: position 2,241,167 of record NC_090808.1, on the reverse strand, counting down.
CTAGTACTACACATGAGACAACTATTATCCAACTACAAGTCAGCTACTATCCGCATACTTTTTTTTCGATGACAGGGTAAAACCCCGCTCCTATGGTAGCTCGCTAACCATATAGAAGAGGTAACCCTCCACTAGGCAAGCCTGGTGAGACGAGCTCGACCCAAAAGCTTGCTTTCGCTAGCGAGGGGTTTCGAACTTGAGACCTCCATAACATGGAAGTACCAAGCCCAAAACCATTGGGCCACCCAGAAGGACTCCAACAAGATCATACTATACACCACCACATATTCATATCATACTCCCAATAAACTATCCCGCTTAGAGCCCGTTTGGATTGACTTAAAAACTACTTTTTAAGTCAAAAATAAAAGGTCAATATTTTTATATTTGCCACAACACTGAAATTAGCACTTAAACTACCCAAATTGATGGACACATAAACTTTTTGATCAAATGTACTTCCTCGCAATGAAAAAAAAACTAATTCGTCAATGAGATCTGACTACTAGTTTACCAATGTTAACAAATATCATAACAATCAAAGTTAATGTCCTTAGTATACAAAGAGATCTAAGCACAAACCAAATGAGTAAACACGTAACACTTGCATATGCTTTCGAAACAAATCAACGTGTATGACAATACAAAACAAGAATATTTACAGTAGAAATGCAGAGATCTACATCCTAATTCAACAAAAAAAAATGCATAAAGAGCAATCTCAGATCTAATACAAAACTAGAGCAACAAAAAAAGGAACAAAATCAAAATCTAATAGAAAAAAGGGGAAGAAACATGTTATAGGATATTGGAAAATGTTGCAAGACAACCACTAATTCACATACATTTGAGCTTTTCAAAACTAATAAACATACATAAAATCACAAAATACAAATATTCACAGTAGAAATGCTGAGATCTAAGTCCCAAACCACAAATCACAACAGATCTAATGGATCAAAACAACAACACAATCAAAAAATCTAACACAGAAAAAAGAAAACCAATAAATTCCTCCATGGATTTGAAAACATAATTTTGATAACAACACATAACAATTGCATATAAAAAATGTTGCTAGAACACTCTAATTTACACACATTTGACACTTGTTGAAATGAATTAACATTTATAAACTCACATCCCTAGAATATTCATAGTATATAGATACTGAGATCTAGATCCTATACACATAACACTAGCATATCAAAATTTGCTGCTGGAACACCAAAAATTTACACAAATTTGAAACTTTTCGACACCAATCAACTGACATAAATTTAAAAAAATCAGAAATTTCAGTCTACAAATACTGAGATCTAGCTGCTAATATACGCTCGAACAAAATTAATGACAGATCTAACATAACAAACCAAATACATAAAAAAGAACTGCAGATTACTCCATGAATTTGACATGAAAAACAACATAGAACAATTGCACAATAGAAAATGTTGCTAAAAACACTCTTTCACAGGTCATAACGAGTACATTTACAGCAAAAATGCTAAGATCTAGATGTTAAAATGCTTCAAAAACATATTCAACAGATCAAATCAAAGTGAATTCGGCCATGAATTTGAGAAACATACCTTCGAAAAATTGAAGATTTTTTTTTTCTGATGAGAAGAAATTAGAAGAGATTTGGATCTGTGTGACGAATTCGGAGATGATGTGGTCCAGTATTTATAAGCAGCGAAATTGAAGGAGAAGGCGCGTAGACTTCACTCGCTTTTTTTTTTTTTTAAATCACGTCTTTCATACACCACCAACCACCCTATGGCCCACATATACCTTCTCTGTGGGTCCCAATCTTAACACGCATTTTACCATCTCTATGGGACCCACTCACTATTTATTATTTAACGGTCAAGATCATTTCCTAAATTTTAGTGTAGTTTTATGATTTCGATGAACAAGTAAAAATAAACGGAAAAAAAAAGAAAGAATTTAGTAGTTGAAGGAAGAGAAAGGAGAAATCGAGTAAATTATAATGTGATCCGATCTTTATAATAAGATGCGGTGAAAGTTCAGATAGCTAACTAAATGAGCAACTAAAATTCTGATGTAGGTTATTGTTGGATCGGGGTCGTGATCGTTTAATATTAAAGGAATTATTTAGTAAATATATTTTTATTAGTATATATTTGTTTTATTTGATTAAAATTGAGATATATGATTTTATAATATAAGTATATGTATTTGATTTAAATCAAACTAAGACAAAGTAGTATAGTTTTTTATTTTCAAATTTAAATTTAAATTTCTTTTAAAAACTTTGCTCGACGAGTTTTAATTTTAAATCTCAAAATAAATAATTCTAAAATTATTCGTCCACATGTAGTGTAAATAAAAATAATATCATAATCGAGGTATAAATAACCCCAAAAGTTTCTTTTGTGTTTTATTTGCATAATTTTGGTATTATTATTTACTTATTTCATTTGAAAATTAAGTTTGTGGAATAAGAAAACATTTATAATAAATTATAAATCGAATTTGTTGTTTGTGTGCGTGGGGTGACATGTTCCCACTAAGCTGGTTTTGTAATATTTATATTTGTTGAAGTTGGTGAATAGTTATATATATTTTTTTGTAAAAATAAGTTGGTTGGTAAGAATTTGCATTATGGAGTTGTAAGTTGTGACTAGATGGTTAATTATTATTTTTATTTCAATTCATCTCGTTACGTAGAGTTCATTCGAAAAAGTACTTTCATAAAAAATAATTTTATTTTGTAAAATTTAAAATTGAAATATTTTATTAAAAAAACAATCTTATTTATTACACAATATCTTTTAACATTGAATTTTGTTTGTTTAATAGTGGAATTATTATTTAACATACTTAGTTGCCTTTTTAACTCACCTACAACAAGGTTTGGTAGATGTCACTTTTAACTTTTGATCATAGAAGAGAAGTTACCTACTCTTTGACTTGATTATAATTTGATTAATTTTTAAAAGTTGGTAAGTTTCGTAAGAATCAATGAAGATTATGGTAGATGAATAAAATAATTTTAATATTTTAATATAATTTTTTTTTTATTAAGAAACGTTTTTCCTTAAATAGATCTAACAAAAAATGAATTTATATAACAATATAACATTATAAAATTTCGAGTGACAATATAAGATTTAGTAAAGTAAAATATTTCATTTATAGATAATAATATATAACGATATATGAACAATTGAAATTCATAAACTTTAAATTCTGAATCGTCTCCGATCTGAACAAGAAAAAAGGCATTATTATGCGTTTGCACGTCAAGAGTAACATGGAGTGTATTGCAAATTGCAAACATATGTCAAACGATTAGTTTATAGCTGTATGTTTGACAAATTACTCAAGGATTTGATCTGTCTTTTTATTCCTTCACAAACTACTTTGACCCCTTTTGTTTTTTGGATCTTGATATTTTATTTTTTGCGGTCTTATATTATTTTTTCGATTCACTTTAATTTATTTATTATTGTAATATTAAAAAATTTCAACTATTTTACCATCAACGTCAATAACTTATTTCTAACTTCTTTCTCTTGATATCTAAGACTATAATCAGATATTCACGTTGATTAATATTTCTCAAGAAACGTTTAAACAGACAAATAAAAATGAGCAATAGAGAAGCTTTGGAATAATTTATAAAGTTATTGTCATGTGATTAGGAGATCACGAATTCAAGCATTGAAAGTAACTTCTGGTAAAATTTCCTAAAATTGATCCTGAACCTTGCGTATAACGAAGACTTTTGTATACCGAACTGTTCGTTTTTTTAGAGAGAGAAAGTATTTTAAAACGGAGAAAGTAACGTAAATATAGTGTAGATCCCTAGGGGAGATCCAGCCAACCTAGAAAAGAGAAAAAAGAAGTTAGATCTGTTAGAACCTACTCTATACACAATCAATTTTGTTGTCAAGCGTGAAGTGTACATTTATATTTGTATGTCTATTTTTCTAAGTGTCGGTCATATATATATACATAATAATAATAATAATAATAACTTCACCCAATTATAAATACAAATTATGATATAGATTTTCTAGTATTTTGTATTTATTTACATTACTTTACAATAGTAAAAAAAAGTTGTTAATTTTTACATCATTTATTGGATGGAGACTTAATCTCTTTATAATGTTTTAGATAGATGTATTTTTATATTATTACAAATTAATTTTTGAGGCTAACAAGTTAGATCAAGATTCATTTTCTTATCATGATATTGAAATCAGATTAATCTCGGATTTTTATTTATTCGATAATAAAATTCAACATTTATATTATTTACTCCCTAATTGGTAAGACCCAGACTACGAGAAGTATATATATTTATATATCGAGTACAAATAAATTATTAACATCGAATTATATGTGAATATAAATAGAAAGGAAGAAGTGTCGGTCATAATTTGTTTGTTAAGGTATTAACAATATTATTTGTTTTGCTGGTTATATGATGGGACAGCTAGACAAATGGAGACCCATACAAAATTATATGGTATTTTTGTCCTCTAATTTGCATTGACACTATGGTAAACTAGACAATAGTAGTAGTAATAATAATTTAGGAGTATTATATTAAATAGATGGATCGAATATATTGAATTTTAACAGATTAAAATCGACTATCCAAGTTCAAAGTCTTTAGGTATAATTCTTTATTCTCCACCTTGGCTTGGGACTCAACATACGACTCTAACGTGTGATTTGAAAAAATACTCAGATTTGAAAAAATGCTATTTATTTAGCTGTGTGAATTCATCAATTGTCAAAATTAGCAGTGGTCAATTATTACACACTTCAAGTCCAAAGAAGTTGACAAATTATAATTTTGATAATCAAGAAATTTAACTAACTGCATTATTTCTTTAAATAGTTGGAAAAAATATATTTTTATAATTTCATTCTATGCCCCCCACCCCCCCCCCCCACCCCAAAAAAAACAATTTAACTAATTTTTAACATAAACTTTTAATTAATTATAACATTCACTTAGCAGAAAAAAGTTGGATAGGTTAATGAATTATTATCCAAAAATTGACAGACCAATAAATGCATATTTCTTCAATTGAAATTATGCATAGCAACAAATTGTCCTTTTTAATATCTTGATATATAATTGAGTTGCTAAATGATTTATCATACACTAAAGTGTATTTATTTCTCTCACCTTTTTTTTAAATTATTATTATAGAACTCTATTATAAAAATTATTTGAATTATTAATAATATAATCTAATTAGTTGAACCAACATTTCGGATAGTTGATACTCATACTTACTCGGTCTCAATTTATATAGCACAATTCGAATTTAATAGTTAAAACAAATTTAATTTTGACGTTAAATTCGGACATGAAATTTTTGAGTTTTTTTTTCTTTTGAAAATAAAATTTACATATTTGAAAACTATATCAAAAGTATTATAAGTCACAACAATTGATAATTCAAGAGATTCAGAGGATGTATGAAAAAATTATGATCAAACAAAGTCTTGTTTAGATCTAAAAATTCAAAAATATCACATAAAATAAGATCGGTGAGTATTTGATATGGATCAACTTGTAGACTGCCGCGGTCAGCTAGAGATAGTAAAAAATATAGTCGGTGGTGGAGCTAGAATTTCGACTAAGAAATGTCAAAATATAAAAAAGAAAAATCGAACAGAAGTCAAGAAATGTCAATATCTAATACTCCATATACATAAAAATAAATTTTTACCTAGCTACACAACGTAATTTTCCAAATAAGAGGTATCGGTCTCAAATATATGTGGGGTATAATAGGATGGTTGAAATCCCTTCGGTTTCAAATTTAAGCTCTTGAAAATGAAAATAATTCTATTTGATGCATCGACCTAAAAAAAATCATGCTATGCGTGATTCAATATTTAATCGAACTTCTGTATAAATATCGAACAAATATCGAACGAAGAAATCCAGGATAAACGGATAACACATTTGTGTTTGTGACTTCATAGAAACAATATGATTAATTACTAAAAGTATCTCAATATTTTTTTCCATCACCAATCTAACATACAAATATTTCTGAATTTATAACCTTTATATCAAATTTGAACTATACTTCAATAGCAAATTAATCATAATCGAAATAAAAAAAAAAAGAGTATATCCCAACAGTCTATTCTTCGTCGTTCATCATGAATCGACAAGTTTTAGTAACTTAAACCAAGCTGAAGTCCGAGGAACGCGTGTACGAGGAACAACGTCATTATACCACTTCCCAATATCCCATGAACATTCCTCAATCCGGGATTACCCTAAACAATTCACGATAACTTAACATCAGTATCGATCAATCAACTACATCTCAATCCCCGATTTAGGTATAATTTTAGACAAATTGAACGAATTTACCTCGAATAGTGTAGGCAAAATGGTTTGTATAGTCAAAAGTGTAAGACCAATAAAACCTGTAACAGCATGAGGACTACAACAAAAACAATGTCAGAGCGCGACATACTGTTTATACAACTTGTTTTCCCTCCTCTGACTACAAAAGTCGTTTTTTCTTATTTTTTTAAGCCTACACAAAATGTTATTCCAAAACATTTTGACCAACCAAACATGAAAAAATTTGATTTTTTTTTTCCGAGCACACGTCTAAATAAGGTACCTTTCAAGAATAGGCTTATCTGAAGTAAGTAGGGATGTTATTCCACCAGTAGCTCCAAGAGCAAAGAAGAAGAACATTCCTCCTAGAAGTTTTGGATGCAAATCTTTAGCTTTCGCCTTTTCCTCCTACAAATAAACATCGATTTATCTCGATGGCAATAAGAGTACTACTTAACAATGCAATGCAATAAAACATCGATCTATCCCGATGGCAATAAGAGTACTATTTAACAATACAATGCAATAAAACATCGATCTATCTCGATGGCAATAAGAGTACTACTTAACAATGCAATGCAATAAATCATCGATCTATCCCGATGGCAATAAGTGTACTACTTAACAATACAATGCAATAAAACATCGATTTATCCCGATGGCAATAAGACTACTACTTAACGATACAATGCAATAAAACATCGAGCTATCCCGATGGCAATAAGAGTACTATTTAACAATACAATGCAAATAAACATCGATTTATCTCGATGGCAATAAGAGTACTACTTAACAATACAATGCAATAAAACATTGATTTATCCCGATGGCAATGAGTACTACTTAACAATACAATGCAATAAAACATCGATCTATCCCGATGGCAATAAGAGTACTACTTAACAATACAATGCAAGAAAACATCGATTTATCCCGATGGCAATAAGAGTACTACTTAACAATGCAACGCAATAAAACAACAGGTATAGTAAGCAAAATCATACGACTCATCATAAAGGGGGCGTTATAGACGATGACAACGTTTCTTAGTTCTTACCACGTCATCAGAGAATCGTATCCGAAAACCAAGGTAAGTTCCATAACCACCCATAGCAAAGAGAACAACAGCCTGAAAAAAAAAAGGAAAGTTTTGTTCTGTTTAGTACTCTTTGTTTGTTTCGGGAAATCTATCATCAATTCCGATTCTTTCTTTTTTTCTCTCTCGATTCTTTTCGAATCGAGAGAGATGCAGAAAACATACCATGTTACCAGGATGTCCCCAATGTACTAGCCAGTCAGGTAAGTTCCATGATTTTACAAGCTCAACAAATGGCCCAAACAGAGAACTTATAGTTCCAGCTGAATCAAAATAACAAGTAGTACTATTAGCATTGTTCTCGTAGTTTCTTGTTCGTTGAGTGTTGTGCTAGTGCTTCGATTACCACATTATTTCATTGTTGTTATTGTCCGTTTTTTGTGTGTTATATACCGCTTTTCATAATGCTTTATTTCGTCGTTGATGTTATTGTTTTTATTGTTGTATTCTCTTTTTTCAAATTATTTTAGATGCTTTACTTGATAGATAAAATCTATCAGAAACAATCTCTCTATCTCCACTTATCATTACGAGGTAGGGATTAGACTGTGTACGTACACTCTATCCTCCTCAAACTCTACTTGTGGAATTACACTACCTATATGGTATTGTTGTTCCAACCAATTCAAATTAGAATCACAAGTATAAGACTATTCTTGCATTTCTTCAAGAATTTTTTTTTTAGTCTAGAATTTATCGAAAACAACCTCTTTATTCTACGAATATAATATATATATATATATATATATATATATATAAAACTAGAGTTTGGCTTATTAAGCCAACAAAAATAATTTTTAATTGTAATAAATAAACACATTAACAAAGAGTGTTAAAGTCTTGACCGATACTAGTTAATTGTCATTAAATTCAAAGTCACTAAAGCCTGAACATATATAAAGGTACTAAAAATACATATTTAACGGCAATTACTAATTAATTAGCGCTAAAACTCATATTTGACGTAGTATTTAAGAGTTCAAATTCAAATAACAAGCACTACATTTTTTATTTCTTGAACCCCGTAATAAAAATTCTGAATCCGACACTGTTCTAATATGTTAGTTGTTGTAGGTTTAAGATAAAATCACATGTAGAAAGAGCATTTACCTCCAGGAAGAGCAGCAAGAAACATCAATGGCAAAGGATTGAATGAATACAAAAATGTCTCATTATTAGTAAAAGACATTTCTTCTTTTTCTAATCCAACTATTTTTACATCAACATTAATATCTTCACAATTCAACTTCTTGTAAGCTAAAAAAATCCTTCTTTTTGTTTCATTTTTCAAAGATTTATTGGAAAATTTGGAAGAAATAATTGGTTGATAATTAAGTAATGAAGAAAAAGGGTATTTTGTGAATGCAATTGGTGAAGCATTCACAATATTAGCCATTTGTGCAAAAAATAAATATAAAAATTTTCAAGAAAAAATAAAATTGGTTGTTGGACTATTTATTCAAGTTGTTGGAGATAAGAAAAAAATTGGGAAAGGCAAAGAAAGTGACACGACTATACATATAAATATAAAATGAAATATAATAAGATATTACACGTGGTGACCACAAGCACTAGCTACTTTACAAAAGTTATTTGGTTCTTTTTCATTATAAATGGACCAAGAACCAACCGATCGTAACGTAATGATAAGTATTTTATCAATTTTACTCAAAAGTTTTAAATTTGAATTTTCGTAAATATTTAATTTTCTTTGTTAGGAATACGTTTTAGTTTAATTTCAATATAAATATCAAAATATTTTTGGTTTTTTTTGGAAGGGAGGAGCAGAGGGCATGGGTCACAGACTATCAAATTTTTAAGTCGATAAACTTTAGAAATAGAGATGACATAAGCCCAAGAGATAAATCTATCGAATCCCAAAGAAAACAGCAAGTATCATGAACTTACTTTACAGAACTTTTTGTAAATTTAACCATTTCAAAATCAATTATATCAGATGTTAAAATATCTCGAAAGTTTAGATTTTTCTTTTTTCGAAGTTTGATTTTACGATTGTACATGTAACTTAAATTCTACACAAAGTAACACATGCCACAAATCTGAATTCGTATCCAAATCTGGGTAGCGATGCCGTTTCCTAAATTAAAAAATAAATAAATATTATATATAGAGGCATAAATAAATAAAAAAATAAAAAAAAAAAATCGAAAACTCACATTTAAAATTTCTAATTGAACGAAGATCTATCAGTTTAGTACTGATCCACCATTACAAATCAATGGAATCAAGTCTAATCTTTGAGCACCAACACTGATTTCATCATATTATAATCATAGTGATTCACCAATGTCTCTAAATCTGCCCGGAACTAGAATAACTTCTTAAACATGTATACTGACTTCATAGCTAAGGTCTCAACGGACGTTTGCATAAATTTTTGATAAAAATAACGTTAAGATTTTGAATCACCAAAAGAAATGGTAGACTAACACGTGAAAATTGACAAAATGAGGGGTTTACCAGCTCTAGGGCTCGTTTGACCTTGAAAAGAGATCGTTTAGGTTGTGGTGACCAACAAGCTCCATAGATAAGGTCTTAACGTACGTCTATGTAAATTTTTGGCAAAAAATGACATCGAATTCCGGATCAAAAATAAATAGTGGACTATAACATACAAAAATTGGAAAAATGAGGGATTACTCGCTCTAGCGCTCGTCTGACCTTGAAAATAGACTGTTTTCGCTGTGGTGACAAATTGACTCCATATATAAGGTCTTAACAGACGTCCATGTAAATTTTTGACAAAAATGACATTGGAATTTCGGATCACAAAAATAAATAGTGGACTATAACACACAAAAATTGGTAAAATGAGGGGTTTACCCACTCTAGCACTCGTCTGACCTTGAAAAATGGATTGTTTTGGCTGTGATGACAAATTGACTCCATATCTAAGGTTTTAATGGACAGACATGTAAATTTTCAAGAAAAATGACGTTGGAATTTTGGTTGACCAAGAAAGATGGTGGATTATAGCACATGAAAATTGACAAAAATGGGGGGTTTACGTACTTTGGGGCTTCTTTAACCTTTAAAATGGATCGTTTTGGCCGTGGTGACCAACTGACTTCATATCTATGCTTTTAGCGGACGTTCATGTAAATTTTCTGCAAAAATAACGTCGGAATTTCAGATCACCAAAAAAGATGGTGGACTATAGCACACAAAAACCGACAAAATGGGGGTTTACCTGCTCCAGAGCTCGTTTGACCTTGAAAATGGGTCATTTTGATTATGGTGGCCAACTGGATCCATAGATAAGGTCTTAATGGATGTCTGTGTAAATTTTTAGCAAAAATGATGTCAGAATTCCGGAAAACCATAAAAGATAGTGAACTATAGCACACAAAAATTAGCAAAATAGGGACTTACTTATCTGCGAATTGTTTGACCTTGAAAATGTGTCGTTTTGGCCGTGGTGACCAACTGGTTCTATAGCTAAGGTCTTGATAGACGTTCATCTAAGTTTTCGAGAAAAATGACGTTGGAATTCTGAATCAGTTAAAATGTCATAGACTATCACGAAAATCGATAAAAAAAGGGGTTTATCTGGGGCTTGTCTGACCATGAAAATAAACCATTTCGACCTTGGTGACCAACTGACTTCATACCTAAGGTCTTAATGGGTGTCCATGTAAATTTTCGACAAAAATGACATCGAAATCACCAAAAAAGATGGTTGATTAAAGCACACGAAAATTGGATCTTAAAATTGAGCCGTTTTGGCCATGGTGACCAACTAGACCCATAACTAAGATCTTAATGGACGTCCATGTAAATATTATAATATTTTGTAATACTTTTAACTACAAAAATCAATATAAAAGTAATTAGAAAATATTCAAAGTTAAGATAATATATTTAATCATTCGATAATATATTTGATCGTGTTTTTCTTTCTATTTCACTATTTATATGTAAACAAAAATGTGATTGATGCAGTCAAAGTTTAATAGTTTTTCAAATATAATTTAATAATATTAAGGACAAAAAAATAGGAACATGAATAAGAAGACACAGCTTAGGCGTATCGTTTGGTTTATTAATTTGACTTATTAGTTATTGACGTTAAGAAAAAACTTATATGAATCAAAACCAATAACTCATTATCGATACGGCCATAACTTTTTCAATAACTCTGTTGATTATGTCCCATGTACTATTTTGCCAATGTAGTTAAGAATAAAAACCTGAATATAATACCATATCTAAGAATGTTTATAATTACATAACTAACAAAATGCCTCATTAAAAATCAGCCCAAATAAGAGAATAATGGGATGTATGCTTTGTATATCTTCACCAATGTATTCATTTTTATTCACCTCAACTAACCTACCTGTGTCTGTAGTAGTCATCTATCAACTCGTAGTACATTATTGTGTATCGAACCTCTAGTAACAGACTCTCTTTGAGGATCAGTTGTCCAGCGGTCATCAACAACGAATTTTATCTGTACCAAATATAGTGTCATTGAACAATGTAAGACAGAGTTTATGAATATCATTGTATATGGACTACACAAAATCCAAGTTACTTGATTCAGAATACAACCATTGAGGCGACAAGTGACAACACACAGCAAGCTTTTAAATTCTATATTCTACAGTAGTTTGTAGATAATGTACCTCGTATATTCCTGGATACAGCCATAACACAGTTTTCCAAAGTCGAGGTTCCCTGAAAACCAGTGTATCATGTTATTCATAATAATAGGAGGCTGAGGCCAGTAGATATACAGAATAACTCTGCATTTGCATATAAATGATGACTCAAAAAGATAAGAATAGTTCAAATCTATCAGGGCAAATTATCAATTTGGACAGAGTTCTTGTTTCGGAAAAGGATACGCAACAAACAATGTGTTATTGAAGATTTGACAGAATAATAACCTCATGCCAATGGGATTTACGATAACTGATGATGCTTGGATATCATCGCCAATGGGATCTACGATATCTGATGATGATTGTATATCTTCGCCGATGGGATCTGGTGATTCTTGTGGATCCATTTTTATTTTATGATGCCACCCATTGAAGCTGCCAGCCACCTCAACATTTTCACCTTCTGCCCGATATTGGATTTCAACCTAATAGAAACAAATGTGCTAAATCAAAAACATTTTCCCCATCTGCACGGGTATTAGATAACAAATGTGCTAAATCAACAAGCATAAAAAAATTCACGAGAGATTGATTGAATACCTCCTTTAGTCCTGAGAGGCTATCTTCAGCAGCATTTAGCTCTGCATCTTTTTCTGAAATAAGTCTTTCCGCTTCCCTTATTTCTGTTTCAGCTTTGATTTGCAAAACTGATAGTAAGCGCTGAAAGTAGAAATATAAGAAAATTACACTTCTCCACTTCATGAAGAACCTTTTGTTCGTTTGAGTAATAATATGTTACAAGTATCAAAGAATTATGTTTAAAATTCTCGCAATCAAAATAATACATGACCATAATAGCTGAAGTGAATTATCAAAATATAACATCAATGATCATATCAGGTAGCATGAATAAACTAGTTCAACTCAAATGCTACCGAAGGTTCCCAAGGAAGAACAATCCAGTTTCTCTTATCCACTCGTCTTTTCGTAGTTTGTTGAGTTATGTTATTGTGTATAGGATTGTGTCATCAAAAAGTCAAGTCACACTTTGGTACATTACAAAATATATTGAGAAACTGAACATTGAGAGATCATAAGCCAATAGTTAAGATGATATAGAAGGATGTAAAATAAGTGGAAACGTCGCTGCAGCGCAGCGAAATGTGTCTTTTTCTATCATTTAAAAAAGGAAAATATCCATTACCATAGCAAGACAAATAGGGAGTTAGGTCTTCGTATTATTATCTTCTTTTCTTTTCCTGAAGATTGGGGAAGAGTAAAAAGGAAATTATACCTTTTCCTCTTCAATCTGCTGCTTCAATTGAGTTAACTCCAGCTCCTTCTGATGCTAAGAACAGCAACAAAACCATTTAAGACACTGGTATACTTGTGGGACATGTATATAAGAAATGTCTGAACAAAGAAAAATTGAAGCCAAGTAGGGTAAGCAAAATTTGAACTGTAAATTGTCCAAAGAGCAGTACCAGCACGAACTTGAGATGATTAATTTCAGCTTGAATCTCCATATTGTGGGGCTAACAGATAAAATATGAAGGCAAAGGAAATTCCAAGTCAAAAATGGAATCAAATAAAAAGCAAACAATCAGAACAAAGAATTTTGTCACCTCAGTATCAGCACTACTTATCCCTTCAGTCATGGTTAAGTATTCAGCTGACAGGCTATCATTCCTACAAAATTCAAGGTGCATTCAGATAACAGTAAGATGGAAAAAACCGAACAAAAAGCAACTTTAGATTTAATCTAATCTTAAATCTCAGAGCTAGTAAGATAATACAGTTCATAGACAAGAAGAGGACGGGAAATCTAAACTCTTCAAAGAAGAAAAGGTCATCAGCTTGTTGAGAGTACGTGGAAAAACATCAAGTTGGATTTGTTCGAGTTTTTAGCCAAAAACTTCTAAACATACCTAATACATCAAATCTAAACGACATCTTAACTATCAGATTTCATCCTGCTGCTAGTTTGTTTCGAAACCAACGGTCGTGACTCCTCCCATAGAGCTTCCCCCAACTTATGTGGAGTTGTAGCATAAAGGAGAAGCAAATACCTAGGAAAGCAGCTCTTGAGCTTTCAACTCTTTCTCTCTCCTCGGTGCTCATTCTTCCAAAATGATATAACTGTGAACATGCCTCATCGACCGGCGAAGGTGGTCATCAAAGAGGTGAATGATTCTGCAAAATTCTGGGACAAAGAACTTCACTGGGTTTTTGGTGAACACAGAAGGGGACTATAGAAGTATACTGAAGGTATTTATTTGATTCCTTGTTACTTTTACAGTTCATTTTTTCCTTCTGTCTTACACCAATTATCCTCTTTTAAATTATAACATTTCTTGGTGCCCTGAATTAGTTCTTGGTGTAAACCAACGAAACTACTTATTTCTGTATGAAGCAAAACTTGTGCACCATCCCTGTGCTCGCGTAAACCCGCAGTTTAGTTCTTCAATTTTTTATGGGAAAATGCACAAGTTCCCCCTCAAACTATGTCCGAAATCCCAGAGACACACTTATACTATACTAAGGTCCTATTACCCCCCTGAACTTATTTTATAAGTAATTTTCTACCCCTTTTCAACCTACGTGGCACTAGCTTGAAAAATAAGTCAATCAGCATTGGGCCCACAAGATGTGCCACGTAGGCCGAAAAGGGGTAGAAAATTATTAATCGAATAAGTTCAGGGGATAATAGGACCTTAGTATAGTTTAAGTGTGTCTCTGAGATTTCGGGTATAGGTTGAGGAGGTATACTTGTGCATTGTCCCATTTTTTATTGAAAAAGAAGAAATAAGATGATCACCAACCTATCATGTGCAGATCATGTTTCCCTCACAAAGACTCCAATTATTCCTTAAACCATAGTCCTTTTTTCCTTTCCCTCTTACTTCTACTTCCTAGTCAAACATTTTGCATTTGTATAACCGCAATATATTCTCAACCAAACTATCTTTATTGTTGCCAGAAAAAAATGTTCCAGAATTAGCATAGCTTTGAGGAAGTCAGGTGCTCTGCACCTTTTTCTGTTAGAGCCATTAACTTTTCAAAAGAAACTAACAGCAAGATGAAGCTGCAAAGTTCTGGATACTCCAAGGATGTCTTTTTGTTCACAAGAATAATTCAAGGATATAAGTTTAGGTTCAAGACATAGTTGAGGGATGTTTTTGGCCAAAGATTGATTTATTGAATCAACAAGAATAAGACGTAAAAGAAAGATTTATTAAATCAACAAGAATGAAACACAAAAAGAATTTTGACTTCACATTCATCCTGCATCAAATTTAAAAAAGTATGATACCGTATGCGGTCATCAAAAAAAAAGACCAGTATATTGATAAACACAATTGCAAAAAAACGAAGCAGGGTCAATGAAGAACCAAAGATGGTTTACTGAAGGCCCAGTGGAAAATGAAGAACTTAGTCAGATGGAAGCTTAAATATTGCAAGAAATGTATACCTCATCAGAGAACTCTGCATACTAGGATGTTCATCATGCTGGATTGATTGTGCAATGGGACTTCCACTCAATATCTTAGCACCATTCTGTCCTTCAATAGATCCCTCTCTTTGAAAGATTTCAAAGCCACTACCTGAAAAATGAAGCAAAAACAGAACAATTAGATTTACTCAAACACTTAGGATCTAATTCTAAAATCCAATATATTTACTCAAGCTGCTCACAGCACCAGAACTTGAAAGTTTGCTCAAGGCCTTAGCGAGTGGCATATATTAGTCACTGGAAACTAGCTTTTGAGGCAGAATGAAAAGCAGAAACAATATTGTTTTTGAAAAGTATGAACAACAGATCCAATATGCATCACAACTAATGTTGTTTTTCTTTTTTGAGAAGATCATCACAAATAATGTTAGTAGAGATATAATTATTACTCCATTATTTTTTAGAAAGGCAACCCGCAAATTAGTAGAGATATAGTTATTAGTTCAATGTTTTCACATTTGGCAAGGGGAAGATGCAAGTCTCAATGCCTCCAGTGTAGCTTTTTGCAGAAAATGAAATAAGGACGCGTGGATTTCCTACTATCTGTAACCTCTTGTGTGCTGAGATTTTGCCCATATAATAAAAAAAATGAAAAAAGAACATAGCTTAGATTGAGTTGCTAGATAATTTTGAATACAGGAGACTTGAAATGGTTAACACGGTATAAGCACTTACGAAAGTGCATGAAATATATGGGGCCAAATGGTAAGTGTGTAACATGGATGAATGGAGTGCTAAGTATTGTCACCATAAAGTACCTAAATTGGTGCAAGTAAACCCAGATAAGCAAGAGGAGAAGAGGATTACTTACCCTCTACGCCATCCAGGCTCCATTGTGAAAAACAATGACCAATTCAGGTACTTTAGTGCCAAGTATTGTCACCTAGATAAACAATTCATGTCATTTAACATAAGCACCCTGAAGTAGCATCACTTACCCTCTATGCTATCCAGTTCTCCATTCTGAATAAAATTGACCACCTTTTCCTCCAAGAAAGAATACCCCAAGAATTCTTGATCACCAGAATTTTGCTCATCCGAATTCAGAATCAAATCATTGCTTGCATCATTCGTGTAGGAATCCACTGCAGAAGCTTCACTTGGTAAAGAAACATCATGAGCCATGTCTGCTATTTTCCCATCTGACCTTTTAAATTAGCAGGTTGTCAACGGGAAAAATCCAAAATTAGCCTTGTTGTTACAACCTAGAATACACAGGGACAAGAACTGCTGACCTAACGATCCATCTTCACTTTTTTCAACAAGTCCATCCTCTCCAATGCACTCATAGGCTGGTTGTTTGGAAGTTAAAAGAAGCTCCTTGACAAATTTGTATCCTCTTCTTCTAACGATGTTTGCAAGGTCTTGCCTGCGGAATGTATGAGACAATCACATAGCTTGCAAAATGTTTCTAAAGATCTGGTTCTTAAAGACTCAAAATCCAAATTTCTTTGAAGAAATTTACATTTGAGCAGAAACTTTTGGAGTAACATTGATGTAAGAAATATGGTTGTTTCGCATGACTGTGTAACAGTTCATATAAGTAGAATCAAGCATCAAAAAGACATGAATTAATAAAGCACAAGTTCAAGAAACTTTCCATGCTTTTGTCCTAGCACCTTTTACATGCCCAGCACATGGCGAAAGAATAAGCTATTACCTTCATGTTATAAGATTCACTGATATTAGGTCATCAAAAAGAATTGAGTTCCATAAAATCCATTTATCTCCAAAAAAGGATAACCGGCACCTCTCAACAATTTGTCTTATTTCACTTGACCTCTCAGTAAGAGAAATTCTTTTTCATTGCTAATATTAGTTGGAGTTTGACATGAATTGGGTGCATTAGTCTATACATATAGCTTTTAAATAACTTCAGATCATTTTAGCTGTACCAATCTTAGCTGCAAAATAGTGCGGGGGGATGGAAAATGAAAACCAAGAACATAAATGGCATTCAAGTTCACCTTCCGTTCTGTGACAGCTCTTTCATGGTGGGTACGTGATCCTCCGGAAGTCCAACAGAAGATAAAAATTCTCTGATGTCGTTGCAGAGATCATCATTGCTTTTCACCTTCCGGCTTGCCCTAGACCCACCCAAAACAAGAAAAAGAACGTCAAACACCCATCTCAGTGAGATCAAGAATCAATATTTCAAGAAAAATACTCACATTAGTGCTACCAAGATTCTCTTAGCTAATAAGTCAGTATTGAGAATCCAACAGTAAACACGGTACAAATGAGACAGCTAGATAAAACTAAAATACAGTCAAATGGGTGATGTAAAAGAATCTGAATTATTATTGAAGCACTCACATCAGTGCATTCAATGATTTTCATAGCTAAAATTTCACTCTCAAAGACAAGCCACAACCAAAGCACAAACAAGAAAAAGAGAAAAAACTAAAATACACTTAGATGAGTGATTAAAATTAACCTGAACTTTGCAACTATCATAGTTAAACAGACTACAGGTGTTGCTATTAACCCCAACTCTAATGTTACTATTTAAAGTCACTCACAGTAGTGCATTCAAAGATTCTTGTAGCTAAAAAGTTAGTATTAGTAACTAAACTACAAACATAGTATCAATATCAAGAACCACAAATATTGTATTGTAGCTCAAGGGTATTAGCAACACTCCATAAGTTAATTACAAAGTTGCAAACTTGAAAGTTCAGTAGGCACTGCTATGTATTCTCTCTTCCTTTTATTGAATGAAAAAAAACAAACTTTGAAGAAAAATCACTTACATTAGTGCATTCAAAGACTCTTATAGCCAGTGGCGGAACAGTTCAAAATATGAAGTGAACACACAAAGAAGCCGAAGGGACATCTACTTTATACATATATGTAAAGTTTCTAACCATATATAAACAGTGTAACTTTCCGTCAAAGGGTATCACTATCAAGAATGAAACTACAAACACAATATCAGTATCAACAATCACAAACATTGTCCTGTAGCTCAGGGTAATCACAACACTCCACATTTTAAACACAAAGCTTCAAAACATGGATATCAGGGAGACCTCAATGCATTTTTCTATTGAAGCAAACAAAAAAAATAAACTTCATAGAAAATACACTCACATTAGTTCATTCATAGACTCTTACAGCTAAAAAGTCAGTATCAAGAACCAAAATATAAACACAGTATCAAGAACCACAAACATTGTATTGTAGCTTAATGCTAATAGCAACACTCAATAATTTAAGTACAAAGTTGCAAAATTGGAAGTCCAGAGGGACTATTATGTATTCTCTCTTTCTTTATTAAAGCAAAAATAGCCAAAATTTGAAGAAAAAAAATCATTCAGATCAGTGCATTCATAGACTCTTACAGCTAAAAATCCAGCATCAAGAACCAAACTACAAACATAGTATCATTATCAACAAACACAAACATTGTATTGTAGCTCAAAGGTAATAGCAACACTCCACAATTTAAGCAAAAAGCTAAAAAACATGGATAGCTCAGTGGGGATTTCAATGCATTCTCTATATCCCTAATAAAGCCCAAAAAAAACAAACTTTGAAGAAAAACACTAACATTAGCACATAAAAAAAACTCTTACAGCCAAAAATCCAGCATCAAGAACCAAACTACAAACATAGTATCATTATCAAAAAACACAAACATTGTATTGTTGCTCAAAGGTAATAGCAACACTCCACAATTTAAGCAAAAAGCTAAAAAACATGGATAGCTCAGTGGGGATTTCAATGCATTCTCTATATCCCTAATAAAGCCCAAAAAAAACAAACTTTGAAGAAAAACACTAACATTAGCACATAAAAAAAACTCTTACAGCCAAAAATCCAGCATCAAGAACCAAACTACAAACATAGTATCATTATCAAAAAACACAAACATTGTATTGTTGCTCAAAGGGAATAGCAACACTCCACAATTTAAGCACAAAGCTACAAAACATGGATAGCTCAGGGGGGATTTCAATGCATTCTCTAATTCCCTAATAAAGCCGGAAAAAAAAAACTTTGAAGAAAAAACACTCACATTAGCACATTCAAAAACTCTTACAGGTAAAAATCCAGCATGAAGAACCAAACTACAAACACAGTATCATTATCAATAAACACAAACATTGTATTGTAGCTCAAAGGGATAGCAACACTCCACAATTTAAGCACAAAGCCACAAAACATGGATAGCTCAGGGGGGATTTCAATGCAATCTCTATTTCCCTAATAAAGTCCCAAAAAAACCAAACTTTGAAGAAAAAAACTAACATTAGCACATACAAAAACTCTTACAGCTAAAAATCCAGCATCAAGAACCAAACTACAAACACAGTGTCATTATCAACAAACACAAACATTGTATTGTAGCTCAAAGGTAATAGCAACACTCCACAATTTAAGCACAAAGCTACAAAACATGGATAGCTCAGGGGGGGATTTCAATGTATTCTCTATTTCCCTAATAAATCCCCAAAAAAAACCAAACTTTGAAGAAAAACACTCGCATTAGCTCATTCAAAAACTCTTACAGCTAAAAACAATCAGTATCAAGAACCACAAACATTGTACAGAAACATAGATAAACCCATAATAAACCCAAAAGGGTAACTCAAACGAACCTGGATTTCTTAATTGAAGCATAAATTTTTGATTTTGAACGACAAATTAGAAAAAAATGATGATTGTGGCGTATACAGATAGAAGGGCTAAGAGTCTGAGAAGGCAAAAAGAGCTTATGGGAAGTGGGAAAATGGAAAAGAGACGCCATTAGAGAACAGAGAAAGCAATTCTCGAGATGGGTTTTGCAGCATTTGAGAATTTGGGGGATTTTTTTGAAGCAAAATTGAAGAAGAAGCTATTCAAGAAGAACAAAATTATGAGAAGATGACAAGTTCTTTTTCCTCTTTGGAATACTGCATTTTTTTTTCTATTTTAGCAAAGAATGTGGTTGTCAATTATGGTTTGTTATCCTTTTAGGTTCGATATTCGATACTCGTATTTAAAACGTGAGAAAATTATTTATATCTTTTTATATTATAGTTATTGTAACGTTTTTGTAAGTTGTTTTTGTGATTCAATCGTCATATTATTTGTTATTATATAATGTTCTAATATTAATTGTTGTTTAATAATCATACTTATTTTACTTCTTTTTTATAAGATGATTTTGATTGTTGAGAATCTATCGAAAAAATAAATATGATTGTTATTGAAGTTCGATTAATGCATAAATAACGGACTTCAACCATATATTGCTAAAATTGAGGCAAAAATGTTTAGCTGAACTTTAATTATATGCATTTAAATTGAATTGTCACATTTAACCACGTATGAAAAAGTCAAGCGAAAATAGTTAAATTTTATCTTTATACGCTTAGAAATTTTAAGGAGAAATGGTTGGATCATATACATTGTCTAAATTTCAATCATATAAAAGTTTAAACATCGTATATCGTATATCCGAAGTGAATAAACTTACAAATTTTAAGCACTAAAACCATATGACTTGATAGCATATTTTTTGTCTTTACATATATTGGCCACAAGTTAGATAATTTCAGAATAAATTGGTTATATCTTAAATAGTAGGGACAAAAAGTGGCTAATAACTCAATATATCGTAGTGTAAACAAGCTGGTAATAGCCCAGGCCCATATATAGGTCATATATATTGGGCCGATATGCAATTGGGCCAATTTGTACATAACGCTTCATCATTTATCGTTTTTTAAGATCAATTTAACTAATTTTCGAAGTTAAATTGGTTAGATTAATTTTATTTTTTCAAAACTAAAATTTAAATATTTAAAAATTACATGAAAAATAATTTAAAGAGTAAAATTTTTTCTCATATCGGTATAATTCTAAAATATTGAATAAAGTCTATGTAATTTAAATATTGAAAAAGAGAAATGACACGTAATTCGATTTTTGTTTCTTTAAAGATAAGATATTGGTTTGAAAAATTATGTTCATTCTTTAGCTCCTATTTTTACCTAAAAGTTGTTAATCTAATAAACATTTATTAAACAAAAAAATCATAAAAAAATGTTCTAGAAACTAAATATAAAGTCAATGTCCGTTGAATTTTGGATGAAGCCAAAAGTAATAAATAATATTGAAAGGTTAACCTAATTATCTAGAGAGGAGACTTTTGTTTCAGTAATTATGTTTCGATTAATTTGTACTTATATTGCGTAAAATTTACTATATAACGAACACTTTTTATTATAATTCAAGTTTCTTACCTTTAATGATAGTTTTCATATATATAATAAATCTTAAACACTATCAAATAATTTTAACGAAATTTTCGATTTCATCGCGAAAATATTCTCTCCTATGTGTGTATTTGTGCAAGTTTACTCTTTTTCTTCTTCTAAGGACACAATTTTCAAGCATAAGTAGCTAGGGTTCACACACTTATTTCAATTTGTTAAAATCATTTATTTAATTCACATATGATTTTTCTCCTACATCTAAATGTCAACTACCTTCTACCAAAATTTGTCCTACACAATTTTCTAGTTAAAAATTATATATTTAGTTAATACCTATGAACACAACCATAAATACTATAATTAAACACATTAAAATAAAATAATTATTAAAGTAAAAGAACCAAAGTCAAATTTGATATACTTTAAACATTATATTATAGTTATATATATATATGTATATGTTAAAATCTTAACGTACCTCCACACGTAACATGTAGTTTGTTATTTTTTGTTTCATTCATCATTTTTCAATTCAAGATTCCATAGCAAAGAAGAGAGCCCCCCACCCCCACCCCCCACCAAAAGATAATAAGAAAAAGAAAGAGTCACATTCATGAAAATCAAACTTGTCTAACTTCACTAATAAGAATTTTTTACATGATTTTAATTTTTAATGACATAAATTATTGATTCAGAGATAGTATGATCTGAATCGAAAATAATAAGTCAGACAGAAATTCAAAATTTGTAGTTATTCTTGTGGTTGAATTTTGAGTGGCAAATAGAGACAAATTCAAGTTTTAAGTATTTAGAGTTCAGTAAGGTTCTAATCATTAATTCATTGTTCTATTTACTAAATTATTGATTTGCGATCGATTATTCATTGAAATTTCAATGTATTTTGCATATAATTATATGTTTACTTTAAAATTGTTGAATTCAGTTGAACTCATTAATTCATTGTTCTATTTACTAAAATATTGGTTTGGGATCAATTATTTGTTCAAATTTAATGTTTTTTGCATATAATTATATGTTTACTTTAAAATTATTGAATTTAGTTGAACTCATTAATTCATTGTTCTACTTGCTAAAATATTGATTTGGGATCAATTTTTTATTGAAATTTTAATGTATTTTGCATATAATTATATGTTCACTTTAAAATTATTAAATTCAGTTGAACTCATTAATTCATTGTTCTATTTACTAAAATATTGATTTGGGATCAATTATTCATTGAAATTTTAATGTATTTTGCATATAATTATATGTTTACTTTAAAATTATTGAATTCAGTTGAACTTAAAAATGTCGTAACGCTACGTTCACTTTTGATTTCCGTGTATTATGCGTGTGTGATAACATTATGATTTTGCATTCATCACCAAGATTTGTATGAGCTAATTAGCTTCATTTGTTTATACATTTTTAATTTTGACCAATGTCTCTTCAACTTGAAATATTTTTAACCTTCATTTTCTAATTTAGTATTATTATACTACTTTTTTACTTTGAAAAAAACACAAATATGTCAAAAGAAGAGAGAAAATATTCCCATAAATCAAACCCCAATTATAACCTAAACATTTGCTAATATATTGCACAATTATTTTTCTAATAAAACGGTACCTTGTCATCTAACGTTTGCAATAATTTTAGACAATAATTAAGTGTATCTCATAAAAAAAGTATTTACTAAAAAAAAATTAAATCGTAATTTAAAAAAACTCATAAGTTACAAAGAAAAGAATCACAAAAAAAATATAGTACGTAAAATTCGTTATGAATGGACGTACATAAAAAGTTTGGTATAAGTTTGTTTAAGAATACAAAACAATAATCAGATTAAAAAATATATATTTATAAATATTTTTGTTAGGTAATATAACTTTAACTAACATGCTCAAAGGTCCAATAATAATTAAGTAATATATTTATAAATATTTTATAATCTTTTTGCCCTTTTTAATTAATTGTTATTATTAGCAGCAATTATAGGTGGTTTTGGATATATAGCTTACAACCAACCTATGTATAAAGTTATTAATTATTACCATAAAGTGGGAATAATATGAAATATTGTATGAACATAAAGAAATTCCATTTATTTAGTAAAATTTTCATGCATTCTCATTAGATTTATTACATATCATTGACATTTTTTTAAATAGATTTCTAAATGTATATCGACATTAATTCGCCAAATTAGGTCGCTATTTGATTAACTTCGAATTTTAGGTATTGAGTCATATTTGAGTGTTGTAAAAATTTTCATCGCGAATTTGAATTTAACAGACTCCTAATGTGGCACCAAATATCATATGGAAAATACAAAAAATTATTTAAAACTGTATAATATGATATACTGCTTATGTAATAGAATTTTAGATCATGATTTTAACATTTTCTCATAAAAATTTGATTTGAATAATTCTTAAACCAAATATATAATATATCATAGTAGATAACGTAACTATAACCATATATATAAATATAAATCTACTAGAAATAACATCATTTCTAAGTAAATTTATCCATTCTTAATGTAAAAACCAAATATATTTATTGAAATTTTACACAAAATATTAAAAAAATTTATATTTGAAATAAAAAGACAAAACTTATCAAGAGATTTTGACCTCCTCCACCGATTAATAATTGACTAATTTATATTATTAATCGATCTTTATCACATGAAAGGTTTGATTAATTAAAATAATTAAATTAAACAATCAGTGTTTATGAAGCTTTTCATAATTGTCCAATAATAGTAGCAACAGCTAATAAAAAATATTAGCAGTACAAATTGAGGTCAAAATTAAGCTCCTAGCTATAAATGTCAATATTTTTATTAATTATATTATAACCTATAGATGGGACCCTAAAATAATAAAATAAAATAATAATAATAATCCCCCCCCCCCCCCCCTTAAATTTTATTATAGTTGGCCACACTATAATATAGAAAAAGTTATTACTCTTGAAACAATTTTAAATTTTTATTAGGGATAACTATAGCTTTTGTCCCTTGATTATTGATGAATTTTGGTATTAATCTCTTTAAACAGTAAATATATATATATAACTATATACGATTTTGATTTAAAATAAATAGTATTATATTTATAAAATACGTGAGAGATGGTATATAAGTAAGCAGATCTTACATATTAATGACACATTTAAAAGTCGTACAGATTTAAATACTAAATAAACAATATCAATAACGGATTGAATCGTTACACTATATCACCCTAAATATAAGTAACAGTATAAATTTTACATAACACGACGATAACATTAAATGATTATTAAAAATTAAATGTGCTTAATCAAAAATTAAAATTAGAATTTGTCGATATTTGAGAACTAAAGTGATAATATCCTCCTCCCTTTTTTTTTTAATATGTCGAGTATGCATATTTTATTGGTTTTTCACATTCATAATAATATCATTGACATTATTTTATTTTAATCTAATCTTAATTGGTGTCTAATTCAAATCTAATGGTCCCACAATGACAATTATATCCTTAATATAGTCTCCTCCAAGTCAATTAATATCTTTTATCTAATGTAAATTTAGGCATACCTCAAAACAAAATTACCAATCAATATAATATGAAATATGGTTTAATATATCAAATTAATAAATACATAATATACTTTACCTTTTTCCTCTTAGTAATTTAATCACATAATAATGTCATTAACTTAAATATATGGTTTTAAATTTTAATATATGATTCGAATCCAATATATACAACTTATTCTAATATGAATCATATATTGTAATTATAATATAGTGAACGTATTATAGAACCTTGGAGTTTATAATATTATATGACATATTATAAATTGATTGATGGCTACATGATAACACATTTTAATAAAATATTTAAATTAGACTAATCAAATTAATTTTTTAAACTTTCACTTGTATTTGTTTTACTTTTTATTTGAAGTCTTTGACTATAGGGAAGAAAAGTCATCAACGTTTGTATAATTACACACTATAGTGGAGAAGGTTGAAAAATGAGACATTGATTCAAATCTTAAATGGTTAATTTCATATTTAGCGTCGATATGACTTTTATCTAAATAATCAACTGTTTAAATTTACGAAATAATTATCATATCTTTATCATGTCAATTGTGCTATGTAATGTATAGTATATATAATTTTTTGAAAAATATTTTTTTTATATTGTTTTTTTGTTGACATTTGAATTTGATCCGTTCTTTTACTATTGTACATTTGATAGTAGCTAGCACTCTTGATCAAAAGTGTATATTTTTTTAATTAATTAAATATTAAAATATTTGATTAAGATAAAAACTTATCATTAATTGAGGGACCAAAAATGATAATAATCTGTACTACAAAGTCCATAGATTTCATATTTAATCTAAACGACGATTTTTCAGATTCACAAAAATTATATTTTTTTAAAAAAATTATACGTTATTTTTCTTTTATTGACGTTTAATTAATTCTTTTCTACCGTACATTAATTATACATGAAAGAAAAAAGAGATCATTATTTTTGTACTATATCCTACTACTATATATTCACATGATTTGTGGTACAAAATTAAACTTCTAATGTGGACCATTGTGACTTTTTCTTGGTTCAATTTTGACTGATTCTTGTGACATTAATTAACAATAATTGCACCAATTTCCCCTTTTTATATATATATATATATATATATATATATATATATATATTAATATGTTTCATACTTTATTATTAATTATTTTAACAATATTTATTTATTTCTTTTCTCACCATATATAAATTACTAAAAAAAAAAGAGATACACAAGATGATTAATAATTGTTGTTATAATATTTCTAAGCTACTAGATTTTTGTACTATGCTACTACTATATATTCACATGATTTAGCATACACAATAAAACTCTAATTAGTGTGGAACATTATGACTTTTTATTTGGTTCAATTTTTGACATTCTTAGATCATCAATAAAATATAAAAAACTGTTTCTGATAAATCCATCATTCACTAATTAACAATAATTACATATTTTTTAAAAATAGTTTTGGTAATTGAATTTTTTTTTTGGGGGGGGGGGGGGGTGGGGGGTTAACCTATTGGATATAAATTCAACATCATCATAAATGACATTTTGAGATAAAGAGGAAAAATTAATTAGCACATGGCTGCCTATATTTGTACATCACTATCTCTACAAGAAAATTTAGCCAATAATATATGTAGTACTTGACTTATTTTTAAATAATTTCTGCAATATTAGCATATACTTTTGACTATCTTAATTTTACTAATTTTATGCAAACCATGGACTAATCACACAATTATTTTTTATCACGTTAAAATAATTAACTTTTTTTCTCTCACTATAACAAAAAAAAATCATTATAATTTATTCACTATAATATAATAAAGCCACACAATTAATTACTTTCTCATATTTTTTTATGAACTTTTTCACATTATAACAACAAAAGTTGTCCATCAAGGCTACTTTTTATAGTTATAATTGATAAAGTTTTGTAATGTTAATATTATTGTATAGAATTAAAAGTCCAATGATCATACATAAATATTTAATTGTAATATTTATAGGATTTTATTCACTATAACAATAAAATGAGTAAAATTCAACTACTTTTTATCTTCAATGCTGTGTTATTATTATTTGTACAGTCAATATAATAGTCAGTCAAATATGAAATAACCTAATTAGATAGGATCAAAGTACTAATTAATTAGTTGTAATGATTAATATGTTGTAATAAATATACAATTTGCTAGGGTCTTTGTTTCATGATTTTGAGGAAGATCTATAATTAAAAAACAATAATTATTACTATTATTTAAATAAGATGGTAATTTAATAAAATTTCTTTATTATTTAAATAGTCTGTCTAATCTTATTATCAAGTTCTGCCATAAATCTTGGATTAACAAGTTCGCCCACATGTATTACAGCTATTAATTAATCAAATTTTCAATTAAATCAAATTTTCTCTTACGTTCCATTTTATGCGATATAATTTATTAAGTTATATTTTTTATTTTTAATAAAATTTTAAATTCAAACTCATAAAGTTAAAATCGTAAATCGTACTTTTATGTTTTGAAAATTTGTTGTACTTTGTTTGGTGGTTCAAAATTTTAATAATTAGTCTATATAAGGCTATGACCAATCATATTCAATTGATGAATTGTACGCCATTATTTAGGCAGACTTTGGATCCTTTTACTGTAATTGAAAAGAATAATTAAAAAAATACCTAAGTAAATAAAGTTTCTATTATTATTTTCTACGGAAGTTCGACTAAATTTAAAATCATGTTATATGTAAAATTTATTATGAAGGTGATGATTTTAACATTATTTTTTCTATTAGAGAGAAGTTAAACTTAAAAATCGATTAAAAGTAGAGTAAACACAATCGTCACACTAAACATTGCTTCTTTCATTTCAATTATTTATTTTTCTATTAGTTCATTTAAAAAAGAATGTCGTTTGTTTGATAATTTTTTTAATTGTAATGCATATCACAAGGCTAAGACATATCTTTGATTGAAGATCACAAAATTTAAAAATTTTCTTTTTTGTTTTAAACTCCGTATCAAATCAAAATCGTAAACGACCAGAGAAGTATCGCTCCCTTTGTCCATCTTTATTTATCATATATACTATTTTGGATTGTTCAATAATATTTATCCATTTCATAAAAATCAAGGGAATAAATAATTTATCATTTTGTATCTGTTTTGCGCTTGTATTTAATATCATATCTGTTATTATTTTTAATATCTGCGTCAGATGAATAGTGAATAACTATGATTGGACACGATTATATTAAAAATATTTTATGGTGGAAACTTGTGTCTCCTTGTAGATAATAATAAATTTAGTCTATCTAATCACTCAACTAGTGTAGGACAACTTTAATAAAAATTGAAAATTAATGTGTGTTCTTTGACTTGTGTAAGATATATATCTCTCAATAAATATACATATATATTGGTGTCCAAATTCATTTTTTTTCCTAAGCCAATCCTTTTAGTCCATTTTTTTTTTTCAAAAATCTCTTCTCAAGAAAAAAAAATTATAATAATAATAATAATTATGGGAAGAGCTCCATGTTGTGATAAAGCAAATGTGAAGAAAGGGCCATGGTCACCAGAAGAAGATGCAAAATTAAAAGAATATATTGACAAATTTGGCACTGGTGGAAATTGGATTGCTCTTCCACAAAAAGCTGGTATGTTTGATTTAATTGAGTATCTTGATAAGTTAAAAAGTCGGGATTTTGAGTTTACGATCTTCTGAATTTTATATAAAAAAAATATAATTGTTTGAATTGAAAGTATTGAGTTTTATCGAATTCGTAAGTAGAATTGAATTGATCTTTTTCTAGTTATGTTTCATTTTTGTTCTCTCTTCTCTTTTGAGTTGGAGTTAAGGTCGAGATTATGTTTAAATTGAAAGTACTGAATTTTATTGAATCTATAAGTAGAACTATAACTACTCACACATACTTGATTTGTTTCTTTTAATTAATTTTTTTTTGAATTATTTGTTTGTGATTAGGGCTAAGAAGATGTGGAAAAAGCTGTCGATTAAGATGGTTAAATTATCTTAGGCCAAATATTAAACACGGAGAGTTTTCAGACGAAGAAGACAGAATCATTTGCAGCCTTTATGCTAACATTGGAAGCAGGTATATACATATTTTTTTCTACTAAAATTTCAATCACTATTAAATTATAAATCACATAATTTCGAAAATACGATGAGTTGATTGTTAAGAATCTTAAAAATTCAAACACATTAACTTTGAATCGTGAATCAATTTCTAAGTAGCGGGAATTTTGAGAACAAGTTATAAATAATTCGAGTGAACCGCTTTAATTTCCTCCTTTTAACTTCGTACCTAAATAGGATGTGATATAATTTCAAATTAAACTCGAAATGATAAATTTAAATTAGCATTATCCTAGAAATATACTTTGCATGCATGAGTATTACTTTTCAAGAATTAAAGTCTAGTTATTTAGTACTCGAATATTTAGTCATGAAAAATAATTAAGCTAATCTCGATATAAAAAAAAATATATGCAGGTGGTCAATCATAGCAGCTCAATTACCAGGCAGGACAGATAATGATATCAAAAACTATTGGAACACGAAGCTGAAGAAGAAATTAATGGGATTTGTCTCTTCATCTCACAAGATTAGGCCTCTTAATCACCATGATTATCACCACCAAATTCCCACTAATTGTTACAATAATTATTCCTCACTTGTTCAAGCTTCATCTTTATTAATCTCATCAAATTATCCCAACAACACAACTTTCCCATGCTATGAAACAAATATTCCTAGTACAACCCCATCAAGTACAAGTTTCTTAAGCGCGGGTGCATCTACTAGTTGTACCTCAGGCATTACTGCTAGTACTTTCGCTGGTCGTACTACCTCTTCTGATGAGAGTTATGACATTTCGAATTTTAATTTTCATAGCTATATGTATAATAACAATGGTGTTATTAGTGAAGGAGAAAAGTTGATTAGTGGAAATAATGCTAGTGGTTGTTATGTTGATGAGCAACAAAATCCATTAGATTATAGTAGCTTGGAGGAGATTAAGGATCTAATTAGCACTAATCATGGTACTTGTAATAGCACTAGCTTTTTGCTTGATCATGAGATCAAGACAGAAGAAAAAGTCATCATGTACTATTGATGGACAAATATAAGAACATTTTTCAATTTGGAAAAAGTAATGTGTTAGTACTTCCCTTTTATTTGAATCAGTTTATCGCAAATCGACTATTTCATCGATTACTTTTCATCAGGATAGATATCAGATATGTCTATGCATTAAGATTTATATCTCTCTTAAAACTTAAATCGCAGTTATAGTATAATTCTTATTCGTTCTGTTAAAACTCATCGCCCTGTGTTAGTATTCATATTTTACCGTAATTATTCACGTTTTATATCGATGATGTAAAAAGATTTATACAATTAGGTCACTCAAAGATTATTGCAAATAATTAGTTCTATTTAGTGGTATATATTACTTACTAACCTAAAATAAAATGTTATATAGATTAAACTAAATTGAATACAAAAATTTCATAATATTATTATTGTAGATATATAAATTATATTTTTCTCTAAAAAATATATATATCTTATTAGTCTCTTGGAAACTAGAGGAGCCATTGTGTTTTCAAACTTCAATGATGAAATATGCACAGTTTAATTTATTTCATATCCTATTTGTTTTTTCTCATTTATTTTTTTAATAATATATAAAAATGTAATTAACTTTGTTGTGTTGTCATGTTTTGTAGCTTTCTCCCTTTTTTTTTTTAATAAGAAAAATCTGAATTTTGGTCAAGTATATATAATCTTGGATTTTTATGGTCTAAAGTTTTTTTTTAAAAAAAAATTGTCTTGATCAATGAATTGAAAGGCTGCTAAATTGGAAAAAAAAAATAATTTAAGCAATAAATGCAGATATATATTTTTTTCTTTATTAGAGGATTTTAAAATAAAAGTTATTTAAGGAAAAGTTGTGATTTAAATCACGAGTTTTTTCTCCCACAAATTAAATTAGTCAGACCCTACTGATTAAGACATTTGATTTGAAAATAAGCACAATTTGCATCAATCAATTTTAAAATATAACTTATAACAACAAATTCAATATAATCGCACCAGTAGAATTTGAAGAAAAAAAATATGTACGTAAAATCCTACAAGCCTCATCGAAATAAAAAGTATTTTAGCTAAACTTTAAGATTATCAATCCGCAAGCGAATTTAAAATATAACGAAAATTTTTCTTTAACTTTTATTTAAAATATATATATATTTGACTGTAAAATTTACATATTACTTTAAATTTTAAATCCGCCTCTGATCTATGTCATATTTCTATCACTGATTGCTCCTATTGATAAGGACAAATTTAAATATATTAACTAATTAGTGATGAATGATGAATAATTTATATGTGATTTAATAAATAATCCACTAGTGGGGAACAAAAGACATAATTAAAATAAAAAGTAGAAATCAAGTCATGTTTTGAAGGCAAAATGTAAAGAGAATCCTCATAGGGAAACATCCAAGAAAATCCAATAAAGTTGAAATGTCTTTGTTGTATATGTTTTAGAAAAAACAAAGTTGAATAATTTAGGTTCATTAATTAATTAAAATTAAATTTTGAGTCTTGACTATTTAATTTATTTTATATTATTTAATCACTAGATAATTAGTTGATAATCATAAATATTATTTAAAACTACTGATCTATCGCTAAAGTCACGTATATTCAAAAAGAATCAATCGATAATCATTCATTAGAAAATCATACTATTTTCTTGATTTTTTTAAGGATTACTTCTTTATATTTTGATATTTCTTGGTTAGAAGCTTGGGAAAATCTTTTTATATATAGGATACAATAATATAATTCAAATCTTAATTAAAATAAGGATAATTATTTTTTGAAAGATCTTGATTTTTGAGAGGTGAATGCATTGACTTCTTCACCAATTTTTGTTTTCTTTTGTGGATGATAATATTAAAATGAGAATAATTTATTGGAACTTGCCAGCTATAAGAAAAGTTAAATTATTTTTAATAAAGAAATATTATGTGATTTAATTAATCTTTATGGGAAAAGTTTTCTTTTTTCTTTCTAAGAATGTTTTTTTTAGTGAAGTTAAAAAGGTCAAAAGGTGCTCACTGTAAATCAAATTAAAAAATTGTATTTATAGGTTTTTTTTTTTAAGTGCTACTTTAATTAAGTTGAATCAGTAACATACAAAAATATAATTTTTCGATTTTTAATCTGTGTCAAATTTAAACTCTAGAAATGAAAATCCTTCATAAATCGTATTTTTTAAAAAAATAAATTTTACGAGATACAGATACAATCAATCGGATCAATAAATATCCAATGCGAGAATAATAAAACCCAAAAGTGGAATTTTACTTTTGACAAGTAAAACTATGAAATTATTATGTTGAAGTTTCAATTTTGATACCTTATGAAAAATGACAAATGGATGAAAATTTTGCAAAATATTAAGTTAAAATAATCTATCATTACATAGACATAATAATTTGAGACATTAAATTCCACATATTATTTTTTTTTTCTTTTCCCAACAGCATGGGTTGAAAGTTTAGGCCTTTGTGGGAAGGTACATTAACCTCCCCTTTCTTCTTTTTATTTATTTTTTATTTCGTGATATTTATTCTGATGAACTCAAAATCTACGATTAAGATTGAATATTTAAATATTTATTATAGACTCTAGAGGCGAATTTAGCTTTAAAGCATTAGATTTACATTAGTTCGTTAACTTTTGCTCAATTATATATTAATATTGTAATAAATTTGTTGAATATTTATAAATACTTAACCACAAATTACGTTCTTATTTATATATTCACTTCATATATCCGCTTATGTCAAGTACAACACAAAATTTATTAAATAAGAAAGCGATCTCTAATCAAAGATCTTTTCGTATTCATAAGGTTCAAAAACAATTTTTTTTAATTAAAAATAAAAAGATCTTATCTGTTTCACCATAACTTCGAACGATAACCAAATCACAAGTTACAATTTACAAAAACAAAGGGCGGAATATCCTCTTTTTTGCTAGCTGCTTGTTTAAGACTTTTCCCTTAATTAGGTTTTAGGGTCAATGCAACAAAACTCTTAGTATAATTAATTCATGTTAGAATTGTTGATGATACATTAATACGGGTTGTTCTACGATAGTTTGAGATTTCTTCACTTTTAATTAAAAGTTTCGGGTTTAAGAATCTGTGCATGATTTTTTTTTTTTGTTGAGAGCATCATCTTAAGAAATGTGCAACAGAATACGTGAATTCAAATTTAGTCAAATATATTTAAAAAAAGTCTTTTTTTATACGACAAGAATTAATTTATTCGTTTACGAATAATTTTCATAATGATAAAGTCTTTGTTATCTTGAAAATATTGACGTATTAATTATGAGCTGTCTTGTTATAGAATACAGATATACTATGTATGTTAAAAGTTAGGTCTAAATTTGAACTTATAATACGACTTCTATAGTGTAGTCCTAATACTTTTTGCCTTAAGGTACATGTATGTCATTTTCTTTCAAGGCACATAGTCAATGTAAATGTTCAATTGAATTGACTAGATAGCAACCTATGTAAAAGTTTAGATCGTATGCGATATTGTCTGTTTTGGATCGGATCGAAGACTTTTGATTTTGCATGATGTAAGATTTGTTTAAACTCAGTTGAGGTTTGGCCCACCATCATGTTTGCCATGGGGCAAGGGTTTAGCTAGGTGCTCCCGTGAGGCCGTGACTACAATCAAACGAGGGAAACAAGACAAAGATGATATTGATATGTATGTGAAGAAAAGGTGTGAGCGGTTGGTTATAATACGAGTTAGGAGAGGTAGATGTTGGGGCCGAAAAAAAATTTATCGAGAAAGGTGATTAGATATAACATGACCTAGTAGATAATTGAGCCTTCTAGCCTATAATGTAATTTGTTAGAAGGTGGAACTTGCTTTTACTTACAAATTCTAGGGTTTCCCTATTAGATAGAACTTGACATATCGTGGTCAATGCCTATAAGGTAGAATTCGTAGTTGATTGAGCATGTTTACTGGCTTAAAATATCTCGAACTTTTTTTTCGTAGGAAAAACTAAGTTCTTTCAACAATTTATGCCCGACGTGTTAGCTATTTTCTCAAAAAAAATTATTAATCGAAGTCAATAAAATCAAGACCACGCATTATGAAGGTCATTTGTGAAATTAATTCTTGGATCAAATGTTGTTAATTTGGGCTTAAATATTGGGCCAATTAATAAAATGATGATACAATTTATTCCATATTTCGTTGAGGATATTAGGACAAATTTTATACCATAATTATGAAATTATCTATTCCATATAGAAAGTGAGATAGATTTTCTGATTATAATCCCAAGATTATAATTATGATTTTAATCCTAGGATATATAATATGGTTTTGAACCAAAAAATACACTTTCATTTGTGGGATTGGATGGTAGTTTTTGGCATAAAATACAAGATGATTTTATCCCATGTTATGGTTTGAACATTTGATATAAAATTAGCAATCCAAAATAATTTAGGATGTTATATCGATATAACTTTGGCTCACCATAACATATTAAACTACGTCGATAAAATAATCATTTCAAATATACCTTATGTATACAATACATGTACAATCAATTCGTTTGTTACGTGAGATGGAATTTACACGGACGTTCCGCTAGTTGGTATTGAATTATAAATAGTGAGATAATAATTTCAAAATTAGTAATACCTTAAATTAAACATTGAATATATTTATTTCAACAATTATTATCATTATCTCACGTATCGAACGATCCGTCGCTGGAATTTACACATCCAAAGGGAGCATGAAGGAGCAATTATTGTTGTTGTAAGTGACAAAATATTGGAGTTGTTATATAGTCAGATTGCATTGAAAATGTTGGGGGAACAAAAACTGAAAAATTACTGAGAAAAGGAAAAAAAAAAGCGAGTTGTTGTCTACTTTATTAATGAAAATAATTTCCTCTGCAAAAATTGCCTATCCTTTATTCAACGATGAAGGACATTTTCATAATCTCTCGTTAATGTATAAACAGGACTCTTAACTTGATTTCAACGAAAAAGTATGTCCTTCAATTTTGAATGTGCTCAAGTTTACTTAAATTTGTATAAATTTGAACAAGTAGATATACGTGTTCTACATGACATAATACGCGTAGGATGTCATGTAGGATACAAAATTTTTGTGTAGGACGAATGTGTCCTTTTATACAAACTTAAGTGTCTACTTGTGCACACCCAAAATTAAACGTCATAGTTATCAGTTGACATCATCAACTTAAGGGTTATGTTTATGTATTATGAGTAAAAACATTATTGTCACTTGTTTGGTTAGTGTGATGCCGATGTCGGTGAGTATTGAGTCGCGGGTTGATAAGGTAGGGGCTCATAGAGTAAATCGTCTCATTTTATGAGTTTTTAGGTTCGATGATGACGTAGCTCAAAGGACAAATTTTGTAGTTTCATCTTAAATTTTTAGCCCTATTAATGTTTACAAGTTTTTCCAACAACACCACTTGATTTCAAACTCAAAATTTTATATTCCAAATTCAACAAAAAAAAATAATTAAACCTTTATAATGGGCCATTATTGGGCCTGTTAAAGAGTTGAACAGAATTTACATGGCCCATGAAAAATATAGACTTCATTTGATGTTTTTGTTTGGACTCTTCTTTTTTCGTCGGGGATTTTCACACAAATAGTCATATAGATTTGTCGTTTATTTTTCTCTAATAGTATATATTGATTATACACGATCACAGACATATTATACACGAAATATAACATAATACATTCATGATATATTTTTAATTTAATTAATTGGATGGACGACTATTTAGATTTTTTTTTCTTTTTTTGATGACTTAGAAGCCTATTTACTAAATATATTAGAATTAGTTATTTTCAAATAAAACAGTATTATGTAATTATTCTTTAGAGGAATATAACCAAAAAGAATTTAAAAACTTTATTCCCTTTTTTTAGAAGAAAAAGGGAAAAGAGAAAAACTTTTTTATTTTATTTTTTTTTCACATGAAAGTTGGGATAACGTCTCAATCCACCAAACCACAAAGCAAAAGAAGAAAAGACCAACCTAGATCATCAACATGCCATGTTTTTTCAATATTTACTTTTAAAATGCTTTTTTTTTTTAAAAAAAAAACTATTTTCAAAAATATAAAACTTTATTCTTAATGTTATCATGTATAAAATTTGTCAATCTTGTTGTTGAAAGATAGAGACTCTTGTCATTCCTTTAACGTTCAATCGAATCAATATCTACTCTTTTATCTTTGCTTTAATCACAACTTAAGCCGAAGTCCATGACACGTATTGTTGTTAGGCTTATATGACCTCGTGTATTACATGGACTTGCATCCAACGACCTTATAATTTTTTTTATTTTTTTCTTATCTCATTCTGATATGTGATTTTAGTCTAAGATATCATGTACACCTCTTCGGAAACTTTGCTAATACATAAGCTTATATGAATCCTTCTTCGTGATTGTCGTCCTTGTTTGGCTACCATTGGTATCGCGTAATTGCAACTACTACTTCTGTCCACTTTTAATTGTCGTAGTTTCTTTTTTTTTAGAGTCAAAATGATACTCATAATTTTTACTAGCATTTTACAATGTATTTATTTTCATCATATCGATATTCAAAAAAATGATATTTATAGTACTTTTCGTGTAGAATTTGAATATCTAAATTTTTATTTTAAATATCAAAATAGCGTAATCTAATTTAATTTTAAAAATTAATCAAATTAACTTTCGAAAAGTATAAAATCACAACAATTCTATCGAGCCGAACAACAAAAAGAGAAAGATAGAATACCTTTCTTAGCTAGCCTAGCGTGCTATAAACCTACAGGGAACAAGAGCCAGAAACCGTGTGTTGATTGTCCTGTAAATATAAGTTGTCTTCCTCCATATGTAAAAAGGGAATAAATAAATCAATTAAATTTCGGGATGCGTAAGATATAGTAACACTTACCACCACATTAGTCTCATCAAGTGCACAAGTGCATGGTTCTAACCAATTATCATATACTTTTAAAAATCAAATTTTATGCTTATAATAATGTATATATGATTATATGTGTAGATACAATGTAATATTGTGAATTGAACTATGTTGTATAGTTACTTCCACATTTTAATAATGCATTTCCACATCAATATATACAACTTTTTTTAAAAAAAAAAAAAATTGTCTACTCTTAATAGCTAAAAAGATTGGAGAATATTTATTATGAATATGCATAATTATAGTAGACATAAACCCATCTTTTCAACTTTCACAACTTAGGACCCATAATGTTTTTTTTTTCTTTTTATGTCTTTTGATTTTACATCTTAACCAACTTAATTTTCTTTTTTTTTCCCTGTTTATTTCAGTGCAATAATTCAAATACATTTTTTTCATGTAAAAAAAAAGAATTATTTAAAAAATTAAAAGGTATTTTAAGCACTTACTTTTAAGTCAAAATAATTATTTAAACAAAATAAAAGTTATTAGTTAAAAATCTTAACTTACAAAACTTGTTCGTCTTATTTTTATTAGGAAAGTAATATTCCTGATTTTTAAGAAACTTGTTTTTATAAAGGAAGTCTCGAAAATATTTTAATTAGCCAAACATAAAAAAAATCTGACAAATATTTTTCTTCATATCAGACATACCCCTGTGTATAACACGTATATATACCAAGTGTATTTGATAGAACATTATGCTCAAGAAAGTACACTTTCACTTGCCCAATTACTCCCTCCGTTTATAATTGTTTGTCATGTTAAGGTCATGCACACCCCTCAAGAAAAATTTAATACAATGTGTAATTTGACTAATATAATCCTATCAAGAATATCAAAAGTCTACCTAACTTTCCAATTGAACTACATTATCATTAAGGACAAATTTGGAAAAAAGTGACTAATTATTTCTTAATTATTTAAATTGATAATTAATCTTGGACATTCATTTTTAGTATACATACCAAACAATTATGGACGAAGAAAGTATATTATAATTTCAATAAAAGAAACTCGATAAGTAAGATAAATAAACTAAAACGAAGTAAGAGAACAGAAACCAAGTTAAAGCTAATTAATTTCTTCCTTTATTTTGTGTAGCTATCAATACATCATTTTCTTGACAAAGATATATTTTTCACATTTTTGAACCTTTTTTAATTTTATTTATTTTATTTTTATAATATGATGCAAGTTTACCCTATTCTGGTTGGTGAAAAGTCTAGTTATAAGTCACTTATCTCACATGGTAAAGGGCCATCTTTTGTACCCAAATACTAGCAAATTCTTCACCTTATTAAATTTACTTTCTTTTTAAAATTAAAAAAAAAAAACATTAGTTTAATTTTTTTTTATGTAAAACAATTACCTAAAATCTTTAATTATTTGGAGACAATGGGGTGGGGGATATTTTTATTTTTTTAAAAAAAAAAACAGATACTTCACAAAAACAAAAATTTGCTACAAACAAAATTAATAGCAAAACATCAAAATCCTTTGCAAGTCATATTTATCGATCGATTGGTAATATATTATCAAAAAATTAGGTTAGCTAGCGATTTAACAAGAGATTAACAACAAAGTTCATAGTTAATTTCAATTTTTGTATTGAAATATATACGTCTTGATAAACTTTTATTAATTTTTTTTGGAGATTTAAGGTAATTTTTTGAAACCCCAAATGTGTTTTAGTGTGAAAAAAAAAAAAGTTTTCTACACATTTTTTTTACAATATATATATATATATATATATATATATATATATATATATATATATATATATATATATATATTTTAAAACATAGAGAGTCTTGATAGAACAATATGCAAAGTGGGGGGCCTAATTAGAGTTCTACAATTTCGTCCGTACAATCAAAATTGACAAAAAAAAAAAAGAAGCAAAAAAGATTATATATAATCTTCAATATTTGAAATAAAAAAAGGGTGTTACTTCAAAAACAATAAATAAAGGATTAATAATAATTAAAAATAAAAAAATAATACTATAAATTAATCAAAAGTGTTAATAGTATATTCGATCCCTCAATTATTGACAAATTCTTATTCTTGATCTCTACGATATCTGGCTAAACATATTTAACTTATCATTAATTGAAATATACAAACAAAATTATGTTATCCTTTTGCCGGTGAACGTTCATAATTAATAATTGTGTATTATGATAGGCTTTTACAGTTATTTCATATTTAACAATAATAAAATTTAAAAAATAATTTAATATCTACGTTAAAGGGCTAACGACGATCATTACAATTAATTAAAAGTTAAATATATATAATAAAATATCATACAAATCAAAATTATAATTTATCAATAATCGAGGGATTAGAAATGCTATTATATCTCAAATAAACAAGGAAATAATATTGAAAGATTGTAATAAATATTTTAAAAAATGATCAACAATGAAAAGGGACAAAAAGGGCATGGGCCATATTCTTCATCTTCATGGATGATGCAAAAAGGACAAATAAAGTGGTCACAAATTAAATATATATGATTAAAAAAAAAAGAATCGTATATAATAGCAAATTAATAACCTAAAATAAATGGAGTAGCTAGGATTTTATTTAATTGTGCTCCATAACAAACGTTTGCGAAAAATTGTCAGACGCCTCTCTCCCAAATATCTCGTTCGCCACTCTCCTCCAATCTCTCGCTCGCTTCCTCACTTTTTATACAAACACAAGTGTATAAAAATTGTTTCTAATTGTATAAAGCAGAGAACATTGTACAAATTTTATACAAACGCAAGTCTCTTTTGTCTTTCTCTCTTTCTCATTTTATACAAATTCAAATTGTATATAATCGTTCTATGCACTTATAATAATACAATTCGTTTTTACACAGTTCTCTGTCCAAGTGTCTTTCTCTTTCTTGTTTTATACAGTTTGCTTCAACTGTATATGTATAGCGAATTATACAGTTTCTATGTTTGCTATGGAGCGCAATTATATAAACTTAGCTATAATATACAAATATGAATTTTTTATTTGCTATATGTGAAAATTGCCCATAAAAAAACATAAATATAGATATGGAGTTATATATGAAACTTTTGTTTTTTTGAAAAAAAAATTAAAAACATTATATGATCACTAACATGCACACATGGATACCAACTCTTCCACTATGAATATTTTTATTTTTTTTAAGAGATTGTAATAATTCATCACTCATCATTCATTATTACAACTCTATACACATGACAAAAACCTTTTTGGCATTTGCCTTAAAGGTCAACAATATTCATCAAACTTATAATATGGTCCATTCATATTACTCTAATAAATATTAATTATTGGATTGGAGTATAGGGTTCCCACCCTCAAAGTCCTTTTGGGATTAAGGTTTGCCCTATTCTTGATTTCACATTATTTTGTCCCCTATTTTAAGTATTTCGTAGATCTTTTAAGTCGTGTCTGATATTTATATTAGGATTTTGATTATTTTAAAATTGTGTCTCGTGAAGTCTATTAAAAAAAGTTTTATTCTTTATTAGGATTATGAGTCGAATTTAAAATCTCTATTAAGAATAGAGGATTCATATTCATTCACTATAATTTTTGTTGGTCAATTTGTAACTTGTCTTGTGTCGATTAAATTGAAATTTCACCTAAGTCTTGTGTTTTTTGGAATAATATAAAAGGCGCTTTAATTATCTTCCTTAATAAGTTTACTTAGCGAAAATTCAAAATAGTCGTGCCAAGAAAATTAGAAAGGATTAAATCGGGTAACAACTTATCTGTACCGAGTGTTTACATCAAAAATCAATACATGCATGTCATGTGTTTAAATTTATAGTTCATTTTACTTCATTAAATCACGTAATAATGAAAATTGCATTGATTTGATATAAACACCCGATGCGAATAAATTTTTTTCAATTAAACCAAATTTAAAAAACAACATATATTTCCTTCAAAAGCCTTGTACCCTTAATTTGTGCAGCTTGAAATAATTTTCTTGTTTTTTTAACCTTTTATTTGAAGGTTAATTAATTTTAATTCTACATTTTTATCAATAACAATTATTGGATGTCCTTTTTTTTAAAAAAAAAAATCCAAGACTTGTTTGGGGTTATAGATGATCTAACTAGCTTTACATAATTATAACTCTCCAATTTATTTTTATTTTTAATTTTAAAAAAGTCATTTTGTTAGATGTTATTATTATTTTTTTATAATCCATTAGATTATGTTGAAAAAATGGAAGTGGTTAGAAAGAGTTGCATTACTTGTAGAGAAGATTCCTAAGCATGTGCCCTAGTGATTAATTAATATTAATAAGATTTAATTAAGAAAAGCATGCTTAAGATTTTCTGGAAACCACCAATTAAAGAGTACAAATAACATTTATTTTAAAGGATTAGTTTCATAATGCAAGTTATGTAACATTATTCGACTATGAACTAAACTACACTAACTATGTCCGAGTTTGATTTTCGTAGACTGCACTTTTGTATTAGAAAAATCATTAAATATAATATTATATTGTAAATCTAGTAATTAAAATGAATCATGAGCGCGATCACAAGTTAAAAAATTCGTAAAACTTGGACATGTTTCGTGTTTGGCTTAATACAAAATTCAAGAATGAAAAGAAAAAAAAGTTAAACTTATAATTTAGAATGAGTTAATCCGGATAAAATAAAAATAAAGTTTAAATTATTATTTTTTTTAGAAAACTAAAAATAAATATTACATAAATTGAGAGCGGAAAAAATTTATATATATATATATATAAAAAAAATTGCAAGACCTTTTATCTGATTCTTCTTTATGGGATTCTCACTTTAACAACTCAAGAATCAACCCTAGAATCCACTAATCTAATTATCAGTACTAATTTTATAATTTATTTTATAATAATTGGTACTGTTTTATTTAATTATTAACAGTGATACTGTAATTGTTGAACTGGACTATTATCTGTTATTTTCCACTTTTTGAGTTTGAGCTAAAGATAGTGCTATAATAAAAGAAAATTTGATATCCTATTAATATATGGAATATATTGTGGATCAAAACAAAAATAAATAAATATAGCATATGCTTTTATGTAAAATGAGTTGTTTTTACAAATAATTGCATTAAACAATTAGTGGTGTATCCAATATATAGATGCACATTTTCCATTATTAACAAGTTGGTGGGCCTTATGGTATCAAATTTTCATATATTGTATAATTTGTTGCAACCTTATAATTTATTTTTTTTGAATGAAAAATAAATAAATAGAGGTTATAATTTATATAGTTAAGAAAATTATAGACTATAAGGAGTATTTTAACTTTAAAATAAGACTTTTCGACATAAATTTCAAAACAAATATCAAATATCGAATGAAAAAAATACGAAATATCTCATTCTAGTAGTAGTTATATTATATATGGTAAGATTTTAAGTTGGTCAATCTTCCTTAGGAAAAAAAAAATTATATTTATACTCTTGATTGTTCCTAATATTATTAGCCACCTTCCCATGTTCAAAAAAGAAAACAAAGATTTTTTTTTATCTCAAAAAAAAAAATAACATCAAAATTAATTGTAGAAAATTTAAAGTGGAGATGTTTATTGTAATCAACTAATGAAAATTTTTAATTAGAGATCTCGCGTTATAATTTTTAGAGCTGAAAATCTCTTTAAAATGGAAATATTCACATTAATAGGACTAATAATTTTTGGATATCGAATGGTTGAAAATAAAATAAAAAAGAT
This sequence comes from Solanum lycopersicum, assembly GCF_036512215.1. Taxonomy (NCBI): domain Eukaryota; kingdom Viridiplantae; phylum Streptophyta; class Magnoliopsida; order Solanales; family Solanaceae; genus Solanum; species Solanum lycopersicum. Next base: position 2,197,892 of record NC_090808.1, on the reverse strand, counting down.
ACAGTATATTCTTATGTTTTCTTTTTTATTCAGCATTTGATATTTACCTTAAAATTTGATGAAGTTTGATTATGCACTGAAAAGTTTTTTACTAAAGAATAAAATATTTTCAAATAAAAAGATAATTTCATACCGACCTGTTAAATTTAACAGTTTAGATTAAGGATAAAGAGGGGTGATTCATGGTTAAAAAATTTTGTTATAGGAACATAAAAAAAACTTTTTAGTTTACTTTTGCCCTTTTTACCTTTTTTTAATCTTAATTTTTTTTGGGGGTGGGGGTGGAGGACCATTTAATTATCAATAGGGAATTAAATTAACCTATTCATGTTATTTTCCTTTTCATTCAAATCTTCATATAAAGATTTGCCACTTTCAAGTGTTCCTAGCATCAAATTACATCATGCTCACCTAAGCCATTTCTTGTTATCAAATATACCATAATAATTATTTTAAAAAAAATATATTATTATATATAATATTATAAAATTAAACAACTTATTCTATACCAAAAAAAAGGTCTTGGTAAAAGAGACCCCTATTAAAGATTTACTACCACCTATAAATAATACATATCAAATAATTAGGACTATTGTTTAGCCTCTATAGAACCCTATTAGCTACTAGATTAGGAAATATTTATTTATTTTTTGCACTAATTTGATAGGATTAGTGCTAATTGGGGAACAAAGTAAATGACAAGATAAAGTTATTTAATTAGTAAAAATAATATCTATTATAGAATAAAATAATATAAATTAAGGGGTGCTCCCAAAATGGCAACAATTTATAGATTTGACTAATTGGTCATAGAGACAAAAAAAAAAGTTTATTAAGTATTTATTTAGAAGTAGTCCCCAATTGCTAGTATGTACCTTAATTGCACAACAAAATATTGTGAATCTATTTTGAAGGATGTGAAAAGCTATAATGTTTTTTAAAATTAGCCTTTTTTTTTTACTAATAAAATTAGGTAAAATTACATGATTTTATAATAAAAAAATCAGTAAAATATATAATTACTCGATCTATATGTAATTAGATTTAATTGAGAAAGAGAACTAAAATACTGGCTAATTAACATTGTACAATTACTAGCTGGTTTTTCAATTTTTCTTTTATTACTTGATTTATTTTAAGGGCAAAGGACAGAAATCTAGGCAAAATTATCATTTGTCCCTTATAAGTTTATAATTATAGAAATTCTTCAAACTGATACAATATTATAAGTGTTGATACATTAATTTGATTCATGAGATACATTAATCATTAAGTAAGATATATTACATTTTATACATGATACACTAATCTGATGAACACTTTATACATGATACTCTAATCTGATGCGCGATATACATTAATATGATATGCTGATACATTAATCTAATGCGTGAAAATGAGGGTTTTGGAGAATTTATAAACTAACAGGGATAATGATAAAAATAAAACTTAAAGGTGGAATTTCAGACATTTTTCCAAGAATTATTTTTTATATTTAATAACTCTTTAATTCCAAAAATTTCATATACACACGTTTAATTTAAGAGTACAAAAGATTCATTTTTTTTCCTTTAAATTTCATACCTAATCAAATTAGTAAGGATTAATAGCAATTTTGGTCCCTTAATTTTTGCAAATAATGATTTTTAATCCTTGAACTTTTACTTAATACATTAGACCATTGAAACTACAACTTTTGATCCATCTGCATTAAACACACACAATTTATCTAAGATTTTTTAATAGTTTACTAACTCATGACAAAACTTGTGAATTTAATTACTCGAATAACAATGTGCATAGAATATACCAATCTTGATCCTTTTAACCAAAAAAAAAAACAAGAAATAAAAAAAATTAAAAATTTATTACTAAATTGACAATTATTTTCAACTAAAAACATGAAAGAAATAATTCTTTCAAATATTACTCAATTCTCAAATAATGTATAATATTTGGTGTCCGAAATTTAAACAAATGTTAAAGAAAACGTCACTTTAATTTATTGAGTGATTTATTGGTTAAGCTTTTTTGTTTATTTAAAACAATTTGTTGGTTAAAATTAAATTTGAAATACATATGATTTTGTAAAATCTCTCCTTTAGTGTTCAATATTCATATGAATATTGGTTAACTTTGAAATGTGTATTATATGATTCTCTTTTTTTTTTAGCGACACGTTTTAATAATATTTTTTTATTTTCACGAGTTCAAATTCAAGACCTTTTAACTGATTAAGACGGACGAGATCTCAATTGTCCATGATAACCTAGGTTGATGACATAGATATATCACTTAATTATTTGAATATCGATTTTCTTTGACAATAATAATTCTTCTTATTCTTTAAATTTTATTAAAATGTTATTTTCTCAAAATAATTTATTTTAAATAATAAACTGTGAATTATTCCTGTATTCCGACACTTAAATCTCTTATTAAAATTATTACATTTAAATTATATTTTTAAAAAAACTTATACAACATATTACACGAAAAAAGGTTTTTCCTATTACGAAATGATGAAAAATGTCAAAAAAATGTAATTTTCACTCCGTTTCCACCCAATCAGCTCATTAGAAATACCCATAGCGAAAATAAATTTTCATTGAAATGTTGAAAATAATCATAAAATATTTTTTATTTTTCCACTAATTCAAATAAAATATATGTGAAAATGATCATCAAATATTTTTTAGTGAGATAATAATTTTTAACCAGTGTCAAATATGAAAGAATAAAATTCTAATAGTAAAAAAATCATGCTTATAACAGGATCGTAAAAACTAACCATTAATACGATAACCAAAGTAAATAAATATAATAATTAAATCAAAGTACATATAGTTAGATGAAATATGTTTCTTCAAATTAAGTGGTCCCTAACATATGATATGAAATTATTAAAGAGATCAATCCCTAGATAAAAACAATGCCTAGAATCATTACAACTTCTTTTAAAAAAAAATTTAATTAAAACTTTAATCTTATTTAACTATATATTTTTTTTCTTGATTAGGTCTGAATTAAGCACACTTACACACAAGCAAGACAATAGGGTGGCATAATAAGCATCACATGCATCACTTTTTCAACAAAGTCTTTGAGTGCTTCTTGTTCATATCTTCATCTTAAATTAACTCATATTTTAAAATTTAATTAAAATTTAAGTCATATATATTGATAATGCAAATAATTATTATACCATTCGTTCAATTTAATTGATTATATAACATGTTATTACAATATTTACTTTGCATATAATTACTATACTGTATGATTTACTTTAGATTTCTGTCCTATATACTATATTCGAATTCACACTAGAAAAGAATATTGAAGATGGAACGCCTTCGACGGCTTTACACTTAAGCTATAACTCTGACTCTCTGATTTAGAATGAAGGAATATTATTACCACTTTAATAAAATTATTTCTTGATTCGAACAAACATTTTATAAATAGTTACATATTCACATGTCGATTTAACTAGATAATGTAAAATTTTTGTACATAGTCAATAAGTAGAACCTAAACTCATTTAATTAATTTGACCTTTACCTTGGAATTATTGAGATGAATTTATTTAAATATTGGACATATACCTTTTAATAAGGCTAACTAATTATGAAGAAAGAGAGTGAATTAGGGTTGTTCCTTTTTGACTTCTTCCCCAAATTAAGCTGATTAATTAAAACAATTAAGACTATTCCAATCAGTAGAATTTTAATTGAATTTCTTAATCTATATACGCTTATTAATTTTTTGATTAAAAATAGTAATAATATATTCAGTGTACTTTAAAGCCAAATATGAAAAGGGATGAGAGGTACACAAAACTTAACCTTATTATTTATAATGATAGAGAAATTATTTATAAAATAGACCTTCGACTAAAAATAATTATTTCTCATTTAAAAAAAAAAAGATTATAAAGTATACAAATTAAAAAATAGACCACCGACTAATTATGGGATTTATACCAAAAAACAACTTATTGGACTTTTTCTATTTGATTTATCAATAAAAAATATTATTGTATTTTTAATTTATGTGATATTTTTTATATTTTAAGGAGGAATAATTTAATTTTAATTATGAATTTAGGTATGAAATTTAATTTTTAAAAAATATAATCTCTATAATAAAAAATTGTATAAAGATATTATAAATCGTGATGATTGATGATTTAAAATATTTAAAATATATTATAAGAAGTTTACGATAAAATATAAATTTATTTAAATCTCAAAATTTGAAAAGTGTCAACGGATCGAGGAAATAGTAAACCCCTATTATATATAACGGCCATATCTCTATGATTGAGCCTCTCTTTCTGTACTAGTTTATTGTTTTATTTTAGTTTTAAATCATTTTTCGTTTTATTTTTATTTTGCGGTCATATCTTGGTCTTTTTTCTTTTATAATAATTCATTATCATTGTTTTTTTTTCTCTTTTAGTGTTCTTTTTTATATACATAGTTTGCTTTAGTCCAAAGTTTAGTTTGAATCTAAAGTATGTTCCCAATTATATGTAGTTTACTTATGGTCGTTTGGTCTGATGTGATAATATCAAATTTTTTTTAAAAATATCACTCGATTTATGATATTTATATTAAAAATTTAATAAAATTTAATTTTGTATTAAATATCTTTGAAATAATTAATAATACTCACATCGATTGTTTAATAGTGCACTAAATTAGTGCATTAGCTATATGTCAAAAATGCTAACTTTTGTTTTAATCAATTTTTTTTTTATATTTTTCATTTAGTTTTTGAATTTATTCTAAAAGGTTGATATCACTCTTTTTAAGACAAAAAAATAAAAATAAAAATAATGTCATGACTAAAATACTTTTTACCAAGTCCATCATAGAAAAGGTGATTTTTTTGAGTACTTAAATAGAGAAAGATCATTAATTGAACCCTTAAAATAAGAAAAATTAAATTTATATGTCCTTGAAAGTTCCAAAAAAGAGTGAAGTCAGTAAATACTTTCTCTGCAAATATAACTGAGTTTCCCATTTTCATTAACTTCACTTGTTATATTTAATTTATATATATGTATATATTTTATTTAAAAAAGAAATATATATTCTTTCATTTTTAGCTAAAGATATTAAAGTTAAAAGGATAAACATATTTAAAAATATAAAATAACATAGGAAAATACTGTTCTGGCCAAAAAGACTTTTTCTATATATATATATATATATATATATATATGTGAAAAAAAGAAATTGGCAAGAAAATTTAACGGATGTTATTTCACTTTTTAAAATATTTTTATCCTTTTAATTTTTAGTATCATTTAACTAAAAAATGATTTTTTTTAATTAAAATCAAAAGATAATTTATTTTTTATGTCTATTTTATCTTTAATATTAAATATTATTTACTATTTAACATATTTTTTAAAGTATTAAATTTAACAAAAATAAAAACTAATATTTTTTATATTATTTTTAGTGTCAAGTTAATAATAAACCATTGTGATTGGACGTAGGTATATAATAACTTGCTGTTGTACTCATGTGCCAATCAACAGCCTGTTTGGCTCAACTTAAAAGCTGGTCAAACTGACTTAAAAACTGATTTTTGACTTATTTAACTGTTTGACAATACTTAAAATAGCTTATTTTAAGTTAAAAAAATACTTATTTTAAGCAAAAGTTAAAAGCTGGGGTAGGAGTGCTTTTTTTTTTTTTAGCTTATAAGCTGTTTTAAATTGACCACATTTTTATCTTTTTGCCCTTTATACTTTTATACAATCTCCAAATTACCCATATAACCCTAACATTCCCTTCTTCAATTTTTTCCTTTTCACTTTTGACGTAACAACTTCAGCACTTTTATCCAAACGTATAACTGTTTATTTTAAAAATAAGTTTCAGCACTTTTAAAAGTATTTTTTTAAAGCTACTTTTATTAAACCCATCCAAACGGGCCCTAAATTTCATTTACTTAATGCACATAAATCATAAAATATTGGTATGATAAAATTAATATTCTTAGTAACATATATGATAAAATTCTATATATATTAACATAATCAGGTAAAATATTGTATTTATAAGAAATGTGATGTAGATAATTTATTACAATAAAAATATTATTGCTTTTACGATTTAAATTTGTGATCTATTAATCACATAACGGAAATTTTATTGTTGCTGTCTAAAGCTTCCGTTTGAAAGATTGAATTAGAAAATGTGTGTATAAAAATATGCACATGTAAAACATATAGAGACACAAAAATATAAATATTTATGATTCGGTGAAAAATCGATCTTAACTGATAAACAAATCTGAATAGGCTAAAACGATTTGAATTTCACTTGACAAAAAAAATCGACTAAATTGAATTTAAAAACACCTTACATTAGTTAGTCCTAGTAATTACTTTTCGAGTAAATATCGATGGAAAGTCTTATTATGATTGTAAATTATTATAACTCGATCTCAAAACTAATACTTCATAATGTAATATTCGCTAACTTTTTTTCTTCAATTAATTTTTATATTTCTAGCATGACTATAATAAAACATACGCCACACCTTATTTCTACCTTATAAAGAGATAAGAAATATTATTTTCGAAAGAATTTTTATTCAAGTTTCGAGTCGAAGAAGAAAGAGGGGCTTTTTGGTAAAACAACATAATGGTCAAAAAGGAAAATTAACAGACAAAAGAAGCCTTTGTTGTGAAGGGACTTGCAGAAAGTAAAGAAAATTAAAGCCTGCAAAAATACTGAATTTATTAAAATTTATATTCCTTTTAATTATTTTTTAAATTAAAAATTTAATTTAAAAAATAATAATAAACTGACATAAGCAAAGCTACAAACCTGAGAGAATTTGCAGTACAAGTCAGATACACAGTTTACTTTACTCATGTTTTTAGCTAAAAAAAAAATAAACAAAAATAAAGCTGAGTTACTGAGTTTTTTTCTCAAAAATATTCCAAGAAGACCTTATTATTGTACTTTAAAATTTTAAATAAGTGTTTCGACATTAAAAAAAAATGTAAGGAAAAAACTTAAATATGTCATTAAATTTAAAAAATTTTTATTTATGTCATCGGTTAAAAGTTTGGCTCATTTATGCCATTATCGTTAAATAAAAGGTTCATTCATGTCATTATTTTTTAAAGATGGTTTTGGAAAGTCATTTTTGATACACGTCCAATTATTTCGTCCATGTCATCAACTTTTTTAATTAAAAAATAATAATTCTAAAAAAATTGAATTAATTTTTTTAATTAAATAAATTGATGACGTGGCCGAATTATAATTGGCCATGTCATCAATTTATTTAATTTAAAAAAAAATCAAAATTCTTAATAAAAATTGAATTATTGTTCTTTTTATTTATTTTTATTAAAAAAATTGATGACGTGGTCGAATTATAATTGACCACGTGTCAAAAATGATTCTGCAAAAATATTATAAAAAATAATGATATGAATGAGCCTTTATATTAACAGTAATGACATAAATTAGTTAAACTTTTAACTGATTACATAAATGAGCATTTTCTAAAAATTTAATGGCATATTTGAGTCTTTTCCCAAAAATATAATATCTGAAATATCTCAGGTGTAAAAAAAGAAATTATAACTTCTAAAAATTATGGATTTAAGATGTGATGTTAGAAAATGAAAGGGTGAGTATATATATTTAAATTTCTCATCAATAATTATTTTCTATAATAACACATCATTATAACCTGATTTTTAAAAGTTGATTTCACATTTTATATATATATATATATATATATATTTTTTTTTTTGGTAAGTGAAAAAGTGATTTCGTTATAAAAAAGTTTGACGTATTATATTCGAAATAATTATTTTGGTACAAAAGGTGCACTTTAACGGACAAACAATGTCGTTACCGATTCACAATATATATAACAGTCAAATCTTTCTATGACGAAGATTTTCTGTAACAATTTTTAATTTTCATCTTACGCAATACTATATGCTTCTTGCAACATTATTCGTAACTCATTAGACAAATCACATCGTTATAAAGTGAATTAACTGTTTAAACAAAAATATGTTACATTAACACAAATCGAGAGCGTAATTAAATTCAATTTAGCCTGTTCCTTTTTTTTTTTTTAATTAACTAATATTTCAGTACAATACTACTATTGGTTATCAAAATTCTTGAATCCAACAAATTTGCTGTCATTTTTTTTAAAAAAATTATTTTTTTGGCTTTCCTTAAAGTATGAAAAAAAAAAAAGAATAGGAATCTGCAGATTTTTTGGTGATTTTCTGACAAGTGTTAGCAAAAATATACTTAATGGTATTTTATATTTAAGCCAATTAAAAGTCATTATTAACTTTTATTTTATTTTTGAAGGTACTAAAAATGATATTAGTGGAAGTATGTGGTGTTAATCTGACAAAAAAAAAAGCTTAAAGATGAAGGAATTTGGACAAAAATTATAGTGGAAATTTGATTAGATCCAACTTTTTTTTTCTTTTCTCTGTAACACAATCATTAGTTATATTTAACTTTGGGGAATTTTATTCACCAACTAAGGTGGAAAAAACATTTTTTAAAATTTACCGGTTAACGAAGTAGATCGAGAATTATGAAATTACACGTTTAAATTTGAATAAAAATAAAATAAACTCATAACTTATTTTTATCTATCATTTTTTTTAACAAAACATAAAAATAAACATTAATATCGTCATAAAACACTTAAATAATTTTATTTTTTTAATTTGTAAAATACAAATAAAAGTGAACAGAAAAAACAATAAATTACTCCGTATATAGAAACAAATAAAAATAGGCTAAAATGGTGCTTTGACCATTAATTAAGAAGAGCTCTAAATAGAAGAAGAAGAACAATTATTTTTGTTTCATAAATGTGAAAAAAATTAAGTTTTATTGTATTTTTATAATATTATTTATAAAATGATAGATATTAATTACATATATATGCATTTCTAATGTGTGAAAATGATAGATTATTAATGTTCAGAAAAAAACAAAAAAATATTATTTTTAATTGTTAATTTTAATTTTTTTTAACCACCGCCAAATTAAAACTATATTATTTTTTCTGGTCAAAAAAACTAATCTTCAGTTTACACACAGTATTTCTTGTCTGATGCTTAAGTTCACACACACTATCTCTTTCTATAGGTTGCTCTCATCATCTGTCAATTCTTTGTTTTTTTTTTTTACCAAAAAAATAATAATTATCTACTCATATATTTTCGAAATTTACGTATCACGTCTATCTACATCAATTAAAATCAAGTTAATATAACGTGTTCTTTCAAAATTGAAATTTGAGTGTTCGCTTATATAGACAATCTTTGCTAATACAAATAGTACTCAGTAAAAAAAAGTAATTAATCATCAAAGTTTTGATCTTTATGAACTTTATCTGTAGTTTATTGTTTTTACGGTTCGAATCGATACTTTTAACTTTTAATAGAGTAAAGTTATGTTATTTTGCAACTCTTGATCATTTTTATTTTATTTTACTATTTTTTAGTCGTTAGAGACTCAAACTCAACTGTTAAAATGACTGATACTTACCATACGAGTAACTCCATAGTATCCACCCTTCCTATTTTAATAACTAAAATAGTAAAAAAAAAAACAACCAAGAAACAATCCCCTTACTCCAATGCTAAAAAAGTACAAATAGTAAAAAAAAAAAGATTCAATTTTTTTTTTTGCCAAATCAAAGTCAATGGTGAAGTAGAAAAATATGACTAGGAATAGTAAAAAAAAAAAAATTGGAGTAAGAAACAAGAAAAATTATTAAAAAAAAAGTTGTGTATGGTGTAGGGTGGGGGGGGGGTGGGGGTGGGGTTTGGGGTGGGGGTGGGGTGGAAAAAGAAAAAAAAAGAACTACATAGTGTGGGTGTGTTTTGTAAGTTTTCATTTTGCAAAGCAATGTCACAAGATTCTGAGGAGATAAAAACCATTGAACATTGGAAATGGTCTGAAATGCAAGGTGTTGAACTTGTTGTCTCTGAAGACAAAAATTCAAACACCCCCACAACAACAACAACAACAACAAATAGTCATCAATTTCAAGAAACAAGAATGGAGGTGAAAAAAGAAGAAGGGGGTGATGTAGAAAAGCCAACTAGTCCACCACCAGCAGTTGGTTTTGGTGAACTTTTTAGATTTGCTGATGGTTTAGATTATGCACTAATGATAATTGGTTCACTTGGTGCTTTTGTCCATGGATGTTCTTTGCCTTTGTTTCTTAGATTCTTTGCTGATCTTGTTAATTCTTTTGGCTCTTATGCTAATGATGTTGATAAGATGACTCAAGAAGTTTTAAAGGTAAAATTTTTACTAGTTGAGAGTGTTAAGCTATAGTTAAATTTAAGTTCTTGATAATGTTTTGTGTTTATGCAGTATGCATTTTACTTTCTTGTGGTGGGTGCTGCAATATGGGCATCTTCATGGGCAGGTAAAGCAAAAAACTTCATTAAAGTTGAATCTTTTTTTGATTTCAAGAATTAGTAGCTTCATAAAAATTGAATCTTTTTTTGATTTCAAGAACTGGGAAGTTCATAAAAATTGAATCTTTTTTTTTTTGATTTCAAGAATTGGGAACTTCATAAAGATTGAATCTTTTTTTCATTTCAAGAATTGGGAACTTCATAAAAATTGAATCTTTTTTGATTTCAAGAATTGGTTCTTTGTTGATTTTGGTAATGGTTTGACAGAGATATCATGCTGGATGTGGACTGGTGAGAGACAAACAACAAAGATGAGGATCAAATACTTAGAGGCTGCTTTGAACCAAGATATTCAATATTTTGATACTGAAGTTAGAACTTCTGATGTTGTTTCTGCAATTAACACTGATGCTGTAGTGGTCCAAGATGCCATTAGTGAGAAGGTGAACATACTAGATGAACTTTTTTCTTCTTTTTGGGAAAAAGGGTGTGTAGTTTGAGGATCTGATAAGCTTTTTCTGTTTGTGTTTTACTGTAGTTGGGCAATTTCATTCATTATATGGCTACATTTTTGTCTGGATTTGTGGTGGGATTTACAGCAGTATGGCAACTAGCTCTAGTTACTCTTGCTGTAGTTCCACTTATTGCTGTAATTGGTGCTATCTACACTATGACATCAGCCAAATTGTCAAGTCAAAGTCAAGAAGCACTTTCAAAGGCAGGGAACACTGTTGAACAGGTAAAGAAAAAATTGTATAAATTTTTTGAAATTAAGATGTTTCTTTGCTACTTGATATGCTGAAGTGTTGATGGTTTACAGACAGTAGTTCAAATTCGGACGGTATTGGCGTTTGTTGGTGAGGCAAAAGCAATGCAAGCATACACAGCAGCACTTAGAGTTTCTCAAAAGATTGGATATAAGAGTGGATTTTCAAAAGGATTCGGACTTGGAGCTACATATTTTACTGTTTTCTGTTGTTATGCTCTTCTTTTATGGTATGGTGGCTATTTAGTTAGACATCATTTCACCAATGGAGGACTTGCCATAGCAACAATGTTTGCAGTCATGATTGGTGGATTGTAAGTACTAAGCTTTGTACGTAAAAATGTCGATTTTTTTAATTAGAAGAAAGTTATAGTTGCTTAAGTATTTCTCCTTCATTTGATAGGGCATTGGGACAATCTGCCCCTAGCATGACTGCATTTGCAAAGGCTAGAGTTGCAGCTGCCAAGATTTTCCGGATTATCGATCACAAGCCAAGTGTCGACAGAAACGCCAAGACGGGGTTGGAGTTAGATACTGTTAGTGGCCAGCTAGAGCTTAAGAATGTCGAGTTCTCTTATCCTTCAAGGCCAGAAATCAAGATTCTCAACAATTTCAACCTCGTTGTTCCGGCTGGAAAGACCATTGCTTTAGTCGGAAGCAGTGGTTCGGGGAAAAGCACTGTGGTATCCCTTATCGAAAGATTTTATGATCCCACCTCAGGTACCACAACTTTGCAACAATTACTACTTCATTATTGAATTCAATATTAGCAATGTGATGGGCAACTTTAATGAAATGTCTGGCAGTTGAAAATGAATTTCATGAAGTCCATGTGTTTATGTGGAGACATGTTTAGTTATCATGCTATGTTGCTCGGACTCTTCAAAACGCAAGCCGGATTCTCCAAACGTAGGCGTGACAAAAATTTCAGAGAGTCCGAGCAATGTATTTAATGTATGAACATCTCAAGCTAATAGTTAATCTTTATGCAGGACAACTTATGCTTGATGGAAATGACATTAAGACACTGAAATTGAAATGGCTAAGGCAGCAAATTGGCCTTGTAAGCCAAGAACCAGCACTTTTCGCAACAAGCATCAAAGAAAACATACTATTAGGAAGGCCAGATGCAACACAAATTGAGATCGAAGAAGCTGCTAGAGTTGCCAATGCCCATTCTTTCATAATCAAACTTCCTGATGGCTTTGATACTCAGGTTAGCTAACTAAAAAATTACAATTTGTTTGTCTGTTTTTGACTCGGTACGTAGTTCAAGAAAGCAAGTAAAACTTTTGAATCTTGTTATCTTAAAGTAAAGATATGTGGAATGCATCAAATTATCGTTTAATCTTGTGATTTTAAATACGCCATGTGGGAAGTTAGAATTAAATAGTCGCCACAAAAGGAAAGATACTATATCTTCAAAACGGACTTAAAAAAGGAAAGTGAGACAAGCAAATTGTGACTTAGATTCAACCAATTATGCTGCATTAATAGAGATTTAGCAGATGCATCATTAAATGTTAAAAATTTCTTTACATTCCATATGGTATTTAATATGTGACCATATAATATAACTCATGCTGGTCCCACTAGTGTCTAAGCTATAAAATAAATATAACTAAAATCTAGTTTGGCATTAATCTTGGTCCAAGTGGGACCACTAGGGATATTACAAAGATTGATGCAAACTTATTAAGTAGTGCATTTTAAAGGATCTGTCACGACCGCAACAACATTTTTCGAGAGTCCGAGCAACAATGTACTATCATATAACAAAAGGGTTTCCTTTAGTCAAAGGCAAAGTTTCTTTTTTTTTGACCTAAAGGATGACTTTAGCCTAAGGCAAAGCCAATTAATTCATTGGTTGTGTTGAATGGTCAAATATCTATAGCTTTGAAGGTACATTTAACTGTTAATTATATGCAAAGATGCTTTTTTTTTTTTCAAATTTAAATTGTTGTGTTTGGTCAACAAACAAACCTAACATTATTATAATGAAGTCAATGTGTGTAGGGGACTGGTCATTTCATTTAAGAAATGGGTAACATGGGGTTTTCAGTCAACAGTGCATGTGCATGAACAAATTTTATTTTATCTATTCATGTGAGAACAAAAGACTTTCTTTGTAATGTTAGTAGTTGGAGGGTTGACAATAGAGAAGATAAATGCATCAGAAAAAAAAATTGAGGAAAAACATGTAGGGTTATCGATACTCGGTAGGATTATAATAAGCATGATATACATACAAAGTCAAATAAATACTTACTTGGAAGTTATTGTGCTCACAAGATGTATGGGGGTGGGGCGGGGGTGGTGCATTTCGTTGGATCGATTAAAATATAATTGATTGGGAAGTGTAACAAAGGGACAAGTTGATGAAAGCTGGAGATAGTAACTGGACTGTGATAATTAGTTTTACTTGATTTATCTATGAGATGTTACTTAGTAGTCAAATATCAAACTTTTATTTGTTAATCTGAGAGTAAAATGAAATTTGCGCTGTAACATGTATGACGTAAGCTATTTTTTAATTTTGATGAGTACGTTGCCTCTATCGAGCCTTGTGATGGACCGGTGTGGCATGAGTCGTAGTCATTATTTCTGTGATTAACGTTCATTGTTTTTCTTTAAAGTACACATGTTTGAGTTAGACCTATGGAATGTGAAAATGTGTATTTGGACATTGCAGGTAGGGGAGAGAGGATTACAATTATCGGGTGGACAGAAGCAGAGGATTGCTATAGCAAGGGCCATGCTTAAAAACCCGGCCATCCTTCTTTTAGATGAGGCAACTAGTGCTTTAGATTCTGAATCGGAAAAGCTAGTGCAGGAGGCTCTAGACAGGTTCATGATTGGACGAACGACACTTGTGATTGCTCATCGTCTGTCTACTATCCGAAAGGCTGATCTGGTGGCTGTACTTCAACAAGGCAATGTATCGGAAATTGGAAGCCACGATGAGCTTATGAGTAAAGGAGAGAATGGTATGTATGCCAAGCTCATCAAAATGCAAGAAGCGGCTCATGAAACCGCTCTTAGTAATGCCAGAAAGAGCAGTGCAAGGTATAGTTATCCAAATAATAATATTACACCTGACACTAAAAACGAGAATCATAAAACTCACAGCTGTGGCTTATACGTGAGGTGATTGATTCTTAATGCTCTTCAACTTTTTTCTCCACAGGCCCTCGAGTGCAAGGAACTCTGTAAGCTCACCAATCATCACTAGGAACTCTTCATACGGTCGATCACCATACTCCCGCCGGTTGTCTGACTTTTCTACCTCGGACTTCAGTCTCTCTCTTGATGCTGCATATTCGAATTACCGAAATGAAAAGCTTGCATTCAAGGACCAAGCTAGTTCGTTTGGCCGGCTTGCAAAAATGAACTCTCCTGAGTGGACTTATGCTTTAATTGGTTCTATAGGCTCTATCATCTGTGGTTCACTTAGTGCTTTCTTTGCATACGTCTTGAGTGCTGTTCTTAGCGTGTACTACAATCCGGATCATGCTTACATGAGCAAACAAATTGCAAAATACTGTTATCTTTTGATTGGAGTTTCATCAGCTGCACTCATTTTCAACACTCTACAGCATTACTACTGGGATGTAGTGGGGGAGAATTTGACAAAACGGGTGAGAGAGAAAATGCTGGCAGCTGTGCTTAAAATGGAAATGGCGTGGTTCGATCAGGAAGAGAACGATAGTTCAAGAATTGCTGCTAGGCTCTCTCTGGATGCCAACAATGTTAGGTCAGCCATCGGGGATAGAATCTCCGTCATTATGCAGAACTCAGCTCTCATGCTAGTCGCGTGCACAGCAGGATTCGTATTGCAGTGGCGTCTGGCCCTTGTCCTCATTGGGGTCTTCCCCGTGGTCGTTGCAGCAACAGTTTTACAGGTGAGTGAGTTCATGGAAACTCAAATTGAATCCCACAACATGTTAATTTATCAGTTAACAGGTTTATCAATAAAAATGATCAATCTCTAACTCATTAAGACACTTCCTGTTTCTGTATACTCCTCCGTCCCAATTTACGTGACATTCTCTCCTTTTTGGTCAGACGAAGAAAAAGGATAACTACTCTCCATATTTAGTTACAATTTGACTTTATACTTCTCATTCTACCCTTTGTGAGACGATATATATGCACACAAACATCTATGACTTATTTTAGACTACAAGTTTTAGAAGTCTTCATTTCATTTCTTCAACTCCATTCCTAGTCAAACACGTTCACATAAAATGGACGGAGATTCATTAAGACACTTCCATTTTAGATTATATGTTCTTTTTTTGCTGAATTATTTGTATCTCCCAACAGAAAATGTTCATGAAGGGATTCTCAGGAGACTTAGAAGCTGCTCATGCCAAAGCCACTCAACTTGCTGGAGAAGCTGTAGCTAATGTAAGAACAGTTGCTGCCTTTAATTCGGAGACGAAAATAGTCAACCTTTTCGACGCAAGCCTCCAGACTCCGCTTAGGCGTTGCTTCTGGAAGGGACAGATAGCGGGAAGTGGTTATGGGATTGCTCAATTCTTGCTTTATGCTTCCTATGCCCTTGGCCTTTGGTATGCCTCCTGGCTTGTCAAGCACGGGATCTCTGACTTCTCGAAGACGATCCGTGTCTTCATGGTGCTCATGGTTTCTGCTAATGGTGCAGCCGAAACATTGACCTTAGCCCCCGACTTCATCAAGGGTGGCAGAGCAATGCGTTCTGTTTTCGAACTCCTTGACCGTAAAACAGAAGTTGAGCCGGATGATCCAGATGCTACCGCTGCCCCTGATCGTCTTCGTGGTGAAGTGGAATTTAAGCATGTAGACTTCTCATATCCCACTAGACCCGACGTGTCAATTTTCCGTGATTTGAATCTTCGTGCTCGAGCTGGAAAGACTCTTGCTCTTGTTGGACCAAGTGGATGTGGAAAGAGCTCAGTCATTGCACTTATAGAGAGGTTCTACGAGCCATCATCCGGACGTGTCATCATCGATGGCAAGGATATTCGTAAGTACAACCTTAAATCCTTGAGAAGACACATTGCTGTAGTGCCACAAGAACCTTGCCTCTTTGCTACCACCATCTATGAAAACATCGCGTATGGACACGAGTCAGCAACCGAAGCTGAGATAACCGAAGCAGCAACCTTGGCAAACGCCCACAAGTTCATATCTGCATTGCCTGATGGATACAAAACATTCGTCGGAGAAAGGGGAGTTCAATTGTCCGGTGGACAAAAGCAAAGAATCGCCATTGCTCGTGCTTTCCTAAGGAAAGCTGAGCTAATGCTGCTAGACGAAGCAACAAGTGCACTCGATGCAGAGTCCGAAAGATGTGTACAAGAAGCATTGGATCGCGCTTGTGCAGGTAAGACCACTATTATTGTTGCACATAGGCTATCTACAATCAGAAATGCACATGTGATCGCGGTCATAGACGATGGGAAAGTAGCAGAACAAGGTTCTCATTCTCATCTGCTGAAAAACTACTCAGATGGTATTTATGCGCGTATGATACAACTACAACGATTTACACATGGAGAAGCTGTGAATATGGCAACAGGATCAACGTCTTCTTCGCGTCCTAAGGAAGATCTAGATTGAGAAAAAAAACGCGAATTGAAGCTCAAAATGAAAATACCACTAGAAAAAAAAAGAAAGAGGAGTATACCTTGTGTAACACCCTTATTATTTTTTGGACTGCTAATTTCTTGTTCACTGTTGCTAGTATAGTATAGTATAATATGTGCATTAATCCAAAATTTATATTTATCCTTCAATCTTTCACTCTTTTTCTCTGAGAACACACCAAATCAACTCAACTTAGTTGTGGCAGTACAATGTTTGTATTACGGTAGACTGTTTACATCATAGCCCCTTACTTGAATCATGATAACGCAGAATGCTTTATGCACCGTATTTTGCTTTTCTTTAGTTGTACAATGTAGGAAGGAAGAAAAAGGGTGAGTGGGACAATTCACTATCTTTATGGGGATTTTTAGTACCTAGTGTTCATTAGCTACTCGATAAAGTGGTTGAGAGTTGTGAGGTTTCAGGTTTAAATTTCATTAGAGGAAAAAAAAACACTATGTGGTGATTCGTCTCATCTGTCCTAGCATAGGTGAATAGAGTTACTTGGTATTTGTTACTGGTGAGAGGTAACGTGTATCTTGTGAAACTGATCGAGGTGCGTGAAAACTGACCCAGATACTATCCTCATAAAAAAAGGTCAAAAGATGACATTTAATCATAGTTTCGAGCCATATACCAACCGAACTAAGTTCAGTATTTAAGTAGAGAAGGATTGCAAACTCATAATCTTCGAGTTTAAAAGGCTTTGACATAAGCATATACCGGTTCAACCAAAGAGTTATCATTAGACGAACAACTGATATTGATCCAAAAGGAAAGACGGTAGGTATAGTTAGGTCGTGATCGAAACCATCCGATATATTCATCCACAGTCATTATGCTCTCCTAAAGTGATCTCCCAAATTCATCGAGTTTTTCCAAAGAATCAAATTGACCAATTATTAATGATATGTCGAAAATTTGTAAAATACTTATTTACTTGAGGCTTTCAAACACTTGTTAATTCAAACCGACTTCAGATAATTTTTTCGATCATAAATAACAAAGACACACCATACATGATTGATTTTAGTCATGTCTATGGCCACAAAGTCATAGTACATCCCCTTTATTTCAAGACAAATTCATCATAATGTTTGAAACAACATATTTAACTTTAATTTGAAGAAACAAATTTTTTGGACATGTTTTATTTTTTGTGTCCCACTCCTATCAATTCACCACCAAATCAACCTAACTAGACCCTACTAATTAATTACTACTAGTACTAATTGTTACAAACGTTAATTATGACAAAACCTTAATAATTAATCAAGATTGTTAAATTTGTCTATGATCACTTTTTTTATAAAAAAATATTGTTTGTGGGGATTAATAAAAACATGGGACCTAAAAATGTTGGATTTTAGACAAGATTATAAGTCATAATCCATGCCAAGATATGATTTTATTTTACTTTTTGCAATTTTGGACTGTTTGATTTTTGATTGTGTCCCTAGAAGAGCATCTATCGTAATAGAGTTTTAAGTTTCATGTTCTGATATACGTATAAAAAAATATTTACATTATTAGATTATTTAAGAAATAATTATACAGAACTTTATTTAATAGCATTAACTAATTAATATTTATAACATGTTAAATTACACTGATCAATATAAAAATATTCACCATTTTCGAAGATTTTCAATGGGATTCGCTTTGTTAATTATTGAAAAATTTAATTTTAGTCATTGTGATAGATAATTCAACATATTTAATCTTCAATTAGTTCAAAAAATATATTTTTATCCATTTACTTACAAGTATATTATTTCGAAATATGAAATAACACTACAAATTAAACATAACACATGAATAACTAAATAACGAAAACATTTACTAACTCTCAAAATTTGTCAATATTCACAATCAAATTGAATATAAGACACACATTCCAAATAATTTAAAGTTAAATATACTTAATTAATCATAAAAAAAATTAAAATTACATTTACCAATAACATAAAGGATCAAAAAATGCTACAACATCCACCCCTAACCTAGTTTAAATGATAGGTAAATAACTTATTATGACAAATTAAATTATAGTGTTCATATAAAATTATACTGATCATATAAAATTATTTATTATACTGTCTGTGTAAGCATATAACCGATAAATCGAAAGTGTTAAAAAAAAAAAGAGAAAGCAACTTATTATAATTGATGAGATGAAATGGAAACGTTGAAATTCCTCTATTCTCGATTAAATTTTTAAAATTAATTTTTTTTATAATAACAGTAATAATAATATATTCAGTGTTGTCCCATAAAATTGAGTCTAAACAAGATAAGAGTATAGTATGTTAACCTAACCTCTATCTTAAAGGTAGAGCGATACATATTTTTTTGATAGACCCTCTGCTCAAGATTAGAACAATTTCGGACGAAAAATAATAATTAATAGAATAACAATAGTATAATCAAACTACACAAATTAAAACATGTTATAATTGGACACGAGTCTCTCCGAATAAAATAAGTTCTGTTGAGAGGCAATCCTCAAAAATGAATCATGTAATACATAAATTTAAATTTAGTCGAATTTCAATATAGATATCGAATACGGAGCGAAATGATTGTTTGAAAAAGGATTGAAAAAGAGTCTAATAGTAAAAAGAAACAAAAATTCAAATAATGTGAGATATTTTTGTATATAGGTCAAAAAACTTGTTTGGAGTATTATTATTATTGTTATTATTATTAAAATAATATCAATAATATAGTATTATTAATAATAATAGTGGGGTGGGAGGTGCACGAGTGAAAAGTTACATAAAAATGTGACATTTTTAAAGTTGAAAGGGATGCTATATTATGGGCCTTTTTCATGATGAAGGCAACGGCATTATTTTCAAACATTGGTAAAAAAAAATAAAAAATTGAATAAAGGGGTAATTATTAATAAATTTATAAAATAATTAAAATTTATCTTTAGTTAATAATTGAAGTTAATTAAATAAACCTTATTTAGTAACGTCGTAAGCTTTGCAACACATGAGTTATTTACTAGAGAAGTAATTAGACGTAGATTGTGAGTTTTGAATCATTTCAGTAATTCATAGGTAAAAAATTGCGAAGTTATTATGAGTTACAAGATTATTTATCGAGAAAAATCGACCGTCTGATCTTATATATCTTGACCACAAAAAAGTTATTTCATAGGTCGTATTAGTGAAAATAAGATTAAAACTAAAATCTCTTCAGACTTAATATACTAGATCAAGTTATGGATAACAATAGTTTCAACATTATTAATTTATGTTATAATTAATATTATTTTTATACATTCTACGAAAACGATCCGAAGTATATTCCATTATGATATTATTTGGATCCTATATATTTGTAATTGTCTATGTGAACAAAATGCTAAAGTCAAAAACATGACAGATATGAGTTAAAATAAAATCATTCAAATGAATAACCAGTTGTGTTTTATGAAATAAAGATATATATATAAGATAAGAAAAAAAGACAAAGAGTTGAAGACAAATTTATTTTGAAAGTGAAAATTAATTTATTCAGAGACTTAATAATTTACGTAAAAAAATATATGAAAAATATGAAGATTATTTAAAAGTTTCATAATATTTGCGTGTTTATAAACAAAAAATTAAACTTATAAACTCAAATATATCATTGTATTTGTATAACTATTAAATATTCTCATTTAAAAAATAAAAATCAAAATCGCGTCATTTTAAAAATAAAAAAATAAAAAAAATATATTATATAAAATAAAATAAAAGATGCATCATAAGAGTTTTGGACTTGTGTTTTTGACTTATTCAAATGACAAATAAGAAAAAAAATCCATAAAATACAAACAAATTTTGCGTCAGAAAGTGTCGTAAAAAGCAATTTTTAACGATTTGTTTTTTTTCTTCTTATAATTATAATTCTATTTGGCGTACACGTTTGGAATTCCGAAAGAGTATGAGTCCGTCCCTCTACCTTTCTTTCTACGACTTAATATTTAGTTTTATTTGTAATAAAGTTAAATTTGTGATACGTGTTCCATAAATCACGTGTAACGTCTTTACTATCGAATCAAAATCCTAATTGTAAGGGCGAAGCTAGCATGAAAAATATAATTAAACTTTGACTCAAATTCTGTATATTTCTCAAAAAATCCATCACATAGTTTGCTTCTTTTAAAAGTCTGTGTGTTTCACTACTCTGTTACATTGATTTTTCACTCTGTATCCGTTACCCATATTTATCCAATTAATTCGAACGTTGAGAAGTCCCGTATTTAGATTCAAAAATTGTAATTTCCAATTAAAAATGGAGAAATACTTACCATTCCGTTACAACCCTTTTTGGTACGTTTTACATTTACTATATATATATATATATATATATATATACAACTAGAAGAAAACTAAGATAAATGTATATGATATACACATTGCCTAATGTTACCCAAATTGGGACATTTATAAATTGGTCCTAACTTAAAAATGAAATAATATTAGTAAAATATTAATTCAACTTTGTACCTTTAAGCCTTAGGATATACTATATATGAGATTATTGTTTGTGTTAATTGACTATAATAGAATGTTTACATTATAACTAATACAAAACACACACACACAAAAAAAAAAGATTAACCCCATAGCATCACTCAATTATTACTGCAATTGCACATAATTATTCGATATCTGCTACCTTCTACCATCACAAGTACTACATTATTCCACAGTTAACGATAATAATTAATAGTTAAACATGTTATTTTGTTCATTATAAGGTTCATATGACTTTCAGTTTCCACAAATTTAGATAGGATACATCTTGTAAGATGGATCAAGCACTATTCCAGTTCAACGAAAACTGAACGAATTACTGCTCTTTCAGCGTTTAGCTATCGAACCCAAATTGAATAAATTGACATATAGATTCAAAGACGGCGGTTCTTTAAGCAATCTGTGTTTTGATACAGTAGAAACAAAACATAGTAGGTAGTCACTAGCTAGCATCATCTCAGCGAATCTAGGCCAAACAAGAAACACCAAGGTAATGTGCTCTGCTAGGTATCTTCTAAACTTACTATACTGGGAGACGGAGAGAGACGGAGAGACGGTTCCTCTACCAGTGTCAAATGAGTTGTAAACAGGAGGGGGGAAGCTCTAACTCATTGACATTAGCTTTGGACCATTATCTGGCATGCCCATTCCAGCAGCTAAGTCGGCATCAAGTTGGGTGTGCGGTCGAGGGCCCATCATTATTTTCACACTGCATAAACAAAAGTACAGAACTATTCAGACTACCAACTATACTCACTAAAAAGCTACGGATTCACAATTCATTAGTCAAATTTGTGTGTTTGGAGCATCATATACACTTCAAATTGGATATGCAGTTCCCGACCATCTCAGTTTACAACTTATAATGAGAGTATCACATTTTCAAGTTGTAACATCTATGTTTCTGTTACGTTAATGTTTTAAGCTGTACGTATGAAACAAAATCCTCCAATTACCATGTGAGACATGTTGAATTATCCAAGAAATCCCTACTTGGACAATGCAAAGAAAATAGAGAAGCTGATAGACGAATAAAACACAATTTGTATGTTCAAGACTTCACACATTATTTATAACCAATTCTCTTTTCACCATTCACTTGCAAAAAGCTGCTAATCTATTCTTTCACCCTGTCCATGCAAGTGTGAAAGACTGCACAGGCTCTACGATGTATATGACCTCTATTTGCATTTGTTGACCCAATGCTGTCAAAACAACCAGGATAGAATAAAAAGGTAACTTGCAAAGAACACTAAGCAAGTACTACTGCCAAATTCACTACTAGAAGTTCTTCTATAATTAAAAAAACAGAATAATACTCCCTCCGTCCCATTTTATGTGGCACCGTTTGACTTGGCACAATGTTTAAGAAAAGGACGACTTTTGAAATTGTGGTCTAAATAATTCTTAGATACTTGCGTGGTTGTAGATCCTTTCATTAAGGGTAAAAGAGGAATTTTACAGTTAAATTGTTTCTAATTATAGTAAGGTGACATTCTTTTAGGGACAGACTAAAATGGGACGGAGGGAGTACTATTGTTCTTCCATCTTTGAAAGTAACACACATCTAACTCTCTAGACAATCAGCTAGTACTATTTGTTGGCAAAATGGTTTAACAGCAAATTATCAGGTATGTGTTACTGTGTAATACAAGCAGCTGAGATGGTCTTCAGTCTTCAATATACAACCCTAAAAGCACATCTCTATGGTCCTCGACTCATAAACTTCATGGTTCTGGTAAGTTAGATCATTGACCTGTATCTGTAGGAAAATTTGATGGCAAAAATGCAAGAATCAAGATGGTCAAGGACCATGTTTCCTTTGAAATCTTTAGCTAGTTTAGTTGTTGCTAGGCATGCTTTCCACCCAGTTTGTCAGTTCAAATGAATTTTAGAGAAGGTTGTCTCTACTCCTATTGGACTGTGTGGGACATCATAGTTTGCAATTTACCGAGTTTGTTATACTTCATAATAAGGAATGATATGATACACAGACAAAGCGCTATTATATATTCCCCTTCTCTTAAGAGGCTCTAAATTTGCAAAGGAATTGGTTGATCGAGGTAAACTTCTTCTCCTCGTTCCCTTGGTCAAGGTATCTGGAAATGCATCAAGGCTATGTCAGATTTCTTTCAAGAGAATTCACCAACAAAAGGGGGATGGTAGGAAAACAAGTTTTTGGTTTTCTCAAAAAAAAAAAAAAAGGAAAACAAGTTTTTGGACTGGAAAGGCATGGCTCTTTCCTAATTAATACAGTTCATTACATTCAAAACAATTGATCGTTTTTTAAAGACGGGATATGGCTGTATTATCATCTTTCAGGAGAAACCAAAATATTGGGAAATGGATAGCAACCTAAGTTGATTGGAATTTTCGGAAGCTCTCCTCCAGCTTCTTCCATGTCTGATTGTCTCACTCAGAATGTCACCCAAAGGCAATTGGGTAGGTACCTATGTTGATTGGATAGCTCATTACTACGACTTGCAATAATTTCCTTCTGGATGTAACTATCCCAGCATCACCTTTTGTTGGTGTCTTAATAACAAAAGTTACTCCTTACAGATCAAAATAAAAAGGGTCTACTTCCTAATTACGATGTTTGGGCCCATCCAACTTTTTATTCTCTTTAGGATGAAGATGTCTTATACTGAAGGAATATCACTATCTAGTCATTAATTCTTATTTGCAACGAGTGCACCTTGACTATTTCATCAAGTACCACCAACTCGCATAAATACCGGATAATCTTCCACCAAAGCCAAGGCAAATGGAATGTATCACCCAAACAATTCTTGTTTCTGCAGGAATGTAAGACATGGACTTTCATTGCTTTTACTCAACTCATTGATTGCTATGCCATACTCTTGAGACACCTACATCTAACTGAAAGTCTGAAACACCTTTTTTAGCTTCTAATCCTTCTCAAGTCAATAAGTTTGCCTTCAACTACAGTACCCTCACTAGTCTCTAGACTAAATACAATTACTTTGTCTCCTACAAATAGCTTTCTATAAACAAGTCAAAGGAAATCAATTTACAAGAAAATCATCAATTCTCAGCATTTAAGCTTCATTACCTCGCAGTAATAATCAGAAGAAACTATCCTCACCTAACTTCAATCCATTCACACAAACTCATCCCATAACAAATCAATAATTGCTTATTTCCTCTGCTTCAATTACCCTTTTATTTGTAGTTCCACTGTTCTTTCCTACTTCATTTTTAGCATGACTTCTTCACTAACGTATTTCCTTTCAATACTTGTTATTATTCTTTACTTGAACCTGGAATATATCCTTAAAGAAAAAACCTTTCTACCTTCACCAGGCAGGGGCAAGGATATGCGCACACTACCCTCCTCAGACCCTACCTATGAAATTATACTGAGTATGTTGTTGTTGCGATAAGAAATCAATAAAAAAAAAGTATCTTTTGCTCCAATTATTTCACAGTTAAGCTAAAATCAATTAACATCATACCGCTTCCTGTGCTTCTTCGTCTTGAAATGCTCATCCCTCACAGTAACATTTGCAAAATATCGACTAAACACGCACACACAAAAAAAAAAGTCATTTTTTATAAATTAAAAAAAAATCAAACTTCACGAAAATTGAAGCAGCGAAGTTTATCTTACTCGCAGTGCATACAGTAGTATTGACCCATTCCGGGAAGATCTTCGTCGACGGGCAACTCTTTCCGTTGCTCCTCCGGCTTTAACAGCTCATCGTAAACAGCATCGTCTCCTTTGACAAGGAATTTCGCACGGCGAAACTGCTTGTGAGAGTATCTACGCTTCTTCACGCTCCTGTGAGGACACTTTCCTCCCATTTTTTCCCTCTCTGCGAATTAGGGTTTTACCGATTGGATTGGGAATTTTTTTTTGAAACCCTAGATTGTGATTTCAAAGGGGAATTTATATATATATATATGCTCCTATATAAGACGGCGTCGCTTTGGTCGTGCTCTTGTTTAGATTATTATTATTGAAGTTGAAATATTATTATTATTATTATTATTATTATTATTATTATTATTATTATTATTTTAATAGATATAATTATTGGTTAGAGTAGAGTTGAACATTAAAATTTGCATAATTTTATACATTATTATTTGATTATAAAAATGATAATCCTCACATAAAATCTACCAAAACTATATATTTGCTTGCCTTTTTTTCTCTTTTTTTTAATAAGGTATACTATTGTTGATGTAATATATTGATTATATTTTTTTTCTTCGTATAATTAATTTATACGAGTATGAGCGGAGTTAATAATATGTTGATGATTTAAAGACAAATTAGTGTTTAAGTTAAACATAACTTACATGAAATACATGAAAGTGAGGATTTTGACACAACTTATATCCACACAGTGAGGAAGTTCAAAGTATTTAATGTTAGTAATTCAAGAAAATAAAGAGAATAATAGTGTTACTATATGCCATATTAGAAGAAATGGATGAAGTGGAAGCTCACATATCGTGGATTGTGTAATAAAAATATTCGCCATTACTTGAAGGTAAGTTTTATGAAGTGATTGTTTGACCCAACTATGTTGTATGTGACATAATGTTGGTCAGTTAACAATTCACACATCCAGAAAATAAATATAGAAAATTTAAAGATATTAAGATGGATGTGTGAATATTTTATCAAAAAAAGAAAAAAGATGATTATGTAC
Source organism: Solanum lycopersicum (assembly GCF_036512215.1). NCBI lineage: Eukaryota > Viridiplantae > Streptophyta > Magnoliopsida > Solanales > Solanaceae > Solanum > Solanum lycopersicum. The sequence goes on along the minus strand of NC_090808.1, from coordinate 2,171,813 downwards.
TCATATTATAAGAGATAAAAATTAAAATGAAGATATTCAAGATAAGTTAAAAGTGATTTATAGACAAAATGATGAAGGTGGACGGAGATAGTTAGGACACATGAAGAGGAGATGCATAGTTGCCTAGCAAGTAGGTGTGAATGGTGAAATAAAACACACAACCTCGAATAATTTTTGCAATCCCTTAACCACCAATATTTAAAAAGGTAACTAGATATGATTTTATGCATACACGACTTATTAAAGAATACATGATCCTAGAAGAAAAATATGAAGATCGATGATTAGAGTCGAGAATTGTTTTCCATAACCTTATTGTTCTTATTACACTCCAATATTGCCCTTGTTAGATATTACATTACTTCTTATTGCTATATTCTCTTCTCCTTTGTTTTTACACAACCTTTTTATTATTATATTTTATTTTCATACTTATTTGTTTATATATTTTACTTGACTAGTAGGTTTATTAAAATAACATTTTTATCAATTTTTATAACATAGAAGCAAGATTATATATATACTATATTTTTTAAACCTCACTTAAAAAATCACATTGAATATATTATTACGATATATTCTTAAATCATCTGATTGCAAGTTAAAATTATCATGGTAAAAAATTGAGAAAATGCACAAGTACCCCTTAATTTATGTCCGAAATCTTAAAGACACGCTTATACTATACTAAGGTCCTATTACCCCCCTGAACTTATTTTATAAGTAATTTTCTATCTCATTTCGACTATGTGGCACTAGCTTGAAAAAAAAGTCAACCAGCGTTGAATCCACAAGATAGTATCACGTAGATCGAAAAGGAATAAATAATTATTAATAAAATAAATTTTAAAAAAATAATAAAACCTTAATATAATATAAACGTATGTCTAAAATTTCGACTATAGATTATTCCTACAAAATTCTTACCTTATATATGTTAAACTCAATAAATAGATACCGTTCAGCTGGTCCTGTGAATTATTTAGGATAAGAAAGAAAATTTATTGAAAATGACAACTCAGTATTAGGTTTTTCATACACTTGACAAGTGCATGGCTAAGAATAGCTCATCATCTCTTCACATACCTCTCAGTTCCAATTATCAAAACAACTTATTATTCCGTTCGTTTCGAAAAAGAATAATTTAGTTTAACTTGAAATCAAGTTTAAAAAAGAAAAAAGACTTTTTAATTTTATAATACTAAATTAAAGTTATGTCATATGTACTAAAATACTTTTTAATCTTATGACCTTAAATATGTCACGTAAAAAATAAAAGTTAATGTATTGCAAAAAAAGAAAAGGATCATTTTTTATGAAACTAACTAAAAAGGAAATAAAAATATTCTTTTTAAAACGAAAAGAATATTTATTTTGATCATTTTATTTTACTATATACTTTTTGCTAGGTAAATATCTGCCTAATGTGAGGTATTTTTATAAACTTAAGTGATTGATGAGATTAGACCTTGGGGTTTTATAATTTTTTTAGTTTTCTTCAAAGAGATTTTTACATAGGTTTAGAAATTGTAAAAATAAAAAATAAAAGGAGGATCATTTACTAAATATTTGTCCAAATATGTCACTTCTCTAATGTTTGATCATAGATTTTCAAACATTTTTGACAATATTATTTGAATGAAGATTCGGGCGAAATCTCACAATGAGTTTGGCTATAATATTTGAGAAATATATTTTATTTTTTAATAAATATAATTTACACTCATAAGTCTTAAAACTATCAAAAATAACCATAAGTTTGTATTATATAACAAGATAAAAACGTCAATGTAACAAAGATTCATGACTCCACCACAAAGTTAGTTGAATCTTTGTTGCAACAAATAACAAGTAGTGGTTGTTCAGAGAGAGTGCGACATACATCATTTCATACATCGTGAAGTAGATGAAGCACGTGACGTTATTTCCCTGATCCGCAACAATCATATCATCGCTTTCGTATTTATTGAATATTCCATCACTCCTTTGGTGTTCATGTAAAAAATTATGTGATACAATGCAAACAACTACTCTAAAGGATGTGTTTGGTGTAAAACTTCAATTTTACAAGCTCCCAAAACACTAATTTTTTCTAGTAACTGAAAATTTGAGTTATTCGTCAAATAATAGCAAATTATATAGACACACTATTTGCTTAAAAAAATTCCACTTTTTATTTGAAAAATCTATGGCCAAACGGAGCCTTATCGCCAATTAAAAGGGAAAGCGTTCCATAATGGGATATTTTACCATCCTACAGCTCGAAGACAAATATCTGATTATATTTTAAGTGGAGAAATCATATTCATTCCACCACAAACTTTAATGGTGTAGAAGCAATTAATCGTCTTCAAAACAACACCATTGATATCCATTATCATCCCGATAGGACTAGACGGGCCTGCCTCGTTGCGCGTCGAATTCCTAAATAATCATATTATTGCATCGACAAATCAAACAAGAATCTTGATAAGGAAATCAAACCAACCATCGTAATATTTTCTTTACGATTGAAAAAATAAGTGTCAACTTATGCTTACCTCGATTAATTCGTTGGATACTACCATCTCCCATCAACACAGATTCAACCAATGCTTACACTTAGTGCAACAACTTTGAAAGGTAAAGATTGGGAAACTAATGGGAGGCCAAGATACCATTTTTGTCTGCATGAACACCTACACCTTTCTGCACGAATTATACGCGAACTAATTCGTTCACTAAGGTGCAGGTGCAAATGCAGATAAAAATATCTCTTGTTTATCAAAATATGTTACATTAGAACGAAGCGTTAGTAGATATAATAGCAAATGTGATGAAAATAAAATTCAAATATAATAGATCTGGACACCTAACATGAAAGAGCCTTCCTATTTTCACAACACATATAATAACTATATTGGCATTGAGTGTTGGTATTTATTATTTATAATAACTATTGATGTGGTGAATTCTTGGGATTTGATATATGGGCTCAAAAAGATGTAAGCTACACAACAAATCACACACGTGAAGAGATGAAATAAATAAAAAGAAAAGGATATATAAGTTTCATTCAAGAAAGAAGCTTCTAGAAAATGAAGTTGATTGCTCCATTTTTTAACCAAAAATCTTGAGTTCGAATCATGAATATGAAAAAATCATGTTACGAAGCGACTTTCCACTTACATGAATTTACACGACATGATTTGAATATGCAGGAATTCAATACGGATATCAGACACCGAAACAAAAGATAAAAGTTTGAATGGTTAGTAGAATAGTTAGACAGAAGCCACGTGCTGAATAGGCTTGGGCAGATGCTGTTTACTCTTGGTGACCAATGATAAAATGACACGTGCTCTGACCAAATGCAGCAATGCTAACTCCACCTGAAATGCCTCAGTCTATCTAGTGGAATGCAATTTTCAACCAAACTATGAGTAAATGCAAATTTTAAACTCGATGAATTCAACCTAAATATTTCGTAATTTTTCACGTATATTCGTGTTTTGGATGAACACTGTTAAATTCAGTTCAACACATTGTTGCATCAATCTTCTGCCACACTTGACCATTGAGTCGAACTATGAGAACGAAAGATCTTTATGACGAGGAGTAACGATATATTTGAAATCTTTCTGTCTTAACTAAAGGTCTCAAAGTTTAAAACTTGGGATGTAAGTCTTAATGGATAATTAACCCCAAGTCGGAGGTAGAGGGAATTCAGTCTCTTTACCTCCTAAGCTATTGGTTATCGTCTAGATCTATTGAATGGTCAGCAACTTTCTCTACCAAACTCGATGAATAATGGACCTGCCTAGTTTTTCGAGTAGATTATCCAGTCCCCCCTTAAGAAAAACACATTAATGTGCTAAATTTCTCACTAAAGCATACCTATCCTCCTCTCCACAACTATTAGATGTCACATGATCCATCACTTCAAGCAATAATCACAAGCACCAATTGAGAAATGCACAAATTAATCTTATCAACAACCAATCTGGGTAAACGAAGTAACCATCAACAACCAGTGGCAATTATCAGAATAATTATCAGTATTAGGATGTATATCTGCGACATACACATAATGAGAACCAATTTGGCCACATCGCCCAACATAACGTTACAGAAAAAACAGTTGGAAGTGTTTGAATAATATAGTCGATAGTAAATGGAACCTAAACATTGAGAAACAAACTACACAATCAGTGTTTGACATGTTATGTATAGGACTCAATAATGTCTTCCAGGGAAAAACAGGTCTTTGCTCATACGTTGGTCACCAGAAACCAACTTTTTTCTATCAGCACCAATCCAGATATGACAATAGAAGAGACTTCGTCAGCACAGGGATGGAATCTAATTTTCAGGAGATTGTTGGATAATTGAGAAGTGAAAAGGGTGATTGAACTACTAGAAAGGATAGGAAATTTTACAGGGACGACACCACTACTCCCGACTCCATCAGATGGGGGCACAATGAAGATGGATATTTCTTATTAATTAGAGTATACAACAGGGGTTTATCTGAGATGACAGGAAGTTTTAAAAGCCCCCTTGGAAAACTATATGGAAAAGGCATGGCACCAACAAAGGTGAACTGCTTTTTAAGAATAGTAATAAAGAAAGCATGTTTCACTCATGAAACACTTCAGAGGAGGAAAATCAAGATAACATCTAGATGCTCTTTATGTATGGAAAAGCATGGCACCAACAAAGGTGAAATGCTTTTCAAGAATAGTAATAAAGAAAGCATGTCTCACTTATAAAACACTTCAGAGGAGGAAAATCCAGATAACATCTAGATGCTCTTTATGTATGGAAAAGCATGGCACCAACAAAGGTGAAATGCTTTTCAAGAATAGTAATAAAGAAAGCATGTCTCACTCATGAAACACTTCAGAGGAGGAAAATCCAGATAACATCTAGATGCTCTTTATGTATGGAGGCAGCAGAAACTAACAGTCACTTATTCCTTCATTGTAAGGTAACATCTCCAATCTGGGCAATCTTTTTCTGTCTGGCTAGGGAGGATTGGACAATGCCAGAACATAATGCACACTTGCTAAGCTGCTACATTAGAAAAGGTGGGATGTAAGAGTAAAATAAAATTGGTGGAAAATGGTACCAGCTTGCAGTTGGTGGAACATATGGAAGGAGAGAAATTAAAGGATTTTGATGGCAGATCAAATGGAATTGTATTTTAGTTTTTGGTGCAAAGAACAATGTAATCACACTTCTTTGATGGTGGCCAACATAAAGGGTATGCTGAGGAATACATTAATTAGAGAACTCCTAAGAAGTCCACTATCTGTTTTTCGGTTGGATTGTCAACTGTACTCCTAAGAAGTCCACTATCTCTATTCCTCAGGATTCAGGGATTGTTAATTTATCTTTTAGCGCCCACATGCTTATTTATCCCTATGCATACTTGTAGAATAGAGATTGTTATTAAGGATCATAGATATGATTACAGATATCATATCCTTACAAGATCTTGAAGTCTACAACTTTGAAAAGAGATTTTTCACATAACACATTGAAACAGTAGTGGAGATCTCAAGAATTCTTAGTTATGCTAGGCATTGTGGAGGAGATTTACAGGACAATATGAACTTAAAGAATCTTAACAGCATCTGAAGTGGCTGAAGAACCTAAGGTGCTTGGTCCAAAATTCATTTTTGTTATTACTTTATTCCCCACAGTTCCCAACTATCACATTCCCAATTTGAAAGGATTAAATTTGGAGTACTACAAAGAGAATATAAAAATTAAAGCACCAACAACGCTGAAATCTATTCTAAATACTTGGCAAACTCAAGACAAGATATATATAAGATTAGAAAATATAGAACAAGAGAGAAGATAGACCAAAAGCATTTTATGCATATACTGATGTGGTATATTAAACTGAAAAAAGTCGAACATCTAAGAATTATAAAGAAATAGATCAAGAATACTCACATAGTTGAATATAATTTGCACTATCCATCTACATCCTCATGGGGTTAAATAATTTTCTCAAAAGATCAGGGCAAATGTTGCATCAGGTCAAAGAATAAACAAAAGAGAATGGAAGGTGTCAATTTTATCTTATGAATTCAGCGCCAACAAATATCAACCTCCTGTTAAGAGTTAAAAATCAAGTCCTTTTGACATGGACTAAGTTTAGAGGTTGTCAATACACAAATAAAAGACTCAGAACTAGATAATATTTTTGGCGAACTCCATCCTTTGATTTTCAAAATACATCAATTTTATGGAGTGCCAGACGTAAATACACCTATACCAATTGAGCTGAACATTCTTGTTTCATACCCAAGGGATGTTTGGGTAAATACTTACGCACCCCAGGTGTTTATACAAATCAAGTACGTTAACCTTAGTAGTTAAAAATTAGAGTGAGAATGCATACAACTTAACCATGATTACGGGGTGGATGTATATATGGACACATTCAGCGATGCAAGCCCGAGGTTGGTGTGGAGTGAGGCTTAGTGCACATGTCATCCAAAAGAAAGAAAGATTCAAGTATCTTGGGTTTATTATCCAAGGAAATAAGAAGATTGACAATGGTGTCACACATCGTTATGGTGCATGGTGAATGACATGGAGGCTCACATCCGGAGTATTAAAAAGATGCCACCAAAACTTAAGGTAAGTTCCATAAAGTGGTTAATACCAACTAAGTTGTATAAGGCAGAGTGTTGGCCAGTCAAGAGCTCTCATATTTAGAAGATCAAAGGTTGTGGAGATGAGGATGATGCAGCAGATGTATGGGCTTATTAAGAAAGATAAGACTAGAAATGAAGATATTCAGGACAAGGTAGGAGTAGCCTCGGTGGAGGAAAAAATGCAAGAATCGAGACTGAGACGATTCAAACATGTGAAGAGGAGATGCATGAATGCGCTTGTTCTGAGGCGTTAAAGTTTTTGGCTATGGATGATTACAGGAGAGGTAGAGATAGACCGAAGAAGTATTGGGGAGAGGTGATTAGACAAGACATGACACAGTTGAGCCTTACAAGGACATGACCTTAGATAGGAGGTTGTGGAGCAGTGTTATAAAGGCGTGCTTAAGCCCTGAAGAGAGGCTCAAATTGCGTTGACTGTTTAACCTTGCTAATGTGCGCCAGGTGTTGTCATCAAAGCTCTTCCCTTGTGAATGAGCATTTCCCAAAAGGCAACACTAAACCATTGATATTTCAATGAATCATAAAAACAATCAATTTCTTCGTTCATATATTTGTTATTCATGCTTACAATTGTTAGTCATGGACAAAACACACACACACACACACACACACACATATATATATATATATTCTCCATCTGCACCTATTCTCAATAAATCTCATGCTTTATTTGCGCTTAAAGCCCCTATGAACCTTGGAGTTTTTTTGCGCTTTTTGCTTTTGATTACACTGTTATGTTGGGCACGAACTATGGTAGAAGATTAGTAGATAGTAGAGTGTTGTCTCATTTATCCTTCCATACTAGTAATCGTAGTGTTTCTCAGGTAGTTTCTTGTCCTTCAATTTCTATCATCATCTATTGTCTCTTGCTAAGTTGCTCGGACTTTTCACTTTTGGTGTCACACCCGTGTCAACACGACATGGGTGTGGGTGTGGGGTAGGTGTTGGGATCTGTGTCCGATTTGGTCAACCGATTTTGCGTACTTTGACCAAAATTGATGGGGAAAGTCCAAACAGTTTTTTAATGCTTTCTGTAATTAATAGAAAAGCTAAGGTGAAATTGAAGAAAATGGAATACCTTTTATATAGAATTTCTATGTCACTCATTTTCCTTTAATCACTGTCCAGATTCTCCTCAAGTTCTCTACGTAATATCTCATAACTTAGGTTTTATAACTCTATTTTAAAGATAATTTAATTATTTTTAGGCGAATCCACATCCGTATCCATATCCCTGAGTAGATCATGAATGACCCGACCTCTAGATCCACTTCCGTATCGGACACCCGCACCCGAGTCCGAGCAACTTCGGTCTCTTGTACTTTTATCACACTATTTTGTTGTAATTTCTGTTCTTATATTTTAATAATACTTTATCATGCTTTTAATAGGTTTTGCCATGATTTCTTCACTTTCATTTTTCTTTTCCTTTTTGATCTTCCTTCTCCTAAGGCGAAGATATACCGAAAACAACCTCTCTACCTCAAAGGTTAGAGTAAGGTTTACGTACACTGTACTCTTTTTAGACCTCATTTGTGGAATTACACTAGGTATGTCGTTGTACATGTCTTGCATTCATTGGTTTGCGCAAATATCCAGCGCGGCTAAGTTTTTACCATGACATTTGTCACTAATAGATTAAAGTTGCTTATAATTTTCAACTTAACAACATTTTGGTGTAGGAAAGTTGACAAATTGAATAACCAAATCAGCCAATTTAACCAACAATTTATTGCCCTAAACAAAATCGGACATAGCATAACTTTAGAAATTTATTGCAATCAACAAGTGGCACGTATTTAAACCAAACTTCCTACTTTCTAAAGAATTACCGACAGCCATGATATAATTAGGGAAGTCACCCTTCACAAGGTAATTTATAAACATTTAAATAAAGCCAACCACTTACTAACATATCCATCGTGACTTGGGACTGCAAGTGTCCCACACAAGAATCGACAATTTAGATGACATTGCGAGAGTTGATGACGGTGGTAACGTTGGATGTGCTCAAAACGTGTTGTGTTCTATATTCACATGATTCCAAACTTGTGTGGTGTCTTTGAGGCTAGATATATGCATCACTTCATGGTTCTACATCCAGAAAAAACAGAGTTAGGCCAGCTGTAAACTTCAAAGCAAACTTTGCAATTTTCATTTATTTGATAGTATGATTTCAAAAGCAATCAGTGATGTCGGTGACAGGATAAAACGACGTAGTCCTACTAAGATAATTATTTTGTTTCTGATTCAAGTCAGAATTACCACTAATACTCTCAAAAAGAAAGCATGAAATCAGAGTAACTTAGGAGCTAAAAAAAGGATAAAGGCAATAGTGAGAGAAGATAACAAGTTATACTAAAGACTCGAGGAGTTAAGAAGCATTTTGGTGAAATTCAGGTGAAATCTCTTTCACGCTTCTATTTAGATACGTAAATAGATAATAATCATTCAAAACTTAATCTTCATTATCGAATACAAAGGTTTAACATGTATATTTATGTTTAGATCCTCCAACAGCATTGTCGGAGGGAAAAGCCAAACATCCAGCTAGCACAATGATACGTTGCAGCACCTTCATTGCATGTAGACCGTGTGTCTCTCACATGAAAGAACTTTATTTAAATGGATTACTCAATCTACAATACCACTCCAGCTCATCTCCATTTACTATCGTCACCTTCACCACAATCACACTGCATCTTTATTTAAAGCAGCAAAACCTTCATCCTAAATTTCACCACAATTTCCCTCCATCTCTATGTACTTGCAAGGGCAAGCTCGTTCCTTTCAACCTAAAGTGCTCTGCTCCCTAACTAAACTCTGAATTCAGGTCGAGACAAACCATGAGAAATCTCGTTTTCCAAGATCCTGGGATCAGAGTAAGCACCAATTCTACTCAAAGTCTAAATCATGCTTGGGAGCGAATACGAGTTCCAGTTGTAGTGCCTGCCCTACACCTTGCAATGTATATATGCATAGCCATGTCCGTCATGCTATTTCTTGAGCGTATTTACATGGCAATAGTGATAGCAGGGGTCAAGTGCTTTGGAAAGAAAAGATATACCAAGTATAAGCTCGAGTCCGTAAAAGAAGACCTAGAGAAAAACAAAAACTACCCAATGGTGTTGGTCCAAATTCCTATGTTCAATGAAAAGGAGGTACATACCTTACTTGAGTACAAGTTCCAGAAATTTAAAGTTATGCATAAATAATTATTGTTTAGCTTTGTGTTTCAGTTTTTCCTAGAAGAAACTACAAATATGCCTGTTTCCATCGCCCTTTCTTTTTCTGATCAGTGGTTATATTTTTTCCATCTTGAGAGTAATTTTTAGAGAATAAATCACAAACATACAATGATCCCAAAACTGAAATAAATTGAGTGAATCAGAAAAAAGAAAATACAATTTCATTTCTCACGACACCAATAATCAAAAACCTAGAAACAACAAAGAGCATACAACCATATCCTAGTATCAATTGAAAGTTCATGGGAGGATTTTACCTTCAATGCTAGAGGAACAATATTTGTTCTTCTCTCACCCTTCATCTTACACTTCCCCATACCTGGACCGATCATCCAGAAAGAATTATAAAATAAAAATTACACCAACAATATGGGAAATTTCTTAAATGAACAAATAGATACCAAGAGATTACTCCCTTCTCATATAAATCCCGAACCATTAGTCAGAATTTACTAATTAAGCTAACAAAACTTTTGTCAAGATATATATCTAAGCTTTTCCCTGTTGAGTACTGCTACAAAGCCATGATTTTAATAGCAAGAGACCAAATGATTTAAATAGATCTAAAAGGTCAATGTTAATTGGTCAACAAGGTCAAACCAAGATGTAAGTCGGGACATTGAAAGGAAGGAAGCTTATTGTCCATCTGTTTATAAATTAAAAAAGGAGCAAGATAGTTTATGGACAGTTTTCACCAGTAGAATATACTGACTGATTGCAGAAATTATAGATTTATGTTAATCATCCAATACTGTTAAAGACATACATAGCTTAATAAGAAGATAAACTACAATGAGCATCAAGAAACCAATGGAAATAAATTAGATATTTTCTGCAGTTAGAAAAATAAGTTTAATAATATATCAATAGCATATTGACTGCAAGGTTCTAACCTCTAGCTTAGTCAAATGAGGAACAATATTTAGGAGCGTATAAAATAAAGGCACAGAGTTTTGCGCCTTGCTCTGAGTCCTGATCAAAGAGGATCAAAAGTAGACAACAAGAAAACACATTTGAAAGTAGTCCCAACTAGAATAGCATACGAATAGGGATATGAACTTTCTCTACACTATAAGAACCATTATCATCTTATTGTTTATTATCAGATTATCATCTTATTGTTCATTATCAGATTATCATCTTATTGTTCTTAATTAGATTATCATCTTATTTTTCTTTATCAGGTTTACAAGCTCTCAATTGGTGCTGTATGTGGCTTGTCATGGCCATCAGATAGGCTTGTAGTGCAGGTTCTTGATGACTCTACCAACGAAGTTTTACGGGTATCACTTTCAACTCAACTTTATCTGAGAGAGAAGCTTAAGAATCTTCTGAATGCCAACTAATGTTTGAGAATATAATTGCAGACATTAGTGGACTTGGAATGTCGAAAGTGGATAGAGAGAGGGATAAATGTGAAATACGAAACAAGAAACAACAGGAATGGCTACAAAGCTGGTGCTCTCAAGGAGGGTCTAAAGAAGCAGTATGTTGATGACTGTGAGTATGTTGTGATCTTTGATGCAGACTTTCAGCCTGAAGAAGACTTTCTTTGGAGAACCATACCATATCTTATCGACAACCCAGAACTGGCTCTGGTTCAAGCCAGATGGAAATTTGGTAAGGCCAAAGACTGCATTATGTCCATACACACACTGAACAATTGTTCATGACCTCAAAAACAAACAAAATTAAAGTTGTTTGGAAGAGGTAAAAATTAATGAATAGCGGATTACTATGTTTATGATAATAAACTTTGATTGTCTCCGTTCTATGATAAGAGGATTCTTTTATGTTTTTCTACTCACTCAAAGAACTTGTCATGAAATCATACATAGACAAAGGATTACCGGTTTCAGTCGTATTTCTGGTTCTTTCTTGGTTATTAATGTAAGTGAAAATCCTTCCACAGTCAATGCAGATGAATGTCTGATGACTCGACTTCAAGAGATGTCACTGGACTATCATTTCAGTGTTGAGCAAGAAGTTGGCTCATCCACATGTTCATTTTTTGGTTTCAATGGTAAACAAATAGTCAGATCTCACTCCATATACAGGCATTTAACAGCTAGACATTATTTTAAGAATGTAATTAGCTTTTTGGATTGAATTGTAGGGACTGCTGGCGTGTGGAGAATTCGAGCAGTGAATGATGCTGGCGGATGGAAAGACAGGACCACAGTAGAGGATATGGATCTTGCAGTACGGGCGAGCCTGAAGGGTTGGAAATTTTTGTTTGTGGGCGACTTAGCTGTGAGTTCATAACTTCAATCTTCTTACTTATGGCAATGACTATACGCCTCTATGTATCAGATGCCTAACATAGTTCATTTAGGTCAAGAACGAACTCCCAAGTACCTTCAAGGCTTACAGATTTCAGCAGCACCGCTGGTCATGCGGCCCAGCTAACCTCTTTCGCAAGATGATTAAAGAAATCATCCTTTGTGAGGTATCACTATTTAAAAAAGAATTTATACTATTAAAAAAAGTTATTTTGTCAACAATTCACACATCACACCTTTTCTTTTAAACGCAGCGTGTATCAGTATGGAAGAAGTTTCATCTCATCTATGGTTTCTTCTTTGTGAGGAAGATTATTGCACACTGGGTTACGTTTTTCTTTTACTGTATCGTCATTCCAGCAACTATCTTGGTGCCTGAAGTCCATCTTACAAAGCCTCTAGCTATATATCTTCCAGCAACTATTACCATTCTTAATGCCGCTTGCACACCAAGGTATGTAAACTCACGAAACTGAACTCAGAAATCGTCCTTCTGTTTTTCCATTTTATATTTTTCAAGCACAATAATTTAATACACCTTAATTGGTTTCCACACAGATCTTTCCATCTTCTTGTATTCTGGATCCTATTTGAGAATGTCATGTCTCTCCATCGATCCAAGGCAGCAATAATAGGACTCTTAGAAGCCAGCCGAGTAAATGAATGGGTTGTAACTGAGAAGCTGGGGAACACGATGAAGCAAAAGTACAGTGCCAAAGCATCAAAGAAACCAAGATCAAGGATAGGTGAAAGGTAATCATGATATCATTTGACAGTTCTCTCACTCCCTAGGAAGTTGGTTAAACATCAAAGTGTTCTCTATCCTGCAAATTTCTGACTGTAACCTGCACTATGGTTTTGCAAACAGGATTCACGTCTTAGAGCTGCTAATGGGAATGTATATGCTACACTGTGCTATATACAACATGCTATTTGGAAATGACCACTTTTTCATCTACCTGTTCCTCCAAGCAGGAGCGTTCTTCATTGTTGGAATTGGCTATGTTGGAACATTCGTCCCCAATTAGAAAATACGGTGAACATAGGATGCCACTGGCATGCAGGACACAGTGAGAACCATGCCCAACTAGTATACTAGTAGTATGCAAGTGCTAAATTGTTTAAAAGTTAGGCCCTACAAGAGCTTAAAGGTTTCAATGTAATAATGTGTTTCATTATTTTTATATATTTCCAGAATTTACAGATGTTCATTTGGCTGCCCAAATAACTTTTGCTACTCTTTGTCGTGTCATCAGATATCCATTGCATAGTATTGTATGTAGTAAATTGTGAAAAAGATAAGCATTAGTATTGTGTTCTAATTTTATCTTCTTTTCTGCAAGAAAAAGGCAAATTCATGGAACTTAATGATTTAGCTAAGCATATTTTACTTCGTGACTCAACCCCTCCTAAAGATTTTAATGAACCTATGGATCCAGAAAAAAAAAAGGGCAGCCTGGTACACAAAGCATTCCGTGTTAACAGGGTTCGGGGAATGGTCGCACCTCAAGGGGTGTAAATAGACAACCTAACCTAATCCAAGCATTAAGGGTTGCTTCCAAGCTCGAATCCGTGACCTATAGGTCACACGAAGACAACTTTACCATTGATCCTAGAACCTCAAAATTTTATAAACCTTACATGGATAAAGGCCAAAACCAGAGAATCTAAATATCTTACAAGAAAGTGGGGACTGACAGTGAAAAGTCAAATATTCCTCCAGCTTTGGACATCTTCATCTGTTAACTGCTTCTTAGACATGGGAATTCAATATTTTTAGGACTTGAAATCTTCATTAAGGATCTATTGAACAGCTAGCAAGGACGGTATATGAAGAAAAGGATGAAGATGATACGGAAGCTTATTCCTTTATGCATCATTTGGACAGTTTGGCAACAAAGGAACAAGAGACGTTTTAAGGGAAAGAGAAGTTGATTCCTGTTATAAAATATAGTTGATTACAAAATTTGTTTCGCTGGCATAAAAATGATACTGTAATTAGCATACATGACATCCCAGACTGGCTAGATTAAGTTTCTGGTTAGTCTTTGTACAAATCCAATATTTATATACTTGTCTAGGTCTTGGTACTTTTTTTGACTTCTCCAAATGAAATGAAATTGTCCAATATATACATATATAAGCAGTCAGTAGAGGTGAGATTCATGACAAGCATACAACAATTAGCAGACACATCTGGCTACAATGGCAGACAACTTTCAACTGTGTATATAGGGCTCTCCCCTTAAGCGCAAAACACACGAAGAAGTTGATATGTCAAGGAATACTAAAAAAATGATATTTTTTTTTGATGAAGTAACTTTTTTATATTAATGGGATGACAAATTCCTTTTTTTTATAATGTAAGAGATGCGGTGGGAAATTCCTATAGTAGAAGTAGTAAAAGAACAATACGGTTCTCTGCAATAAAAGCAGTTGAAAAGAAGATATTTTCCCTTGTCTTGCTTTATTAATTCTTTAAGTTGTGAATGCAGGGCCTAGAACATTACCTCTAGCATAGTATTCTACAAATTAGTCACAATGTTCTTCTTGCCGAACACACTACCAATGTTAAAGATCAATGCAACTAAAGGATTGTATGAGCAATCATAACCTGGAAATCATTCTCCACTCCTCTCACAATGCCAAAACCAAGACGTTCTTTGTAGTTTCAACAAATCTCTTTTCCTCTAACAAGGTAAGATCCGTGTGTCAAGCTCATAATTGCAGAACAATAAAACCAACATCAAATAACTTGCCTATGCTCTTCCGAAATTCTACCGGTATATCATCAGGCCCAGACACTTTTCCCTTGCTCATCCTACGAATAGCATCCTTAACCTCCTCGACCTTTATACACCTACAATACCCAAAATAACAACGACCCTCGGTGTGCTCCAAATTACCCAACCCCTATTAGATAATGCCTTAAATTTTTCAAATAAAACAATGATTATCGCATGTATAGGCAAATACTACCCTAAATTAAGGCTCAGTGAGAACAATAAGCACAAAAACAGACTTACATGGACGGGGTCAATGAGTCGATCAGAAGGCTCTTATGGCCTGGGTTGGTGCTCTCTATTCGACTTCCAAGAAGTACCCGCCTAAGGTCTGCCCAAGTTGCCGAACTAATGCCGATAAAAATAATGTAAGATCTCGTAAAATAAGTAGAGACATATACAGATACATATACAGGCAAGAACAAAAATTTGCTTCTGATTTTACAAGCAAAACATATTTCAAGTTGGTTGAGAATTATAGAGCACTTGTTTCTTACTACAAATAGTAACTGTTTCTACAGACAAGAAAAACAGCATATGTTGGAAGGGAAAGAAAAGATGGGAT
This sequence comes from Solanum lycopersicum, assembly GCF_036512215.1. Lineage (NCBI taxonomy): Eukaryota > Viridiplantae > Streptophyta > Magnoliopsida > Solanales > Solanaceae > Solanum > Solanum lycopersicum. The sequence continues at coordinate 2,156,258 of NC_090808.1, read as the reverse complement.
CTTTACACTCAAATCATGCTACACCCTTCTGCTCAATCTACAAAATGCAACATCAATTTGGCTTTGGAAAGAAAGTTCGGAAATGCCATGCCCCTTACAAAGTTCAGATCTTCACTTGGTTAGTAGGCGAAAAAATGCATGTCTCCCACAGTCAAATTTGCAAAGAAGACGAATGCACATTTGCTGTAGATGTACACTATGCGAAGAGCAGCCAGAGGACACTAACCATCTATTTCTGCATTTAAAAATAACTGCTCAATTGTGCTACATGTTTTTTAATAGTTTTGGGCCTGAACTAGACAATGCCTACAGATGCATACAATCTACTACAAAGCTGGCACCAGAGGGGACTTAAGGGGCATACATTCAAGACTCTGGAATACAATACCAGCAACGATTTGGTGGGTTATTTAGAGAGATAGAAACTCAAGATTTTTTTCACAACAAAAATAACTTAGTCTTAAATCTCATTGTGTTTCCTTGCTTTTTCCTTTTGGAACGACAAGGCAAATATACATGATATACTCAAATTGTGTACTTCTGTAAGAACTTCTTTTGATGTACAGCATACTCTTGATGCTGATACTTGCATAAAAAGTTTACCATACTTACAACTACAACAACATACACAGTGTAATCTCACAAGTGGCGTCTCGGGACGATAGTGTGTACAATAAAAAAAATCTCATTATATAGCAATCAACTATCAGTGCCTTGATGGAACCTCTCATTAATACTCTTCCAATTAGTATCATACTCATTCCTTTTTGCCAAAAAAATGTATTACACCATTCAATTTCTATACAACTTTCAGCAATTCAAATTCATTAAACCACACAAAACTTCAAAGTTTGACATAATAGTTTCTCTCATTTCAACTTATTCTACGGATACCTGTCACCTCCCCGTTAGCTGCAAGTACCAATAACTCTATTCATCAAAAGTTAAGTTCAAGACAAAGGAGAAGAAATTACCTGCGGAAGCACAAAAGTATTGTTGAGGGAAGGAGTGCTGGAAGTTCCGATTACCGTGCCGGAGAAGAGACCCGCCGGACGCCGATCGGGTCAAAGGGCTTTGAGCTAACCGAATTTGAGCCAATGCACAATAAGGTTGAAGCCCAATAAGAATGGGTCCAATGTTTAATGTGGGCTTTTAGAAAGAAGCCCAGTATCAGAATACATGGTATTTGAAGAAGGAAATTTATTTTGAAGTAAAAAAAAAATGCAATTAGAAAGTCTAGTCAAAGAATATTACTTTTAATTTAATAGATTTAATTATAAAAGTGTTTTTCCTAAACTATTTTTAATATCACCCTTAAACATGTCCCTCAATAAACCTCTTAAAAGACCTCATTTATTTTTATTAAAATTTAGATATTTGAATTTAAATGTACATCTGAATAATATGTTGTCTTTAAATTTGAACACTAAATGATATTTAAAACGTTTGTTTTTCAGTAATCGAGTATACATAATTTATTCATATGTATAATAAAAACGCAAATCAAACAAAAACTAATTAAGTATTGACAATCAATAAAATAAAATTAATATTTTGATTTAAAAATGAAATATTTATGCTTGCTAATGATGGTGGAGATAGTTTGTAGTGTGGTGATGATGGGAATAGTTGTTGTTCGTTGGTAGTAATGATGATGGTGATGGTTATGAAGACGAAGGTAGTTGGTTTTGTGGTGACTATCATAATGACGGTGATTGATAGTAGTGTTGGTGGTTGTAATTGTGAAGTTGGTTGATGTTATAGTTGGTCGTGTTAATGGTGATGACTGAAAAATATGTGGTGATGGATATTGTGTTTGCTATAGTTGGTGGTGGTATTAGTTATGATAATGGAGGTTGTTGCCAGTAGAAATTTACCACATTAATAGTGTCTGATAATAATAGTCGAAATGACGATGGTTATGATAGTGTTTGAAAAATATATGATGGTAGTTGGGGGTGGTGCTGGTTGTGTGGCGTAATTTGTCACTATTAGGAATTGATTGTAGTCATAGTAGTGGTGGGGAGGTGGGGTGACTACAGATACAGTGGTGATGGTGATGGTGACAGTTGATTTAAGTATATATAATGTTGAAGAAGACAAGTGTGGTAGCAGCTGACAGTATTCGTTAGCAAAAGTGGTAATTGCGATAGCTGAAGTGGTTGATGGTAACTTGAGATAACGGCGGTGGTGATGGTTGTAACTTGTAATTGTGATGGAAGAGGTGGTTAGTGGTGTGTCGAGTGATTGTGAATAAAGTGTTGGTGAATAATATCTACACAAGAATACATTTTAATGATATTAAGACTATGTTCTATATCTTTATGATTAAGACCTCTTAAGACCAATTAAGTGCTCCAAATATTAATGAAAACGAATATACTGAGACGTGTAATGTCTCGATAATTCTGTTTTAGACCTCTATCAAAATAATCACAAATAAAATCGTAGTCTTTAAGAACATTAAATATTTCAAAACAAATTATACTATGAATAGAATCGTTTCATCCTTAATCAGAAATTTTTATGTTCAAGTAATACAAAAATATAAAGAAAATTATGACAAGAAATGTATTCCTCTTAAATAAACATTATGCTATGATAATGATATGTTATTTTTAATTAATCTAAACCTAATCTAAATGAGTTTTATTGGAAGAATTACATTAATTATCCACAAGACCTCTCATTTTTTGTGTTTTGGGTGGAGGGGAAAATAATTCAGTCAAATCAAATTAGTTGATAAGGGGACAATCCAAAATTGTAAATTTAGTGTCACAATACCATTCTTTTCTATTTTTTTTTTAATCTTAAAAAACAAATCTAACAGCTAATATATTTATTTATGAAAAAACAATCTATATATATAGGTCGGTTTCATTTGTGGGGATATATCATAATGTTTTAGGGTTTGTACAAAAGTCATTAAAGTTTTCAAATAAGTTTCTTCATTTCTTTTTCTCAAAATTTTAGTGATCAAAATTTACTCTTCTTTTTTGTGGAGATATACACTAATTATATATGGATATACACTAATTATAACATGAATTATACGTATATTATACATTTGTTAAGTTATTTTTCATTTAAGCGATTTTGAACGAATGACTGTAAGCTAATTTTTTTTCAATTTAATTTAGTCTCACGGTTAGAAAACACTGTCCTTGATTTGTAATAAAGCTTCGATTTGAGGGTAAGTTCTGAATCATAAATCGGAAGTTGATAGATAAATTTATACTTTTTTTTCTTGAAAATTTTGAATCACAATTTCACATAATTTGCTAACCATAAATTTATATTCAATAAACAATTGTATATGAACAAATTATGATAATTCCCCCCCCCCCCCCCCCCCCCTTAAAATTGATAAGCTTATTGCCTATGGGGGACCTTTTTCTTCTTCTTGGCCAAGCAAAGCATTAAAAACACTTGGTTGTAATTTGTCAAACTCTAGACATAGGGACCTCTTTTTTTCTTATTTTTGCCCTAGGCAATTCCTACTACTATTACTATTTCCCTTTGATTCCATGGCGAGCGGAATTAGAATTTTTAATTATCGATTTTGAACTTTGAATTGTTTATATTTATTACATTCATTATATATTATTTATATTTATTCGAAAAAGCTAAAACAAATACAAAAATTAAGTTAGATTAAAATTAATAGATTCTGTTAAATTTATAACTTTAAAACTGAATCCGCCACTCCCAAAAAGTTACATAAAAGTCAAGAGGTGTCATATTCCGATTTCATTTTCAATGTCCTTATAACTCCTAACACTTTCATAATGATTAATAGTTGTATATAGTTCCAAATAGATATACCCCTACACTTTTTGGGGATACTATAGTTTGCGAAGAGTGGTCGTATAATCAAATAATTGAGGACATGGAAAAAAAATTTAAGGAAGCTAAGCAAGGATAACCAATCTTTTTTCAAAACTATTTTGAAAAATAAGTATGTTAGAATCAAATTTTATTCATATTAACACCAAAAGTTATAGTATATAGTTAATGAAAAGGACTAAAATTTATTTTTGTAATATCAAATTCAAAGCAAGCACCATAGGTCTCTTCAATCTTCATAGATAGAATATTGGTGTTACCTAACAATCTCCCTTCCACACTTGTCATACATGCAATATGTTGTTATTAGTTCTTGATTTTGATATCACTAAGGAAATCAAGCGCTTATCAACACAAAAGAAGCTATTCGTAATCGGGGATAGCGTGGCGGAGTTAGAATTTTCAATAAGGAGGTTCAAAGTTCGTAAAAATAGACACACTGAGTAGTTGAAGGGAGGTTCAACATCTACTATATTTACATAAATTATTATTTTAACCATGTATAAATAGTACAATTTTCCGTCAAAAAAGATTCGATTTTAATTTAAAAAAGTCACTTCTAGAAAAAAAGTCAATCAGCGTTTGGCCCACAAGATAGTGTCACGTAGGCCAAAAAGGGGTAGAAAATTATTAATAAAATAAGTTCAGAGGGGTAATAGGACCTTAGTATAGTATAAGTGTGTCTCTGAGATTTCGAGCGTAGATTGAGGAGTACTTATGCATTATCCCTTTATAATATAATCAAACCATTTATTTTTTCTTCAGACATACTCCCTCCGTCCGGTATTGTTTGTCATGGTTTCTATTTTTAGAGTCTAACTATAAAAACTTTGACTAACATTTTAAAATATACTTTTTCATCATATTAATATGCTAACATTGTAATTAATAGTACTTTTCATATAGTTTTAGAATATTTATTTATTTTTTTTGTATAAAATATCAAATTTATGTGATCTAATTTACTTTTGAAAATTACTCAAATTGACTTTCGATAAGCGCAACATGATAAACAATTTCGGACGGAGAAAGTAATTCTCTAGATGTGTCTAGCTTTTAATAATTTTTTCTTTTTTAATGAATAGTTTATTTTTTATACAGATAATATTACCCAAAAAAAATATTGAATAATGACATTTGACAAAAGATTTTTAAGTGTCAATAGCTTACGCTCAAGAGTGGAGCCATCATTAAAATTACGATTTGACAAAAGTTAATAATTTTGAATCAAAATTTAAATATGCATAATTAGATTATTAAAAACATATGGAAAAATAGTGGTTCAAAATGCATTAATCAAATTTAATTGTGGACTATATGTTTTCTCATGCTGCTTATAATGATAATATTGTAAGCATAATGACCACATGATATTGAGATTAGTAGCTAATTAATTAATTAATGAACAAATTGATAGATGTTTCCAAAATTTTCAATCTACACATAAGTTTTGTGTAGTCTATTCATTGAAAATTGGAAAGATTAATTAATCTTGAGTAATTTCATATAATTTGGAAATGTAAAATTGACTTAACAATCTCTTTCCAACTAATATTGCATTACCACGTTAATCGTTAAATTTCATAAGAGATAATCACTCTATTTTGTGTAAGATATGGATAAGATATATATTTACATGATATATCTTATTTTGTTTTGTTATTAGCGTGTAAACTTTAAAAGTTGAAATTAGACAAATAAAATTGAAGAAATATAATATACTAGACGAGAGAAATATGGACGGAAGAGGTATATTTTTCAAAGTCAAAGTGTAAAATTTGATTTATTAATTACGACAATAAAATTATTTGTAAAATAACTCTATTAAACTTTATCCTAGAAATAAAATAACAAAAAAAAATATCCAGTAAAATTTCATCGATATAAAATGTGAAAAATGAAATTAAAAAAAATTGTTTCATATTTGATGTTTTCTAATCAAATATATACTTTTCTAGAAACATTCTTTTCTTTTCAAACCCATGGATTAAATTTTACCTAAACAAATGGTGCTCGATTGACTAACACGTTGTAATTATATTCAAAATATAATAATGATTTTTTGCACCAACTTTAATTTGTGCAACCAACATTTACCAAATATATTATAGTACAAATTAAATAGTAGTTTGTACTCTTTTTTTTTCCCCTTTGATATTTATAGTACAAAGAACTCAAGAGCAAGGAAGTACAAATTGATCTTGTACAAACATGCCATACAAATATATATAATAATTTTTCTTCAAGTGTTTGAATCTATTAAATAAAAATTAATAATGCATCTTGAATCGAATAACTTAAATCGATAATAAAAAAATATTGAATTCAAGCTCATAAAATTTAAATCATAAATTTACCTTTCGATAAGACAGTTACATTTTTTACAGTATATTAGAGTTTTTAGGATTGTAACAAGAAATTAATAAATTCATTACAGAATTAAGCTGTGAACTTTATAAATTCTTGATAAAGAACGTATATCTTCCTAAAAAATCTAAGTGACATGGATTTAAATTAGTTAGCCTAGTAAGTTTTGAATGATAAAAATTGTTTTTTTTTATGTTAATTATTAAAAGAAGAGCTAGGTTTATGAATTACATTAATGACATAATATATATATTAGACCCTAAATTTGGTTTCAAATTTTAACTTTGACCTCAAATTATTATAATGCACAAATAGGCAGTTTAATTATCCCATCTTTTAATAAATAAACACGCGATTCTTACCTGGCAAAATGCGTGAAATGCACGCATTCTACGCGAGTGAGCGGTAATTTTCGATACCCACAAAGGTAAAAAAATGTTGAAATGACAATTCTTCCCTTAATGAATCTCTTTTATATTAATTAAAATTAATTTTAATTTTTTTAGATTCAAAATGACATGTAAGATATTTTTTCAAAAAAAACATGTAAAATATTTAGTTAGTTGGCAGCCACTGATTGGCTCCACTAATACACGTGGGAGCATTTGTATTTCACGCACTTTAACTCCAAAAATCACATATTTATTTATTAAAAAATAAAATAATTAAAGTGCCTATTTGTACGCTACAAAAATTTGAGGTCAGAATCGAAGTACCAAATCACATTTATTGTCTTTTGGGTTGAGGTAAAAGCCAAAAATTAATAAAATGATGTTCGAGAAATTCCATAAGAGTAATTAATTTAATTAAAAGCCAAACATATAAGCCATCTTCAGCGTTAAAATGGACAAGCTAGCTCACTAATTACCTAAGAAGTCAAAAAAAAAATCGATAATTCCACTTGAAATTATAAAATTAATTAATTGACCTTTTCACTTTGGATCTTTCACCTTTCAACAAAAAAAGACAAATAATTATTTATGCCAAGGTGGTAAATTAACGTACTCTATCTGTCTGTATAAGCTCGCTCATATTATCTGTCTCAAATTCGAATAAAAAAGAAGATTTTTCGAAAATCAATCAAAAATAATTTCTTTATCCCTGCATATTATATTCTTTTTGGCCCTATTTATGAAATTATACTGAATTTATTATTATTATTTATTTTTATTATTATCTTCGTTTTTGTTGTTAACGTAAAAATATTTATACCTATAAAAAATAATCCTCCATAATCTTGGTGAGAAATGCCAATAACCAAGTCAAAGAAAATAATTACTTCAATACTTGTTGTACGTATGTAGGTAAATAATTAATTTAATTTAATTATAAGGAGCATATAATAGCCACAAATTAAGGTGACGTAAATTAATTTGTTCTCTTTTCATTTGTTTTATATGTTGCATTGACATATAATATGTGGCCTATGAATCTCTAAATTCTTCAATCTAGTATTTAAATTTTGTTACTATTATTTTTACATTTTTTAGGAACATATGTGGATGACATCAAATTAAATAAGTTCGCGAACAATAGTTAAATAAAAATTGTGTAAAAGTATTAATTAATATCATATATTTATTAATTATTTAATTTTCATGAGAAGATCATTTAGAGTGAAATAATCTTTTGCTAAAATTTAATTTTTTAAAAAAAATTAGTTTTATGTAATTCTTTTTTTAGGTATTTTTTTCAGAACGGGGAAAATTAATTGTTATAATGACCATATTAGATGGTAGCTAGGAGATTAGAGTAAACAATTAATTTTTTCCTTTCATCAATTAATTGTTGCATGTGATTAATTATTTTTCAAAAGTAAAACACCTTTTTCAAGTTGAAATAAATAAATTAATAAATAAAAATGATGGTTAAAGTTAGGTGGTAAATTATGAAACAAGATTAAAGTAACAAAAGTACAAAACCGGCGGCAATCCTATTTCACATTCATGTATCAAAATAACATATTTAATACAATTAATTTAATTACTAAATGAATGAATGAAATATCTTGACAAATTTAAAAAAATGTATAGCTAAAATATTATATTAAAAGTTGGAAATTTTTAATTAAAGTATATTTTAATTTAAATATATAAATGAAATATCTTGACAAATTTAAGAACTCGACGACATGTACATTCATCTCCCCTTATAACACATCGCTTTTAAAATCAAGTCCAAAATCTAAATAGGAAAAATAAAAAGGTCAAAAATAAAAAATAACTAACCAGTAAATTCAAATTTAAAAACACATATTTAAATATCTAAATTCGTCCCTTCAATCCGATCAGACACTCTAACATTTTGTTTAGATCATTATTATCCATTGGTTCATAATTTATGATATTATATTATATTTTATTGTGTTGTATTGTACTGTAGATATCAATCAGTAAAAACTGTAATGTTTGTTATTATTTAATAACATTTTAATTGTTTGGTTTGATTGTATCGCATTGTGTTGTAACTTATAAATTTACTAAAATATCCTTAATTATTTTGGGGAATGAGGTTTCATTAGATTTTTAAATAATTAAGGTAAAAAGTAAAATAGTATTTTGAAATTTAAGTAACAACGTGAATACACCAAATTGACTGTTCCATAAAATAGAAATTTTCATTGTTACGTAACAATGAAATTTGATAATACAATACAATAAATTTTAAATAACAATTAAAACAAACATTGTAGGTCTAGCAACAATACAATACAATACAATGATCGAAATATAGTGTAAACTTATAAACAGTCATCTAGACATCTCTAGAATTTATATATCATACTAAAATCTAGTATCTACTAGACAACAAAAACGAATCGAAGTATTTAATCGTGACGTAAAATCAAATTAAAATGTCTAGATGCGTACTCCTAAAATTAGTTATCCTATTATCACATTCATCCATCATTCACATCATCCATCCATATCTTCATTTTCACATCACATATACATATATATTATATATACACACATTTCAACCACCCCCACCCCCTCAATGACACCCCACCAACCCCCCAAAACAACCAAAAATAAATATATAATAAAAACTAAAATAAAAGAGTCCATAAGTGGGGGCTTTACTAATTTTTATTATAAGTATATGAATGTGATCTCATCAATTTATTATTTATTCAACATATTAAATATTTTTTTTTCTATATATTCTCTCATTTGCCTCCATTTTATTCTCTTCAAACCAAAAAAAAAATTTCTTTTCCTATAATTTCTCTATAATCCATTTTCATTTTATCAAATGGGTGAGGTAAATTCACTACTTCTAAAACTCAAAAATCACATAAATTCATTTTTAAACTTATCAATTTCATTCAAATTACTCAATTTTTAATTATTATTTTTTTTGGAATTTGCAGAAAAAAGAAGAAACTAAAGCAGAGGTAGCAGAGAAGAAGAATGACGCCGGAGAAAAAAAGTCCGGCGGCGGTGACGCTGTCGCCGCCGGTGGAAAAAAGGATGCCGGTCCTACCGTCATAGTTTTAAAACTCGATTTGCATTGTGAAGGCTGTGCCAAAAAAGTCAAACGTTCCATTCGCCATCTCGAAGGTAATTATTATTCTTCGCTTAAATCTCTTCTGAGTCGAGCCTATCGCGGTTATACCGAAATTCTAAAAATTAAACGAAGATTGAAATATAATTTGAAATTTGAATTAAAAGAGTGAAGAGTTTTAGTTTATTATTGATAAAATTTTGTTTCCTTGAATTTACCGGCAAATAGAACTTTACGGTTTTTTCAAGGAATCATCATTGTGATTAAGATCGTCGGTTCGATCGAATTTAATAATTTTTAGTATTAATTTTAAATTTATGCTAAGAAATTTATTAAATCAAACGAGCTCTTAGCTTTAGCACAAATCACTTAAGTCATAATGAAGTTCAAATTCTGATTTCCGTCTCTGAATTTTGATAATCAAAGGTGTGGAGGACGTGAAGACGGACTGTGACGGTGGAAAATTGACGGTGAAAGGGAACGTGGATCCGGCATGGCTCCGGGAGAAAGTAGCGATGAAGACGAAGAAGACGGTGGTGCTCGTTTCTCCTCAGCCTAAAAAGGACGCCGGCGCCGGCGCCGGCGGTGGAGATAAAAAACCCGATGAGAAAAAGGCAGAAGAGAAAAAACCTGAAGATAAGAAGCCTAAAGAGGTAATTTCACTCTCCTTCAACTATAGATTAATTAGTTAATTAGTTTAATTAAAGGAATAATATCACTTCACATCCCTCAACTATTAATGAATTTCAACTTTGATCCAAGCACATTTCATTTATTCTCAAAATTTCAATGAATAATAAAAGTTTAATGGTTGATAATTCATTAAATATGAAGGACCAAATGTGCTATTATAGCTTAAGTTTAAATTTGATATTTATTTTTTTGATGACTAATTAAATTTTTGATATATGTTTAGCCACAAGTAAGTACAGTGGTGTTGAAGATTCGATTGCATTGTGATGGGTGTGCACACAAAATAAAGAGAATTATAAAGAAAATTGATGGTAAGATCTATATAATATAGTCAATTAAATCAATAGTATTAGTATCTGCGCGATACGCGATTAATGAAACTAATAAAATTATAATCTAATTTTGACAGGGGTAGAAGAAGTCAAAGTAGATTCGGAAAAAGATTTGGTCAATGTTAAGGGTACAATGGACTTGAAGGAATTAATTCCTTATTTGAAAGATAAATTGAAAAGAAATGTAGAAATCATCCCACCTAAGAAAGATGATGGAGGTGGCGAAAAGAAAGAAGGCGGTGGCGGTGGCGGAGAGAAGAAAGAGAAAGAAGGTGGTGGCGGCGGTGGTGGTGAGAAGAAAGAGAAAGAAGGTGGCGGCGGTGGTGATGGTGGTGAGAAGAAAGAGAAAGTAAGTGGTGGTGGTGGCGGTGGTGAGAAGAAAGAGAAAGAAGGGGGTGAACAAAAAGCCGAAGGAAGTAAAGGTGTGGAGACAAAGTCCGAAGCGAATAAATTAGAGTATTATGGTTACAATGCACAAACACATTACGCGATGCCTGTGTACAACCAAAGTTACATGAATCAAGACTATGGTCTAACAATGTACGATCCCGGTTACAACGCTCATACGGGCTACGCCATGGAGTATGGCTACCACCAACCGTCATATGTACCACCTCCTCCACCAACGACATACTTGAACAACGCACAAATGTTCAGTGACGAGAATCCTAATGGTTGTTCTGTCATGTGATTCACGTGACAGATCATTCGATCATCAATGTTGAGGGAGAGAGTTCAAGTGAAAATGTAAATACATTAAGAAAATGTCTCAATATCTAAAGATAACACAATGAATTGTAATTTACAAGTTCTAATGAGATTTTACCCCGATACTTTGTATTAATTTGTGGGAAAAAATCACATATTATGAGACATTTAGAAAAATAATAATAATATGAAATGTATACGTAATGGTATATGAGGATATAGTTTCTTTTTAGGAATTGTCATTAGGTTTAATTAGGTTTATCTTTTGACTTGTATGTTATTAATATAATATATAGATAATAATATATTCAATTTTGTGACTACATATTTTTGTTATTTTCTTGTTCATTATTTACGTTATCTCATTGTGTACATGTAAGCATTCATGTTTAATTTTTAACCTATGGTGGCTAATAAACCACTTGGCACAAGAATATCTATAGTACAATTTTAATATTGTCAATATTTGTTTTTATTCATATATAAATTATAAATTGATAGATTTTGCACATAAAAGACATAATGGAAATATGGTTTTAGGTCACATCTTAGGGTAGTTGGATTAGCACCATCTACAATTAGACAAAATTAAAGGAATTGTTTACACCATGCATTAGCAAACTAACAAATTGTACACTCTAAAATATTCTCAGTGATTCAGTCGATATAAATATACGCTTAAATTGTTCAAAGTTTATATACGTATTATGCAACTCATTATACTATATATACTAGATAACTTGATGTCTTTTTAAAAAAGATATAAATTCTAAATTTTAAATTTACTTCCGCCATTATATCTTTTTTACGAGTCATATTTGAGAGATGGCATCCAAGAAAAAAGTTGGCAACTTCTTCTTTGGATTTTCAAATAAAAAATAATTAGTATCAAGCTAGGGTAAACATTTTTCAAAGTTGCAATAAATTTATGATAGAAAATATATAGAAAATGGAATTCATGATAGCTAGTATTGAATTATGTTGTAGCCAATGGCATAGAGGCTCAAGCTTATTAAGTCTCATCAAGAATTAGTTGATGTCAAATGATCAATTATTATGAACTATTCAAAGAGTTTAACTAACAATGATAAAATTATCTTTATACGATGTAAAATTATGAAATTAAATTCAGGATCATACATTTTAAAATCTTATTGCTTTTGTTGAAGTTCCAAACTCAAGGACTTAATTGAAAACTAAAGCACCAACAATTAGTTGCACTGGTTTTACAACTTTATAATTGTAAATTTTATTTACATATGCATCGTTAACAAAGCCAAATAAAACTATTAACCAAGACTTAAAAGTCATAAATAGTGGATTGACAATGATCTTATGATATTGCATTCGTTTCATAACATATATTTATGTGACAATAATCTTATGATATTACTTATAATATGTCAACAATTTTTTTTCACTTAATAAGTGAAGAGAAGAGGGAAGTAAGATTTATCGAGTTTTATAAAGTAATTTCTTCACAAGTTGCTGGTGAAGGAAGTTCGAAGAGATATTCTTCATTCATTACTAAGCAAAAATTTTAAGTCTTTAAATAGTTCGTGCTTTTATGAATCCTGCACGCATGTAATAACTGAGCCTTGTTATACAAGTTATTAGTTTCACTTATTATGAACGGTTGCATATATAATGTACATTTTAAGTAATCAAACACTATAAAAAAAATCTTTAACATTATGGTATAGATATTAGTTAATTAGTTAATTAGTTCAACTACAAAACATTTCTTAATTGTCACATGAATCATGAAGAAATCAGCTTAAACCGGTTATTTTTCCCCTTTTTAGAAATTTCAACCTTTCCATATTATATTATAATTAGCTTAAAGGTTTAAATTAATTAAACATAAGATATTTTAAGATGTTAAACTCTAGAAGCAATGAGAAGTTGGATAAATAAGATAATTCTAGAAAATTCCAAATTGATAAAAAGTGACTTTTGAGAAGTTGGTTTAGCTAAAAAAAAAAAAAAAGTGGATTAGACAAATTAATCTCTTGATTACAACTAACTACAATTTAACTAATTAATCCATTGTTGGTTACACATACCCTTTAAACACTGCAAATAGCTTTAATATCAAGAAATTAAATATATTTATTGCATGGAAAATATCTATTTGATTTTGCCTTTTCAAATACTATAAAGGTTAAGTATTAATTTAGCCAATACAAGGTTCAACTTCAATTAGAATAATTATATTTAGTCAAGATGATTTTTTTTTAAAAAAAAATAGTTTTCATGGTTTGGTTGGTTATGATGTTGATCAATTTATATAAGATACTTAGTTAAATACTCAAAGTTATATTTTTTTTTTATGTAAATTATTCAATAGATTTGACTCTTGTTAACTTCTTTAAGCCATGATAATTAAAACAAAATAATATTTAGAGGGTCAAGATTAAGGTGTTAATCTTTTGTCTATCACAAAGCCATTTATTAAAAGAGCTAACTCTTGCATTTAAATAAATATTCTATAAGAGTTAGTATAGGGGGAAATTCGTAAAATTAAGAGAGTCATTATATCAATATTGTTTTTGAAAAAATATCTACTTTGTTGAGTAAATTGTTAAAATGACGTTTAGATTTGTCTTCTTCGCTTCTAAAGATATTTAGAGAAAGGAGTATTGTCAATCATTGTCAGTTGATGATAAAATTTAATTAATGAATCTCTCACTTAATTATATTTAGTTGGAAAGATAGATGTTCGACATGCTATTATTTTCTTACGAACGTTTTTAGTAGGTCAGAGGTATTATTTCTCAACTTAAGTTTATCGTTATCCTCAAACTTTAAAAAAAAAAATTCAACAATTGAATTTATGAAGAATGAAATTATTAATTAAAATATAGTTGAAAGTTCTACGCACATCATAGGTCGTAATTTTTATTGAGTAAACAGACTTTACTCGATAAATCAATTGATATTTACTTTTCTATTTTAGTTAAATTAAGAAACCAGATTCATTACGTGATTAACACGTAACTTATATATGCTATTCACCTATTCATGAGGGAATTTATTTTAATTTTGTAAAATTTACTAAGTAAAAAATTCTAATTATGAGAACATGTAATGCTAATATTGCCTTAAGATGTAATTCGAATCTTAGACTATAATCCAAAAATCACGATTATTTATCAAATGTCACTAATCAAGAATTCTTTTAGATTATTATTTTAATTTTTTTTTGCATAAAGAACCCATCAATGTCAAAATCTTTTCCGTAAAATACGCAATAAATAAATAAATTAAAAATAGAGATTATGATTATTGACTAGAAGAATATTATGAAGTCCAATAATAGGTCTTTTTTTCTTCTTACTTTCAATAATTGTTTGATATCTATATTGAAGTTTGATTAAATTTGAAGTCATGCTAATAAGTTTTACATTAAGGGATAAAACGCTTTCTGACAAAGACGATTTTGTATTAAAAAAACTTAGATTCGGAACTTGTAATTAAAAATTAAAAAAACATCTATTTATCAATATATCATAACTTTTATCATAAAACAAAAGATCTTTGCGTTTTGCGTTAGTTGTTTTAAATATTTCAAACAAATCAAATCTAAAATATAGTGTGCGTAATTAACTTCGCTAGTATTCTAAGAATAAATATTTTGCATATTGATTTGATTCTTCAAAAATATCACATATTACGTCTCAGTTCCTTTGTAATTATTATTTTTAAAAGGGAAAATACACAAATACCCCCTCAACCTATGCCTGAAATTCCAGACACACACTTATACTATACTATTGTAACGACCTGTTTAGTCGTTTTGAGCAGCAGATTTTATTTCTGGAAAAACAGGCTGAGGCGACGGACCCCACGACGGACCGTCATGGGCAAGACGGACCGTCGCAGGGTCTCGTTTCAAAACACTTAGAAAAACTGAAAATTGGGTACTGAAATCGACTCTCTGAACTTCGTAACGAAATGGCAGGACGGACCGTCACAGGTGTGACAGACCGTCACAGACCCTTGGTGGAAATATTGGGTCTCTGAACTTTGCGACGACCTGCAGGACGGACCGTCGCAGGCACGACGGGCCGTCACAGGTTGCGTAATCCCAGTTGAAGTCGGAATTCTGGTTAAGTTTTAAAGGGGCGTTTTGGACTATTCCTGCTATAATTATATATTTCGTGGGTCTATATTAATAACTCAATTTCTTGGGGGATAAAAGAGGTAACCTTAAGTTAATTAGTGGGTTATTATTGCCATCTTTTACACTTGATTATATGTTAATTAGGGTAAAAGAAAGAGGGTTTGAATAAGAAAAATAGAAAGAACAAAGAGAAAACAGAAAAAGAAAGAGAACGAGTAGAGAGAGAGAGAAACGAAGAGGATAGCAAGGATTTTGAGAAGATAGCTTGTTGATCGCAATTCTTCGGTGGAGGTAGGTTATGGTTTCTCTTACGATATTCGTAGTAAACTCTTAATAGAGAATGATATGTATTGATAATATTGTAAACCCTGCTATGTGCTTAATTGTATGCTTGCATGAATGTAATTATATAATTGTGATTATATAAGCATGATGAAGTTATTGAATCCCAAATCTTGCAAAATCTTAATCTCCTTGTTAATAATGAGGCCTTGGTATAAAAGAAGGCGTGATGAACTAAAATAATGGGATTGATGAGGCCTTAGTATAAAAGAAGGCGTGATGAACTAAAATAATGGGATTGATGATGCCTTGGTAAGAAAGAAGGCTTGATGAATTGATGGAAGGAGATTAGGGGATCGGGTGTCACGAACCGACATGTAGAATTAGGGGATCGGGTGTCACGAACCGACACGTAGTATTAGGGGATCGGGTGTCACGAACCGACACGTAGAATTAGGGAATCGGGTGTCATGAACCGACACGTAGTATTAGGGAATCGGGTGTCACGAACCGACACGTAGTATTAGGGGATCGGGTGTCACGAACCGACACGTAGTATTAGGGGATCGGGTGTCACAAACCGACACGTAGATTTAGGGGATCGGGTGTCACGAACCGACACATATATTTAGGGGATCGGGTGTCACGAACCGACACATAGATTTAGGGGATCGGAGTGTCACGTACCGACACAAGAGGATTAATGAATATTGAGGGAGCGGAGTGTCACGTACCGACACAAGAGAAATAAAGATAATGAATCTTGAAAGATGTTAATATACTCAATCTAATGAACATGATTCCCAAATGAGTATGGTATCGAGGCTTGAGTCCTCATGTGTGAACTTGACGGTAATTGTTAATGATATAGTATTTGTTGTTGCTACATGTTGAGTATCATAGTTGATTTTATGATATTACTCGGTATATATTGATTTCTATTTTGAGTTGGCCGATGATATCTACTCAGTACCCGTGTTTTGTACTGACCCCTACTTTTATGTTCTCTTCTTGTTTATTTATGGAGTGCAGCAAACGTGCCATCGTCTTCAACTCAACAGTAATTCAAGCCAGTCTTACTACATCGGAAATTCAGGGTGAGCTAATGCTTCTAGCTTGGACTGGATCTTCTTCTTCAAGTCTTGATACCTTGAACTTCCGGCATGGACTAGCTTCTTATGTATTTTTAGCTTTTAGAATACTCTTAGTTTAGTCATTTGATCGTAGATGTTCTTGTGATGATGACTCCAGATTTTGGGGAATAATAGATGTTGAATTTTAGAAGTTAATGAATTGGTCTTTATTTAATGAGTTTAAGTCTTCCGCATTACTTTCTGTTGATATTATATTGAAATGTTAAGATTAGATTGGTTGGTTCGCTCACATAGGAGGGTAAGTGTGGGTGCCAGTCGCAACCCGGTTTGGGTCGTGACAACTAAGATCCTATTATCACCATGAACTTATTTTATAAGTAATTTTCTAACCCTTTTTGGCCTACGTGGCACTAGCTTGAAAAAAAGTCAACCAACGTTGGGCCCACAAGATAGTCATTACGTAGGCCAAAAGGGTAGAAAATTATTAATAAGATAAGTTCAGGGGTAATAGGACCTTTGTATAGTATAAGTGTGTCTCCGATATTTCTGGCATAGATTGAGGGGTTGTGCATTATCCCTTTTTTTAAAAAAAATGCATTTTTCTAAAAATTCTACATATGCACAAGAACTTTTCTGAAAATAATATCTTTTTCAGAAATAATTAATTTATTCATCATCATAATTATTTTCTAGTGGCGAATTATTTTACTCGATATTCAATATTCATTTTAACCAAAAAAAATAATAATTTTACTCCGTGATACACATATTCACGTGCCCCATGATACACACGCATGTCATATATAAAAAAATAATTGTATCATACTTGGAAAAAATGTGCACTTTTCTAGACAAACACAAGTCAAATTTGGACATTTTGAATACGTTAGTTTGTATCTATATATATATATATATATATATATATATATATATATATATATGTATATATATTTAAAGGCGATTAACATAGGTTGTGGTTCAATGGGAAAAACGTTTCACTCTTAACCAAAGATCTCAGTGATATAGAGGAAATCATGTTGGGCGCCCGACACCAAACAGACCCTGCAAAATGCAATTCAGAAAAAAAAAAAACTTAAAAGGTGGAATAAAAAATTTTAATTATGAATTTTAATTATTTTTGTTTATTTATTGAAATCTGAATAAATTATTCAAATATATTTAAAAATATACTTAATATCAAAATTTGAATCAAAATTATTAAATTTAATTGCGTAGTACTAGTCATACACGATAGTTAGTTTGCTTTTTTTTTTCAGATATAAAAATCATATAGTAACGAAACACAAGTTTAATTTGAATTTTATTTTTCAATGATCATGATCTTTTAAGTCCATGGACCCTACTAAAACTTAGTTGTTGAAATAATTATGTATGTACATATGTGTGATATAAGTGGCGGATTTAGAATTTGTAACTAAGGGTCCAAAATTTGAAAAAGTAAAGGGCTGGCTCTGTCTTTATGTGATACACATAAAACAGATTACGATAGATTGTAATGGATTGATAAATGCATATTGAAAGAAAAAACTATAATCTATCAAATAGTTTCATCATTAGTTTATATTTTTAACTCAATATTGTAACAGATTCTTAACTCAGTCACTATTTTGTGACAAATAGAAAGAAAATATTTGTGAAAAGTTTGCGACGAATCAATATCACTATCACAATTTTTTATTAACTCATCCTCATTTTCGTCATAATAATCCTGTTACGAAATTATGACAGGGTAGTAATTATTTTTTTCTCAATAATATAAAACTAAACTGTAAAATATCATCATCTATATCCAATGGTGAATTTAGGATCTTAAGTTCGTGGGTGCTCACTTCTCTTAGTATTTTTTAAATGTTATAATTAAATACTCGTCATTTCTTAGAAAATACTAAATCGCGAGATTTTTAACTAGTTAAATTTTTTTCAAGAAATAAATGGTTGTTCTTTATAAAAATATTTAAATCACAAGAAATTTATTCAAAATATAAGAGAAAATTTAAAACTAAAGGTAAAGTAAATAAAGTATAAATGGAAGAGAAGGAAGTTGAAATTAACAAAATTAAAAAGAAAAGTCATAAATAAAGTATAAGAAAAGTAATGAAGAATTGAATGGGGAAAAAGAAGGAAACATTTAATTTTAGTTATAAATAAATACATAATTTGAGTTATAAAAATATTTGGATATATATATATATATATATATACACACACATTACGTTGAGATTAATAAATATCAATAGTAAATTTCATTCATATTAACGAATTTTCTCGTGAATTAAACTAATACAATTTACGATCGATGAATATTTATTATCATCAATATCGAATATTCCTTCACAAATTTGTGTGTTTATATATATATATATTATTTTTTTTCTCCTTTCTTTTTATTAATAAATTTATTTATTTATGCGTTTCAAGTTGGCCATCTAATCAAATTTGGCATATTTGAAAATTCCAAAATTTATATTACAAATAATGTAATTTATATTTGTCATATTTATTGTACCTAGTGTTTTCTTGCGTAGTGCTTTGGCAACATCTCCATAATATCACAATTGTTTCATGCAATTTTGTCAAATTTTCAACAATTTTTTTTTTGTCAAGATAAGATAGTGATGACCAAAAAAGCCAAACCACAAAAATATAAAGTTGTTATTTTTCTTAACAAAAAAAATATATCACATAGGAAGCTACTCCACAAGACTAAAAATTAAAGGTTAATTATGATGTCAATATTTCTTTAAATCTCCAAAAACAAAAAAATTAAAATACAACAAAAGTTGAAACCATCATATTTTTTAACTTTTAATTTTCCTATCATCAACCTAAAGAAAGTTGGACAAAAATAAGGTTGATTGTAAATTTGTAACACACAAGAATGGCAAATTTTATTTTTAGTTTTATTCAAAATCAATTTTATTGATAAAAGTAAGACTCGTATACATTAACAATATTATAAAGAGGTGAAGTCAGAATTTTTACTATTTTGATGGAAATTCTTTATATACATTAAGAACGAAACTCAAAATGTTGATTTGACATGTAATTAACTTATATTGTGATTTATTGAAAACGGTTACTTGTACTGTATTTTTTCTATCTTAATTTATGTGGTACTATCTGAATTTTAAGAGACCACAATTGTCTTTAATTATGAACTTAAATATGAAATTTTGTTTAAAATAAAAATTTATATTAATTAACTCAACTAATTAAAAGTCCTAACTTTTCGTGAGTGTTTTTCATTTTTGATACTTTAGGAAGTATTTAAAAACATTTTGTGCAAAATTACGTGTGTGTATAGAATTCAAAGTTTTCTTTATAGGTAGAATAAAGACAAAATAAAAGGAGCCAATAATTGTTGGGATAAAAAATTAAATTCTTATAATATGACATATTTCCATACATCATTTAGCATGTTTAATAGAGACATCTTTTAAATTTCCCTATCATGGATCATTATCAAACACCACTCAAAAGAATTGTAAAATTTTTATTATATGAAACAATTTTTAAAGCATGTCATTTAATTTGAGCTCAATTAAAATTTTATGTTTTTTAATTTATGGTATACACAAACAGATATTTGAATATTTATAAAAGTTGAATAAGTATAGATACATATGCGATACATTTTACGTAATATATATAAATAAGTTCAAATATATCTTATATGATTGTCATCATGTAAAAAATCATGTCGGACGTGTGTACGTATCGTACACTAAAAATTAAAGAATATAAATATCAGTTAACATCGAATTAAAAGATATATAGATGGTTATGTAAGCATGTTGTTAACTTCAAGAAAAATAGAAAAATTGTTGTAGAATATTTTATAGAAAAGTTCATCACAATTTTTGTGATAATATTATGAATGAATTATAGTATTTTAATTTTCATGTTTTTTTAAAGATATTTATTACATTATGATTAAAACATCATTATACTATACTACCATAACACTTTTTAAAAATTTCACTTCTTAATAAAAGATATTATTTTTTAGATGATTTGGTAATATAGAATAATGTATTTTATAGTATCAGTGTGAACAAATTAAATTGAATCAGGTTCTTTTATAATAAATGAGAACAAAATTAAAGTTTATTGCTTTTAATACAAGTAAACTTTGTATATATAATATGAAAATATAAATATGTGGCACAATTTCATTTAAAAAGCCAAAAATGCTGATTTCATTTATGATTAAAGTATATAAAAATTGTCATTTTTGTGTGAATAATGATTTTATAAAAAAGTGAAAAGATTTTAAATAATGATTCAATATTGATAAATAAAATAATTTCTATAATCATTGATTTTCATAATTTAATTTTTTGAGTTTTTTTATATTTTTTATTCGAAGAATATTTATACTATCGATAATTTTATTCGTTCTTTTTATCTTTATAAGCTAGACAGACGACATACTCAATATTACTTCAGTTATAAGAAAAAACAATTCTTACAATTACAAAAATAATAAATATTCTCTATCGTTTTAATTTGATATTTTAATTTTTGGCATGATGTATATCAATATCCATCAAAAGATTTTTTAATTCAACACACATTATATAATATATTTTTTTTAAAAAAAAATGTTATCTATACAAATTTATTTTAATTTAGCTTCAAATTTATTAGAATTATTATTAATTATTGGACTATATGTTTTGCCTAGTTCATCATTGAAAATGTGTTGATAAAAGAGTTCTATTAAGACCTGTTTTATTTTATTAAGCTTCATTTGTTGGTTTTTAATAGAGGTGTTAATTATTCAAATCTCACTTGTTAAATGTGTTTATCTTATAAATTTATATCATAATTATTCAGATCTTAATAAGTGTATTAATTATTTTTATATTACATGTGACAAATTTTTATAAATGAAGATGTGTATCCAAGAATTTATACAAATATAACATGAGTTCATCGATTCAATATAATGAATTAATGATACAAATGTCACAAATTTAAATTTCGTTATCATATATTATTAAGAAAAAATGTCAATATGTGTGGCTCATAAAATTAAAAAACAACCCTTCACATGCAGAAACATATGGAAAATATAATTAAGTATATAAAAATGATCGAATTTAATATCCTGTACAAAATTTATGTGTGATAAATCGTATATATACAAATGAATTGATTATCGATTTACATTAAAAAAAATAGCAAAAACATATGTCTACATTTTTAGATAAAATAATCTACTTCACATCTTTTTTTTCTTTTGGTAAAAAAACTAAAAATAATATCAATATATCAATTTTTTATTTTTTTTTAAGATAAGGAGGAATATTTCAAATACTAAGGAAATAATTATTCATTTGGCAAGCTATCAACATTTTCATATTTAATCTGAATATCCACTCCTAACAAGGTTTATTTATTTATAATTAAAATACTGTAGGTTTAGGTACAAATTAACATAAGCATCCAACAACACTACTTTATTTTATTTAATTAATTAATTAGGTCATATTATTGGCCCCTAAAATTCAATAGAAAAGGCATGCTTTTGAGCTTATATATATATATATATATATATATTTATTTATATTATTTTTTTTATTTTTTTTTAAATTATATTTTTTGTGGGATGGATTTTGCTACATGAGGTCATATTTTTTTTCAATAATATAAAGGCCACGTATATACCTAACCTCAAAACAATATCTAGTAATATAAAATAAAACATTTTATGAATATATTCTTTATTGTTTTTTTTCCAAATATTTTATTTCAAATCATGCTTTGCTGACTCCGTACATACTTGTCTTAATTAAAAATCTAAAATATAATTTTCTTTATTAAGTTTGTATTATATGTTGTACACGACTAATTTTTCCATTAGGGCAGGCTTACTTGATTATTAGGGAAATAAATTATGTTACGAGGTATTTCTTTCTTAATTAAATAGGTCTTGCGTGACACAAAATTAAATTTGTTGAACAATTTTATAGCTATTAAATATCAAATAAAAATTGAAAAGAAAGTAAATGAAATTTGATCCGTTCATTTATTAACTCAATTTAATGCTGGAAGATTCTAGAAGAGATTGATGGCATGGTTCACTCCAGCTAAAACAAGATAAATGCAGCTTCAGTTCCACGTCATCTCAACAATAGTTAGTTGTATAATAATTCATTTATAATATTTTTACCTAATACATAGTGATGAGATTTAATAAAAATATATTTTGAAATAGATTCATCAACATTTTTATAATTATTTTGTGAAAATAAGATGATGAAATGGATTTGTGGATATATTAAAAATAAAGAGTAAGAATGAGGATATCTGAGCAAAAGTGGAAGTAGCTTCATAGGGACGGAGATAGGTGAGAATTTATGGATCCAAACGAATTTGATAACTTTTTTGTAGATCTTATATCAGTTTACTGAGGAGACGAGCTTATTAGAGTGTGTAACTCAAAGTTACGAATCATTAGAATAGAATATTAACAAATATTGAAATATTTTCTTACTTCCTGAAGAATTTAAATTTAGTGATGTCGGTTGTAATATAATTTGTTTTAGTCTTGCTTTTTCTTTCTACTAATTATTTTCATTTCATATTAATTGTTATATTTTCTTCATTGCTGTTTTCCTTTTTCATTCTTTATTTTATTATACTCAAGTCGACTATCTTTCAAAAGTAATATATTTATCTTCATAAGTTAAGTATACGTCGTATACCCTCGACCAGTAATTCATTTATGAGATTTTATATCGGAAAAACGTATTATTAATTTGTTATTTATATGTATAAGATAAATTTCAAATCAAATTATAATCGGATTATTAATGAGCCAACCATCGATTCATTTTTTAAGTAAAATCATTTTCTTAGGCCTGCATTAAATTATTTTTGTCACTCGTATATCAAATTCAAAAATTATATTTACATAATTTAAATATCATTTTTGCCTCTTTTATTTGTTAATTACATACACGTATTTACAAAATTTAAAACCTAACTTTTGCAGGCCATTAATTAAAGTTCCACACGTAATCTTACAGTATGTATTTAATGTTGAGTTCTATTTGCCCTAAATTTCTTATCATAAATAGGTTTTTCTTTTAGGAAAAGGTTTTGGATTGACTAATTATTTTTTTGTATGAAAAGGTTTAGGATCACAAGCTTGATACGTTATCACTTGTGTGAACCTCCCATGTATTCCGAGAGAATTGGTTGAGGTTGTTTCCCTCTGTATTTTGTACTCTCATATTTATAGTAGATTACTCATCTCCTTTGTGGACGTAGGTCGATTGACCGAACCACGTTAAATCTTTGTATTTTTTGGTATATTTCTCGTTGTCTTCTTACTCATGGTCTTTCGAGGTTTGTATTGCTAGCTTCCGCGTTTACACCTGCTTATATCCGGTCCTAATATTTAAGTATTAAGAGAAATATTTTTCATTAATTTTTTTTACAAAACAATATTTTTTTTCAATATTTATTAAAACTAATAATTTGTATTAAGCAAAGCTCTTAAGAAGTGCTAATGCTTCTAGAAAAATGTCATTTTTTCATTTTTTATTATTATTTTGATTAAAATACTTATATTTTTAAAAATTTGGTCAAATATACTATGAGATTTTACGTAAACATGCATGTCCACTTGTATTATTCAACTGAAACCTAAAAATACCAAAAAAAAATTAAATAGATGAGGTGACAAAATCACTAGTGTGGTCCAATTTGGTAATTAATAAAGGGGTTAGGAGATTATTAAGCCCCTAACTTAACTAATTAATAGTAGTACAATGACATCTCTAAAATTTGTAATAACCTAATTTTATTAGCACTTATAAATAATATAAATATAAATATAATAATGATAAAGTTTATTGAGGAAATGGTTCACTATCAACAATATATTGCCTTGATTATATAGACATTCATTACTTTTTATCTCTATTTTAAATTAAATATCTTAAATTTAATTTGTAAATATAAAATTATTTTTATTAAAAAAATATTTCTTCTAATCAAGCAAATGTTAAATTATTTTAATTAAATTTAAATCTCAAATATAAAATTACATTTGTTAGACAATATTTCTTCTAATATAAGATGTTTTTAGCTTAAGTCGAAATTTAGTATCGAATATAACCTGATAAAAGAAAACAAACCAAATACTATTACTTTATCTATATTCTTAATTAGAAAAATTGAACTTTTTATTTAAAAATATTTAACATAAAACGTTATTGATATGAGTAAAGATTTAATTAAAATTAATATCATATTGAATATCGAACTTACAAAAAAGACACCGCAAAAAACTCATTCATAGATTGAGAGGGGTATTGTGGCAATGAGTCATTAAATTGACCTTTTAATGCCTGTGACTCAGCAATGATTATGACGTGGCCATGTTTTTGGCTTCTTCTTAAGAAAAATAAATTAAAATAATTAAACATTTCAACCATTAAAAATAAAATAAAAAGAGAGGCAAATTATCAAGAGAGGTATAAAAGGATTTCAAATGAAATAATAGAACACTATTTTGCCAAAATTCCTTAAAATAAATTATTCACTAAGCATGGTCCATTTCCTTTTAAAATTTCAAAATGTCTTTTTGCTTTATTTTAGGCCAAATATATAAACAGATCTCTGAGTTATCCCAATTATGTTATTTTTCTATTGAAATCATTGACTCACCCATATTGTTCCGTTTAAACAAACATTATTAATTGATGTGAAATCAGATTTGTGAGAGATATTGATAGAGGATACACATGTTTCAGAACTCATTAGTCCAATTGACAGTGAAAATGTTCGAAAATAAATGTGTTTTACATAAGTCATTTGAACACATTAAAAAATAAATCAGATGAACACGGTTTGTCTTCATTTCTTCATTCAAAATCATTACAATTCGAACACAATTGAAGGCATTTACAATAGAAAAGCATATTAAAATCAACCAAAAGTTTAGAAGTAACAAATTATGGATGGTTCAGTAATTTAAAAAAAAATGACGTAGTTGACGTACCTGAAAGAAAAAACCCAACAAGTTTAGGGATCTGTTTATGAGTTCGGCCTTTATTTTATACAAATTTAAGTGCGTACTTGTGCACACCCAAAGTTAAAGATTATAGTTATCAGCTGACTTTAAGTTAATGATTATGTTTATGTATTATGCCTAAAAATATATAATTATCACATATTCAAGCATTTTTCTTTATTTATCAAAAGTCATATCCCTTAAAACAAATTAGTGAAAGTTTTAATACTATTTTGATGATATAACCAAAACTTAATGACATACATGCATGATCATGATGCCCATATTCCATGACATGGCATGTTGAGCATGAGACATGTATGATGGATGGCAATGCATATGACATGCCATTTTTAAATTTTTTTTTTTAAAAAAACATGTGAGTATGAACTAAAAAGGGTTTGAAGAATATTAAATTTGACATTTTTTAAAAAATGTGGGTCCCAGTCCACGTCATTCTTTCATATTGCCATGCTGGATTTTGAATTTATAACCCAAAGTCCAAAAATAACCAACCGTGCGTATATAAATACATTAATTATCTTTCATTTTTCAACATCACATACAAAAATAATCAAATATTAAATAATAACAATAAATTACTCTTTGAAAAACAAAATTAAAGAAGAAAATATATGTTTCTTACTATAAGATATATATCGTAAATAACTTACCAGATAAGTATAATATTTATCGATAGAGTGATTTTTTAAAAGTAATTTAAACATACATTGATGGGATTTTTATTAATGAAATATAGCTTTGCTAGCTTTCAAAAGCTTGGTGAAACGGGATATATTAGAGTCGATTACGTATGTGTATGCGTATTGATTGAGAAATCGACGTGGAATTATTCTTACTTGAATGACTTTCTTTCGTCTAAAAATTATAGTATAGAAATGTCAAATATACATATTAAATTTTTTTATTGTGATAACTTTCTTTATATTCTGAATTTCATTAATGAAAATTCCGATAACAACATACGAATGAGTTGATTTTAAGACATCCCAGAAAGAAAAGGGAAAAAGGTGAAGTAGAATTGCTTCATTATTTGGATTACTCTAAATTATATGATATAATATAAGAATTAAACCAAAGTAGAATGTTTCTAGTCAAAGTAATTTAATTCAAATGAAACCTTTTCTTTACAATTTTCATAACTTGGGAAGAAAAATACAAGTTGAGTAACACTAGCCACCATATTAGTCAAAAATATTAATTGTTGGTTCCATATTAGACCATTAATTTCAAATCAAGGTTCACCCCTCCCTCCCTCCACCCACCCCACCCCAACCCCACCTATTATTAATAACCAATGTAGTTATTTGACATCGACTCTAATTTAATTAATTTTACTTATTTAATTTCATACAAATATAAATATTTAATTATGTAAATATAAAGTATCAGAAATAAATATCATGTAAGATCAAGTTAAACTATTAACGCATGTATTTAGTAGTTGAAGGATCACAAATAAGTATTACAGTCAGAGGTGAACACACATAGGTGGGGTAGAGTGCACGTGCACCTATTAACTTCAGAAAAAATTATGTATATATATATATATATATTGATCTATTCTAAGAAGCTGATAGAAAATATAAGTAATCACGCCCGTAGAAAGCCTAGAAAGACACTTGGTAGTGCCGGTACAAGCCAACTCACCCGCCCACTCGATTAGGTTTCAATCTACTAATCTAATACGATATTATTTGTTAATTGTCTTTAATAATTCTGCTAATAGTCTTCAAATTCTGATTTCGCTTTCGATTATACTAAGAATATTTGTTTCAATTATTAATAAATGATACAGTTATACGAAAGATAACTCGAGTTTACACTATATTCACACATGGTTTTAGAGTGGAGTAGATTAATTTAATGAATGATATATAGACCAGTAGATTAGCATAAAACTTGTTCTAATAATAATGACTTCTTCAAAATATAAAATACTTGTTAAACATAGTGTTTAAAAAGTTATAAATTCAGAGAAAATGCACAAGTATGCACAAGTACCCCTTAAATCTATGCCCGAAATCACAAGGACGTACTTATACTATACTAAGAATCTATTACCCCCTGAACTTATTTTATGGGCAAGTTTCTATTCCTTTTCGACCAACATGACACTAGCTTGAGAAAAAAAGTTAACTAGCATTAGACCCATAAAATAGTGTCACGTAGGCTGAATATTATTAATAAAATAAATTCATAAAGTAATAAGACCTTAGTATAATATAAATGTGTGTCTAAAATTTCTGATATAGATTTAGACGTACTTATTCGTTATCTCAAGAATTTATAAAATAGTAGCTTTTTGTCCCTCCATCTAAAAACATTAATATTTTGAGCTAATCTTTTTGTTCCCAAAGTTTGAAACCCTCTTTACAAGGCACAAATAAAGACTTTGAAAAGATTAATTTTTTATTCACACTAGAAAAAGAAATGTATTATTCTGACTATATTTTCTTTGATTTAAATTGAAGACTTTTTTGAAACATAATGACTAGCCTTGATTTAATTTTATTTGTTAATATAGTTACTTTTTTGACTTTTTGGAATCATTTTGGCTTATTTGGATAAGCTTGAGGTTATATAGTTGCATATTTTTTGTGGCTGGAGAAAATATTTTAAAATATTATTGAAGTGTGTGCAGCACCATATCTTCCTTAAAAAATAATAATTAAAAGTCCATTATAATAATTACTATTACTAAGTATACAAACTCTAGAAGGATTAGAAATTGGACTTTTTAGATTTATAGAATTTTGTGGACTGAGCTTCGATTGATAATAAATTTTGAGGTTGAAATATGAAATATTAGAAATTTTGAGTTATTGAAAGTTGAGATTTTTAAGATATGAAGTTATGTTTAGATGTGTATTTTATTTGAAAATAAAATTGGTGAACGAAAGTGAGTAAAGAGTTGTACAAATACAACTACTCATCGATATGTGGATCTAATTCGGCTAAAAAATTAAGCTCATTTAAAGAATCAATACGTGACTCTTCGCAACCTCCCCACCCCACCCCACCCCGAACCTCCTTATACCTAAGGCTAGACATATCTGATGTATGAACAATTTAATATGATGACGTAACGTTGAAAATAAAATTTGAAATGAATCCTTCACTAATTTCATGTTGAATAAACTGATTATAGAAATCACTAACATTGAAAATAAAATTTTACGAATGAATTATTCTCTTATTTCACATTATAGAAATCGATATTGAATCTAATTCAACCTTAAAAATTAGTTGGAATTTTTTTTTAAAATTTATATTAACTCATTCTTTAAAAAGTATCGATTTGAGACTCTTCAATATGCAATTTTAAAATTTTGATGTCAATGTTTTCTCTATGAAAATAGCAAATCTCTATTTTAATTAAATTTTTTTTAATTGTACTAAAGTTTAACTTTAATTCTTGATAATATCAATTGAGATAAAAGAGTAGAGTTCTTAAAAGTTATAAATGGGCCTCCAGAAATAAAGCCCATCAAATCAACAGCATAATCCAATAGTAAAGCCCATCTAATTGTATTTGTTGACCCAAAAAAGCTTAATGTTAAGTGAAGTGCACATATAGCAAATTTTAGGATCTATTTAAAGAATAGCCCAAGTTTACAAACATTTTAGAAAAAATCACCTAAATATACGTCAAAACTTTTATCGCTATTTCTAAAATTTTCTATCATTTTTTTTTTTTAAAAAAAAACTCCAATTACATATGTCGCCCTCTCTCCTCTGGTCGATATAACTATGTATCCGAATGTCTGTAAACATATTCGAAAGTTCAATAATATATCTGAATGTCCTATTCCTTTTCGAATATATATTTTTCCTTTTGAATACCACTCTCATCTATGTATTCAGATATATTCAATTTTAACGGATAATTATAATTTGGAAAAAGGTAAAACAAAATAATATAATGAGCTATTGACACTAAAAGATTTAAGGAAAAACTACTTAAATGGGTCATAAAGATGATTATTTTTGCTTAACGGATCATTTTTGATCGATAATTTCGTTTAATTTAATACTAAATCACTTTATACATATTGTGGGTATGTATTCAAAAATTACTCGTTAGTGAATGATATTATGAAAACGTAAAGAAAATATCGACGAATAATATTACGTTCACGTGTCCCTATTTAATTTTGTGTTACGAGATCTTCCCACCATGTCAATGGTGAATCGAATACGAATCTAATGGCATTGGTGGCAGCTTCAACATCTGTATCTTTTTCTACTGAAAGAATCACTTGTCGTTTCACAAATTCACTCTTCAAATCCAATTTTATTACGAAGCTTAACAATCTAGACTCACCATTGCAGCAATGGCAAACAAGATCAAGAACCTCGTTTATTATGCATAACCATAGTGTTATTGATTCATATAAAGGTGTAAAACGAGTTTCATTTCAGCTTCCTCTGTTACGATTACCTCTTCGTGTTGCTCCTAGTTCATCTCTTCCGTTTCTGCACAAATTCATTTCATCTCCTATGTCTTCCTTAAGTTCCGACGCTAACCCTGATGTTAAAACGGTGAGTCCTCTTTTCCCTTTTCGATTTTGAGCTTGTTTTGGGAGATGGGTGTTTGGTGATTTCTGGGTCTTAAATTCCCTTTTCGTTTTTTTTTTCAATTCAAATTGGTGATAAAGATGTAATTTTGAGAAATGGGTATTTGGTGATTTGTGGATTTAGGAAATTTTTTGTGTGCTATGGCTGTAAGGGTGATATGATTTTGGATTAATTTCTTAAGGAGATGAGATATTGAGCTTATCCTTATCCCTAGTTATGAGTGTTTGATTGTTTCTGAGTTTTTGATATTTATGTGCTATTTGCTGTGATTCTTTTTTTAGATGTGATGTTGAGCTTGTTAATGATAACGGGTGATTGATCTGTATCTGAGTTTTGGTCATTGTGAGCTTGTTAATAGTAGTTCTACCGTCCTACTTTTGTTGTAGGTTTATCCTTCAAAGTATAGTACGTAAGGACGGAAGAACGATATAATCTATCCAATAGTATGTAAGGACGGAGAACGATATACTCTATCCAAACACTGCATTTGTTAAGACAATACAATATGATATACGTAATACAACACAATACTTAGCAACCATCCAAACAAAGTTTCAAGAGAAAGATGGCTTTTTGAGCGTTTACCAGGAAATTAGTGTGATTATTTATGGTGTTTGGGTGTTTGTGGTGCTATGGCTACATGTTAGCATACGATAACAACATAGACAGTGTAATCTCACAAGTGGGGTCTCGGGAGGGTGGTGTGTAAGTAGCCTTATCCCTCTACCTTGTGAAGTAGAGAGGCTGCAAGATAGCTTGAAATATTTTTCATTTGTAATTCTTAAAAGAGATGTGATTATGAGCTATTGCTAGAATTTTTGGGGTTGTGCTCTGTCTCTTTGTTTGCTGTGATTTGTATTGAAATTCTTCAAAAGGATGAGATTTTGAGCTTACATGAGGATGATTGTCGGATTATTCTGTCTATTTTCTGTTGCTGCTGCAGGTTTTCGGTGGGTTCAGTTGAAAATCTTTAAAAGGATGAGACTTTAAGCTACTTGTTTTTTATGGTTGTTTGATCATTTGAGTTTATGTATTTCATATTTGTGTGTTGTGTGTGCAAGGTAGCTGTGATTTTAGGTTAAAGTTCTTTAAAAATATGGGACTTTAAGGTGTTTTTTCAGTAATGAGTGTTCATATTTTCATGCATTTTGGTTACTTGTGTGTTGTGGTTGCAGGTTAGAGCTGTGATAAAAGGGAGAGTGCAAGGGGTGTTTTACAGGGACTGGACTGTGGAGAATGCTAAGGAATTGGGATTGAAAGGTTGGGTTCGAAATCGGAGGGATGGATCGGTGGAAGCTTTGTTTTCTGGAAGCCCGGAAAAAGTTCAGGAAATGGAGCAGAGGTGTCGGAGGGGTCCATCATCTGCTATTGTCACTGGACTAGATGTCGTCCCCTGTGATGATGACCCTGGAGCTGGGTTCGAACGCAAACAAACTGCGTGATCATAGGCTAGCCTTTTGGTAAAGACTAACCCGAACACTTCTTTTGTTTTCTCTAACTTGCTCTTGCTACATGTTTAAGTGATTATAAGTATATCATGTTTGTACACACAAGGTCTTTGAAATGTTAAGGAATTTATTGTTAAATGTTCTTATTAATGTCCCCGGAACTGTGCTTGTGCTTTTGCTAATTGCCTTTTGAATTTTAGCATTATCTTACCATCTTCATGTACTAGAGTAACTGACCATGTTTTGTGGACTCTTCATGTTTGCTGCCGAACCTGTGTCGGTACGACGCTAGTGTGGGTGTGGGATCTGTCTGGTATGAGGTCATATTGTGACCAGATCCATGAAGATTTTGATTTCTCAAAGATGTAAGACATGGGAAATGACATACCTTCAATATTATAGTCCTTTTGTCTCAATATTATATCCACAAGAGTATCTCTCAAAGTTTAGAATATCTCTGTAGCTCTATTTTATAATTTTGAATTTCTTTTAGTAGAATCCCAGCACCCATACCTTGATCCATACCCTCAAATCATAAAATTTAGATTTTACCGGAATCCGAACTTCGGATTAGCACCAGTGTCGGACACTAGTATCCGAGTTCGAACAACTTAGGTAATTGATGTAGTGGGGTTTGTGGCTTTGGGAGATGCTCAAGCCTCTACTTAAGACCATTACATATGGCGAAGTTTCCAGAACTGTTTGCGCATCTTTTCAGGCCAATATGGACTAGAGATTTGGCCACTACCAACAACTACATACCCAGTGTAGTCCCACATGTGGGGTATAAAGAGGGTGAGGTGTACGTTTAGACCTTACCACTATCCTTGAGGGGTAGAGAGGTTGTTTCCAATAGACCCTCGGCTTGAGAATAGATTTGCAAGACTAAAAGGCAATGATGAAAATAATGAAGAAAGAGAAGTACTGACAATAAAACAGTGTAGATACCACAAAGTAAATAAAACAACAGTACTAACAAAACCGAAGAATAAGATAATGCTAGCACAAAAACCAATTATGCTGTCAAAGAAACTGAGATTTGGCGAGTGTAATGTAGTGTTTTTTTTCGTTTAATGAATCATGTTACCTAAGAAATTTAAACTATAGACTCAAATTACAGTTCCTTTTAGCCATTATTTTGGATCCATTTCTACTGATCAACCTATGGGCAGATGTTGCTTAGTGTTACCAGTTTCATTTGAACCTTTATGTGTAAAACTTTACTACATTGCAGCAAATAATAAATATGAGCTCATTACGCACCCAAGGGTGTGGCCTATTTGTCAAGTAAGTGGTTGAGAACCATGAAGTCTCAGATTCAATTCCCAGTGCACAGAGTTACCTGGTACTAGTTGGTGGTGGGAGGTGAACTGTGAAATTAGTCGAGGAGTACGAGAGTTGGCCCAAACACCATGTTATAGAACCGTAAAGGTCGAACCCATAGAACTAAAATCCTGGATCCACCCTTGGTCAAGAAGGGAGATTATCTTATACTTTTGCTCTGCTCCAAGTATGGTAACTTACATTACCTTCTATGTCAAAGTCAAATGTACTTGTTACTCGATTTTCTTTGATATCTCTTCAGCCATATGTTTATATGTTGAACTCTTAAATAACAATTCGAGGATTTTTGCTTCTGATGTTTTGGGCATATATATGCTTTGCATGTGAGACGTATATTCTTCCTATGGCCTCTTATTCTTATTGTTGTTGTGTGTGCGAATAACATGTATATTCTCAATTTTTCTTCACCTTATGAATTCTGAATTTATCTGAGGGTCTATCCGAAACAATCTCTCTCTACCTCCTAAGATAGGGGTAAGGTCTGCATACACATTACCCTCTCCAGGCTCTACTCGTAGAATTACACTGTATATGTTGTTGAGTTTTCTATCAATCTGATCGACTAACTTTGTTTTCTATCTATCCTCGAGGCTGCAGTTTGCCAAGCAAATCAAAGACGATGAGTTGACTGGAAGCTTTTACTCCATCACAGCTAAAACATTCGGTAAGATTTACTTTTATGTAGTTTCAGTATCCCCGCATCGGTTGTGATCGATGAGAAATGTGGACGTAAGCTTGTTTAAGGAGCTAAGTTACGCCCAAGGTTCATTTTCTTATCACGTGACAAATGGTAGTTGAGGAAAGTATGGTACAATAAGTTGAGGCCCTCGATATTTTATCGATACACAGTCCTAGATATACATATATTTTCGTATTTGTTGATTATTTTTAATTTAAACGGTTGAGTGAACAACTCTGTTAGTTCTTAAGAGAAAAAGATATGGAACCAATTATATGACTTTGACCTTTTGAATACTTTTTCTGTACAACATTTTAGACTATGAGTTGAAGATTTGATCTTTCATGGATTTGAGTTCGAAATTTTATCACAATTCGTTTAATCATTTATGAGTTTACGATCATATAATTTAAGGTCTTTTAGAAACAGTCTATCTACTTCAGAGTAACGTATGTGCATATGCTACTTTTTTATTAATAGAATTTTCACTGAATATGTTATTGTTATACCATGTAAAGTCAGAGCTAAAATTACTTAATTTGAATTAAGACAAGTTGTTTGTTAATTACAAGTTGGGATAACCGTGTGGGGCAAAAAACCAAACACTAAGGGACCTTAATTACATGATTAGTTGTTTAAGAAAATGAAACATCAACTATTAGCAAAAAAAAAATAAAGACAAAATACACATAGAGAGTTGTTCCTACACTCTCAACATTACAAATATATATGTAACTCTTGAATAGGATATAAAATATTATCGATATAACTGATTTTATGGTTCGAACTCATAAACTATGAGTTATATGCGGAGATAATATTACAGTTGCTTCCAGACTCATATAAATTAGCATAGAAGGTAATAACGCAAAATTCTAAGAAATAGAATCATAAAAATGAGTTTAATGTTTTCCTTTAACGTAGAAACACCTATGAGCCTTCAATAATGTCTTTCTTACCCGTTGTTTGAGTTGACTAAAAACGATGAATTAAAGATAGCCTATATATAAAATCCAACTCATATGTATTAAATTAATTAATAAATATGTGGACCACAGTTTAATTTAATCTTGCTGACCCTTATAAATATGTTCAAAGTTTTTTTTTTTTCTCTTAAAACTATTTTGTTATTTTCTGTTCCCTTAAAGGAGGAATATGCATTTGAATCTGCCAACTTCTTGTCTAGCAAATCTTTTTATATATTACAAATTTTTGGAGATTATCCAATCAGCCTAACACACTTAATTTTAAAGTTTAAATTCTAAAAAAAAAATGGAAAAATATTTTTAGAAAAATAAAAAAGTTTAAAGTTAAAATTACTTTTTAAATATAAGAAAGTATGTCATTTTCTTTTCAGGACTAAATAAAAGAAAAAAAATATGACATATAAATTGAAACAAAGAAAATATGCATTTTCGTAACTGAAAATACTTGTTTGAAAGAGTTACGAGTTTCTCTTTTTACGAAAGTGCATCTATAAATACTTCCTATCAAATAAACGTAAACATTAAGCTAAAATATTATGAATATACTATAAGTTTATCATGGAACTTTCTGCTTAGTACATTTAATTTTATTTATATAAACAGAAAATGAAGTGGAACTTTTTTAGCTTCTCTTTTTCCTCGTCCTGTCTCAATTTATATAATATATTTCATGAAATGGAATTTACTTTATTTTTATGAAATGATCTATAGATTTGTATATTTTAGATTATAAATTTCAAAAATCTTTATTTTATTATTAAATTATGTATTCAGTCAAATATGTTTGTATAAATTGAGATAAATAAACACAAACGATTAAACAATTTACAAGTTTTTGAGAGCTAAGAATGTGACACCAAATTAATTTTTTTTGGTGGATTGCTTATTACAAGGTTGTTTTAAATATTAATTTATGAAGGTATCCTTTATTATTATTGAATAAATTTTTCCTTTGACAATTAGTTATTATGGATCACAATTCACATGAGGTGTCTATAAGCATTACAATAGAAAATATTTAGATTTTTATGATGTGACAATTGAAGTACCCAAAGGAGAATCTAGTATCTTTTAGATGATCAATAATTAAAGTAATTATTTTAATAATTTATTTGATACTTATATTAAAAAGTTTGACAAATCTTAACCTTAGCTTTTAGGAACAAAGAAATATATCTTTCGTTATACTTTTTTTATGTATTTATCCTTATCATCCAATATAAAGTATATACTTATCTTTAAATCGTTAAGTTTCATATCTCCACTTTTATCATCCTATGTGGTGTCTACATGGGGCATGCCACATATATATTTATATTATTTCAGTTAAAACAATATCTATGTAGGTATGTCACGTAGGCGCCATACAGATGCTACATAGAATGAAAAATTGAGATATGAAACCTAACTGTTCAAGAGCAAATATGTATCTTTAGTTGGATGACAATGTCAAATAAATCGAAAAACTTTAACGAAAAACAAATTAAATATAATCCATTACTAAGAGTACAAAAACAATATGATCCTTTTTCGATATCAATATATATAACACTTTGTATAATAATCCAACTAATAATTCATACCAAACACACCCAAAATGGAAAATCTTACTGGCCTTTCCTCATATCCTTTTCTTCTCTCATTTGAGCAATACATGAAAGGTCAAATTATTATTAATTTCATTTATTAATCATGTTTCTTTCTTTATTGAGTGCGCGAATAAAGTTTCACGTACATCATATTAAAAGTATAACGTAGCCGTAGGTGAATTCGTGACTGAATCAAATCTTTCGTGATGAAAATGCACTCTTCCCTCAACTTTTCAACATAGGGGGCTAGCTTGCTTTCACTGGTGGGCGGGAGGGCGAACGGTCCAAAAGACACGTAGACGGAGGCGAGTCCAAAATCTAGTTGTTTCATTTTTCTTCTTGTTCATCACTCGGAAATCAAGACAAACCGAACACTGCGATAGTAAGACATGAAACACTTGTTTGGATAAGGTTCATTGAATTTTTAAGTACACAGATTTTTCGAATAATCTATACACCCTTCACTTAAAAATTGTACTTTTATGTACAAAATCAAAATTTTATATATGAGTTGACCTAACTCAATAATTTTTTTTCCACCAAGTACAAAACAAGAACATAAAGTTTGGAAAAGTGAATTTGGAAAAAGATATATTATATGATATGTAAGCATCAATAACCAAAAAGGTTGAAAAAGCACATGCAAATATATAGGGACCCTATATAATACTTTATACTATAAATCCCCTACTCAACTTCTATTAGAAAAACAAACCAAATCCTAAAAATTTTCATTTTACTATCAAATATTAATTAAGATCAAAATATGGTGAAGTCCAAGATCATTGGGAAGTTATTGAAGACTCAATATCTTCATCAATTAATTCTCAATTCCAAAAAAATTTCAAATAATAATGCTACTACTAGTAGTGAACAATTTTCCGTCGAAACGCCACGTGGCAAGACATTATTGGTGCCAAATGATGTGAAAGAAGGACATTTTGCTGTTGTTTCAGTGAATCCTGAAGAGGAACCACAAAGGTTCGTGGTTAATTTGAATTGGTTAAATCATCCATCTTTTTTAAAATTATTGAAAAAAGCTGAAGAGGAGTATGGTTTTAGTCAAGAGGGTGTTCTTGAATTCCCTTGTCGTGCTGCGGAATTGGAGAAGGTTCTTGCTGTTGAATGTTCGAATAAAGTCTCACGTTGGTAATCGAAAAATTTAATAAGAAGCTATACATATATATATAAGATGTAAGGGTCATTTGAGAAAAAAAAATATATGTAATTAATTGCTACTAGTGCTTTTGTAGTTTAACAAAGTTATCAACAAGATGCTATAAAGATATCTAAGGGATGCAATAATAGTATTTGCTCACTTCGTTTTATTTTATGTGGTTTAGTTTGATCAGGTATAAAGTTTTTTTAAAAAGGTTTTTTTGAATTTTATTACTTTTTAATGATATGTATGATGTATGATAAAATAATTAACAAACGTTAATTGTGTTATTGTTTAATTAGACTTACTTGTTTTGAGAACAATGTTTATTTTACAGACTAAGGTCAAAACTATCCTTAAACTATGTGAAATAGCTTAAATATACCCTTAAACTATATTTCGGTTCAAAAGTTACCCTTTCCGTCAAACTATTGGGTCACACCTACCCTTCTAGTTAACGGGAATATCCATGTGTGTGTTAAATGTCCCGGTGATGCCACATGTGCACGCCAAATAGACCCACCTCCACATAGACGACTAAAGAAAAAGGGTCAAAACCGTCCTTAAACTATTCGAAATAACTTAAATATACCCTTAAACTATATTTCGGCTCAAAGATGTCCTTCCACTCTAATCGTTACATCTCACTTGCCCTTTTGTTTAACGGAGGCATATCCATGTGTGTGTTAAAATGCGCCATGGACTCCACACGTGCGTGCCAAACACACCCCACCTCCACACTTGCCCTTCTATTTAAGGGTAGTTTTGACCCTTTTTCGGTTCATTTTATATGCTATATAAATAGAATGATATTATCTATGTTTTAAACTTCTTATTTTATCCTTAATAAAATATTTATAGTTAATATCATAGCTTATTTTAGATCACAAATTTCTAAAATTTTTATTTCATTTTTAAATTTCACGTTTAATCAAACAGTGACAAATAACGTAGCCAAATACAGAAGCAATTTGCAAGTTTTGAGAGCATAGAATATGGCGTTGAGTTAAACCCTTTTGAAGTTTTCACCAAATTCACCAAGAATTATTTTTGATCGACAGCTTATTTAGGTTAATAATAAAGTTATCGTTAGATTTTCATATAGTTTCGTCTAATCAATGTATATAAAAAAATATCTCCTTTGTATTATTGAATTTTCATATACTATTGAATAACTCCTTCTAACTCAAAATCAAGAATGCTTTAGCATAGTTATTATGGATCATGTGTAGATGTCTGTAAGCATTATCATGAAAACTTATTATGTTAATTATTTTTTTAATTTTTCATCTGATGTTAGGAGTCCGTAACAAAAGAAAATTTAATATCTTTTAGATTACTAGTAAAACTAACGAAAAGTACCATAAATTAATTTTACCCAATTATCAATAAAAGATTACATCAAAAGACGTGTCTCAGTAAACTGGCATAGGGTAATTAGCAACTAATCTTTTAAAAATATCTAATACATATCTTACACGCTTAAAACTCGTAATAAACTAAAAAAATATCCAATATGAAGATGTAACAACACATTTATACACAAAATATGAGACGATAACGTAATATAAACATATAAATTTTAGCCAAATTACATGTATCTAGATTGAAATAATATATTAATTGCATTTGAGATATTTGTGAATTACAAAAAGGACCCCATTCAACGGATGAAAGGGATTTATCAAGCTAAGTAATATCAATATCAATATAAGAAAAAGGGAAAACGTAGCTAACTAGAAGAGAAGGTCCCTCACTTTTTCTTTTGTCTTCATCTTCATAACTATATTTAATTAATTTGTATAAACTTATTTCATTTACGCTATCGTGATTATCATCATTTCTAATTTTTACTTGCTTGTGTTATCTTATTTAAACAGTCATATACAAATCATGGCAGATCGATAAAATTTTAGATCGATGTTGTAATATATACATTCGACCTAATGTATGCTTACTCACAAATTCTATCGAAATGATATGACTTTATATCGCGTTAATGTGAAAAACACATGAACATGTTTTACTTGACTAATATAGTAAATTAACAGAGCCCAGTGGGATGTTAAATGAGCGGTTTGAACTAAGTAGGCATTTGGTCATGAGATGAAATCAACGTTTGGACATGTGATTTCACGCATTTCATGAGATGAAATCACAAATTCTCCAAAAAAATCATGATATGAGTTTTTTCAAAGGTAAAAATCGATCAACAAGTTTATATCTTATAAAAGTAACCTACGGTTAATTTATATATATCTACTAGCCATTTATTCCATATGTAAATAAAATTATAATTCATATCATTACTTTTTAAACCATTTGTAAATCATATATAACGATTATTCTCTCAAGTATAATTTTTTTTTACTTCAAATCAATTGTTAATTTACCATCTATACTCACCAAATTCCATATTTTTTTAAATCAAATTTATTACTCCTTTGTACAAATCAATTTGATAATAAAAATTCATTATTAAGTGGTTAAGAGTAATCACATGACATAATTGCAAAAATAGTTTCCTTAGCTAATAACAACTTGAACACTATATCTTATGTTCAATTTTTTTAATTGAATTAAAATTTGATCGATAAATGTTGCATTTTTTAGAATAGCCTTGGTGATAAATGTATAATGCAACTTTATAAACTTTTTCTTTTATTTGGTGAGATTGTATAAATAATTGGGACAATTTTGATGATTTTACAACTTATGAGATTTTTATGTCTATGATAAACATAACGTAAAAAGCCCAAATCGTATTTCCAAACAAACCTTTTAACTTCATCTCATAATTTTATATCGCATGGTCAAGCGGGCCCAAGTTGGTAAAAAAGGTTTCTTAAATTGATATGATCAGCCTAAAATGGTTAGATAATTCATGAGATGAATTTGCAAGTTAATTAACTATGACTGTGCTCTAAGAGTTTACATATACACATGGTATATCTATATTAATTTGTGTAAATATTGAGTATGAATAAATTTTTACTCTCGTACAAACTACAAAACCCTAATGGAGAAACTTTCATAGTCATACATGTGCGATATGAAATGAATTTTACTTCTGTATATCGTCAATGTAATAAATTACACTATCATATCATTTAAAGTTGACCCTCGAGAAATTCCTCATATTACATATTTCCTTCTTTTCGAAAAAATAGCTAGAAAAAAAGTATAACCCATTATAATAAGTAAAAATAGATAGGCGTTGAAAAAGTTATTTACAATACATATTTCGATAAAAAAAAGAAAAGAGAAGGCATAAATATCTAAAAGTAATTGCATTAAGAAAAAATGGATCATATGTTTGCAATAAATGACTAAAATAGTTGTAATATATGACCAAAATGTTTGGTTGCCAATTTGGGCACATTATTAGTTGTATCGTGTCTAGTTATTAGCCTTCACCATATCCTATATAAATCCCCTTCTAAAGCTCTAGAAAAAAAAACAATATACACCATATACACAACAAGTATACACCAAAATATGGTAAAGTTCAAGATTATTAAGAAGTTATTGAAGGCTAAATTTCATCAATTAATTTTCAAATCCAAAAAGAGGTCAAATAATAATCCTACTACTAGTTCTACTGATCAATTTTACGACGAAATGCCACGTGGAGAGACGTTATTGGTTCCGAGCGACGTAAAAGAAGGACATTTTGTTGTTGTTTCAATGAACCCTGAAGAGGAACCACAAAAGTTTGTGGTGGAGTTGCATTGGCTAAATCATCCATCATTTTTGAAATTATTAAAACAAGCTGAAGATGAATATGGATTTAAGCAACAAGGTGTGCTTCAATTTCCTTGTCGTGCCGGGGAATTACACAGAGTTCTTTCTACTGGATGTTCGAATTAAATGTCACGTTAGTAGCTCAAAAGATTAAGTATCTACATATGTATAAACAAGGCCTTTCGAGGAAAATCGTGTGGCCCAATGGAGCTCAACTATTAATTATTTATAAAGTTTAGTTCAGGTGTTATTCTTCAATTAAACTTAATAATGTTAAGGACAATTTTTCATCTTTTTTTTATATATATATATATATAGATTGATGTTGATCATGGAGTTGTCTTCTTAGAATGAAATAGTGTAGTATGTTTCAAATTATATCAATAACAGTTACGTCGTATAAAGGAGAATTTTGTATCTTTTTGTTCAGTAATAGAAGACAAGTACTCATATATAATTATTTGATCGAGTGATTATTTACTAGAACATCGACTAAACATCATGAGTCAACTCCACTTTGGGATAGTCCTAAATATTCAACTAAGTACTAAATTATTAAAATTTCTCACACCAACCGCATAAAAAGAATATGATATTATATTATTGGTGCATTTTAAATGATTCTTATAAATTATTATATTATCGAAATTCATCGTTCAAATGGAATTTAATTAGATTTTAAACAAGAAATAAATTTACATTAAAATAATAATTAATAATTTCAGATATTAATGGTAAGTAAGGACAGTAAGTGGGGGAGAAAGGGAAATATCAAGTAAGTAACATCAATATCAACATAACATGCATTTCTATATCAGTTGTTCTCTTTTTCGACTTAAAATATCACCATGGTTCACATAGAAAATTCGCATATCTAAATTATGATAGTTCAAATATAAAACTTAAAAAAATAAAATATTTTAACTGTATTACGATCCTTTTCTCGAAAAAAGAAATTTAATAAGAGTTGAAAATATATCAAAGATGATTAAGAGTAAATCTTGATTTAGTTTTGACAATACATGACAACTAATAAGACTTGTACTAGCTGTTAAAAAATAGATACAAATACATCTTGATTTTGACAATACATGACAACTAAGAAGACTTGCCAAGATCATAATATCATTCGTCTAAGATCAAGCGGAATATTATCATAGAGAACATATATAATATACTTTCGGTGTTTCATATGTTTTATTTAATTTTGACTTGACACAGAGTTAAGAAAGTAAAGAAACCCTTTGAATCTCATGTGATCTTATACTAAAGGTACGTAAAATGTATCATTTTAAATTTTATCGTCTTAAACATGATGTTTGAAAAATTGTTAAATCACGTATCTCCATGTTTCTTTAATAAATAAATGTTTGTGATTACAAACTTTCCTATATGCATAAAGATGGCACATACCGTCTTTTCACGCTTAGTGTGAATCTTTTTCTCGCAAAATTTAAAATGGTGAGTCTATTTTACCAGATATAAACTTATGAGTCAAGGTTTACATAAAGATTTTCAAATCGGAAACCCAAAAATCCTGCTTTTCGAAGAATTTGGTATTTGAAATCATGATGTTGATTTCAAATCGCATGTTCAAACGTCTACCAGAATTTGTGAGGCTATTAAAAGCACTACTGAAGGAAGAATACAGATTCAAACAGAAAGGGTTTTTCTGAAGTACTTTGTAAACCATAGGAGTTGCTTTGAGTACCAAATAACAACATAACCACGGTAGTTTCACAAGTGAAGTCTGAAGAGGACAATGTGTACGCAAACCTTACCCCTACCAAGAACACACTGAATCGGTGGACATGTATCGTTCGCCTTTTTTGTCATCTTAAGATAAAGTAGAACTCAAGGACACAGCAGTATGAGTCTAAATAACAGATGGAGCAATACCATCAATTAGAAAAAGCAATCATGCAGCACTTGGAATATCACCAAACTTTTCAGAGGCTAAAAATGTTTTGATTCATAGTATCAACAGAAATTTCAAAAGGAAACAGAAGCATGCTGATAAATTGGAGAAACTTATGGAAAGTAAACAGGCCAATTGAAGTAGTACGAGTCTCGGGTATCTTTATCCATGTATTGGTTCCACTGCGACAAACGAAACTCAAATGAGAAACATAAAGCCAGTAATTTCATCCTAGTTTGAAACTAAAAGCATTGGAACAAAAACCGTCATCCTTTTGGGGCGCATAAGAGTTAACATAAGAAACTTTAGAACCATGAGTACCTTGAATTCATAGTCCTGATTTTTCTTGAGAGCTTTCTTCCAGTGATATTGCTCAAAAAGCATGGCTTTGTCATGCCAGCTGCAGATAACATACTCAATAAGTCAGATACACAGCAAAAAGGATTTTTTAAAAAAGAAATCTCAATCTTGAAGTAATATGGCTGTCGTTGAGACAACACTTACTACTGCCAGTACTTAACAGTATTTCTGCTATCTTTTGTCTCGTAACCTATAACTAAGATTTACATGAAAGCACAAACAGATTATCTCCAACAAGCTAAGCATACTACAGTCATCATACATAGAGGTTTTTCTCTAGTGAATATGGAACTGTTCCACAGGGATGTGTCTCATGGCACTAATTTGGACGTCTTGAACAAAGCAGTACTTAATAAGTTCCTAAGATTTCTACCTCCGACCAAGTTTGGGTGAGTGTGATCTTCCTTTATTTGAGGTCGTGCTAACACTAAGACCTTTTACGTGTCTGAGGCAATCATCAAATATCCTAAAACTTTTAGTTTTTGCTTTACTTAAGGTAAATCCCTGATCTATTTTGTAATCAACAAATGCTTTGTTCTTAATGAGGAACAGAAGAAAAATAGTGAGAACGATTAGGAGTTCAACTTAGCATGAACGTACTGCTCCTTTGTTGTTCAAATGCCAGCAGATGCCATTTAGCTGGAAGAGGTGGGAACTTAAGAAGAATGGAACACAAGATAGAGAGATGTGTATGCAGTA
This sequence comes from Solanum lycopersicum, assembly GCF_036512215.1. Lineage (NCBI taxonomy): Eukaryota > Viridiplantae > Streptophyta > Magnoliopsida > Solanales > Solanaceae > Solanum > Solanum lycopersicum. The sequence goes on along the minus strand of NC_090808.1, from coordinate 2,111,723 downwards.
ATTTTTAAGATAAAAAATTGAAAGAAAAGAATGAAAATGAAGCACAGAGACGACCTGCTAGCATGAATCAAGCGCTACTTTATTCCTAAACTTCTGCAACTCAATGATTCTAATGACAATTTAATCCCGCAACATACTAGTAACACTTATTTCAGCAATATAATCTTTTGCACAAATGAAAAAATATCACATGCCTACTGTCGCTCATAAACTAGTGATACTCATATATTCTTTGAGTTGGCATTATAGTGTGCACTAACCTTCTATTGACAGTCTGCAAACTAACTTTTAGTAATATATCCACTAAGAAGGTTTAGAACCTAAATACGCAAAACCTATATTCACCGATATTTCCATTTAAAAACATATCAAGTGGAAGCATCGACAATGTTCCGGACATCTCAATGGGGATGGAGAAAGGGCTAAAGTGAGCAGGCAAAACAACTCACTCAACCCCTTGATGAAAAACAGATTGACTCAATTATCTTTTTTGATACAGACTGATCCCACATAGCTTAACTCTAAACTGTAAAGAGAAACTGGCAGTGTAAATTCAACAGCCCTTAACTCAATCATAATCACTTCAAGAACAGCCTTAACTTTATAATGATAAGGATCAAGAACAGCTTTGAAGGTTAATTACTTGTCCACCCAATTGAAAAGGGAACTTGCAAGGTGAAAAAAGACCTCGCTTGTGGTATCACAATGCACAAATGGACCACAACTTTACTTCAACTCTTAACATCATAATTTGATAACCACTGTCTTTATCCAAAACTAGTTGTTGGTGGCTATATGAACTGAAATCCTTTATGCCAGTTATGTTCTATTCAGACTTATATGATTCCATTACCAAGTAATTAGTCATTTACGGCAAAGCAGAAGTTCTCTAAAACTAGAGGCAACAATACCAACTAAAAGTAGAAACGTCTTACTCATCCCCAAATAGATGTACAATGGTACAAGTTCCTAACCAAACTACAAAGACTCCTAACAAGCACCATACCTACAGCAAAAGTTGACCAACACCTTATGTCGATACCACTCCTCGAAACTACAAGCACACTGCATAGAAAAAGAATTGAGCCGAATAAAGATAACCCCTTTACCACACTCTCTCCCTTACTCTTGCTTTAATAGCTCTTTTGCACCACCAACACCACAGGGTGGTACCACTCCCCAAAACTAAAAGCAGTCACACATACTATATAGAACAAGAATTGAGCCAAATAAAGATAACCCTTTATCACACTCTCTTTCTCTTGCTTTAATAGCTCTTTGCACACCAAGACCACAAGTCGATACTACTCCTCAAAACTACAGATACTATATAGAACAAGAATTTAGCTAAATAGATAAAATCCATTTTAACACACACACTCCCTCTCTCTTTTGCCAACACCACAAGTTGATACCACTCCTCAACTACAAGCAAACTACATAAAACAAGAATCGATCCAAATAAAGATAACCCCTGTACCACAATCTCTCTTGCTTCGATAGCTCTTTGCACCACAAACATCATAAGTCAATACTACTCCTCTAAAACTATATGCACACTATACAGAACAAGAATTGAGCCAAATAAAGATAACCCCTTTACCACTCTCTGTCACTTTCTCTTGCTGTAATAGCCCTTTGCACCACCAACACCACAAGTTGATACCACTCCTCAAAACTACAAGCACACTACATAGAACCAGAATTGAGCAAATTAAAGATAACCCCTCACACTACCTCTCTTTCTCTTGCTTGAATAATTCTTTGCACCACCAACACCACAACTTGATACCACTCGTCAAAACTACAAGCACAATAATAGAACAAGAATAGAGCAAATAAAGATAACCCCTTTTACCACACTCTCTTGTTTTAATAGCTCTTTACAACACCAACACGACAAGTTGACACCACTCCTCAAAACTATGAACACACTATATAGAACAAGAATTTCGCCAAATAAAGATAACCCCTTTACCACACTCTCTCTCTCTCTTTCTCTTGCTTTTCATAGCTTTTTCTGCACCAGCAACCCCACAAGTTGATACCACTTCTCAAAACTACAAGCACACTATATAGAACAAGAATTTAGCCAAATAAAGATAACCCCTTTATCACATTAACAACAAATATGAAGAAAAAAGTATAGAACAAGAATTGAACCAAATAAAGACAACCCCTTTACAGCTCTCTCCCTCTCTTGCTCTAATAGCTCTTGGCATCAAAAACCAATTTTTCTCCTCAAAACTACAAACACACTACATAGAACAAGAATTGAGCCAAATAAAGACAACCCCTTTACAGCTCTCTCCCTCTCTTGCTCTAATAGCTCTTTGCACCACAAACACCACAACTCAATTCTACTCCTCAAAACTATAAACACACTACATAGAACAAGACTTTAACCAAATAAAGATAACCCCTTTATCAAATTAACAACAAATATGAAAAACAACAAAACATTGTTGCAAAAAACAAAGAAGTGAAAGTGAGTTTTGCAGGTTTTACTTGTATTGATTGGAAAGAGTCCACATGTAGGGATTGATCCATGTCAGTGCAGAGAAAGCAGCAGACCCGATCCATATATTCACGAACCGTTCCGGGTCGGCATGTGGCACTCCCGGGTCACCCCTGTATGCGTTTCCAAAGTACTTCTCCATTTTCTGCTTCTTCTTCTTCTCAAACTCTAGAAGTTTTCTCTATTAGCTTATCCCAATATTTTGTGAGCCAAAGGAAGAATTATATTTATGTATGTGCTCTTTTAACTTTTTGGAGTTTCACATTTTACCCCCTTGAACTTCTCGTACTATCGCGTATCACATTAGAGTCTGGTTAAATTTAAATGATGATAAAATATTTTTTTAATAATGAAATTTCATATGTAGAATTCAAACTCGAGACCTCCCACGTGTCTTAAATGAAAGTGTCCTCGTATCTAGGGTTCGAACTAACACATTGAAAATAAAATGCTTCTACAAAAATATTTTCATATCAGAATTCGAAATCTCATATTAGAGATGAAAGTATACTTGTCATTTTATCATAAATTTTATTGAATGTTTGTTAGTAATGTTCTATTTACGATTGTTATTAAATATTAACCATAACGGGTCATGTTACATTGAGTAAACTATAAAAAGGTATATACCTTTATTTTTTTCTGTGAGAATCATATTTTAACTGTCTATTATTCTATTCAATTCAAACTATTGATTTTTCACGAATTTTATACCTCAATTGTGAAATTTACTTTGTAATAACACATATCTCGATTTTGGGCTGGTTTACAAATGCTTGTTGTCTATTCAGAATAAATCAATTCAACATTAAAATATATTTATATAAATAGTGATAGTTTAAATATATAAAGAGAAATAATGGACCGTTTAAAATATGAAACTAATTAGGAAAAAAACTAATTTGTTTATATGTATTTTTGGATTATTAATTATATTGCATTAAAAGAAAGAATGATATACAAAAGGAACTTAATTGGCTCTAAATATAAAAGAAAAAACATCAATGGGAAATTATGCAAATATAGAATAGTTAACAAATCAACTACTTGAATTATGTATAAAGTTCACATATTCATATATGTAAAATATTTCCTCTTAAATTTGTAGTTTTGTAATCTATATATATATATATAATATGATGTCTACAACTTCTTCTCTAACAATATGGCAAAATAAATCAGTCAAAATTGATGATATAAATAGATATAAAATTTTCACTTGATATTTGTTTGAAAGAAAATGCATTTGGATGTTAAATTGGTTATTATCTAAGTTATGTTTGAACTTAAAAAGCTTTTAGTAATAATAATATATTTAGAGTCTGTTTGGCTCAGCTTAAAAGCTGGTCAAACTGACTTAAAAGGTGGTTTTTGACTTATTTAGTTGTTTGGCAATACTCAAAATAACTTATTTTAAGTTAAAAAAAACTTATTTTAAGCCAAAAGTTAAAAGCTGGGGTAGAGGTGCTTTTTTTTTTTTTAGCTTATAAGCTGTTTTAAGTTGACCACATTTTTATCTTTTTGCTCTTAATATACAATCTCCAAATTATCCATATAACCCTAACATTTCTTTCTTCCATTTTTCCCTTTTCACGTTTGATATAACAACTTCAGCACTTTTATCCAAACGCATAACTGCTTATTTTTAAAATAAGTTTCAGCACTTTTAAAAGTACTTTTTTAAAGCTGCTTTTATTAAGCCCATCCAAACGGGAGTGTAATCTCATAAGTAACATTGGAAGAGAACGACGTATACACAATTTTATTCTATTAATTACTTCCGTTGAACCTTCGGCTCAACTAAAGCATAACAAAATAAAAAATGAAAAATAAATATATTAATAAACAATATGCTAAAAACAACATAAATAATAAATATTATGTAGATCGAAACAAAAAATAATAATAATAATATATCGAACAACAGATAATAAAATTGTAATATAACGGTCATATTAACAAAAGAAAACTAGATAACGTTCTAACTGCCTACTAAAATTTTTACCATAATACTCAACCTCCGTGTCTCCCGATCAAGAGTCATTTCCATCGATAAACTAAACTCCAGATAAATCATGTTTTGTCTGATCACTTATTTAAACACACTTTCGAAAAAAATTTAAAATAAAAGCTATTTGGGTCAGATGTGAATTTTCTAAACTATATGGGCTTATATGCTATTATTAGAATGTAATTTTTTCTATAAAAAAAAGGTCCCGCTCCGGTATTCGATCCTCCTCTCTCTCGATCTAAAAATCCCTTTCTTGGTGTTTGGTGTTTACCGTTTAGGGTTTATCAAAAAATTCTGCATAAACCCTTCTCAGTTCTCTCAATTTTGAAGCAATTTCAATTTATAAATCAAGAAGTCGGTACCCCAAGTTGAATTAGTCTAAAAAATCAGCTGTAAGTACTCATTTTCATACATTTTGGTTGTATATTTGGGGCATTTGGTGTTGTAGTTTTTCTTGTTAATGTAGCCTAATAGTTAAGGTTTTATGAATTATCAAGTGGGGTTGAGGAATCTTGAGGTGGGTTTTTGGTTTTGTTGAAGAAGTTGGTTGAGTTTTGGGTTCTGGGGTTCGCATTTTAAATCACAAAGTTGTGATTTTTGTTTTAATTTTGGGAAGAGCAAGGAGTTTACAAAGTGGGGTGGAGGAATATTGATGTTTGTATTTGATTTTGTTGAAGAATTTGGTTGAGTTTGGGTTCTGAGTTTCACACTTTGTGTTACAAAGTTGTGATTTTAGTTATGTTTTGGGAAAAGAGAGGAGTTTACCAAGTGGGGTGGAGGAATATTGAGGTTTGTATTTGATTTTGTTGAAGATTTTGGCTGAGTTTTGGGTTCTGGGGTTCACATTTTGTGTCACAAAGTTGTGATTTTTTTTTGTTTCTAGGAAAAGACACGAGTTTTACCAAGTAGGGCGGAGGAATATTGAGATTTGTATTTGATTTAGTTGAAGAATTTGGTTGAGTTTTGAGTTCTGGGGTTTGCATTTTACATCGCCCAAGTTGTGATTTTGGGAAAAGACCTGAGTTTACGAAGTGGTTGGAGGAATATTGAGGTTTTTATTTGATTTTGTTGAAGATTTTGGGTTCTGGGGTTGTCATTTTACATCACCAAGTTGTGATTTTTTTTTTCATTTTGGGAAAAGCCAGAGTAGTTTAGTAATTCATGTCTACTTGTATTTGGGGCAATTGGGGTTGTTCTTTACTCCTTAATGCAGCTTAAATGCATAGGGTGTTCATGAATTGCAAATGAGTGTGGGGATCTTGAACTGCATATTTGAGTTGTTGAGTTCTTTGTAATGTTACCAAGTTGTGAACTTTTCCTTTTAAAGGCACAAGTTTGAGCTGAGTGGTGAGGTTTTTGAGTAAAAGAAGCTATAAATCTTTTAGGAACTTGAATATGATCGTTGGAGGTAATGCCGAGGATAAAAGGGAGAAAGAGAGCACTGTTGATAATACTAGGGAAGAAAGAATTGGTACAGACGATTTTGGGCGAGCAGTATCGAGGACTGCGGTGGCACAGATATGTGAAAGTATTGGGTTTGAGATCTTCAATGAATCTGCTCTTGAATCGCTTGCAGACATTGCAATTAAGTATATACTTGACCTAGGGAAGACTGCTAATAGTAAAGCTAATATAGCTGGAAGAACACAGTGCAATGTGTTTGATATTATTCAAGGATTAGAGGATATGTGTGCCTCCACTGGTTTTCTGCGAGCATCGGAAGTGAACCGCTGTGGGTTAAGTTCTGGTATTGTTAGCGAGATGGTTGAGTATGTGGAATCTGCTGAAGAGATACCATTTTCTCAACCTCTTCCACATTTTCCTGTGGTAAAACAACCCAATTTGATACCCAGTTTTTTACAAATTGGTGAAACACCACCATTTAAGCACATACCTCCATGGTTGCCTGCATTTCCTGATCCGCATACTTATGTACGGACGCCCACGTGGAATGAGAGGGCATCAGATCCTCGAGCTGATAAAATTGAATTAGCAAGACAGCGAAGGAAGGCAGAAAGATCTTTATTAAATTTACAACAGCGATTGGTGTGCAATGGTTCAGCAGTGGCATCAACTTCTAGGCAGCCAGATGATGTTGGTATCACTTCAAGTGCTAGTAAAAGTGAAAACCCATTTCTTGCAAAACCTTTTCAAGCTGGTGAGAAAGACGTGGACCCAGTGGCTCTTCCAACTAAACTTTCTAGTGAGGTAGATGATAAAAACCACATTTCTTTGCTGGAAACGTTCTCCCCAGCAATTCAGGCAATGAAGGATGGGCTTTCTGAAACAGTAGATGGTACAGAGAAAACACTTCCGGACAAGAGGCCTGCTGTCTGTTTAGAGTTCAGACCTGGAAAGAAGGCCTTAGGCGATTCTTTGGATCTAAGGCTTTGGAAAAAGGGTTCAAGAAACGCTTCCTTGTTCCGGCGGGATGAAGACAGAGATGACAAGAAGAGGAGAGCTGAGTTAATACTGAGACAATCTAGGGAAAATCAGCAGGAGTTAACCCAGTTGTAAATTAGTTGGTTAGTTTGATGGGGTAGTTCTGTACCCTTTTCAAAACAGCAGCAATTGATTAGGTTTAGATAAAAGTCAGTCATACTGTAATTCTTCTGTGGATGTCACAGAGTCTGTTTGGATGTCGAGATGTAGTAACGTAGAGCATTTTTTTGAGGTTAGTCATTGTTCATTCTCCAATGAATCTATTTCAGTGAGAATCTTTTTTCCTTCTATATACTCACTCCTCTTGCTCACTCCCCTCCCAACCCCCGAGAAGAACACACACGCTCGCAGAAAAAAAGATTACACAGAAGAAAAGGGGGAAACAGAGTAGGAACACATGTTTTTGAATAACAATGGTGTTGGTCATGTATGTATTTCATTATTCAGTCTTTAATGCAGAAGTTTGGAAGTGGGGTTTTGATGGATGAAGCATGCAAGTGATGAGAAATGTCAAGCCTAGTTGTTTTGTTTTCTCTTGACATTTTTGTTTTCATCATTTCATACAAATTGGTAGTTGTTATTTGTGAGTGTGGTACTCAGGGACCAACAATAGACTCAAAACTATGTGTGTGTCTTACATGGCCATGACTATAAAATGTGTAAAGGATTTTCTATGTTTCAACATTTTGTTGTCAACTTGTTATCAATGTCTTGCTGCTTCATTGTCCAGACTAGCAGTTTTTGGAGTTCTCTTGGGTTCTTGTGGTGTTTTAACTTGTTTCATTCATAGTGTAAAGGTATGTTTTAAGGTTATTTATGAAACTCAAGGCATTCATTTTATCCATAGGCTATTGTAATTTGTATACAAGAAAAAAATTAGTTTATATGGATTTTTTTATATGATAAAATTGGGGAGAAACAGATTGTTTCCTTCATTTAACCAAAATAATGCGATAAATATCCTGCGTACATACCACTCTCCTCAGATCCCACTTGCGGGTCATACATGTCCTACGTTAGAGATGTCTAAACAGAAATTTCACAGCGAAAGATCGTTTTCAAACAACAGGTTCATGTCTGCATAGATAGAGAATAAATGCTAATAGACACTATGAGATATGTTCTGAAAATTCGAGTCTTTAACATACAAAACTAAAATTTAAGCAAGCAAAAATGAAAATGTGCAAACTGAGTGTCTTTTTTTCTGTCTGCTCTCTAACAATCAACGATCCACAGGTCGACTAGTGCTGCTCAAGTAATTGAATTAGTGTAATAGGAGAACTGTCTAAAACTATCCTCTCCAAGAACAGTCGCGAAAGATGGGTCTGGTCTGGAGGGTGGCCATCACTTCAACTTCAAATCGGTTTCCAGAGGAAATATTTTCCCGCGGTGATTAAAGATCATGAAATCCAGATTGGCAGGCAAAGCGACCACCCTGCATTGTAGAGATACGTAAGATACCCAAAAAAGGACATTGCATATACATCAAGGGCAAATGAACCGACTTCTGCTACAAATTCTCACTTGGCTATACATGAACTTCAAACAGTAGGACTACGTATGTGCTTTCACACAATTTTTTCTTTAAAATACTTGAAAGCAGGAATACTTTTCTACTTTAGTAAATGCCCTAAAAGATAATCTAAACTGTTACCTAGAATTTGAGGGACGGTGATGTAACTCTCAAAACAGGTTAGACAAGGAAAAACACATAAAAGCTTTCACTGAAGTTGTTATTCAGCACTGAAGTAAAATATTAGATGCCCTACAACCACAAAGACGCTGAACAAATGGTACCCATAACCCAAAGCCAACCCCACGATTCCAATTTCAAATACCAAGGTGACCAGACATTCCTCTGCCCCCCTCCGCTCTACTTTTCTTTCCTTTCAGCTACTGCAGAGAGCAAAATTATCCCCAAATCATGTAATGGTTTATCCCCATTATAGGGTCTTAGGAGGTAGAAATAGGTATAGTGTCAAATACAAGTCATAACAGAACTCCTTTTCATTCTACCATTGTTTCTTTGGCGGCAAATACAGGTTTACTTTAGCAAAATAGTGAAACAAACCCATTACCTCCATTACACAAAATTTAACCAATTCAGCCGTTTCGTCTAGTACTAGCTTCTGCATTGAGGGATTACTAACAATGAAACACTTGGACGTTATCATCCCAAAATACCAAGTTAATATCGAACTATATTTTCTAACTATAAACTATGCTTCCCATAATCTCTCTGCGTCAAGTTTTTCTTCTATATATTGCTTACCCAAAATCACTAAGAAGAAACCTACAAATTCTAGTCTTTTGTTGATTCACTAGCAAGAAATTATCATCGTGACAAAGAAAAACAACCATCTGGTCATCTCCACTGGGTGTTATGGAGTATAAGCGACGGTTTACATGCAGTGTACGGATATTGATAAAGAAGTTAGTTATAACTCCTACTACATCAGCATAATGGTGACAGAAAGGATTCTGGTAGTTTGAGGAGAGAAGGATTAAACAGGTAAACCAAGGACATATTGAGACTCGTCCAAAGAAAAGTCAAAACTAGTGAATATATTAAATAGGAGGAGCGTAAATATCATGTTTCTGGTATCCACAAGAGACTGGGTAAATAAAAAAAGAATCCTAAATAAAAAAGAAAATACATGTCTTTCTAATGAGATGTGATCTGTCGAGGGTTAGATGAACTAAGCTAAGTTGACAGGGAAAAAAGTCGAGGGATCAATAGCAGAAGTCATAATTTGCGGTATTCCTAGGTAGATATAAGTAGGAACGGGAGAACACATTGACAAACTATGATTCAAAAAATAAAGTTTGTAGATATAGAGAAAAGTAATGGTAGGATTATCAAATGGTAAAGTAAAGAATCAACACCACCAGTTTTTAGTGTCTATATTCAAAACAGAAAGCAAATTTTCTATACTTCAAAACTGGATTAAAAGGAGACAAATACTAAATTTTGGAAAGATATAGGTATGTCCAAGGATAAAAAATGATCAACATATCCTTATTAGGGGAAATCTGATGGGAGAGATCATGGTGTTGACTGTTGACAAAGTATATGGAGATATTGTTGCAGTAACAAAGAGTTACCCGGTATCTCTGTCTGTGGGAGGCAGGTACTCTGTGGAACAGTTAAGATGCGTGTAAACTCGCCCAGGCACCATAACTATACAAACAAAAAATTGATTTGGTACTAGAAATGAAAATGACAATGTTATTTACAGGTTTCCTAACTTATGTTTAGTTTTAGTTAACACTTGCACCTGAAGGGACAAAGGTTGGTCAACAACCAACCAAACTTATACTTCTCTGAACAAAAGGGGAACTGCACTTGATAACATTTAAAAGTAGGTAAAGTCAAATAGACTTCATTTCTACTAAAAGAAAATGTGCAGGCCACAAATATGAATAGGTCGTCACTGGGAGAAGCTTTAACCACCCAAAAGAGACGGGTGACACCAGATGTGTAGTGGCAGGCACGACAAAAGAAGAAGAGCTGCAAGCACAATGATTCTGTGGTGGATACTAAACAGTCAAACCAAAACACATTTAAAGACAAGTGCTTAAAGAAGGGAGCATCGGAGTTAGAAGCTAATACAGTTATCCAGAGGAAAAAAATGAGAAGTTGCATTGGAAAGTAGCATCTAGCTATATCTAAAAGTCTAAGACATTAACCACAGTAATTCTGACACAGGAATGGTGCAGGGCAAGGATACGTAATAAAATGGAAATTATCAACAACAGAGAAGTCAAGGATAACTTTAAAGATTCACATCCATGACCAAAAGAAACATTAGCTCACTCTAAGCCTTTTGTCCATTGAAGTTGAGGTATCCTTGTAAAGGATTGGAAGTGCCATAAAGAAGTCGGAATGGTATAACTCACAAAGCTACGAAATTTTGTTTGCAGTAGGCAACAATAACAAAGAAAGATGCAAAATGAGTAGAGAAAGAGTTTCTTAGTTTTGAATTTTGATACATAAAAATGAAAGTGATATTCAACGTTGTCTGAACTTCAAGAAAAGAATGATAAAGTAGACATTTAGGGATATTACAAGGGTGACAGAGAACATGTTAGACCACAAAGGACGCTATATGCAAGAAAAGTGATGGAAATTTATAGAGGTTATATTTTTGCTAAATCAAATCACAAAATTGATAAAAATATATTGGAAGAGAAGGAGGATTTCCACATAATACTCATTGGCCTGGCGCGACTTCTAAACTAGCCGAGGGGCACTTTGTCCACGAGGTAAGCCTAGCTTTTCATTAACTTAGAGAAAGAAACTGATATAGTGCTAGAAGAACTCCTTTGTGAGTTCTTAAGAAGAACAAAATATATATAACAGTATAACACATGGAAGATATGAGCAAGGGAACATTGACCACTGTGAGATGGTGAGAATAGATCTTCCCATAACAGTGGATTTACACCAACTATCTATATTCCTACAAGTCCCTAGAAATCCAAAATTTTCTATTACTGCAAAACAAAGAAAAAAAACAATAAAAATACAAGAACCCCAATTAAAAAGAATAAATTAAGTACCTGTTTTCCTCAGATTGAGGGTGGATTGACTTGAAATTTCCAGGGGCAGCCATTGCAGCCCACAAGCATAACACTAAACTAACTATCAATTCGATAACAACCTGCACATTACCCAATACTTTAGATCAATCATTACCACATCACAACATACCCACTATAATCCCACAAATGGAGCCAAGGAAGGGTGATGTATGCACAACCTTACCCCTATACTATGAAGGTAGAGAGGTTGTTTCCAATACACCTTCGGCTCAAGCAATCATATCAAAAATCAAACATGTAAAGATAATACTGTAGTGAAGAAGCCATGTTGAAAATAATTAATAAGAGAACAAGTAGCGACAACAAACAACACGATTTAACAACAAAACAATTAAAAATAGAATAATCATTACCACATCACAACAACAACATACCGAGTATAATCCCACAAGCGAGGTCAGACTATTTCCGATAAACCTTAAGCTCGAGTAAACATATCAAAAATAAAGTATGTAAAGGAAATACAATACAACAGCAAATTTACACAATTGAACAACAAAAATTTACTTCTTGATTGAACAACAAAAAAATAAGAAAAGATCAATCACTACCACATCACATACATATAAAAAAAATTCAACTTCTTGTCAACTATAAATAACTCAGCAGATTCAACAATAAAGGTGAAAAATGAAAATTTACATCAATGGGTGGTCCAGAAAACTCCTCCTCAGTAATCTTAAGCAAAGCCCTATCTGAAATTGAACAAAAAAAAAGAATCTTCAAACTGATGCCGCAAAAAAAAAAAGGTAAAAAAGGGAACAAAAACCTAAGTGGATTACATTGGATTGTGGAATAGGTAGCATGAGATAGAATTAGAACGCCGATGACGCCAACGAGGAAACCGGCACCCATCTTGGTCGGAGAATAGATCGGCGGCCGGTGAAGAAGATTTTTGACGGCGGAGATCAAGTAAAAGTGAGCTAAATCTGCTTTAGCTGGTTGTACTTTGAAGATTTAGCAGCGTAGATCCGTATTTCTATTCGGGTCGGGTACTTACCCGACATTATATTTAGTCCAAAGAATTTCGAGATTCAGATTTTTTTCTATTTGATTCTAATTTTTTCATATATACTTTTTAAATAATAAATTATATTCAAATTCGCGATTAAAATTAAATTGTTCAACAATTGAAATTTTGAACAATATCATATAAATTACGAGAGTAATAAGTAATACATTGAGGGAGGATTCTGTAACTCTTAATTCTTGAAGGGATGTAAATGTATTGTCTCATATTAGAGAGGGACATTAATGCAAATTTCTTCTTAAAACTATATAATAAAAAAAATATGTATATATATTGTCTCTACACATTTTATCTTCATTCAACTTGTCACTCTTGTTAGCCATTTCAGGTAAGTAATTTGCTAATTTTTGCATCATTTTTTAGTTGTATTGATATACTTACTATATTAGATACTGTGTTTTCAAAAAAAAATTTGGGGGTACCCCTTGCCAACGAAAGCAAAGATTTTGCTTTTGGGTCGAGCTCGTTGCAGCGGGCTTGCCTAGCGTGGGTTTGTGATTTGCAAGCTATTGCATAGATTTACCCGGTGCGCACCAAAGAATAGCGGCTACAGTTTTTCTTGTTATCGGAAAAAAAAATTGGGGGTAAGAAAGGGGATTCCGGGAAAGGAGAATTTAGATAATCAATCAATTAAACTACTAAGATTCTTCGTAATTTTTGTTTATTGTTCATATGAAAAATTTGATATTTTTCTTGCAGTTTGTAGTTCAAAAGTTTGATTCATAGTGAAACAACAAAAGGATGAGTTATGTTCTGGAATTCTTCTTAGGGTACACTTTACCTAGAATATCAAATTTCCACAATGGTTGTACAAAATTTCATGATTTGCAACAAATTAGACTGCGTTTATCGTATGGGAAATGTTCTGCAGTTCGAAAATGTAAAAAGATTCGATTTTTACGACAAGGTTAGTATGAATTAACTTGCTGTCAAAGAAGTCGAAAATCTTGTAATCCTGTTATAAATGGTGTTGTCAATTTGCTTGTTTTTTTTTTTCAGCTTTAAATTTGGAGCTGATTGATCATGCTGATTTGCTTTCATTTCCGAATGAGGTACGTTGAGTAATTTTTTTTCGTTACGTTTAATGAGAAGGTGTAATACATAAACATACACTCAAACTTAGTCTCAGCTGGCAACTAAGCACATTCTAGACACCTCAACTCGTCTTCACTATGTGACACGGTGATTGTTCATTTGTTAAAGCTTCTTACACTAGAAACTGATGTAGGATTTGATCTGATAGCTAAAATTTCGACCAGCTCGTATGCATATTTAATTGGGAATGTAAAAAAGCATCAGAAACATGAACGTTAACGTGACACATTTATTGTTTTTTCATGTGCCATTCAGTGTGCTGTCTGTTCTTCTTACTCAGACAAGAATCGAATTTTAGGCTGAAGCTTGTGATGGGAGAGGAACAGATATCTTACCTTACGTGCAAACTGTTAGAAACTTCCCAGAGGAGGAGCTAATCGGAAAAGTTGTCATGGTCAGATTGGACTTGACCATCGTACTAAGGGAGCAGAAGAAACAGCAGTCTCCAGCAGCTCGCGTAATTTCAACCATCAAATATCTACACAAAGCTGGGGCAAAATTAGTTCTGTTAAGTAGCTGGAGTTTGAGAGCTGACTCGCGGCTTCTCAAATTGGAATATGTTGCAGGTTTAAAAAGTTCTTACTTTTTACTTATTGTTCATGTTGTTTCTCCCCATCTGTTAACTTGGGCTTAGCTTCCCAGAATACAGTGTTAGAAAGCGCAAAACGCAAATAAAGTGTGAGCCTTGATGAAAAAAAGGCTCAAAGAGAGAGAAAATACAAATATATATGTTCCGTCCAAGACTAATAATTATAAGCATGAATGACAAATATATTATATGAACAAAAAACATGAAAAATAGATATATGATAAAGTGTAATATTAGTGATTTAGTGTCGCCTCTTCAAAAGAGGCTGCTAATTGGCAAGTAAAAGTATGTCTTAAAACCTTGATCAGGACACTGAACCGCATATTAAGCGACGCGAAGCACTCAACACACTTTGAGCCTCGCTTCATGGCTTAAGTGCATCTTTGAAAACACTGTCAGAGTATGAAAAACCTACCTAGGCACAATATTCTAGGCAATGATGAAGGGCCGGCATACATCTAGTTTTTACTTTAATGTTTTTATGTTCCAACAAAACATGTTTTAAATGGAGTTTAATTGATCTGGATAATGTGTTCTTCAGAACTTTTATCGTCGGAACTTGAACTAAAAGTAATACCAGTGGATCTTGGTTCTGGATTTGAGCAGTCCCTGAGGGAAGACAGACATAAATCTTCCATCCTTCTTCTTGAGAACCTTTCTCAGTTTAAACAGGAGCAAGCCAATTGTTCAGAGTTTGCACGACGCCTATCATCTGGCGTGGATATCTTTGTTAATGAAACATTTTTCCAATCACATAAGATTCTTGCATCAAATGTTGGTATTACTGGCTTCTGCTATGCGTCCATTGCTGGATTTCACTTTGACGAGCAAATGTCTCAACTGAAGAAGATAATCGAGATGAACAAGAGGCCCTATTTTGCAATAGTATGCACCCGTGAATCTAAATCTAAGTATTTTTCAAGTTCTTGATTAAAATGAGAACAGGACTTTTCTGGTTCACATATTGCAAGTGCTAATTTGAGATGCAATGCAGGTCGGAGGTAATCTCGCTGGGAAAGCAGTAGCCTTGCTATTTTTGGCATCTAGATGTGACGGCTTAGTGTTTATTGGCAATGCTGCATTTCAAATAATGCATGCTTTTGGATTACCTGTTCCTATGGAATTGGTGGAACAAGAATCACTAGAGGCAGCCCGTGTGCTAGTTGAGGCTGCAAAGGCAAGAGGAGTACAAATCATATTACCAAAAGACTTTTGGTGCATCAATGATTATTATCCGTCGCGGATGAAGATTTTTCCTGCTAATCGTATCATTGATGGTAAAGTTAAATTCTTAAATCTTCAACCTAGCCCCAAGGTTTGCATTGTTTCATTTGCTAGATTAAGGACTAAATGGACAAGAGATTGCTGAACAATTAAAAAAG
Organism: Solanum lycopersicum; assembly: GCF_036512215.1. Taxonomy (NCBI): domain Eukaryota; kingdom Viridiplantae; phylum Streptophyta; class Magnoliopsida; order Solanales; family Solanaceae; genus Solanum; species Solanum lycopersicum. The sequence goes on along the minus strand of NC_090808.1, from coordinate 2,096,051 downwards.
TGAAAATATATACTCCCTCCGTTTCAATTAGTTTGTCTGGTTTTGACTTGACACGGAGTTTAAGAAAGTGAAGAAGAGTTTTGAGTCTTGTGTCATAAATAGAGATATGTAGAATGTACCAAAATGCCCTTTAATCTCATGATCTTAAACATGTCATGTGGAAAGTTTAGAATTAAAGAGTTGCACGTAAGGCAAACAAATTGAAATGGATGGAGTAACAAACTTCATTTCCTGGCTATTGGCCCGTCTCAGTCTATTTGCACCATTATTGGACCGTCTCTGTAGTATTTACCATTGGGATGATAGTTCCTAATATATTTAAGGATTTCAAATGTTTTTCCTTAGGATGGAAACCTGTTGATGTTGGACCTAACACATTGGGGGAAATGATCTCCGTGCTTTCGAGATGCAAGGTAATCTCTGAAGTTCCTTCTGCTGAAGATTAGTATTAGAAGTGCTTGCTCAATTTTGAGGTCTCCGTTTGGTGTTCTTTGACTAGTTTGATATGAGTGAATAGAATCTGTCTTGTCATATTGCAATGGTAGGTTTAACCTTTGATTTGCGTCTATGAAATTGGTAATTTCTGTGATCTTATCATTTAATCTATTCTGTGGAAACAATATATGCTCAGAGAAGTATGTTTTCATTGTTTTTTCAGAAAATTTTGTGGATTGGAGCTGTAAAGTTCAGCTCATCACATCAAGAATCTGCTGGAGCATCCAAATTAGCTGCGATGCTTTATAATCTTAGTCAAATGAACTGTGATCTAATTGTGGTTGGCAAACAGGCATGTGAGACGTTTATTGGGAGATCAAGGCACGTTACAGCTGATATGATTGAAAATGCTTCCATTGTCTGGGAGTTTCTGAAAGGGAGAAAGCTTCACGGGCTCTTGGCACTAGATAGAGTAAGCCTTTTCTAACTCAACATGCTGTGTTAAAGAAATTTTAAAATCCTGAAACACATTGTTAACAAGTAACAACCATCCCACTTGTCTTGGATCCAACTTCCTCAAGTTTTCTAGAATGAAAAGGAAATCGTATTAATAGAAAAAAGGAGGTAGATACATGGATAACGACAGAGATTTCATTGAATAAAAAATGATACAAGAATTAATAAGCTCATCAATAACCCCTCCAATTCACATCTTAACTAATGTTTACAACATTGGCCGCGTGTTATGTCAACAACAACAAATTACCAGTGTAATCCCACAGGTGGATTCCGGGGAGGGTGATGTGTGCTCAGTCTTACCCCTACCTTGTGAAGATAGAGAGGTTGTTTCCGATGCCTCTACTTTATGTAATGAGGAAACTATGACTATTCTCATTTTAAGTGGAGCGTACTAGCTGGGGTGGTAGAATCATATATGTTGGGAAATATTTACTTAGAGTAGAGTAATAATACCAGGTTTGGAGTCTTTATTCCTGATAAAAGATTTACTGGCTTGCCTCCACTACGACTTCTTTTCTGTATAACTGCATGACATGCATTGCACGTTTTTCCCCTGTTTCCTGTCATCTAAGTACTTCAATACTCAATTGAAGTGCTGCTAATCATTCACATGGAACTTGACTTTGAACGTGCCAACTAATATACAAAGTATGCTTACCATAGGTGTATGTTAGCTTCAGAACTAATTGAGTGTTTGGTGTTTGTGCAGGCATATCCATTTAAGTTGAATTGGGATGCTTTATATGCCAATACAACCCTACCTCTTGTTGTTGACGTAGGAAGTGGTAAATCTCTCTTTTCCCTGATTCAATCTTTCTATAAATCTATCAGATCATTTGTGTTTGAATGTGTATAGTCATTTGTTACGCCAATAACAACTTCATATTTACAATGAATCCACTAATTTCCCTATCTGGGAGCAATGAATCCAGTGTTTCCCCGGTACTCGTGAAGGAAGCTTACACCCCCTAGTTTCTCTATTCATATATTTACAAATCAGCCGTATAGTTTAAACCAAGCAATGTCTGTGCTAGACTTTCAACTACAAGAACAAGTATACTTCAATCTCAGGCTAGCTGGGGACTTGGGGTTGGTTATATAAATCCTCAATTTTCATTTCACTACATGGAGCTCTATGAAGACCACCTTTCTCATGTTATCCTCTACGCTTGCTATTTGCACCTTCTATAGGGTGTGACCATTTCTGATCTTATATGACCGCATTCATCTTAAGTCTGCATTTCCTACAACACTCATTTTGCTGATATATTGGGCCTTAGAAGCCCAATTTTTGTTCCTATGAAACATTGTTGGTCTTACAATCATTTCATAGTGAGAGGGAGACAACCACCTTATATTAACAAATAAAACTTTTAGTTATATTTTTCCATTTCCTTAGCTTTAGCTAACATATCAACACGACCACGCTGTTGTGCAGCATTTAAGGACACAATTAGTTCTTACTTCTCACAGATGAAAGCATAAAATTACAGGCAACGGTTTATTTCTGACCAGAATGGCAAAGATGCGGAAGGATTGGAACTTTCTTGGACTGGAGAGAAATGAAAAGGTTTTAGTCTTATGCAGAATGTTTCATCTGCTGCTTCCTGTTTTTTCAAAAAAGAAATCATGTTCTAAGTGTAACAATTTTGACTTTGCGTTTTTCCAGTTGGTAAGACGTTGTCTTGATCATGTTTCTCAATCTGGCATGACAAATGGGTACATGCTGTCCTCCCTACATACTTGTATTATAGAAGCAGATAGTCATGTATTATCTGTTTTCTGATTTTGTGTTTTGTTCCTAGATACTTCATAGCAACGAATGCCACATCAACATTCCGATCCATTGTTTCCAGTTACCCTGGTGATCTTGTGCTTGTGTCAATTCAGGTAGGTAGCATTTTGTTGCTTCTTTTGAATAGAATCTTAGATACATATCGAAATGCCATGGTCAAGACTGGCCACGCATTTGCTTATACGTTAATAACACGAAACAATCAAGTTTGACATATATTTAGTTGCTTTAAGTTTCAAAAAAATAATCTTAACTTTCTTAAACACTGCGTCAAGTCAAAACCAGGCAAACAAATTGAAAGACAGAGAGAGAGAGAGAGTAGTAAAGAGTATAGATGAATAACTTTTTGATGCTTACGGATGTGTTTGGAGATACAATTTGATATGACGATGTAATTATGATTACATCGTTACAACTAATGCAACATTCCTCGCAACTGCAGTGTCCAAATCCAGATTTCAATAGAACAGAACACCGATGGAGGATGGTGCAGAGATCATTAGTTGAAGCAATAGCAGACTTAGTAGCTCCTGATGGGAAGGTATGATAAGTGCAGCTCTCTGGTGCTATGCATTTGCGTCTCGTGTTGAATTGTTATTCTGTGTGATTGATATTCTTCATCAGATAGCCAAAAGTAGCTCGGGCTGATATGTTTAGCGTGAGACGAACAAAAGATCATTTCATGAGAGAAAAGAAGAGTACTAAGTACTAACACAAGTCTGTTGTCTTAAACACAGGTATTTCTCCAATCTGATGTAAAAGAAGTTGCAGTGAGAATGAAAAAAGAGTTTATGAATTATGGCAAGGGCAAGCTCACAGTAATGCACGATTCGGAAGATATCACAAGTCAGCAAGATGGATGGCTGAACGAAAACCCCTTTGGCATTCGATCAGATTGGGAGCAACATGTTATAGAACGTGGCGCTCCTATGTACAGATTACTGCTATTGAAATCTTCATCTTCTGGTTGAGATAGTTACAACAGGGTGGATTATTCAACAAACAAATTCCCCGAGGTAAAATTCATGCTACAGCTTTCAAGTTAAGTGACTTTCTGAGAGAAGAACTCTTAGTTGAGTGACCATCTGAGATATTATCACGCGTTTTGGTTACCAAACAGATGGTCTCGGAGTTTGAACGCAGATGGTCTCGGAGTTTGAACGGAGAGTGTGAAAAGAAACAGGAGCTGAAACATAGTACCAAAACTAACCATTGGCACCAAAGTGAGAGAGCTCAGGTAGGAAAACATAAACAATTAGGAGATTCATTTCACTATCTTTTTAAATTAACATGATTGAGTTCATTTTCTGATCTTTTTGTTCAAACAAAAGTCGAGTTGATTTCTCAGACGATCACTCAACTTATAGTTATTACCTCAAAAAGTCACCATTGTTGAAGAAAATTGACTTTATGAGATAATAACTCGATTAATTGAGTAACCATACGAGAAATCAACCCAACAAAGGTTTAAAACTAATTTCTGATTGCAGGTTTTGCTCGGTATATTGCAGTAATCTGAGTATAGCAGAAAATGCCAATAAGTTGGATGCTAATTGAGGGCTACTAAAATAAACCAGCAAGCAGAGGCGGAGTTAGAATATTGTATACAAATTTGAATGACTTCTGTAGCTTATGCTACTCGTATAAATATTTAATTGTGAACCCTGTTACTAAAACGAGCTTCGATTCGATCACAATCTTAGAACATGTAAATTTTAAATTTTGGTTTCGCCTTGTATTATAATAAAGAAAGATGGATGGATTTCCATTGGAAGTGTTATTTAGTGGTCTGAATTGGATTGAGAATGATGAGGTCTCAAGTTAAATTTTTGTAGAGAAAAAAATATGAGGTGGTTTCTTTTCATCTAAGGTTTGGTGGACATAGATACTTGATACAAGTGCCAGTGGAGATAGTAGGTACCTCGTGCAATTAATCGAGGTGTGCACCTTCTGTTCTCGACAAAAAAAAAGCATCTTGGGTAACATTTGTATGTATATATTTACAACAAAGACGATTTCACAACATACAAATGTTGAAAACTAATTGATAAAACCACAAAAAGCAAAATTGATGACCTCTTTAGCCCCCACACAAAGGTAATGGGGATAAGGTCTGCGTACATCTGACCCTCCCCAAGTTCCACTTGTGGAATTACATTGGATATGGTGTCGTTTGGATATGGTGTTGTTGAAGGAAGGGATCTCTTACCGATATAAATAATGAACACATTTAGTCTTGCACAGCATACAAGTGGGGTGCCAACTCAACGAGCCACAAGTAATCGATTCTAGAGACATTACGGACATAACTATGGTTAGTATGAACCAGTTCATTGAAAACTATACACTCTGGCTTGGCTCGGAACAGGACAGAAGACGGGTGTATTTGCACAATCAAACCACTTAACGTCACCCTGCCAGTAGATAGTTAAAATGAATGTCAGATATGGGAACGAATAGATGATATGTCAAAGAACTCCAAACAGATACACTAATTGATGCCGGACTAATAAAGCCACTAATCTTAACCTGTATGCACCATCAGGCTGCTTCATAGCTGCTTTAAGAAAAAATGAGGCAGCAAGGCATCTGCGGAGGAGAAGTGTATCATCTTCACAAGAAGTGACGCGAAGACCCATTTGTTCAACATTCCTCACAATTTGACTGAAACATAGGTAGAAAGCTTAAGATTTTTCACTCACTCAAGGACCCGGACAAATGAGAAGAAGCGGCAAGTACATTATATAACAGTGAAATATGACGAGCATGAGCATAAGAATGTAACACATAAAAAAAGAAGAGTTAATGGTCAAACACTGAACGGTAGGAAAAGGGAACAACTGATACTTCAGATGTGTTTTGAGAAATAGTCGGTGATAGTTCAGTAGTAAAAGTGAACACCTGATAGTTCAAGTAAGAAAACTGGCAAAAACGTGAATGTGTGTGTTTTATCATTTTCTCTAAAAGAACTGTGGAGGTAGAAATAATCATAAAGCAGAACAGAATAATATTTCCTTGAAGTTGAAGTACATAATGCCTACCTGTGGATATCACGAGCATGTTTTAGAGAGCGACTGTTAATATAATTATCCTTGCACCATTTTCTAAGATTCTTTTCAGCTTTTTCTTCACTGTGTACCATCTTGTTCTTTTGAAAGAACTCATCAGCAGCACGGTATACATTAAGCAATGTCAGATGATCCCCCTCTGGACTTGCAAAGCTTTTCAATGCGTTTCGTGACTGACAACCACAGGTAAAATTATTCAGACTGTTTTCGAATTATATTACATGCCAAAATTAGTATAACACATCAACAAAGTCAAAGGTGACTGCTAAGTGGAAAGATAACACAGGAAAAAGAAAAGCCAATAACACGGGACGACAACAGTTGCTAAAACTGCACGCAAAATTCTTCTTCAGTCCATTCACCATTTCATGGCACCCTATTAGCTTGTACTTAACAGACAGATTTTGAAATTTAAAGAAAAACGAAACTAGAACAGCTAAAACGACATGAACAATTTTTTATCTACTCCAATGGTTAGATAATTTAAAATATTGAAGGTAAATTTTGTCGATCGATCGCCGGAATCAACATTATAAGAGTTAAGGGAAATGTCTCTCACGAATTCAAAAGAGGGTCGAGCTTTAAGCTCTACACCCTATTCATCAACTAGACAAACTTATTCAAAGCCTGTAAACTGAAAAGATTTATATTTGAATGTTGGAGCATGAAACTGATCTATGTCTCTTTAAATAAGTAATGGACCTCCTAATCTCATACTAGACAATATTATAATGCACGACTTTCAAGGGCCAGGAAACTGACGGGCATAGAAGATCCTAACCAAGACAGCTTACTTATCACCAGACAAGCTGCAAAGCTTTTAAATTCAGGCCCGTCTAGTGGTTCGCCAAAGATCTCCTAACTTTCTCCATAATGATTATCTGTAAGCGAAGCTTTCTCATGATCGGGAGATAGGCGGATGGTGTCCAGCAAAAGTATGTTTTTTTAATTAAAAATGGAAGGTTCAGTATACGATGCTATCTTAAGAGCTGGATGCAATAAAACAGTTTGACACTCATTGGACTTATAGAAAGAAAATATTTACTACAATCCTATGTACATGTTTTGGGGGGTGGGAGGTGGGGGGATGGGGGGGGGGGGGGGTAACAACAAGCTAGCACAAAGGACTACCTCTTCCAACTTTTCACGTGGTGCATAGAAAATAGATTCCACTGAAAGCATTGCAACACAGATCAACATTTCTTTCAAGCAGCCAAATTGGCTAGCAATAATGAGAGCCTTAGAGTAGACTGGATCAAGGGGTAGCCTGGCCATTTGACGTCCAACATCTGAAAGTTTATTATCTTCTGTTACGGCACCCAATAAGTAAAGAGACCACAATGAGTTGACTACAGCAGTCCTGTTAAAGAGAAGCAAGGAAGGAATTATAGTCAAGGATGAAAACAATAATTGCACGACAATATCCAAATTCTGAAAATGACTGCATAATCAGTAATGTGATAACGCATGCAGGGGGTGCAACGTTCTGCTCCATAAAGTAAAGGGCAGCACAAACGTTAAGCTGTTGTTGAGTATCTTGCTAGTTTTTTCTCTTCTTATAAACAGTCGGATCACTTAGTGGAGGGGGTATTACATAAGTTAGCTCTATAAGAAGAAGCAACGATTTGCCAACAAATAAGTAGATTTCATAGGTCTGATGATGCTTCAGTTTCACAAGGAAAGTGCAGGTTTCCAATTATACAGATTTAAGTAAATATAGGATGGATGCTCTCCATTGTGCTTCATTAATTTAACAAAACATGAAATGGATTTTATACATAATATATGGTGAATTAAGTAAAACATGTTCAGTGAAATGATGCAGTACCACCATGCAAGAGATAGATACCAATTAATGGTCAAACACGTGCGACACAAACTTGAGTCATGCAAATAGGACAAAATATTGGGGGTTAAGAATTAATAGAAAGGCATCATATATGCTGATAGCGAAATATATATGCAAAATGCACTGAAAGACTTGTCTCTCTCATTTGGGTAATCACCTGTCTGGTTTTTCAATGAAGTCAAAGTTGATGACATCATCAATGCCTAGAGCCTTGAGCTGCAATACAACATTTGAGAGGTCACATCTCTTAATCTCGGGTAATGTAGAATCTGTAAGTTTCTCAAAGAAACTTTCTTGATATAAACGATAGCATTTCCCAGGTCCATCACGTCCTGCACGTCCACTACAAAAATTCAAGAAATTAGCCCTTGATCTGATATTTAACAGATAATATAACCAAAATAGTAAATGTCTGTTATCCATTTCCCTCCTGTATATATAAATCCTACTGCATTGGTTCAACTTCTCGATCACCATTGTCCCATGGATTTTACTTCAGAGGCTGCACCCAGGACTTTTTAAGTTTAACCTTGTCTCTATTTTTATTGTACGCAACTAAAGTATCTACCAGCTACCTCCTACTCCCCACCAATACAAGTACCGGATAACTCTGCCCGCCAAATAATAGGTACATGGAAAGAATACGCTACTTTTATCGATTGCAATTTTCAAATTTTAAGCTTCTATCTGTAACCAGAAAAAGAATCCTCCTCTACAATTCCTCTGCTTTGAAAAGATATTATGCTTACAATTACAATCCTCCTATTCCCTATGTTGATCTCATCAATATTATGTTGGCCCTTTGAAGTATATTAGTACCTAAGTGGCAGATACAGATCCAAGATAAAACAAAAACTTCAAAGCATAAGTACATCCCAGTACATATCCTTAGCCTATCCCACATGTCAAATATGATTAATGCAAAGTAAGAAGAAAATTATGGTTCAAACCACCATAATTTTTAAAAGTTGGACAAAAGATGCCTTTGAATGAAGTTAGTTGAGGAAAGGAGGTGATTTAGTCAATGTGTATTGAGACTTAAATGCACCTGGAAGCACCCTACCTCCTTTGAAGAGCTTGAGCTTTAGATGTTGTGACAATGATCAATGAATCAACTCCCATCTTAGGATCATATGTTCGGGCTTTCACCAGTCCAGGATCCACAACATACCTAATACCAGGTATTGTCACTGACGTCTCAGCAATATTTGTTGCTAGTATCACCTAAATATGAAATGAAAGAATTAAAATCTGATTTTAGTGGACATAACTTGCCAACTCAGAGCAATTACCAAATATTAAGCCTTGAAAACTTCATGTCAAGCATACCAGTGAAACTAGATAAAGAACTTATTAGCATTATTATAAACATAGCCAAATAATAAAAATGCACATTCACAATGCTAAGCTTTGTAACAAATACAAGGCTACAAGCTAGCACATAACCAAACTTTATTTACCTTGAGAAGATAACCAAATAAATGTTTCTATAGGTCAGGTATTAATTTCATATATATTTAGTGTGTAGGTAGAAGTTTCTAAAATTAGTACACAAAGGGATGCACCGGTATAAGCTCAACCAAAGAAAGAAAACATTGCATACTAACAACTAACCACCCATACGCACCTACCCTGGAGAAAAATAAATTGACCTTATGTTTATCCCCAACTGACATACAAGTGCAAGGATCCGGCACCTCAGAAGGTTACTTGCAATTTTTGTGGTGTATTTGGAGAATTCACGTGAAATACCCACACACCAAAGTGACACCCGCTGAACATAACCGTACAAGCCAAACCATGGCATCTACGTGGAATGCAGATATTTCTAGGACAATGATACTCATATGTACTACGTTATGCAAAAGTAATGGAAGGAATTCATAAAACAACTGGCCGAATATCAATTAGAGCTATAAAGTTTCATGAAGTGGTAGAAATGGAACTTGTTTTCCTTTATGGAATGAAGTGAATTAACCTAGTTTTCAAGAATCATTTCAATTCCGTAGTCACAACATTTTGACAAGTGGCTTATTCCTTTGAAAAACACTGCAACTCAGCTTTGTCTTTTTTCAGACAGATGATGCAAGATGAATTCAAAGTTCAGAGTAACTTTTTTTTCACAAAGGATGTCACACACAATTATTATATTATCCTATAAACAATTCAATGGAGTTCATATAATTCATGCTTTACACACAGACCTAAATGCAACCCCAGATATAGACAAAAGGTAAGTACATCCATGATCCATCTCAAAAGTTCAAAAAATAAGCTATCCAAAGAAACAAATCAACCTTACGATATCCAGCTGGTGAAGGCATGAAAACCCTCATTTGCTTCTCAGAGGGAAGTGATGAGAATATGGGAAAAGTTAAGAGTTTCCTACTGCATTCGGGTAATTGTCGGAGACGTTCATGGATAAGCCTCTCAACGGATTCAATCTCCTCTTGACCAGTAAGGAATACAAGCACATCACCAGGTCCCTCCTCTAGATGTATCTAGCAAAACAAGTTGGAGGAATGAACAGAACATAAGACATTCAACAACATCACAAACTATAAACTTGACTAATCGAACCCTCAATGCTACTTGAAACATTAAACTTAGTTATGTAAAAGGCCAATATAGTAACAAATCCATCTAGGAGCTGATAAATAATATACTATGAGAAAGCAACAACAAAGGCACAAAGCTGCTGTGCTTTTGTGAAAATTTAATGACACTGTCGATCAGTTCAAACTCTTATTTGTGAAGCAACAAGATAAATGTAAAAACCTGAAATATAGTAATCAAAGCTGCATCTATGCAATCTGTCTCAGGCTTATGGGTGTAGAATATATCGACAGGAAACTGCCGTCCCTGAACATGAACAGCTTTTGCACCACCAAAGTACTCTGAGAAAACTCGTGCATCCATACTGGCGGACATGATGATCAATTTCAATGGGTTGTGCTTTTTCACTTGACATGACTTCAAAATACCGTCATTCTGATTGTCAACCCTTTCCTCCAGGGCATGCCCGTTATTAGAATTATTATGATCAGTATTTACCACTCCGTTGATAGATTTTGACCTTGCTTTCTGTACATTCTTTAACAGTCCAAGCAATACATCAGTGTGGATAGTCCGCTCGTGCGCCTCATCAACAATAATAACAGAATACTTGGAGAGGTATGGATCCAATAATGCTTCCCTGTAGTAGTGATTAGTGGCATGTCATTCACCATTTGTAAATTGATTTTTCCAGATACAGCTTTAGATAATCATAAATAGCTCTATCATGTGATGTCAAATGTGAAGTAAACTCTCTGTGGCACATGAACAATCTCTCCACACATGCCCGTATATGCAACAATTAAGTCCATAATCATGGCTATATTACTCTTTTTTTTCTTTCAGAAAAGTGACTCCTACATGTAATGCATCAAACCTTTTTTTTTTCCTTATTACCTCAGAAGCAAACCATCTGTCATATATTTGATCTTTGTTTGGCCAGAAGTTACATCTTCAAATCTAATAGCGTATCCAACCTTTTGACCCAATGGAATGCCACATTCCTCAGCAACACGTTTAGCAACAGTGATAGCAGCCACACGTCTAGGTTGAGTTATCCCAATGATACCACCATCACGGCAAAATCCCCATTTGTAAAGATACTGAGGTATTTCTGCAAAGATATAGGCCACACTAGAATAAAGCTGAGGAATGTCAAGATAGCAGCTAAAAGATGCAACACAGACCTACTTGTATCTGATGAATAATACAAAAGATGCATTTTTTAATTTTTTAGATTATTCTACTGTATAAGTGTATTTATTCCTATAGATTGAATAACAAATTTTGTTACTTGGAAGTTGAGAGAGAGAGAGATTAAGGAAAATTAGCGAAAGAGAGTATCCAAGAATAATCTTGAAAATCATAGGACAATATATATAAGTTCATTATATCAGGATGAATGATTTCGACACACTCAAAAAATGGAACCGACAAAACAGAGTGAGCTGTCAGACGACAATTCAGCCAATACTTTCAGGTGCACAACTCAAGCAGTTATGACCAATCACAAACGTTCACTAACCACCACAGGAGTTCCTCAGTTTATGGCTACACCAAGTTAGTGAGGGTTACTTAGACTTAACCGAAATTTTCATATGGTCTCCTGTCCTAATTCATTATCCTTCCTGCTGTCAATCCTCGCATATCTCTCATCCTCAAGCACACTCATCGACCAAAATGTGAGAGATATCCTAATTCGTCTAAAAAGAGTCGAATACTAAAATAATAAGCAAACATGAAAAACAATAAATTGTTGGGTTCAACCCCCACTTAGGAAGTATAAGTTTATAATGCGTAGATGGCTTCCTTAACAAAACTCCAGATCGACTTTGCTTTGCCGAGAGAGCTATACCTCATTTTAACAGCCACCTCAACCCCTCACTACAAAAGAAAAGACTCCTAAGAAATTATTTAATGTTGTGATCACTAAATCCACATGTACATCACCCTTTACATTTTCACCAAATAATCAAAGAACCATATGTCCGATCATCAAAACTTCACCAGTTCTATAATGTGTGACTTGCACAAACAGACAAAAAGACATCTTTATACACCTCGGTAAAGATTGATAAGCCACACAGAACACATAAACAAACAGATAAAGAAGAAAGATACAATATGCATGAGTCTTTTATCCTTTTTACTAACTGAGGACGTGGAAGGCCTTAGAACTGGCACAGCGCAACATCATAAATGACCACCATCATTGAAGTATTATCTAAAGTATTGCAATGTAAATGGATCTACGTCACATGCATGTCAGTCAGTCTAAGAGGACATGTAGCAAATAGTACTTACGAGTTGTCTTTCCACTTCCAGTTTCTCCAACAATTATCAGAGTGTCATTATTCCGCACCTCCTCCACTAGTCTCCTTTCAACTAGAATTAATCAAATAACATGAGTAAGATGAAAATCTACAGAATACAGCAAACTAATAAAACAGAACAGATGAAAATGAAATAACAGTATGACGTTAGTATGAAAAATCAATGCAAGCACTGGCTTCTCAAGAAATTATACGCAGCATTCATGCGTATTGAAGATATATGAAGATTCATCATGAATCAGCAAGTTTATGCTAGCTGTCAGCCTACCGTAACCCTCATTTTTCCGGGGTTACAACCAACAATATAAAGAAGCTCGCACATGGGGAGAAACCACAACACTCTAGACTCTCGATAAAATCAGCTGTAACCATCAGAAAAAATAATTTTCCCACAGGCCATACACTACTTCACTAAAAAATGCCAACTCCCAGCCTAGCACTTATCATAAAACAATCAGTAAACTGAAAAACAACTCACACTGAAATACTCAGAACAGGATTGGAAAAAAAAAAGCACATTAGACTGAAGAGTTCAAATTGAATAACTAAAACAATACCTGCAGCAATTGGTAAATTTTTTCTCTGTTGCTCAATCTTTTGCTTCCTGCCAAAAAAAAAATATCAAACCATTGAACAAAAAGGCGTGCATCTACATAGTAATATACCCACAAAAGAAAGAATCTTTTAGCTTCTAGGATTGAACCAAGAAAGTATAAAACTAAAACTAAACAAGGGTATATACTAAAAAGTAACAATCTGGCAAAAAAGATCAAATCTTTGAACATAAACATAGTTAAATACCCACAAAAAGGACACCTTTAGCTTATTGGATTGAACCAACAAGAGATAAAAGTAAATTCAACAAATGGGGTATGCTAAAAAGTTTTTTTTAAAAAAATTACCTGGAAACAAAGTCCCCTTTTGTTTGATTTTGATGAGTGTTTCTTGAAAAATTGTTAGCAGCCATTGAAGGCATATCTCAAGATTAGTTCCAAAACTTGTTAATGTCAAGTTTTACAAACAAAAGGTGGAAACTTTGTTCACTATTATGAACAACAAGATGAAGAGTTGAATCCATAAGGAGCCGCAAAGCCTAATATATTCACCCTTTGTTTTAAACAAGGGCATAATTTTTATTAAATAATAAATTAAACTTTTAATATGTATTTACACAAGTAAAAATAGCAGAGAATGATATTTTGATAACTATATAAATATATTTTGAGGTATAAAAAAAAATTAACTTTAAATACATTTTTTAGATTTTAAATTGTAATTTATGTCGAACTTCATTAACACCAATCAAAATTTGTTTATTTTTATAGATAATTGAAAATGCCTTCGCGTTCGAAGTCTATATTATTTGACCCTTATTCTAAAAGTAGTTTGTTTTGATTTACTTATCCAATCAATGAAATCAAAAAGAATTTTTTATATCTTTTTTTATTTCTATATATATGTAATATTAAAGAACAGCTAAATTAAAATAGTTTGTCAAATTTAAAGTTTCAAAGCATTGTTAATAAAGAAATGTTTATCTTACTTCAACTCAAAAAAAAAATCATATTTTTTAATAGTATTATTTTATCGATATACCAATAAAAATTAACGATGGATATATGTGATATTAAGTAAAACTTTTATGTTAAATTAAGTCCCTCCATCATAAAACAACTTTCATCTTATATATATATATATACTTCTTATTTTATAGAATTTTTTTATATATGTATATTGTTAAAGGTATTTTTAATTTTTCATTTATATATTTGCATATGGTTAATCATATGATCAAGTTTTTAAATGGTACTTTATAAAAAGGCTAAATACATACGCAGGTCCCTAAAGTTGTTCGCGCTTTTCTCCCAGGTACCTCAACTAACCAAGATTCCTATAAAATCCTTTAACCCCAATAATTTGATCCTTTTAAATATTTTTGGCTGATGTGGAGCCAAATTTCAATAATTTTTTTTGGTAATTAGGCGCGTGAGATGAACCTTCCCCACGTGGAAATTTTGACCAATACAATCCAACCAAATTACACGTCAGTGCCACATATTATATCATCAAACCTAAAAATCAATTTTCTCCCAAATCACTTTTAACCCGTTTCTAAACGAGAAAACCCTAAGAATCTCTCATTTTCAATTACTTTTACAGCTGAAATTCTTACATTTTATAGTGATTTCGAGTGTTTTGTTGAAGGAATCATCGAAGATTGCAGACGATTTTGGAGTTCATTCGCGATTTTCGAGTTAACGAGTGTCAGGTAAGTGACGAGCATGTTGTTGTGGTTGTGTGTTTTTAATATATGTGTTTATCCTGTGTTTATTATTGATATATACTGGGTTTTAGTATCAATGTGGTGGTTGTTGTTAATATCTAGATAAAGCTAGGGTTTTTTGGTTTTTATTGTTCATAACTGTCAGAAAAATTTGGAGCCTTGTTTCAGGGAATCTTATGGACGCCATTATTATAACTCGTTTTCATCATGGTGGTAAGTTTATTCAGGACAAAACTGGAATTACTTATAAAGGGGAAGCCGAGGTGGAATATGTTAATATCGACAAAGACCACTTCTCAATAATCGAGTTACTTTTTTACACTAAACAATTGGGGTATATTACTGTTGGTGGGTTCTGTGTTAAAGACCCCACAAAAAATGACTTTATTGAGGTGGACACTGATTTAACATTAGTAAATCTCATCAAAGACCTAAAAGATGGTGACTTTTTAGACATTTATGTAAAGTATGTGGTGGATGATTTAGAAGTGGTCACAACAGGTTTGCTTTGTGGGTCTGTCGTTGAAGAAGACTTAGAAGATATAAATGTGACTGCAAGTGAAGGGTTAAATCATGAGGCTGAATCTGAAAATGTTAATGTGGAAGTTGAGCCAGGAGATATATCAGATCTAGATGTGGAATGGACTGAATCAAATGAAGAAAGTAGTGATGACTCTCAAGAGGATGCTATTCCTGATGTGGATGACTCTGAGGTTGATGAAGAATTAAGATCTCTTAGAAATGAAAGGAGAAACAAAGTGAAAAAGAAAAAACCTACTCAAACTGAGGAAATAAAGCTTGGAACAGCTGGTGTTGATAGAGGCTTTGAAGACATAGGAAGGAATAAGGCTGCTAGATACACTGGAAGACTAGGGGGTGATGAGCAATATATAGATAGCTCAGAATTGGACAGTGAAGACAGTAGGGTTGAATTGGATTCAGAATTTGTGAAGGGTGTTGATTTACCAAGAAGAAGAAAAAGTAAAAAGGTAAGATTTGATCCTGATTGTGTTGTAGCAATTTTTGAGCTTGGTATGGTGTTTGAAAGTGCTGAACAATTTAGAAAAGCTATTGCAGACTATTCTTGTCAATATAAAACTAGGTTAAAATTGAAGCCTAATGACAAAAAAAGAGTTAGAGTTAAATGTGAGGACAAGAAATGTAAATGGTTGCTGTTTGCTAGTATAGATAAAGATTCTGGTGATTTTGTTGTCAAAAATTATTATCCTGTGCATGTATGTCCTCAATCGACCAAGAACAAGTTGTGTACATCTAAGTTTGTTGCAGAAAAGTTCAAGGATGAAATAACCTGTCAACCATATATAAGATTATGGGAAATTCAGGAATTAGTGAGAAAAAAATTGAAGAGGGGGTGGTTGGAAGGATGCAGAAAAATTATTGGTTTTGATGGATGTTTTCTGAAGGGTTCTTGCAAGGGAGAATTGTTGGTTGCTGTTGGTAGAAATGGAAATCAACAGATGTTTCCAATCGCATGGGCTGTTGTTGACACAGAGACAAAACATAGTTGGAGTTTTTTTCTAAAGTACTTGATAGAAGATCTGAACTTAGGCAGAGGACATGGACTGACTGTTATGTCAGATATGCAGAAGGTTAGATGGTTTTTGCATTGTATCTTGTTCTATTATTCTTTTTCTTGTGTTGCTAATACTTTTTAATGTTTGTGCTACAACTGCTTACATAGGGCCTTGTACCAGCTTTATGTGAGTTGCTACCAGATAGTGAGCAGAGAAGGTGTGCTAGACATATCTGGTCCAACTGGCATCAATTATGGAGTGGTGAAGAAAGAAGGAAACGGTTCTGGAGATGTGCTAAGTCAAGTTTTGAAATGAAATTTGAAGATCAGATGGATAAACTCAACAAATTAGGTAATAAAATTTGTGAGGACTTGTTGCATTATGAAAAAACTACTTGGTGCAAAGCATATTTTAAAGAGCATTCTAAGTGTGACATTGTTGAAAACAATATGTGTGAAACTTTTAATTCTTGGATACTAGTTGCTAGACATAAGGCTATCATAACTATGCCAGAGGAGATTAGGCACAAGATAATGGACAGAAATATTGCAATGAGGCAATTTGCTGAAACTTGGATCTCAGATATCTCTCCTATGGCTAGACTAGTACTAGAAGAGAACAAAGATCTTGCTAGATTTTGTGAAGTTAGATTCAATGGTGATATTGGGTAAGAAATCTTAGATGGTCAATACAGACATATTGTTGATATAAGAAAGAAGACATGTACATGTAGAACATGGCAATTGAGGGGCATACCATGTCAACATGCTGTGCTTGCATATCAGCACAAAGGCATAGAACCTGAACATGAAGTGGTACATTGGTATAGGAAAGAGACTTTTTTGAAGGCTTATAATCATTTTCTACAGCCAATACCAAACATGAAAATGTGGCCTCACACTAGTGGTGTAGTGATTGAACCTCCTGAACCAAAAGTCATGCCTGGTAGGCCACCAAAGTGCAGAAGAAAGGCAAAGAATGAGCCTAGAAAAAAGTATGGAAAGTTATCCAAAAGAGGAGTAAAAATGACATGTTCACTGTGTCATCAAGTAGGCCACAACAAAAAATCTTGTCCAACATTGGTAAGTTATTATTCTCTTCTAATACATTTACAATAAGTTTCAATTATTTACAATAATTAATTATTATTACTGTATTAATAGGCTGAAATGGGACAAACTGGAGGCTACCCAAACAGGAAACCAAGCTCAAGCCAACCATCACTGTCTAGCCAACCATCAAGCTCAAGCCAGCCACCATTGTCTAGCCAACCATCAAGCTCAAGCCAGCCACCACTTTTTAGCCAACCACCAAGCTCAAGTCAGCCACCACTTTTTAGTAGACCATCAAGCTCAAGTCAGCCACCAGTATTCAATCATCAAGGCAGTTCTATGTGTTTTGATTCTTCAGCTGTTAGAACAGAGCAACAACCTGCTAAAAGCAGAGGCACATGCAGAGGTAGAGGCACTGGGAGAGGCACTGGGAGAGGTACTGACAGAGGAACTGGTAGAGGCACTGGAGAGGTACTGGCACTGCCAGTGAAATTGGAAGAGGCAGTGTTTTCAACATTGGAGGTGTATCAAGTCAGCAACCTGATCAACCAAGGACTGTGGAAGCTTCAATATCAACAGGAAGACAAAAAAGGACCAAGACTATAGGATTTGGCATCTATACAAATGCAAGTGGTAGTCAAACCTTTAATGTAAGTGTATACATAATTTTGTTCATTTCTTACTCTACTATATAAAGTCTCATTTGAAGATATTTCCATGCAGCCTGGTACTTCAGGAGAAAAATTTATCAATTCGAGAGTTTATAAGGATGCATCTCCAACAAATATTGATATTGGTTATAAGCCTCGAGGACTCAGGTGGAATGGTGGAGATGCTGTCACTGGTTCACAGTTACAACGTATCACTCAGTCAAGGAAAAACAAGCGTGGAACATCTAGTGCACCAAAGAATGCCTAATTTATGTATTTATGTAGACTAGTCACTTTTTGGTTGTGTAATTAGCAGCAGAAATTTGTATTGACTGCTTTAAAACTTGGAGCTCACTAGAGCAAATTAATGGCATGAATGATCAATTTTAACTGCTTTTGAGACACAAATTATCTTCATTCCTTCAATTAGATCATTACAATAAAAACACAAGGCATTTACAGTAGAAAAATCGATCTAAATTGTCCATAAAGAACACTAGAATCTACCATACATACTTTTATGAAGGAATCTAATAGAAGACAAATGAATCAACTAAGATTATTTTTTACACAAATCCAAGTAGCCAATATCACCCCTACGATGATGCATATTATCCATACTTTTCTTGATCGATTCCTCTCCAATTCATATGTTTTGACTCTTTTCAACAAACCCCATATCACCCTCCTAGCTTGAGCAGGCATTTCATCATCATACCATCGAAAATATCCACATCCACCTCGTGCCTACAAAATTAAAGAAAAAAATTGAATTATAAATAAGGTGATTCTTTACTATATTGGACAAAAAAATGAATTTGATTTACCTTTGAAGTTTTGCAACAAAGGAACCTACGTCCAGGATTGGATTGCGTCCATGAGGTCTTCATTTCCACAACAATCCCACATTGACATAGTACTTTCGCAGTTGAAGAAGAAGAAATCGATGAAGAAGATTAATTCGACATTGGAACTTAATGATTAAGAAGAAATCAATGAAAAAGAGATATAAGAGGAGAAATAATGATGAAGAGAAACAAAAGAGGAGAAATAAGGGATGAAGAGAAACAAAAGAGGAGAAATAATGGAAGAATGGGAGAAATTAGGGTTAAAAGGGGGAAGAAGATCGTTGGTGGGTAGTTGAAGATCCACATCAGCACTTTTAAAGCGTCTGCACGCGCTTACAGGACGTGAGATCACGTTTGGCTCCACATCAGCCAAAAATATTTAAAAGGATCAAATTATTGGGGTTAAAGGATTTAATAGGAATCTTGGTTAGTTGAGGTACCTGGGAGAAAAGCGCGAACAACTTTAGGGACCTGCGTATGTATTTGGCCTTATAAAAAATTTCCAAAAATACCAGTCTTCCTTGAAAAATATCAAATTTGTCCTCAATCTTAACCACCTATTGCAAAGCCATTTTAGGTTATTCAATTTTAATTTTTGCTTTACATATATGTACCCATTGTATAAATATAATAGGTTGATTTAGTTCTAAAAAATAATTTTTTTATTTGAGTATTTTTCAAACTTTTGCATAGTTGCTCTAACTTTGTTTTTCAAAGGAGGATATAACATTGAATTTTTTTTTGAGAAAATTACGCGGTTAAGCAAACTTATACTATTTAATTACTATCATAGTTTCATCACTCAATTCTATTATGTTTAGATTGCATATCTATAATGATCTAGTTGGTTATTTTTGGAGATTTTCATAAATTTATAGTTTTACCCATTTTGATGTTGATCTTGAGTCATTTCTGATTAAGTTTTGGAAGTTTATTTCGAGATTCGAGTAAAAAGTTGTGAATTTTGTAAGGCTTGAATCTGAAAAGGCTAAAGTTTGCTTAAAAGTGATATTTTATGTCTTTTGAAGTTTTGAATGTCGAAATAAAATTTTGTCGATTTCATTAGTCCCGAAATGTAAAAATTGATCTACATAAATTGTTGATTTCATATTCAGAGTCTTTTTGAGTATTTGAGGTCCTAAGTTGGAAATTATTGAGATTTTAGTATTTGGGTTGACTTAGGTCAATATTCATAATTTAGATGTTTGAATCAAAATTTTGAGAATCTGTTGGATGATTTTAGTCTAGAGTGAAATCCTGAGTTTGATTTGACCTTTTTAGGCGTTATGTTTATTTCTTGTGACTTTCACGAATCTCAGATCAAGAAGACTGAAAAGTTATTTCGATAGTTCTATTAAGTCAAGAACATCGAGTTTAATCAATTACCATTTATGATTTGTGTGTACGGGGTTATGAAAGAATCCCGAAGATCTTTTCGATGAGTTTTTAATTGACTATTTTTCTAGTGTATGTATGCACCGCTTTAACAAGCGATGGTGATTGCTTTTTTGGTGTATGTGTGCACCGCTTTAATGAGCAATGGCTCGCGTAAGTGAAGCCATTGTCGCGTTTACAAGGGGTCGGGTCACATGACCTTGTGTATTGTAGCACTGTTAGATCGGGTTGAATTCTATGCAGGTTGTGATTGGAGAAGGTTCAATTGGGACGAAAAGAGTGCTTAATTTCTATCTACTTTTGCTTTGTTTAGTAGGTTGTTTTCTGGCCGTATTGTTTGGTATTCATTCTTTGCTTCTACACTTGCGTATATTCCTAGTTCAGACCCATGTGATCTTCTTCTTCTATTATTGAGACTTGTGGAAGGACTTTGAGAGGTAAGTGGGCTTCTTGTTCTTTTTACTTTACGTTTTGTTCTATCCGAGAAACAAAGACTTTGAGACTTGTAATTATCTTTTGAATTCGGTATTATTATATTATTTATTTGTACATATGACAATCAAATTTTGAAATTATTTTAAAATTAATAAGTTTTCTACTTTTATTTTATTCTTATTTTACTTTTTGTATTTCTTCGTTTCATTGAGTTTGAGTGATTATATACTTTCACTATAAAAAATGAATTTATTCACTACTTGGAATGTATAGTAAACTCTCACAATGAAATGTATATTCCACTTACGGCATATTGATGCCATCTCACTGCCACATCAAATATCATGTCAAATTTCAATATTTTTTTTTCATGACACCATCGCGGAACCACTAATATTGTCATCATATTAGTACCAAATATTTGTATTTCATCATAAAAATCTTTTTTTTTTAGTACAACATGACAATATGAAATAACTGAGCAAAATTTCTCTTGAACAAACCGTTTTACGTTCACCATCATAAAAAAAAAAAAAAGTAATTTCCCAACAAATCTAAAACAAAGAAAAAATGGAAAAGAAAATAAAAACAAAACAAATAGAGTTTTCTCTTCAAGTACTCAAAGGTAAAAAATACTTTAAGCTTTGCAAAGCTCCAATTTCACCACACCAACCACAAATTTTACCATCTATGTATAATAAATAATTCATCAAAATCACACTATCACCTTTATTCCCATAAAAATTATAAAAATCCACCACAAAATTCAATATTTACCTATATATCCATCAACATATTTTATTTTTTAAACTAATCATCAATTTTATTAACTATCGTTAAAATCAAAATAATATATCAAACATAATAAAATAGTAAAATCAAATATTCATTAAAATAAAATACACGTGCAAATGCATAACTTAAAGTAATAATCAAAATAATGTTGTGTTAATACACCAAAAGTCTATTGATCTTCCATTTTAAAATGATATATAATCTAATATTTCTATATAAAAATATTAGGATAATAATTTAATGGTCGTTACATTTCTAATAAATATAAAGTCCCTAAATAAGACACTATCATGGATCATTAGATATGAGAGATAAGTTATAACAATCTCAAAATAAAATGCATAATTATTTTATCATGTTATTTAGAGATATTAATTAATTATGAGATTACTTATTCATATTAAATTACAAGGATATGACATATTATCCCATATATATTGCAAGAATATATTCCAACCTACTCAACAATTTTTTCTATCACATCTCCAATATCAAAAGATTGATATTTGTTTTATTGTATTGTTCGTTTAAATATAATATTTGGTATGATTTTGATTTAAAATTTATCATATCATATGTTATAATACGTCGAAAATGTTTAATTTGTGAATGATTGGACAGAGTCTTTCGCCTTAGGCGCGATAACTTCACTATTTATCTGTATTATCTTAGAAAAGCGTAGAAACTATTCCTTTATCCTGACTCAGCTTCTTTCTCCAATACAGGAAATCTAACAATTCCTATTCTTACTAACGCTTCGTCCAGACTAGGGAAAGGTAGGCAAGTAAGAGGCGGATCTAAGGCTTCTTCGACTTCTTATTCATAGTTGAGAATTGAGATATTCCCAATCTTCACCATGATCACGTTGTTATCCGAGTATTACCTCTGATTCATTTTATGTGATACCCTTTTCTTTTGAATCTATCCCAAAAAAAAATATTACTTTTCTAATTAGAAACAATTTAACTTTAAAATATTCTTTTACCTTTAATAAAATATTTTTCAACCACACAGTGACACAAATATTTATAGATTGTTTTAAATTACAAGTTTTAAAAAGTTTTCTTTATTTTATACACCATGCCAAGTCAAATAGGTTCCACATAAAATTAGATTGAGAAAACAGTTATTATTTAATAATTTCATTTTTATCCTTTATTTATTTTTTATAGTAACTTTATCTCATAGCAAATTTTGCTTAAATTATATATGAGCAATATTATGAAATGATCGAATACGATACAATCTATTCAAACATTATAATCATTAAAAATATCACGATGAAACAATGGAGTAGATTCAATCTATTCGTAACATTATAATCATCAAAATAATATAATATAATATGATACAATAAATTATAAAATATTTTATAAATGTATTTATTCTTCGACATGAATTTAGAATTAGTCGGACCTAATAAAAATACCGTAATCACAATTGAAGGGGAGATTTTCATGTGTAATTTTCCTCATATTGTACTTTTTTTGTTCCTCTCTTTTTCCTTTCCTTTTCAATTTCCTCTCTGACCAATTGAATCCATTCGTAATTCCAATCTACTTTCCTCTTTCCACCTGCTGCTTCCTGCCGGTGCCGACTTGCCGCTTGGATTTCCGATGGTGTTCTTCTCCGGTTGATTCACGGTAACTATCTAACTTACCGTACTCGGAAACCGACCTGAATTCCGCGATTTTTCTCTAATTTTTCTTGTTTTATTTGTTCAATATTTGGATTGAAGAGGTTTAGTTTGATTATATGTTGCTGATTACTATGGATATAGAATTATATAGTGCATTCTTCCTCAGGAAGCTTGTATGTGGTCCATAGAAATTCGAAATTGGTGATTTTAGACATTTTCTATATTCAATTTTAGTAATTGAAGCACCATATCTGGTTAGTTTTAGTACTTCAGATCTTTTTTTTGTGTTGATTTATTGTCCGTTTGATGAGCTGATGTGTTAATGATAAAATTTGCTTGATTTTTGATGGATATAATCATATAACCAAGACTACAAAGAACAATGTAATGGAAGAACCAATAAATCTAGCTATTGTAAGCATAAAAAATATTAAGTTAAACTGAATATGTTGCCAATCTTTTAGTTTTTGGACGAAAATGTATTAGGGAAGTGTGTAATTAGAGAACTATAAGCATGACATATGGATGAGAATGTCGTGGAGCTTTAGTTTTTCTTAAAACCGAGCACGAGAAAGTAATAGCTATTTGATATTCCCCTTTGAATCTCATGAATTAGGTGTGGACTATAGTAATAACTCCAAAAACCTTTTGCCTTGGATTCTCTCACTACACATCCCGTTATGACGTCTAGTGGGATTGAAAACTTGTCTATTTGAGCAATGAATTAAGACGCTTAAAGAATAGTAACTTTACAATCTTCTAACGTGGAAGGCTGAACGCAATTACTCCCTTTGTTCCATTGCGCGTGACTTTTTTTTTTTTTTTTTAAGTTTGTTCCATATAATGGTACTTTTTTATTTTTAGAAACAATTTAGTTTTGAATTTTCCATTTTATGCTTAATGACTTATAGCCAGAAAAGTGTCATCGCATCCTTGAGATGACAAGTTCCTAACAGAGGAATTAGTTATGATAAGCTCAAAGCCTTATTGATCACAGTGTCATCCAACACGTGTTCGGTGATCAACCTTAAAAGCTAGCTTATGAGGTGAGTATAAGGAGACAAACAACTCATCCCTCCATAGATGTCAATGTCTGACAATTGGCCCAACTGCATAGATGGTCGGTTCTTGTGCTGGTGGGAGGAAACAAGTAGCTGGTAGAATTTTGAGGTGCACACATGCTTAATCAGACATCGCCGTCATTAAAAGTAACATAAAAATCAAGTACCTAAAGCTTCTTAAAAGATGTAATTAAATTATATTTAAGTGAAATTAGTGAAGTAAAGATCTTGAAATTAAGTTCAAAAACCAATTTAAAATTTTGATTTTGACACAGAATTGCAGTCCAGTTTCTAATTCAATTACTATTACTAGTATTGATCGCTAAATATTTTGTCCTAAAATGTAGGAAATTCATAAATAATGTTCCCTCAACAATTAGTTTATTTTCTAATTGTGTTTGTTGTTTTCTGAACAATTGAATCGAGGCTTTGGAGGAGAATTTCCATTTAATCTTGTGAACGAAATTGGTAAAAGAGATACAAACGGAGAGGAATAATAACCATAACCAATTAATGAGAGAACAACGGAACAATCAAGAACCCGAATAGAGACTCCCCAAAATGATGGGGAAGAGAGCGGCCACTAAACAGTTTCTTTAGAAAAGCCACCTGCCCCAAAATCATGTATTAAGATAACCATTCTTTCCTTCTATATTTTATCGGTAATGAGGTGTCTCACAGTCTTTTTCAAGCGTTAGAGGGTATTGAGAAGGAAGTAGAGATCCCTTTAAAAGCCATAAGCCAGCATATCTTTCTTACATATTCAAAGATGGGCAGATGAGACCCTGTTGAGATTCATTCCTCGAATAATCTAGGAGCGAATAGGACTTATGGAATGACAACTAAATATCGTTTAAAAAGGTTACACTAGAAGTCATGATCATTTCTATCTGATCTTCTATATAACATCTACTTCTCTTCGAACATCTTGTTTTCCTTTCTTTCCACATTGTCACCCTCCTAGAATAGAGACACATGTGATGATGCATATGCTTTAGCCCTTAGCGCCTTGATACCTACACTTAGGTGCTGGCTAAGTGAAGTGTAGCGTATAACCTAAATTCATCTAGCTTCAGAACTTGAGCATGCTTAAATGAGCCTTTTACTCTATTGGTTCCTGCAATCTTTTCATGAAATGTAGGGGAATGCGGTCCCTTTGCAAATCTTGCTATGTAAATAGCAGAATCTTCTTAGGTGCTTCTAATCAACAATTCTTACTTAGAAAAAAACAAATGACATATAAGCCTCAGATATGAAGTGATCCAAAACTTCTTAGGTCTCGAGGAAAGATAATTTGGCTAGTGCTCTAGGGTCAGAAAGCAGTTAGACAAAATCAGAAGGAAGTTGGAGAAGTCAATAGCTGGAAACATCAATACCATTTGATAAAAGGGATGAAGTGGTAAGATAGTTGAAAAATGAGGCATTTGTAAGAAAGGATCATGCATATGAAGATTCAAAATAGAAGTCTTCTATAGAAATGGCTATAGAGGTTTAACCACTAAGAAGATCGTTTTGTGGGAAAAGGTTGCAAATGCAAAGTAGTCATAGAAGATCACTGGTGCACTAAAATTGTTTCTCTACTTGTAGGGTGGAGCATTGGAAAGATATTTTAAATGTTTTGGGAGCAAATTAAAAGAATTATATATGTTGAAATATGGGGATTGTCTGTAGATACAAGTTTTTCGCACCATCAATAACTTGATCTCACTGTTTGTGGGAATAGTTACTAACCCTTTCAACTGTGCTTCATGTTCTGAAGCTAACATAGCACAGTGCTAAATAACCATATTGGACATCAAATAACTGTTATGAGTGGAAGTATGACAGCTTAATTCATCTATGAGGAAATTGGGAGGAGAAATGGTTGCAAGGCTTCATTCCATGAGGCGGAAAAGTAATGTTAAATGTTTCTTTTTCCGTGAAGGCATGTTCTGGCAGAACAAAAGGACCATGACATTGCTATTGCTTTGAAACTGTTAGAGTGGGTAGAAATCCCACATTGGTTGGGGAATGAACTGTGGTCTCCTTATATGGATTTGGGCAATCCACCCTTCATGAGCTAGCTTTTGGGGTTGAGTTAGGCCTATGTGTCATATCTTTACATGATATCGGAGTTAGGTCGGGGGGCCGGGGGGGGGGTGTTATATGGGTAAAAGTTTCACATTGGTTGGGGAATGGAATGGTGCTCTCTTACATGGACTTGGCCATCCCCTCCCTCATGAATCATGAGCTAGCTTTTGAGGTTGAGTTAGGCCTAGGTGCCATGAGCTAATGAAGTATGCTTAGCGGCTTTGGCTTTCGGTTCGTAGGAGATCCTAACCATGGATCGTTACACTTTGATTCGAGTCAACACAGTATGTGTTACCATGTAATCTTTTGGCTTCATCTTGGTACATATTATGGGGTTAGTGTGTGGAGATCAATTAGAGTACTCTGGTCTTTTACGAAGAACCACACCGATATTAAAGTAGGAAATGGTTACAAAGCATTTCTTTTGGGAGGATAAGTGGCTGAGATCAGATAGTTTAAAAGGGTTTGTTCGCTGAATTGGCTGGTATGGCAGTACAATCGTAAGTGAGAGTGGCTGACATTTGGACACAACAAGGATGGGACATTCAATTCAGGAGGAACTTCATTGACTGGGAAATTGATTTTGTCATTGAGTTTCTCGGAATGTTGGAGGAGTTTAAAGGTACTAGAAGAAGCAGATAGATTGTGATGGAAATTATATAGCAAGGGCATATTCAAGGTGACTTTGCTTACAAGTTTTTGAACCAAGGAAACCAACAGACACCATGGAAGCATATATGGAAGACCAAAATCCCCTTCAAAGTTGTCTGTTTTACTTGGTTATTGGCAAGAGAGGTTGTTTTGACACAAGAGAAACTCAGGAAGAGAAAATTCTAATTATGTTCCAGATGTTACCGCTGAGGTGAAGATGTTGAGATAGTTAGTCATCTATTTCTAAAATGCAGGATAACTACACAACTATGGAGGATTTCTCTTAGCCTTAGGGGCACTAGGTGGGTCATGCCTAACAAAATAACTCACTTGTTATATTGTTGGGAGGAAGCAAGAGTAGGAGCTGCAAACAGAGACAGATGGAGAATTGTCCCTGCTTGCATCTAGTGGACAATATGGAAGGAAAGGAATTCAAGATGTTTTGAGAGAGAAAATTGTGATCTACAAATGGTCAAACTAAATTGCATTAGACTTTTTTGTTTCTGGTGCAAGCAAACATACTTAGAGGATACTGACTCAATTATAGACATCCTAGGATCTTGTTAGGATTGTGAGTCAGTTTTTCAGTTTTCAAATTTTGTTGTAAATATGGTTTCAGTGCAACACATGTATTGAGTCGTCAATATATACAAATGTTACCTTCTTCTAAAAATAAAATAAAAATGAAAACGGCACCTCTGTTAGTTTCTATAAATAATTTGTGACTTAACTTGGCATAACAATAATATAAATAATTTGTTACTTTGTTGCTACCTTTCCTTCTAGTCCTTTATGCAGTCGAGCTTTTATTCTCATAATGAACTAGTTTTCTAAATAAAAGCAATTTTAATTTTACTTGCTCTTCTCTAGAGATCTTTTTCTGTGCTCATGTCTGCATGCACATAGAGATATTTTGTAAGGACACATATGCACATACATATGTATAAAGTTTAGGTTATGAACCAATATGATTTAAACTTTGTTGCAAATTGTCCCAGTATGCATTGTAGATTTGTGAATATTTCTTAAATATTTTAAGGAACACTTCTGATAGGTTGTTGAAGTATTCAAAATGTATGATGGAGGACAATTAAAAGAAAAACTTGTGGGTATTTGTCATTTGGTACTCTTTTTTCATGCATGATAAACTTTTCTAGATCTCTATTATATTGTAGTTCCAAATTATTTTTAGTTGCTTCAGTTTTTTTGTAAGTTTCTATAATATTGTATCCCATGCAGGTTCTTTAATAATGGTGGTGCTTGTGAGCATGTGCTAATGCATGGATCTTTAAAGAGTAGTATTTTGATATATAAGAGTCGATGTTATTTCCTTTTCTGCAAGTCTGACTATACGTGACAATCAATCTTAAATTTCTCTGTTTGAATATTGTGTGGTTTTTTATTTGCTTTTCTAGGTACTTTTTTATCTTTTGGAGGTTTGAGAAGTACCTTCTGGTGTTTGCAGTTGAAAATAGAATGCAAAGCTAATACTTCGGATGACTTCAACATGCAAATGGTACAACAGGTCTCCTTAGAGCGTGACACATGCCTCCATCCCGAGACTTTTATGGGCAAGGATGGGCTTTCTGGTGTAACACAACACCCTGCAGTGGCACTGTCAGTGATACCCTCAAATGATCATCTTGCTTCACAGCAGTCTGTGCTGACACATGATCATGCAGTGACACAGCTGGTACCATCCTCCCAAGACCATGTCATGCTTCAGCTGCCAGGTACGTCGTAGAAATAGAAATAAATGCTATATCTTGGCTGTTTTACACTTAATCGTTCTCTAGTTGTGGAAGGTTAACTTGTCATTTTTTCTGCTGGGATATTAATTACTAATGCAGCCAAAAGACAGCCACGTCAATGGGCTGCATGGACACGTCAGGAGGAAGAAAGCTTTTTCTCTGCACTGCGACAAGTTGGGAAGGTAATTCACTATTTTGGTGTTATATACAGGCATAAAGCTGGCTTCCTCTTTTGTTTTATTTTTCTTGTGGGATCAATACTTACTGTGGTTGCGGCACTTTCTTTTTCAGAATTTTGAGAAAATTACTAGTCGCGTGCAGAGCAAAAACAAGGATCAGGTGATATATGGCAAGATGTATTTATTTATTTACTTATCCACATATCTTTTCTTCTACGCTTTTTGCTTCACTTATCTTTTTTTTTTTTTTTTGAACATATCTATTCCTTTGATTTGGCAGGTCAGACATTATTATTATCGTCTAGTGAGGCGTATGAACAAGTTGTTGGGTCCAGAACTTTGTCTTGATGCCAAAAATTCCAAGGATACTAATGCTGCAATGTTGCGATGGTATGTGGTAGCCGTTATTTAGTCATTGATCTCTCTCACGGTTGTTTCAAACTGATGAAACTATTGGCTTGAAATTTTTTGTGCTATTTCATTAGCAGCACGATCCTCTTTTGGTCCATTTTTTATGACATAGAAGCAGGGTTTGCATTAAATGTAAGGATGGTGTTGTGTGTGAAGAAATGAAGTTATGAGATCAGTGCTGTCCTTTTTTAAGCTTTTAAAATGTAGTGTTTTTTTCTGTGATAATTATGCATTAGACGCATGCTATACTTGTACGTCTTTCCTATGGTGAAGTAAACCAGCAATATATCCTATTTGCTGGTTTGGAGGAGTAAACCACGAACTTTGTCTTATTCACAACAAAATCTATTTTGTAAACTTGGAGCAAAATGTAGCTTAGTTGTGACACTTGTTCATGTTAGTAGCTCCTTCTAATGATATAGCTAAATTTGACTTTGTCTGTAGGTGGTCTTTACTGGAAAAATATAGCTGTAAAGCCTCAAAGCTTCATTTGAAACCACGGAGGTTTAAAATATTTATTGAAACTTTGGTCAGTCAAAAGCTCAACTTTTCGTCCTTTATAACACTCCATGTTTCAGCATGATTTCTTACATTTTTAGCTGGGACTGAAGTACATTATATTGTCATAAAGGAGAGTCAGCTGTTGAAAGACCGGAAAAAGAATGTAAGAAGGCGTCCTTCTCAAGGAGAAAGTAGTTCTACAGCTGCTGGATCTCCTTCAAGTCATGGCAGAGTGTCAACTAATGATAGTCGGACAGTTAAAGTGGTTCTTCTTGACAACCAGGATGTACAGAAATTTGGATCTGGAAAAGGCTCTTCTATAAAACGCCATGTCATGGGTGTCAATAGAAGCAATGCAAAAGTAGACTCTTCTGTGAAAAATGCTAGACATCGCCGAAGGACAGGTTTGTTGTTTATAAAGTTCATGAATGAATTACATTTGTTGCTTCTTTGGCTTTTATGCTTTCCCTGCATCCTTTTACAAAGCATATGTTAGAGATATACATTGCTTCATATTGGATATGTTTGGGTATAAGTGGATTTTAAAGGTCTTAGGCTACTACTCTCTTTCCATATGTTTTGAGGTGGTTACTCAGATTCTCTTACATGTAGGAAGAATTATTCATGGTATGGACTATTATATAAGAATGAGTATAGATGTTTTACTTTTACATTGGAGTATTTGTTTTGTTCTCCTTACACTACTTCTAGATGGCTATATGGCATCATAAAAATATTTGACCTACATGTCATTGCAGTGGCAAGCCAACCCATTGTCTTCCTCCCACCCTCCATACCTTAATTGAGATGTTTAGAGGAGTGTTATTAGTGATATTTCTATGACTGATATAGTCTGCCTTACTGTTTTGGCTCTTTTTCTTTTAGTTGTTCTTTTGCTATTCATTTTCTTAAATAACAAAGCTATCTCTGAGCTCAATCCTCTGTTGTATTGTCTCTGGGTTGCAGGTTCTGCATCAACAGCTGCATACAAAAGGTGGGAGAAGGCTGCAATTGCTGGAGTTTCATTGGTAGCTGATGCAGCAGAACATTTGGAACGAGCAACTATTGATAAAGATGTCGGACTGGTCCAGAATTCGCAGGGTGGGTAGTTAATTGAAGCTTTCTTGTTCCCATTAAGGGTTGTTGATTCCGTCAAATGCATCTAACTTGCAGCTATCCTTTATATGAATAACTTGCAGCTATAAATGGTTTTGAACATGTTGGCAAAAATGTGCATTCTTTGCCGACTTTATCCCAAAATCTGTTAAACGAGACTAATTTACAGAGTTGTATGAAACTCAAGCTCCAGCTGTTTCCTGTTGATGAAGGAACTAGAAGATCCCTGGAAATGGTAGGTTAAGTAAATCTCTTTGCTGTTCTGTCATTAATTGGTTATAACATCTGATGTAAAACTTATTTGCCATCACTTCTCTTTCCATTCTGTGTCAGGATAATCATAACCCTTACTTGGAGCTCACTCTAAGTAATCGAAAAAAGATGTCATCCGTTTTGGAGCATCTCAATCGTAAATGGGGAAGTTCGAGCATAGCAACTGGAGAACTGGTGCTTTTTCCTTACCATGTACAGATGGAAAACCTGGTGCAATCCCTGAGATGGACCAAAGATACCACACAGAGTGCGGCTGATGTGCATAATCTGATCGGAAGCCCTCCAGTTTTTCGTCTCAGGTCCATGTTTTACGTTTTCTTTTTTATCTTTCAGAATATTATTTCTACAATAGTCGTGGGACTGATTTATTTATCCTTCTTTTAGATATGGTTGGTTTCCAAATGCTGAGCTTGGAACACCTCTTGAACTATTGTCATCTGCCATTCCGTTTATGCAAAATATTAACCCTAACATCACAAATGAAAATAATGCGGAAATACTAGCATCATCCCCTGGTAAACTTGTACGATTTTCTAAAGAACCACTAGCTTCTAACCCAAGAATGACTGTGACATCCTCCTCAATCAAGCTGTCTGGTGAGTCAAACTTGCAAGCAAGCATGGGTCTAAATACCTACACTTATGATCATGATGGAACTCTGCCATTGAATAGAAGGGAGAATGGGGATGCAACCACAGCAGAACAAGCTGAGATGGTATTTTTTTTCTGTAGTTCCATTCTCATTCTGGCTTCATTTGCTTAATAGAAACTCAGAGAACTGGCAATTCAGTTGAATTACTTTTGGCTCTTTTACTTTCAGCTTATCCTTATGTTTGCTTTTATTGTCTGCATTTTTGAGTGATGAATAAAGTCATAGCACTCCTTTCAACGTTACCAATTTTTTCTAAGAAGGGTCATAACACACCTTTCTGAAACTTACTGAGTTGTCCTATTACATGATGAACTTCAGCAAACTTGGTTGTCAGCTTTATAGGTGAGATATGTTGAAGACCACCTCATCTTGATGATGCAATAGCTTATTAAGGAAACAATTTTAGGTACAAATTTTTAAAGAGATGGTTGGCGATTTTGTCTAAGGTAGGAATCAAAGTAAAATCTGCTGGAAAATCATGTCGAAGAGGATAAGGACTTCCATAGGAAGAAACCACCTATTTGAGGTTGCATCCCAGGAGAGGTCATTTATAAAGGAGGGCACTTATCATGAAGATATGTTGATATGATCAGGGAGCAAATTATTGACAAAATTGGTCCAAGTAGAAAACCAGCCTACTTTAAGCTCACTGCTCTAGAGGGAGTGATTGAGGGGATCTAGGAACCAAGTGTTATTCCCAATTTAGACTGGACTGATCCTCTGCTGCTGTCTTGAGAAGTTTGTCCCGTGAAAAATATTTGAGTTAATTTTTACAGTCTAATTTATTCGAAAGATTGCCCAAAGGCTAAAAGCCTGAGTAGTTGATCCGGATATCTCTAAAATGATCAGTAAAATCCCTCCTGTTAAATTACCCATTGCAGAAGGAGCACTATTAGATAATAAGAAATTGTCCCCTTCAGATCAGCCATTAAAGAACTGGTACTCAGTACCCGATTTAGTGAAACTCAAGGGATATTGTAATACATTCTTCACTTAGCTCGTTTGTGTCTGATCGGTAAATAAAGCTATCAGTTTCGAATTCATGCCAATACAATGATTGTGTAAAACATGTTTTACTTGTTGGGGAGAAATTGAAGTCCTATCTTCAAATGTTCAAGTTGAAGCAAATGGATTTTGAGGTTCTCCCTGTTTGATTCTTTTTTCTTTTGGGATGTGTGTTGAAGGGATGTTTTGGAAGGATGTTGGATTGCATATCAATGAATTAGTTGCGAGTTGCTCATTATTCTTTTCCTGAATTTTTACTTGCTTCCTATTAGCATGATATGCAGGGAAGCAAGGCCAGTGCTTTGTCGGCAGGGGATTGGGAAGATAGCCTTACCAACATAAGTGTCGGAGATCTTCTCTTTGATGCACCTGATGATGAGGAAACAGACTGTATTGACTCAGCTTTGTGCGGAAGCTCTCATTTTCTCTCACAGATGCCATTAAGCTGTGACTCGTTTGATGCAGCGATTGCTGCTCATATATATAAACATCAAAGCAAAGCTGATTCTCAGATGGCTCTTCCACCTCAAGCATCTTCCATTTGGAATGCTGAAGATACATGTGATGCTTTTGCATTCAAGAAAAATGTTGCTTTCAGTGACAAATCGCAGTGTTCATCCAGCAATGTTGGTGCAGAGAATTCCCAGCGGATTGCTCAGTCATCTTCCCTGGTATTGGATGCAGTAATCAAGGTAGAATCTCATGAAAAATCACTTTGTGCTAGTTCAATATGGAGCGTATTCATCATTTTTTATTTCTTTTGCAGGATTTGCCTGGGAACATGGAGTCCTTTAACGGTGAACCTGCTCATGATGACGCAGTGGATGAGTGTCAATCGGATGCACAGGCGTTGGATGGTTCTTCAAAGGATCTTAATGGGCTCTCTGGCATATATTGGGTAAATCTTTCCTGCCTTTCTGCTATTAGTGATGTTTGCATCATTTATATATACAGCCATATAGTGTGTCAGCTTTAAGGGCATGTGTTTACCGAGTTCATCTCTTTCAACTCTGCAGACAGACTCTTTAGGACCGCTAGAACTGGACGCTCCTTCATGTAGATATCATAGTGAAGACATAACTCTGAGTGATAGTCTTGGTGGTTTTAACCGCCTCATAGTTAACAGTCTAGATGCATTCCAAAATTGCTCGTTCTTTGGGTTGGACAAAACAGAGCCTGGATCTACTGTTGAACCTGTAAAGACTTCAGATTTGAAGATCGGCGCTGAAGTCTAAGCTTCTCGACTAAAAAACTTAGTTCGGCTAACTTTATAGGTATCTCTCAACAATCTCAAGTCCAGAATTTCGTGCATGTGTGCAACGCGCAAGTATGCATAGCACTTTAAAAGAGAAAAAAAGGTTGAAATGGGACAAAGGTTCCCTCTCTAATGTACAAAATATAACTCTTGAGAGTACTTCAGGTGTCTCTGAATGTGTGTACATTGTGTAGAATTTTATGTGCAGCACGTAAAAATGCCAAATTATTTTTGTTTTTTTTTTTAAACTCATAAATGTTGCAAAATTCTCAACTTTGGCATAACAAGGTTTGATATTGATATTATATAATCGACAACCAACACAATGTGAAAGTTTATAAATGGATACTTCAATTTTGACTGTTCTTTTCGTAGAAGTCTATACTCCATGTAATGTTTATAAACCCCATACATTACCGTCAAAGGATATGGCGCAATGGTTCCTTGTGCAAAGGTTTTGCTTTCGAATCTCAGATACAATTTTTTTTTAAAAAGTAGGGTATGCTCTTCTCTAGTGGGTTCTATGCGACATGAATTTAGATTAGTTGGGTTTAATGAGGATATTTACCTTCCATGAAATAAAGTTAGATGCAGAGTCGGAATTTAGAGAAAAAGTCTCAAATCTATTTAAGATTTGAGAAAAAAATAATATACACGTAAAAAAGATTAAGTGATATTCATTCTATTTTAGTTTGCGTAACTATTTTTCCTTTTTAGTCAGTTTTAAAAGTCTTTTTTTGTTTGTTACATATATCATATGTCTTTCAATTTTAAAACAATGTGGTTTGGAATATCACTTAAGCAATATAGGGTTATTAATAGAAACTTATAAAAGTTGTTTAGCAGTATAGTGTTGTTATTAAGAAAATTGCAAGGGTAAGGCAAATTTGATTCTTAATTTTAAAAATAGTCTATTAAAGTGCAATATTTAGCAAGATATGGTTTAAATTCTTTTAGAACAGTTACAAGAGGAAGAATACACTTTTTCATGTTAAGGTCGGGGCCGTTTAATAAAGACATTAACACTTTTTTTCGTATTGAACAAGTTCTAAATTTTTTTATGAAGAGACATAATATGACGCGTTCACGATCTTTCATTAACTAAATTTAAATCTTTTTAGGTAATTAAATTTCATGAAAAAATACATTTTTTTTTTTTTTACTAATGGGATAATTTTTTACCCCTTGACAAATTTGATGTTGAGATAATATTCAACTACCTAAATTTTATTTTTTTCTCTGAAATAATAGAAGACAATAGTTAGCCGGCAGGTGTCAATTTATTATCTACCAGAAAGTTACATTTTATTTTCTTATTATATACTTTTAGCAATCCCTCAGACTCAATCAACTAGAATTAGGTGTGCATCTATTCAAAATTTAAATTTGATTGACTTCGACCTTTACAATTTGTAATAATATTAAATATATTATATTTCAAAAATTATATATTTTAAAACATAATGCTTATTAAATTTTAGTAATTTTTTATTTAAACATTTCATATTTAAAATTAATTGATTCAATTAAGGCTTCTCATCAGAAATTTTGGTTTTTTTATATGGCGGAACTAGATGGGGTCGATATCTCAAAAGATTAGAGCATGTGACTACAAACCAATAGTGTCCAAAATGAAATTAGGTTTTCCTCTAGAGTAGAAATTTATGATTGGGATCAAATTCAATGCTCGAACTATAGACAGTTGATTAAGAGTTATTATAACAAGAATAGCTTTTAATGATAATAAATGTCTACATTAACAAAAAATATTAAAATCTTTATTGTCATTTGATTTAGTTTCGCTATAGGCTTTAGATATATTTATAAAAGGTCATTTCAGTTTGACTTTTTATTTTGACTTAAAAATAACTTTTTTAAATCAATTCAAACGGGATCTATATATAAGAGTAGCATTATCTGAAGAAGAATCAAAAAACAAGAATGGCAAAAAGCAACCAAAAACCTCATGCAATAGTAATTCCATGCCCATTTCAAGGCCACATAAACCCTAGTATTCACCTTTCACTAAAACTTGCAACAAAAGGCTTTACCATAACATTTATCAACACAAAGTATAGCCATGCCCAAATAACCAAATCACAAAAATTAGACCAAACTCATAACATATTTGCAAAATTTCAAGAACTTGGCCTTGACATACATTATCAAACAGTTTGTGATGGTTTTCCCTTAGAATTCGATCGATTTTCGGGGTCGAATACCGAGAAGTTTTGGGAAGGATTTTTACTAAATTACCCTTTTCATGTTGATGAAATTGTTGGGAAGTTAGTAGAATTGGATAGCCCTAGGCCAACTTGTTTGATTGTTGACACTTTCTATGGTTGGGGGACAACAATTGCTAATAAGTATGGACTTGTTAGTGTTTCATTCTTCACTCAACCTGCCTTGGTGTTTACTATAGACTATCATCTTGACCTTTTGCTCAAAAATGGTCATTTTGGCTAAATTGGTAAAGTTTCATTCTACCACTTTGTCTCTCTATTGTTCAGGCTCGTAAAAAAATGTTATCTTATTTGTGTCTGATATGATCCTCTATACTAGATTGGCTTTGAAAGATCTGATACACACCCTTCGACATTTTTCTAGAGTACGAG
The DNA here is from genome assembly GCF_036512215.1 of Solanum lycopersicum. Taxonomy (NCBI): domain Eukaryota; kingdom Viridiplantae; phylum Streptophyta; class Magnoliopsida; order Solanales; family Solanaceae; genus Solanum; species Solanum lycopersicum. The sequence goes on along the minus strand of NC_090808.1, from coordinate 2,059,323 downwards.
AGTAACATATATCACATGTTCATACAAAATTATTTACTTGTATTGATCAACTAACTTATAAGATAGTAGTAATTTCACTTCTTTTTTTTTTCTCTAAACAATAACACCATTTATGTACCGGAAATTTTTTGTTGGATTATTGGGTAGTGTAAAAATTCCTTACAATTAATTTGATTAAGTAAAAACAAAAATTTGAACAATCCACCTTTGCTATAACACGTTAGAATACACTGATCGTGTAAAAATACTTTACACTACGCAGGGGTATGAATAAGATTAAGATATATGAACTTTCTACGTCCTTAACCAAAGATCTAGTGTAAAAATACTTAAAAGGGATATTGGTTTCCCCTTTATTAGGGTCTACGTCGATCGAATCTCAATTAGTTGAGAAGTGCTAAATGGCCAGAAAATTTGGCCAAATTTTTTTTAAAACTATAATATCTTTTTTATTTAAAAAAAATCGATCTTTTTTTTTATTTTTTTAGTAAAAGGTATTAAAGATAAAAGGGTAAAAATGTTATAAAAAAGTAAAAATACATTAAAAAAATTTCATTTTGACCAAATTTTCTGGCCAAAAAGATTTTTCCATTCCGAATACCCTATAGTTATTATATATGAAAAAAAAAAACTTACATTATTTATGTTTAATTAACTTCATTATGATGTTGATTACTAGGCTAACTTTTGCTATTTTTTAATTTTTTTAAATGATGTTGATTACTAGGCTAACTTTTGCTACTTTTTTTTTTATTTTTTTAGATAATAGGAAGGATACCATATATTCTATACCAGGAATTTCAGCAATTGATCCAAGTGATTTACCTTCATATTTACAAACAAAAGAGACATCAACTATTCTTCATCAAATTATCTACAAAGGTTTTGAAGAAGCCAAGAAATCAGACATTATAATTTGTAACACAATACAAGAACTTGAATCCAAAGTAATTTCAATATTCCAAGAAAAAACAAAAAAACCCTTTTTTGCTATTGGTCCAATTTTTCATGATCATCAAGTCAACTCATCAAAAAATGTCAAATTTTCCAATAGTTTTTTGCCAGAGACAAATTGTTTGGAATGGCTAAACACTAAACCTAAATCCTCAGTATTATATTTTTCACTTGGTAGCTTGTTTAGTCCAAGCAAACAAGATGTTATGGAATTTGCTCAAGGAATATTGCTTAGCAAAGTGGAATATTTTATTTGGGTACTTAGACCTAATTTGGTATTTTTGACGTCGGAATCCGGATCACCCAAAAAATGGTGTGCTATAGCACACGAAAATCGTCGAAATGAGCCGTATGCTCGCTTCGGGGCTCGTTTGACCCTCCAAATGGGTCGGACAAGCCGTGATGGCCAACCGTATGCATAGACAAGGTCTTGAAGGACGTCCAGGAAAAAATTTGGCATTTTTGACGTCGGAATCCGGATCACCCAAAAAATGGCGTGCTATAGCACACCAAAATCGTCGAAATGAGGCGTATGCTCGCTTCAGGGCTCGTTTGACCCTCCAAATGGGTTGGACAAGCCGTGATGGCCAACCGTATGCATAGAAAAGTTCTTGACGGACGTCCACGAAAAAATTTGGCATTTTGTGATGTCGGAATCCGGATCACCCAATAAATGGTGTGCTATAGCACACGAAAATCGTCGAAATGAGGCGTATGCTTGCTTCGGGGCTCGTTTGACACTCCAAATGGGCCGGACAAGCCGTGATGGCCAACCGTATGCATAGACAAGGTCTTGAAGGACGTCCACGAAAATTTTTGGCATTTTTGACGTCGGAATCCGGATCACCCAAAAAATGGTGTGCTATAGCACACGAAAATCGTCGAAATGAGGCGTATGCTCGCTTCGGGGCTCGTTTGACCCTCCAAATGGGTCGGACAAGCCGTGATGGCCAACCGTATGCATAGACAAGGTCTTGACGGACGTCCACATAAAAATTTGGCATTTTTGACGTCGGAATCCAAATCATCCAAAAAATGGTGTACTATAGCACACGAAAATCGTCGAAATAAGGCGTATGCTCGCTTCTGGGCTCGTTTGACCCTCCAAATGGGTCGGACAAGCCGTGATGGCCAACCCTATGCATAGACAAGGTCTTGTCAGACGTCCACAAAAAAATTTGGCATTTTTGACGTCGGAATCCGGATCACCCAAAAAATGGTGTGCTATAGCACAGAAAAATCGTCGAAATGAGGCGTATGCTTGCTTCGGGGCTTGTTTGACCCTCCAAATGGGTCGGACAAGCCGTGATGGCCAACCGTATGCATAGACAAGGTCTTGACGGATGTCCACGAAAAAATTTGGCATTTTTGACGTCGGAATTCGGATCACCCAAAAAATGGTGTGCTATAGCACACGAAAATCGTCAAAATGAGGCGTATGCTTGCTTCGGGGCTCGTTTGACCCTCCAAATGGGTCGCACAAGCCGTGACGGCCAACCGTATGCATAGACAAGGTCTTGACGGACGTCCACGAATCCGGATCATCCAAAATATGGTGTGTTATAGCACATGAAAATCGTCGAAATGAGGCGTATGCTCGCTTCGGGGCTCGTTTGACCCTCCAAATGGGTTGGACAAGCCGTGATGGCCAACTGTATGAATAGACAAGGTATTAACGGAAGTCCACGAAAAAATTTGGCATTTTTGACATTGGAATCCGGATCACCCAAAAAATGGTGTGCTATAGCACACGAAAATCGTCGAAATGAGGCGTATGCTCGCTTCGGGGCTCGTTTGACCCTCCAAATGGGTCGGACAAGCCGTGATGGTCAACCATATGCATAGACAAGGTCTTGACGGACGTCCACATAAAAATTTGGCATTTTTGACATCGGAATCCAAATCATCCAAAAAATGGTGTGCTATAGCACACGAAAATCGTTGAAATGACGCGTATGATTGCTTCGGGGCTTATTTGACCCTCCAAATGGGTCGGACAAGCCGTGACGGCCAACCGTATGCATAGACAAGGTCTTGACAGACATCCACGAAAAACTTTGGCATTTTTGACGTCGGAATCCGGATCACCCAAAAAATGGTGTGCTATAGCACACGAAAATCGTCGAAATGAGGCGTATGCTTGCTTCAGGGCTTGTTTGACCCTCCAAATGGGTCGGAGAAGCCGTGATGGCCAACCGTATGCATAGACAAGGTCTTGACGGACGTCCACGAAAAAATTTGGCATTTTTGACGTCGGAATCTGGATCACCCAAAAAATGGTGTGCTATAGCATACGAAAATCGTAGAAATGAGGCGTCTGCTCGCTTCGGGACTCGTTTGACCCTCCAAATGGGTCGGACAAGTCGTGATGGCCAACCGTATGCATAGACAAGGTTTTAAAGGACGTCGACGAAAAAATTTGGCATTTTTGACGTCGGAATCCGGATCAACCAAAAAATGGTGTACTATAGCACACGAAAATCGTCGAAATAACGCGTATGCTCGCTTCAGGGCTCGTTTGACCCTCTAAATGGGTCAGACAAGCCGTGATGGCCAACCGTATGAATAGACAAGGTCTTAACGGACATCCACGAAAAAAATTTGCATTTTTGACGTCGGAATGCGGATCACCCAAAAAATGGTGTGCTATAGCACACGAAACTCGTCGAAATGAGTCGTATGCTCGCTTCGGTGCTCGTTTGACCCTCAATATGGGTCGGACAAGCCGTGATGGACAACCGTGTGCATAGACAAGGTCTTGACGGACGTCCATGAAAAAATTTGGCATTTTTGACGTCGGAATCCGGATCACCCAAAAAATGGTGTTCTATAGCACACGAAAATCATTGAAATGAGGCGTATGATTGCTTCGGGGCTTGTTTGACCCTCCAAATGGGTCGGACAAGCCGTGATGGCCAACCGTATGCATAGACAAGGTCCTGACGGACGTCCACGAAAAAATTTTGCATTTTTGACTTCAGAATCCGGATCACCCAAAAAATGTTGTGCTATAGCACACGAAAATCGTCGAAATGAGGCGTATGCTCGCTTCGGGGCTCTTTGACCCTCCAAATGGGTCGGACAAGCTGTGATGGCCAACCATATGCATAGACAAGGTCTTGACGGACGTCCACATAAAAATTTGGCATTTTTGACTTCGGAATCCAAATCATCCAAAAAATGGTGTGCTATAGCACACGAAAATCGTCGAAATGAGGCGTATGCTCGCTTCGGGACTCGTTTGACCCTCTAAATGGGTCGGACAAGCCGTGATGGCCAACCGTATGCATAGACAAGGTCTTGACGGACATCCACGAAAAAATATGGCATTTTTGAAGTCGGAATGCGGATCATCCAAAAAATGGTGTGCTATAGCACACGAAAATCGTCGAAATGAGGCGTATGCTCGCTTCGGGGCTCGTTTGACCCTCAATATGGGTCGGACAAGCCGTGATGGACAACCGTGTGCATAGACAAGGTCTTAACGGACGTGCATGAAAAAATTTGGCATTTTTGACGTCGGAATCTCGATCACCCAAAAAATGGTGTGCTATAGCATACGAAAATCGTAGAAATGAGGCGTCTGCTCGCTTCGGGGCTCGTTTGACCCTCCAAATAGGTCAGACAAGTCGTGATGGCCAACCGTATGCATAGACAAGGTTTTAAAGGACGTCGACGAAAAAATTTGGCATTTTTGACGTCGGAATCCGGATCAACCAAAAAATGGTGTACTATAGCACACGAAAATCGTCGAAATAACGCGTATGCTCGCTTCAGGGCTCGTTTGACCCTCTAAATGGGTCAGACAAGCCGTGATGGCCAACCGTATGAATAGACAAGGTCTTAACGGACATCCACGAAAAAAATTTGCATTTTTGACGTCGGAATGCGGATCACCCAAAAAATGGTGTGCTATAGCACACGAAAATCGTCGAAATGAGTCGTATGCTCGCTTCGGTGCTCGTTTGACCCTCAATATGGGTCGGACAAGCCGTGATGGACAACCGTGTGCATAGACAAGGTCTTGACGGACGTCCATGAAAAAATTTGGCATTTTTGACGTCGGAATCCGAATCACCCAAAAAATGGTGTGCTATAGCACACGAAAATCGTTGAAATGAGGCGTATGATTGCTTCGGGGCTTGTTTGACCCTCCAAATGGGTCGGACAAGTCGTGATGGCCAACCGTATGCATAGACAAGGTTTTAAAGGAAGTCGACGAAAAAATTTGGCATTTTTGACGTCGGAATCCGGATCACCCAAAAAATGGTGTGCTATAGCACACGAAAATCGTTGAAATGAGGCGTATGATTGCTTCGGGGCTTGTTTGACCCTCCAAATGGGTCGAACAAGCCGTGATGGCCAACCGTATGCATAGACAAGGTCTTGACGGACGTCCACGAAAAAATTTGGCATTTTTGACGTCGAAATCTGGATCACCCAAAAAATGGTGTGCTATAGCACACGAAAATCGTCGAAATGAGGCGTATGCTCGCTTCGGGGCTCGTTTGACCCTCCAAATGGGTCGGACAAGCCGTGACGGCCAACCGTATGCATAGACAAGGTCTTGACGGACGTCCACGAAAATTTTTTGCATTTTTGACGTCTGAGTCCGGATCACCCAAAAAATAGTGTGCTATAGCACACGAAAATCATCGAAATGAGGCGTATGCTCGCTTCGGGGCTCGTTTGACCCTCCAAATGGGTCGGACAAGCCGTGATGGCCAACCGTATGCATAGACAAGGTCTTGACGGACGTACACGAAAAAATTTGGCATTTTTGACGTCGGAATCCGGATCACCCAAAAATGGGTGTGCTATAGCACATGAAAATTGTCAAAATGAGGCGTATGCTCGCTTCGGGGCTTGTTCTACCCTCCAAATGGGTCGAAAAAGCCGTGATGGCCAACTGTATGTATAGACAAGGTCTTGACGGACGTCCAGAATAAAATTTGGCATTTTTTACGTCGGAATCTGGATCACCCAAAAAATGGTGTGCTATAGAACACGAAAATCGTCGAAATGAGGCGTATGCTCGCTTCGGGGCTCGTTTGACCCTCCAAATGGGTCGGACGAGCCGTGATGGCCAACCGTATGCATAGATAAGGTCTTGACGGACGTTCACGAAAAAATTTAGCATTTTTGACGTCGGAATCTGGATCACCCAAAAAATGATGTGCTATAGCACACGAAAATCGTCAAAATGAGGCGTATGCTCGCTTCGGGGCTCGTTTGACCCTCCAAATTGGTCGGACAAGCCGTGATGGCCAACCGTATGCATAGACAAGGTCTTGACGGACGTCCACGAAAAAATTTGGCATTTTTGACGTCGGAATCTGGATCACCCAAAAAATGGTGTGCTATAGCACACGAAAATCGTCGAAATGAGGCGTATGCTCGCTTCGGGGCTTGTTTGACCCTCGAAATGGGTTGGACAAGCCGTGATGGCCAACCGTATGCATAGACAAGGTCTTGACGGACATCCACGAGAAATTTGGCATTTTTTACGTCGGAATCCAGAGCACTTAAAAAATGGTGTGCTATAGCACACGAAAATCGTTGAAATGAGGCGTATGCTCGCTTCGGGGCTCGTTTGACCCTCCAAATGGGACGAACAAGCCGTGATGGCCAACCTTATGCATAGGCAAGGTCTTGACGGACGTCCACGAAAAAATTTGACATTTTTGACGTCGGAATCCGGATCACCCAAAAAATGGTGTGCCATAGCACACGAAAATCGTCAAAATGAGGCGTAAGCTCGTTTCGGGGCTCGTTTGACCCTCCAAATGGGTCGGCTAAGCCGTGATGGACAAGCGTATTTATAGACAAGGTCTTGACGGACGTCCACTAAAAAATTTGGCATTTTTGACGTCGGAATCCGGATCACCTAAAAAATGGTGTGCTATAGCACACGAAAATCGTCGAAATGAGGCGTATGCTCGCTTTGGGGCTCGTTTGACCCTCCAAATGGGTCGGACGAGCCGTGATGGCCAACCGTATGCATAGATAAGGTATTGACGGACGTCCACGAAAATTTTTTGCATTTTTGACATCGGAATCTGGATCATCCGAAAAATGGTGTGCTTATAGCACACGAAAATCGTCGAAATGAGGTGTATGCTCGCTTCGGGGCTCCTTTGACCCTCTAAATGGGTCGAACAAGCCATGATGGCCAACCGTATGCATAGACAAGGTCTTGACGGACGTCCACGAAAAAATTTTGCATTTTTGACGTCGGAATCCAGATCACCCAAAAAATGGTGTGCTACAGCACACGAAAATTGTTGAAATGAGGCGTATGCTCGCTTCGGGGCTCGTTTGAACCTCCAAATGGGTGGGACAAGCCGTGATGGCGAACCGTATGCATAGACAAGGTCTTGACGGACGTCCACGAAAATTTTTTGCAATTTAGACGTCGGAATCCGGATCACCCAAAAAAAGGTGTAGTATAGCACACGAAAATCGTCGAAATGAGGTGTATGCTAGCTTCGAGGCTCGTTTGACCCTCCAAATGGATCGGGCAAGCCGTGATGGCCAACCTATGCATAGACAAGGTCTTGACGGACGTCCACGAAAAAATTTGGCATTTTTGACGTTGGAATCTGGATCACCCAAAAAATGGTGTGCTATAGCACACGAAAATCGTCGAAATGAGGTGTATGCTCGCTTCGGGGCTTGTTTGACCCTCCAAATGGGTCGGACAAGCCGTGATGGCCAACCGTATGCATAGACAAGGTCTTGACGGACGTCCACGAAAAAATTTGGCATTTTTGACGTCGGAATCCGAATCACTCAAAAAATGGTGTGCTATAGCACACGAAAAATTATCGAAATGAGGCGTATGCTCGCTTCGGGGCTCGTTTCACCGTCCAAATGGGTCAGACAAGCCGTGATGGCAAACCGTATGCATAGACAAGGTCTTGACGGACGTCTAAGAAAAAATTTGGCATTTTTGACGTCGGAATCCGGATCACCCAAAAATGGTGTGCTATAGCACACGAAAATTGTCGAAATGAGGCGTATGTTCGCTTTGGGGCTCGTTTGACCCTCCAAATGGGTCAGACAAGCCGTGATGGCCAACCATATGCATAGACAAGGTCTTGACGGACGTCCAGAAAAAGTTTGGCATTTTTGACGTCGGAATGCAGATCATCCAAAAAATGGTGTGCTATAGCACTCTAAAATCGTCGAAATGAGGCGTATGCTCGCTTCGGGGCTCGTTTGACCCTCCAAATGGGACGAACAAGCCGTGATGTCCAACCGTATGCATAGACAAGGTCATGACGGACGTCCATGAAAAAATTTGGCATTTTTGACATAGGAATTCGGATCACCCAAAAAATGGTGTGCTATAGCACACGAAAATCGTCAAAATGAGGCGTATGCTCGCTTCGGGGCTTGTTTGACCCTCCAAATGGGTCGAAAAAGCCGTGATGGCCAATTGTATGTATAGACAAGGTCTTGACGGACGTCCACAATAAAATTTGGCATTTTTAACGTCGGAATCCGGATCACCCAAAAAATGGTGTGCTATAGCACTCGAAAATCGTTGAAATGAGGCGTATGCTCGCTTCGGGGCTCGTTTGACCCTCCAAATGGGACGAACAAGCCGTGATGTCCAACTGTATGCATAGACAAGGTCATGACGGACGTCCATGAATAAATTTGGCATTTTTTACGTCGTAATCCAGATCACCCAAAAAATGGTGTGCTATAGCACACGAAAATCGTCGAAATGAGGTGTATGCTCGCTTTGGGGCTCGTTTAACCCTCCAAATGGGTCGAACAAGCCGTGATGGCCAACCGTATGCATAGAAAGGGTATTGACGGACGTCCACAAAAAAATTTGGCATTTTTGACGTCGGAATCTAGATCACCCAAAAAATGGTGTGCTATAGCAAACAAAAATCATCAAAACGAGGCGTATGCTCGCTTCGGGGCTCGTTTGACCCTCCAAATTGGCCGGACAAGCCGTGATGGCCAACCTTATGCATAGACAAGGTCTTGACGGACGTCCATGAAAAAATTTGGAATTTTTGACGTCGGAATCCGGATCACCCAAAAAATGGTGTGCTATAGCACACGAAAATCGTCGAAATGAGGCGTATGCTCGCTTCGGGGATCGTTTGACCCTCCAAATGGGTCGGACAAGCCGTGATGGCCAACCGTATGCGTAGACAAGGTCTTGACGGATGTCCACGAAAAAATTTATTATTTTCGACGTCGTCCGGATCACCCAAAAAATGGTGTGCTATAGCACTCGAAAATCGTCGAAATGAGGCGTATGCTCGCTTCGGGGCTCGTTTGACCCTCCAAATGGGTCGGACAAGCCGTGATGGACAACCGTATGCATAGACAAGGTCTTGACGGACGTCCACGAAAAAATTTGGCATTTTTGACGTCGGAATCCGGATCACCCAAAAAATGGTGTAAGAGAGCTTATGGGCAAGTGTACCAATGGTATGTCATCTTATAAGTGTTGATCAACAAACTAATAGAAAGTTGGTGGTTGATGATTGGAAAGTTGGGATTAATCTTTGTGATAATTATGATATTAATAATAAATCAATTATTACAAAGGAGGAAATAGCAAAAAAGATTAATTTTCTTATGAGTGAAGAAAACTCAAAAGATTTGAGGAAGGTTATAAAGGAAGTGAAGAAAACTATGGAAATTGCAATATTAGCCAATGGAAGTTCAGAGAAAAACTTTGATTTGTTTGTTGAGGATGTAATGGCCAAAACAAAAATGGTTATTTTTTAAAACTTAATCTACATTATATTGGCTACTTTTGTAATAAAGCCTTGAATGTCACAATTGTTTTTGGGATTTCTTATCTTTTTTTAATCATATTGTTTATATAAATAGAAAATGAAAATTGTACTATTGTTTTTATTTTAGAATGACACCTTATCAATTATAGTAAAATTCCAAATAAAAAAAAAAGCTTCATATTGAAAATTCTATAATTTTAAATTTAAGATTTCACTCTAAGAGTTCGTTTGATTTGATTGTTGATTACGAATGAGATTATTCATTTATTAAAACTAATATAATAAATTTTGTTTGGTAGTATATACTTAGATATACTAGAGCTTAGGTTAAGATATTCGATTGAAATAATTAAATAAATATATTACAATTACTAAACATTTTGATAAACATTTAAGAATAATTCAGATGAAAAACTTATACAACTAATAATTCGAATTTCGAATATGAAACTCAAAAAGACAAAATATTTTATATGTTTTTCGCCCGATTTAACTTTCAAAATATTTAAAACCCTAAGAGAGAATGAAGACTAATGTCAAAATAAGTAGATCTTATAGGAGTACAAATAAAGTAGAAAAAACTAACGTAAAATCTTAGAATGTTTAGTTAATAAATATTGATAGTAATGACATATTAACTCGATTTTATTGATATCTGTAACGACGATTCGTCTTTCGAACTCCTTCCACTTTCTCTCAGATACATAATTTAATGTCTTGAAAATATGGAAGAGCAAAATTGAGATGACATCTTTGCCATATGAAATAAAAAGCTTTGACAACCATTAATTTCACCATTGGAGGTGCTGTTTGTCTCCTCTTGAAATTTGACATTTTTCTTGGTTTCACATGAAAATTTCTGCATTTCCAAGACACAAACATTAAATAAATATTTTTAAAAAAATATAAAATAAACATGTGGTACTTTCTTTATTTCAAAATAAATATTATTTTAACGACAGTTATTTATTCGTTGTAATATATATCGCTTTAAAAATTCGTGACAGAAAAATTGTTTACAACCAAACCCTCATATTAAGAGAATATTTTTATTAATATTGCTTAATTTACGATATAAAATAAATAGAAATAATTTAGTAATTAGTTATTGCAACTTTTCTTAATGAGCTAAAGTAATATTCCCCAAGAGAGTTGTTGGAATTTTTATTCATTTTTATCCTTTATTTACATCTTTTTATGTGATAATTTCAAGAGATTTAATTGTTTGTATTTATTTACTTTTTTTGTTCAACAATAGTTATTCACTATATTATTTTGAAATATTTTATGAAATTAATAAATAATTTTACATTGAGTTTCTTATTTTTCCTCATCATTAATTATAATCATTTATTTACATTATTCAAGATATTATATTTTATTTATAATTTTTTAAAAAATACACAAAATCAATAATAAACAAATATTATTGAACAAATAAAATACTTTACCTATAGTTTTAGAATATCGATACTTTATCTATAGTTTTAAAATATCTAAATACGCGAAAATGGAAAGTGGTATATTTTTTTAATAAAAATACATCTAAAAAGGGCTAATAGTTGATTTAGTCAAAGTACATTTGGTCAAATTTCCAAATTCCAAAGATGAGAAATTCGAAAACTAAGCAACTCCTAAATTAAATATTATTTCCAAATTTCTAAATTAAAAATTGCAATCAGCTAGAAGTTAAATATTATTTTGACTCTTTAAAAAATATCGTTGTATTAGTGTTAAATTTTTACAAAATATATTATATTTTACGTAATTATACATTTTTATGTTAATTTTGAAAAGACAAATAACATAAATCATGAATTGTAATTAAAAAGAATCGATATTCATTAAATTATTTATCATCTACTTAGAGATTTTGTTCCTTGGGTATGGAAAAAAAATTCTTATTATTTCAATCAACTATAAATCTCATATACATAAGGCTCAATGTCAAAATCAATATAATTTGCACTTTTAATAATTTTAAAAAATATATTGGAAATTAATATGTGAAGACAAAATAAGTAAAAGAAATAAAAAGCAAGTAATTAATTAATTGGATAAGATAAGATAAGTAGGTCACATGCTGCAATCTATTCAACTGTCAATTTATCTTTTGAATTGTATCAATTAATTTCTGAAATTGAAAATTAAATTTTCAACAAATTTGGTAAAATGACAATTAACTTAAAGTAAAAGGAATTCAAGATTTTACAAAATAAAAAAAAAAGGTAATATTATTTTTAGTATCTCAATTATTGATATATTATATTTTCAGTAATTGTGATGTATGATTAAGAATATTTAACATTCTATTATTTCAAATGTATTGCTTTTGATTTCTTAATTGATGCAATATCTACCCAATTTATCACAATTATCAACTATTCTACTATTTATTTTTTCATATATATTATTACTCCATGTTTTATAGTAAAATAATTAAATAATGCAAATATAACATATTTTTCTATATAAAATAACTAAAAACACGTGTTTCAATTAATAGCACACCAAATATATTTTCTCAAATATCACAAAAACTACAATAAAAAATCATGAATAATTAAGAGACAAAAGATGCAATTTTTTAAAAAGAAAATGGTTAATAACATTTTTGGTCCCTCATTTACTAATAAATTTTAGTTTTGAATATTATCATATCTAAATAAATATATTCAACTTTAATTACTTAAAATATGTTTTTCATCACTTTCCTCATAAATATTCACAAAATTTAACATAATTATCTACTATTTCACTATTTAATTAAGACAATACAATTCAATATAACAATAACAATATCAATAAATTTGGTATAATATTTCGAAATAAAATATGAAAAGGATAGAAGTTCTAGAGTTTATATCACTAATTAGTGACAGAGAGGCTGTTTTGAACAGATTCTCAACTCAAGATAAAAGGCAATAACGTAAATGAAAACGATCATGATAAAATACCACATATAAGATAAATCATCCTAACAATGACTTTAACAAGATGACTATAAGGATCAAAATATAATAATTTCATAATTGAACGACTAAAAATGCAATTATCCTAAAAATGAACTCGAGTGAGAAGAAAGTCAGAAATAAACGTACCGATTGATGATGAAGACGATGATGATGATGATGAGGTGGTTCAGCGAGAAGAGATACGGTAATAATAGAGCCATCTCTCAAATTATAAAAAGATAATAAATAATCACTATTCATTTTAATTGAATTATAATAAAGTGATACATAATTATCATTATCTCCCCATGCTTTTTTAATCAATTTCTCCAAATCTTTCACTTTATCTGATTCTTTAACCTCCGTATACATCTCCGACGTCGGAGATTTCACATTTATTCTCAATTTTCCTTCTCCGGTCACCGGAATTTTCACCCGGAGAGATGGATTTGATGATGATGAAGAAGAAGAAAACATTTTTTTAAAAAAATAAAATAAAATTTTGTTACTACCTAAACTTAACCCTCTTTTTTTTGGTCTTATAAGTTAGGTTACTTTATTAATTGGTCCCCTCTCACCCCCAACCCCTATCAATTTACGCGTATTTGATTGGACGCGAAATTTTATTAGGAGAGAAAAAGTTATTTTAGGATTGTCGTTATATTTTATTTTTAATGTGGGAAAAATATATTTATTCTGTTCAGCGTTCACTTTTATTTGTTTCTAAAAAATGAATTTTATTTTTAATTATTATTTTTGATATATCAATTATTTTCTTTCCACGTTTTACCCTCTAACATTAAATATTTATTTTCTATTTTTTTTTTCAAAATTGTTTTTTTTTCTCTAATTTAAAAGTAACAATCCATTTTTGAAATAATGAATAAATAAAAATAATAAAATTTTATATTACGTTTGATTGATATTACAAATTATATAAAAAATAATACAAGTAATTCTAAAATATTTTATTTTATCCAACTTATTAAACGAGTTCTAAGAATTTAAAATATTTCATAAAGATTTTTAGGACAATTACAGTACGCTAAGAATAGAATCTCTATTAAGAAGTATAAATTAAATTTGTTTTTGGAAATGAAAACAAAAAAAAAATTTCATATATATTAAAAAATTAAAATAGAGGGAATACTAATTTTGTAGAGGTAAGGGCCTACCCTACCTTATGAGGACTATCACAATTTCAATAAAATTATTTTTCTTTAAAAACATTTGAATTTTTTTAAAAAAATATTATTTATTTTTATTATTTTATTTTTTATACGTGATAGTTTGACGTAAAATTTAAGTTATAATAATAATAATAAAGTATGATAATAACAAGTATTCAAAGTGTTCAAACTTCAAATGATCTATTTCAACCAATCAAATGTTATCTGCCACGTCATTTTTAGTTTAATTTTGTTTTTATCTTTTGCTTTAGAATATTTATTATCAAAAAGAGATATTCTTTTCACGAGATTTTTGAGGTGATAATTGAACGGGTTGAATCTAAATAAATTAAGATTTAAATTTATTTAAAATTCGTTTGAACCAAAATAAATCAGATTAGATCAATCCGCTTTACTTAGAGATGGTAATTGGGTGATGTTGGGCAAATTGAGTTTAATTCGTAAACTAATTCACTCATATTAGAATTTTTATTTTATTTTTAACTCGCTTAACATGTATAAATTCACCTCGCATGAACCTGGCTTCATATAAATTTTTAATAATTTTCTTTTTCTTGTTAAGTTGTATTAATTTAATAGACAATAACTCAAAATTTTAATTTTTAAAGATCAATTAGAAAGCAGATAAGAAACTTATAAATTTTGATTGAACTTTTTTCATTTACTATCATGAATATTTTAATAACTTTAAAAAAACTTTCAGTTAATATTAGTTTCACTAACAAATAATGAATTTGTCATGAAATTTGTGTACTCTTACTCTTGAAAGTGACTCTTATAACATATAAACTGTTAAAATTAAATTTAAACTAAAATAAAAACACATAAACCATAATCATAATTCTAATTTTTACATATAAACTTATGATTTGAGCCAAAAATAATAAATTTAATCGAATCGAATGCGACCTAAATTCACTATTACCAATACTCCATAAGTATCAAATCTAATACACCCATAATAAATCCATCACTACTAACACTCCTCAAATAAATCTCTAATTAAATCGAAAATTTTTAATCATCACCGCAAATTAAGCCCTAAAATTAAAACTAATTATACCCCATATATTACAAACTTACAAATAATAATTTTTCAAGAAACTTTAACAAAGACTTTGACTTCAATAACAAATATTATCTTTAATATTGTAGATAAAATCTTATCCACTATTATTTCAACAAAATTGTTTCTTAGAAATATATAACTAGTAAATTCAAAATAAATTCAACAGATAAAAAGTTTTTTTTTTAAAGGAATAACGTTGTATCTACATATCAAGCTAAAAACAACAAATTCAACTGATTGTACTCACACGTAACAACATCTATTATTCACATCTCACAAATTAAAACAGATAATAAATACGTATCACTTACAAAATATAATTATTTTTTTTTTATCAAGGAGCTTCAGCAAAGACATTGACTCTGATAATTGAACCATCTTTAACATCATATTTTGATAAACTCTCATCAACTTTCATTTCAACAGAATTATGCCTTAATAACATGTAATCACTTCCCCATGCTTTTTTCACAATTTTGATTAACTCTTCAACTTTGTCACTTCCTTTTATTTCAACAAGAAATTCAGATGTTGGAGATTCAACTTTTACTATGAATTTTTGTTCTGTTGCTATGGTTATCATCTTGGAAAATATTGAGAGAATTTTTTTTTATTTTTTTGGATAATTTTTTTTTTTGGTTTGGATAAATGAACAAGACTTACATGTATGGAAAAGATATATATAAACAAGATTAGAGATTGATTGATATTTATTAAGAAATAAACAAGATTAGTGCTTGTTTGGTTGGTGGACTAAGCAAGTTTTAATTTAATTAATCAACATGTTGCTTTCATATTATATAGTAGTTGTCATTATTTGTTTTTCGAGAATCAAATTTTATGAATTTTAACTAGCATTTAATTAAAAGGTATATTTTCTCCTTAAATTAACATAAAAAAAGTTTTATATGCAACTTTATTTTTTAATCAACCAATAATGAATTTTTGTTTGTAGTTCAACGTCATACGAATAAAAATATATTTATAATAATAATAATTCAAGAATTATAATAATAATAAAAAAGCATAATATGCCGTCATTTTATTCATATTTATTAATTCCGACATTATAATTGTATCTTACGTTGAGCTAAAACCAATGAACCAAAGTTAAAAAGACATGATTATCCATTTAACTTACCAACATCAATTTTAGTGGTATAGTTAAAATTTCTTTCATTTTTAATTAGAGATTTTCAGGTTCGGACCTCTAAAAAAATGAAAAAATATTATAATATTATTTTGAAAATAAATTTAAATTTAATCAAGTCTCAAGACAAATATCATTACGTATCAGTTTTGATGAAAAAAAAAACTATTGGCTTAATTTATTGTTTAGTAGTTGGCCAACAAAATTTGAATTATTGGTTACGTTCTGGATAAGGAAGAAGTGACAAATATTGAGAAGAAAACAATATTTTTTTTTAAAATATTTAAATAATAAAACTTTATTTTATTTTTTTTGGTCTCATTGACCATAAGGTTTCGAAAACGATGTGTTCTAACGGATATTTTTGCTCTTTAAAAATTAAAATTTGTTATCTGATTTTGGTAAGAGGATGATGAATAACAAATTATTTTATTCAAATACAATGCGTGAAGCATCTTCATTTATATAATTTTAAAAAATTGCAATCATACTTCACTTTTCTTAATTAAAGATGGTATGTTTGATTCATTTTGATCGAGTCAAATTTTATTATTTACAGATATCTGTAATATAAAGTATGAATTTTTTTTACTTGTGATAGTTAATAGAGAAGTGCTACAGAAAATACTTTTATTTACCAAATTGTATATTAAACAAAATCTTTTTATGATGTATTCTTTTACGTTTAAATAGATGTTTGAAATTGGAAAATCTCTATCTTAGATAATATATCTTTATTTATTTAATTATATATTTCAAAAGAACAAAATCTAGATTGAGATCTTATATATCAAAACATTGACAGATAAATATTAATTCATTGAGAGATCATAATTCAAAGTAACTATTTTAGAATAGCAACCAAAATATTGACCGACAAGATTAATATTTAATTTTGATTGACTAGAATTTTATCGTCATTTTTGTCAAAATTTTTCATGGACGTCCATTAAGACTTTATCTATGGAACTAGTTGGCCCTGACGGCTAAAACGATTCATTTCCAAACGAGCATTGGAGCACGTAAATTTTTCATTTTGTCGATTTTCGTATGCTATAGTCCACCATCTTTTATGGTGATCCAGAATTTCGATGTCATTTCTGCCAAAATTTACAGGGACGTTCCTTAAGACCTTAGATATGAAGCCAGATGATCACCATGGCCAACACAATCCATTTTCAAGGTCAAACGAGCCCCAAAGTAGGTAATCTCTCCATTTTGATGACTATTTTCGTGTGTTATACTCTATGGATTTTTAGTGATCCGGAATTTCGATGACATTTTTGCCAAAAATTTACATGGATGTCCGTTAAGACCTTACTATGAAATCGGTTGGTCACACAGCTAAAACGGACCATTTTCAAGGTCAAACGAGTGCAAATCAAGTAAATCCTGCATTTTGTTAATTTTCGTGTGCTATAGTCTATAGATTTTTGGTGATACGAAATTTTGATGTCATTTTGCCAAAAATTTACATGGACTTTTGTTAAGACCTTATCTATGGAGTCAGTTGGTCACCACAACCAAAACGACCCATTTTCAAGGTCAAACTAGCCTAGAGCAGGTAAGCCCCTATTTGCAGATTTTTGTGTGCTATAGTACATGAATTTTTGGTGATCCGCCATTTAGACGTCGTTTTTCCAAAATTTTATGTGGACGTCGTTAATACCTTAGATATGGAGACACTTGGTCACCACACTCAAAACGGCCCATTTTGAAGGTCAAACGAGCCTAGAGAAGGTAAACCCACAATTTTGTCGATTTTTGTGTGCTATAGTCCATGAATTTTTGTTAATCCGAAATTTCAACGTCATTTTTGCCAAAATTTAACATGGACATCTGTTAAGACCATAACTATGGAGTCAGTTGGTCACCACGGCCAAAACGGACCATTTTGAAGGTCAAACGAGCCCAAGAGTAGATAAACCTCCCATTTTTTCAACTTTCTTTTGCTATAGTCCACTATTTTTTTGGCAATCCAAAATTCTGACGTCATTTTTGCTAAATTTCTTTTATGGACATCCGTTAAGACCTTAACTATGGAGACAATTGGCCCTGACGACTAAAATGATCCATTTTTCAAGGTCAAACGAGCCCTAGAGAAGGTAAACACCTCATTTGTCAATTTTCGTGTGTTATAGTCCATGAATTTTTGGTGATCTAGAATTTCAATGTCATTTTTGCAAAAATTATACATGGACATCGTTAAAACCTTAGCTATGGAGCTACTTGGTCACAACGACCAAAACTACTCATTATAAAGGTCAAACAAACATATAGAAGGTAAACCCCCAATATTTCTTGTGTTATCCACCATCTTTTATGGTGATTCGGAATTTCAACATCATTTTTATCGAAATTTTTTCATGGACATACGTTAAGATCTTAGATAGGGAGTCAGTTGGCCCTAACGACCAAAACGACTCATTTACAAGGTCAAACGAGTCCTAGAGTTGGTAAACCCCCCATTTTGCAGATTTTCGTGTGCTATAGTCCACCATCTTTTAAGGTGGTCCAGAATTTTGACGTCATTTTTGTCAAAAATTTTCATAGACATCCGTTAAGCCCTTATCTAAGGAGTCAGTTGAACCTGACGGCTAAAACGGCCCGTTTTCAAGGTCAAACGAGTCGCGGAGCACATAAACCCTCATTTTGTCAATATTTGTGTGCTATCGTCCAAAAAAATTTTGGTGATTCAAAATTCTAACGTTATTTCTTGCCAAAAATTTACATGAACGTTCGTTAAGACCTTAGCAATGGAGTCAATTTGTCACCACGGCCAAAACGATTCATTTTCAAGGTCAAACGATCCTAAATCAGGTAAACCCCCATTTTTCTGATTTTCATGTGCTATATTCCACGAATTTTTGGTAATCCTGAATCGTTAATACCTTAGCTTTGGAGACAGTTGTTCACCACGATCAAATCGGTCCATTTTGAAGGTCAAATGACCCAGAGAAGGTAAACCCCTAATTTGCCAATTTTCATGTGCTATAATTCATGAAATTTTGGTGATTTGGAATTTTAACATCATTTTTTCTAAAAATTTACATGGATGCATGTTAAGACCTTAGCTATGGATCCAGAATTCTAACAAAATTTTTGCATAAAATTTTCATTAACGTTGTTAAGACTTTAGCTTTGGAATCTGTTGGCCCTATTGGCCAAAACGATCCAATTACAAGGTCAAATGAGCCCGAGAGTAGGTAAATCCACATTTTACCAATTTTTGTGTGTTATACTCTATCATATTTTATGGTGACCAAAAAATTTAACGTTATTTTTATCGAAATATTTTATGCATGTCCATTAAGACCTTAGATATGGAGTCAGTTGGTCCGAAGGGCCACAACGACCCATTTACAAGGTCAATGAGCCTCGGAGCAGGTAAACTCCCTTTCTATTTGCTGATTTTTGTGTGCTACAATCCACAATCTATTATGGTGATCCAGAATTTTTACGTCATCTTTTTCAAATTTTTTCATGGACTTCCGTTAAGACCTTATCTATGGAGTCAGTCGGCCCTGATAGTCAAAACGATCTATTTTCAAGGTCAAATGAGCCTCGGAGTACGTTAACCCCTTCAATTTACCAATTATCGTGTGTTATAGTCCACCTCCTTTTATGGTGATCTAGAATTTTGACGTTAATTTTTTCAAAAATTTTACATGGACATTTGTTAAGACCTTAGATATGGAGCCAATTAGTCATCACGGCCAAAACGATCCATTTTCAAGGTAAAACGAGCCACTAAGCAGGTAGATCCCCGATTTTCTGATTTTCGTGTGCTATAGTCCATGAGATTTTTGGTGATCCGAAACTCTAACGTCATTGTTGCAAAAAAATTACGTGGATGTTCGTTAAGACCTTAGTTATTGATCAAGTTGGTCACTACGGCCAAAACAATCAATTATAAAGGTCAAACGAGCCTTAGAGTAGGTAATCTCCATTTTGCCATTATCGTGTACTATAGTCCATGAGATATTTAATGATCAATAATTTCGACGTCATATATGCCAAAAATTTACATGGATGTCCGTTAAGAACTTAGTTATCGAGCCAGTTGGTCACCACAACCAAAACAATCCATTTTAAAGGTAAAACGAGACCCGTAGCATGTAAACCCCCCATTTTGCCAATTTTCGTGTGCTATAGTCCATTGATTTTTGGTGATTCAAAATTTCAATGTCATTTTTGCCAAAATTTTTCATTGACATTGTTAAGACCTTAGCTATGGAGCTAGTTGGCCCTATTGGCCAAAACGGTCCATTAACAAGGTCAAATGAGTCAGAGAGTAGGTAAACCCCTAATTTAGTCAATTTTCATGTGTTATAATCTATCAACTTTTATGGTGATTCGGAATTTCGACGATATCTTTGCCAAAATCATTCTGGACTGTCCGTTATAACTTCAGCTATGGAGTCAGTTGACCTTAATGGGCATAACGACCCATTTACAAGGTCAAATGAGCCCCGGAGTGGGTAAATTTCCATTTTTTAATTTTTGTGTGCTATTGTCCACCTTCTATTATGGTGATCTAGAATTTCTACGTCATTTTTCCTGATTTTTTTTCATGAACGTCCATTAAGACCTTATTTATGGAGTCAGTTTTCAAGGTCAAACGAGCCCAGGAACACATTAACCCCCCCTTCCCCTATTTTATCGATTTTCGTGTGATATAGTCCACCATCTTGTTTGGTGATACGGTATTCCGACATTATTTTTGCTGAATTTTTCATGGACCTCCTTTAAGACCTTAGCTATAGAGCTAGTTCGCACTAACGGCCAAAACGACCCATTTACAAGGTCAAACGAGCCCCGAAGCAGGTAAACCCCCATTTTGCTAAGTTTCATGTGCTACCATCTTTTATGATGATCCGAAATTTCAATGTCATTTTTGTCAAAAATTTTCATGAACGTCCGTTATGACCTTAGCTCTGGAGCCAGTTGGCCCTAACGGCTGAAACGACCAATTTACAAGATCAAATGAGCCTCGAAGTAGGTAACCCCCCATTTTATTGATTTTCGTGTGATATAGTCCACCATATAATTTAATAGATTATTTTTCTCATTAACATACTTATAACGTATAAATACATCATTATGGATATAAAAGATAACAAGTTTTTGCCATCATAATATGACGGATATAGAATTTGCATCACCTAGACTTCCTCGTGAGTATTCGAGACAATAAGTAATTACTCAAGTCGTGGATGACCGAAAATTCATTTTTGCAAAGGAGAAACTCATAAATCACTTGACTTTTTCATTGTAACACATGCATTATGTTCTTAATTTTCCAAACTGATTAATCATCCTTTTCCTCTCTTCTACACTACGTTCTAAAGATTATTCTTTTAACGAAATGAAAATTTTAATGTTTACTATGAAGTGCAAACAGTAGGGTTGTAGCTATAAAACGTTAATATGATTTTTATGTTTATTATTAATGTAATTTACTCAAAGAGGAATCGATATATGGGCCGAAATTGGGCTTGAGCCTTAAAAGCCTTTTTGGTCCGACTTTTCAACCTAATATATGTTGGTCAGATGAACTTACTATTTAGATCATGAATAGGTAATAATATATATGAGTAATATTGACAAACATTTTATATAAGTTTTACTAAGGAGCGGTTTGGTTATTGTATAAGAAATATCTTTTATATATATATATATATTAAAAGTTACATTAGTTTTATTATGTTTCGCAGAAATTTTGCGTTAGTTATAAAAGTTAATATAACTTTATATTATGTTTGATTGGTAAGAATTTAAATGTTATATAAAAGCTATTGATGTATTAATATAAACTGTGTTTGATTGCATTTTTTTTGTATTTCTACATAATTAATACCAACATAACTTATGAGGGAATCTATGTATAAAGTTATGCAGGATAGAAGATGAAATAAGTTATGTAAGTATTAGTTATACATGCATTAAAATGATAAATTACAAATTTATCCCATAAATTTATTTTATTTTTTTAATTGACAATTTTAATGTTTTCCTATATATGTTTGTTTTTTTTATTTCTTTTCATATGTAGACCATTTTTATTTCTTTTAATTTTTTTAATATTTAAATAAATTTATTTTATTTATAAGTTTTTTTATAGATCTTCTAAAATTTCTGAATTGTGAATTATTTTGTATTTTTTACTTTGTTTATAAATATATAAATTTTATTTTTTAAAAAAATATAAAAATTTCATGTATAAAATTAGTCAAACTAAAATATTTGATTCTCGAAAAATAAAAAATGTACATAAATTGAAAACAAAGAAATATATTTATGTATTATTTCTTAAGAAATATACCATAAAATTATTATTGACAAGTAAAAATAAATTAACATATATTTAATTAAGAGTTTTTTTTCCTTTAATAATATAGAACGTGTACTATGAAGTTTGAAAAGTATTTAATTTGGTCAACAAAAAAGGATAGATATTAAATATGGTCTTACAGATTGTACACGTGAACATGCCTCTAATTCCCCTATTTCAACATTTTTTTTTTCTTTTTATTTATATTTTCTTACATAATTATTTTGAGATAATATATGAATTGAAAATTGAATTAGTAAATTGATTTAATTTCAATTTATTCAAGATTTGCTTAATTTAATAAGTTAATCATCATATAGTGAGTCATATCACAACCCGTAAACTAATCTTTTTCATGTGATATTTTGCTAATTAAAAGCAAAGAAAATGTAAAAGGTAATATATTTTTTTAAAAAAATTAATTATTAGGTTCTTTTAATTTAAAATATGGATGAGTTTGGTCAAAAGGAAGTGAGTTTGACTGAATCTATAATTATTATTTAATTAAAATACAACTTTTAATTATTTTTTATTTTTTTAAAATCATACTATATTTAAAATTATCGGCTCGATTAATATAAATATATACCGAGAAGAGTTCATTAAGAATGAAATGTTTCCTAATATATATAAATTTCTTTATTTTCAGAATTCGAATTATGCTTAAGGAGGGATGAAATTCATCCATACCAAAGATATTTTTAATACGTTCTGCTTGCTTTCCTATCTCGCAAAGATAATGACATGATTTGCGTATATTTTATCGTTTCATTCAGATTTTATTAGACGAATTATGTTGAGTATGTTGTTGTTATTATTATTGATATAAAAATCTACACACTGACCCAACTAATATACAATATTTATGTTACAAAATATTTATTAAAGAGAAAATGCGCTCTACCAACGATAAATAATTATCTTTATCAAATATAATTTAAACATAATTTTACAAAGGCAATAACGTTGGAGAATTTTGCAACACACATTCATAGTAGTTAAAAATTAAAAGACCATGACAAAATAAAGTAGTGAACAAAAGGCTTTGCAAGTTGCAGCTTTGGCATCAATTTTTTCACAGCAATAATAAGGCCAAAACCATAATTAATACGCTATTTAATTTATTTGTTTGATTTTAATTTGATACAATTAAAATATTATAAAGTGGAGAATCGAATTCTTACCAATAAGGTAAAAGTTCAGACGACTAACCAATTAACTAATTATATAAGCTCATAATAATCCAAAACGAAGTTTGAAAAAAAAAACTTCTGAATCTTGTGAGCTTAAAACTAAAAATACGTAAAATATTATAATGTAGAAAGTTAGAACCAAAATAATTAGTTGTCCCACAGAAGCTAATAAAGGAAAACCTCGAAAGACCACGAATAAGAAGACAAACGAGAAATATACCATAAAACACGAAGATTTAACATGGTTTAATTAATCGTTCTATATTCCGCAAAGAAGATAAACAATTCACTATATAAATATGAGTGTACAAAGTATAGAAAGAGATAACCTCACTCAATTCACTCGACATATAAAGAGGTTCATACAAGTGATCATAACATATCACTGATCCCCCCGCTCCCCCCACAAGACAAAACTCTCAGTGCCCCTGTGATTACGTTGTGAATGATACTATGTTAAAACGAATAACATCTATTCATCAAGTCATAAATTTTTTGAAATAATTTTAAAAATAAGTAAGACGAATAAATTGAAACGGTCAAAATATTAAATCAGTCAAAATGGGGTACTTGTAGTACTATTTACAGATGTTGTCTGTTTATAAAATCAATGGTACCAATTAAGCCTGACTTAATATTATAGTCCTATTTACCTACCATTCTTTTGGGCCTTGCTATATTAATCAAAAATTAACCCTTCCATATTAACTCATCATGTGTGAAAAGGTATAAATTAATTTAGACTTCAAGAAACTTGACCAAGAAAAGATACCACCAAAATTTAAAAATAATATTACTTTTATTTATTATATTTTATATGATATATTTTTATAGTTTTAAAAAACAGAACAAGTTTTTATGTTTCGAAATAAAGGATAGTAACACTTTTAGTCCCTCGTACTACTAAAAGATAGGGGTTTCATTTAGTCGATAGTCCTTTAAACTTGATTATATACACGTAAAAGAAAACCCAATTTAATAGTATCAATTATCGATAAATTCTCATTTTAGATCGGGTAATATTTGACCCAAAAAAAAACATAATTAATTAACCTTCAATAAATTAAAATGTGTGCTTTTGGTTCATTTAAGTATGAAATATATTATATTTTGACTATTTTAAAGGTAAATTTATTTCATATTTAAAGAAACAATACAAGCTTTAACATAACACAAAAGTAATTTATGAATTCGCACAAGTAAAGAGATAAAAATATGCTTAATTAGACAAATATAACTATAATGAACAAATCATAATTTACCAAATCCAAAGAATCTAAAAATGTTATTAATTCTACAAACAATATAACCCTGGCAAAAGTTTCAAAATCATTTTTTTCTTAAACAGTCAAACACAGTTTGCATATCAAACGGGACCAAGAGAATATATAATAGTGAAATAAAAAATAACCATTTTTATGTATGTAAATTTATACACATTGTATATCAATCCAAATATACTATAGTACTATATGAAAATAGTAAAAAGACTAAAACAAAAGGGTAACTCAAATCAACAGTAGTATAAAATAAAGTAACCTTAAGCATCAACCATATAATATAATATATTATATATTATATTTATATTTATTATATATATCCACTGCCACAAGCTGCAAATTTGCAGTTTGCAGAAGTATTAGTACCACTACTATATATAAATAGTTTTTTTTTGTTTTTGTTTCATATTATTCATATGGAACCAATTAGAGAAAGTGATGAAGAGCACAACTCTAACATTAATAATTCATCATCACAAAACTCAACAAAATCATTTGGAAAAAAATGTAGTCATATAGCAAAGAAGCAAAGGGCTAAGTTTTATATTGTAAGGAGATGTATTGCTATGCTTGTGTGTTGGCATGAGAGGAAAGAATGAAATAATGTTTTGAAGATTTGAAGAGAAGGTGTACTTAAGAGATATCATTATTTAAGAGTATGTTGATATATATATATATATATTATTTATTTTTCTCAAAAAAAAGTTGGAAGTTATAGCTCATTCTTTTTTTTTCTTTTTATATAAAAAAAAAATTGTATTTCTAATTTGCTTTTGATTATATTGATATTGAAGCTTTCTTGGTTTTTACTTTAGTACTCTTCAATATTTGATTCATCATTATCTATATGTTAAAATTTTGAGTCGTGGAATCAATAACTAATGATTGTATTAGTGTATATATAGATTGATACGACTTTTCTCTGAATACAAGAATGCAGAATGTTTCGTGTACTGAACTGTCGTCGTTCTTTGTTTCACATTTCCTTGAACATTTGATAAACCCCTCTTCTTCTTCTCTCTTTTTGTTTCTTAATATATATGTAAAATTGTTTTTTTTTTTGGTTTTTTGCAATAGAAACTATGAAGGGTATAAGGTACTTAAATTAACTAACCATTGGATTAATTAACTTGTGTAAAACAATTATTATGATGATTTTTTTTTGTAACTTTGTAATTATTTGTTTCCCAAACACAAACTAAAAATGTTTTTGTAATTCAGACATTGTAATCAATCTTGAATCATTTTTTTGTTAACATAAAACTAGACAGGCCCAAGAATCATTTAAACTATTTGCTTTAGATTGTCTGTCCCACAATTTTTTTTTGTAACAAATAAAAGCAAATCAATAATGCTTCAAGTCCTTTCAATTACTATTATAATTATTATCTATGAGGGCCAAAATCTTTTAATAATTAAATATAGAGGTTTATTTATTAGTTTTTCAAATTCTCCATGAAATAATATGTGCAACTTTTATCCTACTCTTTTCGTTTAAGAAAAAGTGTCGTTTTAACTCATTTCATGCTCATAAAAAAAATATAGTTTACTAAGTTATCCTATTTATACTAGATCGACATTTCTTGAAAATTAAACAGTATTAAAAAAATAAATTATTACAATTTCTTATCTTGAATTTGTAAAAACAACAATTATATTGATATACTAACATATAACTTGGTAAAATAATACTTGTTCGGAAAAAAAAAATTATTTTATTAAAACGATACTTATTTTGGCAAACAAAAAATATTCCTTTTTTAGGGAATATAAAAGTTTATTTTATGTTTACAATATTCTCTTTTTACAGTCTCGAAGTTACAAACTCACACGAGCATGATGTGGAAATAATTGGCATTATTTGGTGTTAAATCAATTGGAAAGTTAAAAGTTATGTTTTATAAAGTAGAAAAAAAGGTTCCGTTATATATTAAAAATAAACGTTATGAAATTAATGGAAAATTATTTAAATTATTAGATATTGTGGAATTTTTTTTCCACTAAACTTATTTTAGTTACTTATTAAAATAGTGGCTTATTTTGGTTACTTTTATATTTTTATGGCTTATTTTAATTCCCATCTCATTGAAAGACAACTTCTCATCCCTACCATAAAAAGAAAATTATTTCAATATTTATCGAATCAATTTATATGTACTTCAATTAAGTTAATTGAATATATCTCTTATCAACATACCAATTAAGTAATATCTAAAAAGAATTTAATTTTCCTTCATTTTATTAGTCATACTCGCTATATCATAAATAATTACTAAATAATAAACAAAAAAAAAATCATTCTTACACTCTAAATCAATATTCTATTGTTTCATTTTATATAACAATATTTGTAACAAATAAAACAATTATATTTGAAAATTTTGAACTTTTTTATTTTATACTACTTATCACATGTTTTAGAACTATATAAATATTATATAATATTTTAGATTATAAATTTGATTTTTTAAGATTATTTTTGACATAATAAAAATCTTTTTTTTTTTTTACATTTGATAAAATTCATTATCAATTATATATATACTGCTATACATAAATGTCATAGAGGGAGTACCCTCGCTATATATATATATATATATTGAACAAATAAAGAATATGAAATTGTTTATTATATAATTAAAATTGTAATAATAAAAAAATACATTTAAAAGTAATATAGTGGAGAGTTGCATAGTTAATTAGTGCTTTTAATAATAATAATAATATTAAATATCGTTTAAGGTGAATCCTAGTACTAATTGTTCTCCACTATGAGATTTCACTTACTTATTTTATTGTTTTTTTGAACAAACCATTATTCCAATGTATACAAACCACTTCCTCGATGTATGTTATACTTTTATTTTTAATTTATTCCAAATAAAAAAAACATTAAAATAGTAAAAATATGCTAAATCATGAAAGTGCTACATGAAAACATTTATTTTAAATTTCTTTTTTTGGTATATAGTGTGAATATGAGAATAGAAGATGTGAAAAGCTAGAGATATGGAGTAATTAAACCGACAACAAGAATCCTTAGAGGAATGTGCCTATGGAGGTTAGATAATACCGGTAATAATATATTTAGTGTAACTTTAGCGATCGAATAAAGAAGATGATATGTACATCGACATTATATCATACTTTGTTGAAGATAAAATAGTGTTTTGAAAGATTCTTGACCAAAAAAAGTATCACGGTCCTAAAAAAACATAAAACAATGAAGAAATCTTACTCGGAAAAAGAACTCTCTGTCCTAAGTTATATGAGTTAGTTTATCTTGACATAGAATTTTTTAAAAAAATACTTTCTAACTTGTAACAAGAAAAAAAAAATTGATAAATATTTATATGATGATAAATTATTTCATTAAAAGTAAAATAAATATTTTATAATCAAATTATTGTTATATAAAAATTGATTAAAAAGAAAAAATAAAGTATATAAAGTAGAATAAATAAATAATATTATATCGTAACAATAAAAGTGGAGGAGAGATATAGACTAGTTGATTTTGAAGTAAAAACTTATTTATATTAGTTAAAAATCAATAAAAATAAAAATAACCACTTCTATTTTCTATAAATAGATATTTAATTAAATATATTTTTGTAATTAGAATATTTTTTTATTTAAATATTTTAATTAAGTTTTGTTTTAATTAAATATCTCAATTTTTAATAAAATGCTTCAATTATATATTCGACTCAAATGTTGAATTTTTCTTTTGTATGTGTTTTTAAGTTATACATACGTCTCAATAAGCTGTAAAACACAAATATTTTTTAATTTAAAATCGATGCATACAATTAAAAAAGAAATATATCATATTTTATGTAGTTTACTTATTATCTAATAAACGAATAAAAATACATATAGACTTTTTTTTTTTTATAATAGATTTCTAGCTCTACGTCCCTATTATTAACAATAAAAAGTAATCTATTGTATGATATTTACAAAATAATTAAATGTAATTTAACATAAATTTTAAAATGTAAATTATGGCTTGTTTAGGTTAAATAATATTTTTAAAAACTTATCCACTATCTTAATAATAATTTATAACATAAATTTAAATTAATCAAAATTCAAAATATAAAAATAAAAAGAAAAAAAAACAATTGCACGACTAGTACTGATAGTAGTAGTTGGAAGGTCAAAGTCCAAATAAAAATTGGTAAAAATGTATAATTTATATCATATGGTAAAATTAATAAATACTTTTGCACGTGAAAATCTCTGACAAGTTTGAAATTTACTTTTTTTTTCGATTTGCTATACTTTTTTATGTTAATGACTTTCTACGTGGAAATGCACGTATGCACACAAAGTAAGAAAAGACGTACTTTGTACCTTTTTAACTTGCTCACTTCAAATATTATACTATCAAATTACTTCGAGTTAATCGAATTGGTACAACAAGTGATATCGTATAAAAAAAAAAGGTTAGTAATTGAATTCACTTATTTATATCTGTTTTTAGTTGAGTTTGTCGTAAAAATGACTAAGTAAATACAGTAAATGTGATCTCGTAAAAGTGATGAGTGAGTTTTCCTATCAATGTCTTATAAGCTGAATTTGTAGCGTCAGAATTGCCTAGTGTTATTTGGGCTCCGATGGACCGATAAGTTATACTGTAAGGTTTTCGAATATGAGATGTCCAAATATGTTTTATAAATACTTACTTAAGAACGTAATATATATAATAGCGACGATAATTTTTTTTTAAAATTTTTAAAAAAAGAAGAAGAAATACTCGTAGACTATAGTTAATTTAAAAAGAATCGTGTTAGGGCATGACAAAATCAAAATGAGTAACAAATTTATTTCGGTGCACGTCTAAAAATAAAAAACATAACTATCGATCAATGAGACTAAGTTAAAGAATATATTTAAATAAACTTAATTCTATAAATATTTTTCACACTGTACGTATGTAAAATTTAAACTCTTCAATTATATCAATGAATATTTTTTTTTTCAATTTTGCCACATACTATTTATTTTATTTTTTTACCATAAGATTTGTCAGGTGGATGTCCCATGTAAATGTGGATTTTCTTGATCTTTGGTTGTAGAAATTATTGCACTTTTTTCTGACTCTACGCACGAAGGCCTCTTTATTATCAGTCAGAAAATAAAAAAAAAATTAACATGCATGGTGATCCATTCCATTTTTATTCCTATTTTTTCATTTTATTTTATATTATTTTCAGAATAATTAATTGATTGTACATTTAAAAAAAAAGTATATTTCACGTTTGAGACATATTATGCTATTAATTTATGAGCAAACATGACACAATTTTTTGTGTTAGTTATACATATGTCATACTTTTTTCTAACGTTATAGAGTTTGTTTAGTTCTTTGAGGATATTTTTGTAATATTTCTCGTTAATAATTCGATGTTAAATTGCTTCAATATAAGAATTTTAATCTAAATCGATACTGATCGAGACACTATAATAATCAACATACAATAGATATATATGTTGCATTTGAGTGTATACATTGACAGCTTACTTTCGTAATATTCCTCATCAACGATCTGAGGTTGAATTGATCCGATACAAAGGATATGCTCTATTATAATCTAACGTATGTAGACATTGTACCAAAAAGATTTTGTACATCGCATTTGAGTATATATGCACTTGAAACAATCTCTCTATCATCATAAAATAAATTAAGGGGTATGTGTATCTATCGCGCTCTATTGAATATGTTACAGTTATTATTAGTAAAGGATATATATACTCTGATAGTATTAAAAAATTATTATTATTATTATTATTATATAGTATAGTTTAACTTGAATTTAGGTACATGATGAGAGGCAAAGTGACAGAAGGGATAGTGTGGTAGGGTAGAAGATGCACCCTTTAGACATGATGGATGTATATGTCAAGGCCCAAGCTGTGTCTCCCTTCATTTTGATTTGATGTTTTTGTAACTGTAATACCTTTATAGAGGCTCTTATATTCATGTGCTTGCAAGCCAATATATAACTATATAACTAATTGTGATCAACATGTGTTGTAAAATTACCACTTAAAGGCATGCATTTCCTAATTAGATCGCAGAAGAAGCATTGATAAGAGGTGATTAGACATGTTATAGCTTATATGTAGCTTATCGAGGATATGTCTGTAAATTGAGAGATATGTAGGTCGAGAATTAGGATAGAAAAAGTATTTGATAAGAGGTGATTAGACATGTCATAGCTTATATGTAGCTAACGAGGATATGTCTGTAAATTGAGAGATATGTAGGTCGAGAATTAGGATAGAAAAAACATTTGATAAGAGATGATTAGATATGTTATAGCTTATATGTAGCTTATCGAGGATATGTCTGTAGATTGAGAGATATGTAGGTCGAGAATTAGGGTAGAAAGTAGTAGTTTTAGTTTCCTTTTCAATATTTTTATTACTCTCTTACTATACTTTCTCAATTTTAGTATTATTATGTGTTGTTTCCTTTGTTTTAGTTATTGTAAAGTAAGATTCGCCTTGATAATACATCTCAATATTATATACAAGTTGTACCAGCTCTATAACTAAGGAAACGTATCTTTACAACTAATTACATATATTCTGATTTATATATATATATCGAAGGAAACATATCATCTGATTGTGTCATATAAGATCGCAATCACAATATCGTGTTATTTGTTATTCCTACTGTTCTCTTCTTCATTGTTTTCCAACATGACGTATTCATCGTTATATTTGTTGTACATATTTATTTTTGATGTTTTACTTAAGTCGAGGGTCTACCATTAACAATCTCTCGATCTGTACATCTTCAAAGAGTAGGAGAAAATTTGCGTATATGCTACCTCCTCTGAACCTACTTATGGTATTACACTTGATATAGTATTGTAAAGGCATGTATTTACTTTAATTTCTAAGAGCGGACAAACTGTTTGACAATAAGACAACCATATTTATAGCATTGTTGCAAGTTTTTATTTTTATATAAATGGGCAATGTAATGTCTCGCATTGCCTTAAAATGTGATTTTATTATATTTTTGCACAAGAATGCATAGTTCAAGCCAAAAAGTGTTCGAGTTTATTTCAAGTTTTGCTAGCTGCTTTTCATTTTAATAGAAATAAGTATTTATAGCTCTATTACAATCGACTTTAAAATAGTCATTCAAGACAAAAAGAAAAGAAAACGGAACCATCATTCGATCACTCCCCCCCCCCCCCCCCACACACTCCCCAAAACCCAAATGATTTACGATTCCAAGACTTGAATCTATAACCTCAACACAAACATATTTACGTACGTTGAAATGTGGTTATTCTTCGAGCATACTTTATAAAAAAAAAATTATAATATATATATAGAGAGATTAAATATAAACTATGAAGGGACACTTTGGTGTATGTAATATACTATACTTCCAATACTGCATCACATCATGTCAAGACCAAGTGTAACATGGTTGGTGCTAGCTATAGCTACATAATATAGTACAACATTAATTTCTCTTTTTTCCACAAGAAAAAAATGATAAAAGTTTTTTGATTAGATTTGACACCATTATATATATATATTATAAAAGTAGGAGAAAATCCCATGAGAGGTAGTCAGAAAAAATAGGTCAATATATGAATAGAAAAAGGGCTAAGAGTTTCATTGGACTAGGACATGTATAATAATCTCTAGCATATTCATGTGGACTTGCTTGCTCTATGTTCTTGTTGTGTTTTTTTTTTTCCACTCAATATAATAACAAAAATTAGCGATGGATAACTTCTGTCTTTAAATAATAAAGATCTATCGATGATCTTATTTCATATGAATTGGTTGAAAATCCTTATAGTTATGGGTTATTTGGTAGGAAATGAATCGCGCGAAAGTAGGATATTACTCTAAAATCTGGAGGCCAAGACGGATAATTTTTGTTTCTAAACTACAAAAACCTATCGTTGAGCCTATTTCACGGAAAATTATCAATGAATTATTTGAAAATCCTAGTAGCTACGGGCTACTTGGCGACTTGTGAATTGTGTGAAAGTACGATAATTTAAAATTCAGAGGTCAAAAAGATTAAAAAAAACATTTTTGATGGAAGTAAATGTAAATGAAGGGATCCTATCGAATTAAATTGGGAAATTGGGTCAGTGAATCTAATTAACGATAAATTTTATAGCTAATTTTTGTTATTTTTTTTAATTTTTTTATTACACATTTAAATGAGACATCCATGTTCTTTCTTAGGGTCAAAACATATTTAATAATTAGGTCTTGTAATAATTCAAAGATACCACATTAATATATTGCTTTGATCATATCATATTATATATATAGTACAACAATAAAAGAGTTTATTCAAATACATAGAAATGCTGTAAATATTAGGTTTATCATAAATTATTATGCTATATTAAGCTATTAAATTCATGTAAATCCTTGTAATTAAAAACAAAATGATCGATCAACCAAGATAATCCCATGCATTCCCCCCTGATTGGGCTCTTAAAGCGTTCGAAATTTGATTAACTCAATCACCGATTTACAGAACAAGAAATTAAACAAGATCTAGAAGATTGATAAAAATAAATTTGATCGAAGATCTATTTATATATAACTATTGAATATAAGTAGTAGTAAATTATAAAAATAGTGAAATAATAATTTGAGTTTGACAATGATATTTAGCATTTGTTGTTAAGATCCATCATGTCATTGTTCCCTCAATAAAAAGAAAGAAAGTAAGAATTTTGCTTCTAAAAGAGTGGCCTATAATCACCTTAGTACACCTATATGGTACCCCTTTTGGACATCAATTTACCTATAAATAATTAAGTGGAAATATACTCTTATCGAGTTTTTACGTCCAACAGATATATAAAATGTATTTGTATATATAATTTTTGTAAGAGCATTGTGTCAGTAAGTATTTATTGTGTATCGCATGTATATGTAAACCGTAAAAATAATAATTTAGATCATCATAAAATAAAATATTATAAATAATATATAATATTTCACCTCAAGGGTCCTATGTAACATTTCACAAAATTTATGATGACGATAATAGATATTTCTTCGTATTTAATCTGACATCTCAAATTCAATTCTTATTGGATAAGTAATCATCTTTGTTGGAAAACGAGTTAAACAAAAATAATTACATGCAAAAATATAATTTCTGTACCTTTGAACATTTAGCCAAATAAAATCTAAAACTTTTTAAGTAGACAAAATAATAGCTACAGAGTATTATTTATGTAAAGCTTAGAAAAATCAATAAAATTACAAACTCAAGACAATGAATGGAAATAGTTACTAACTTTCAAAGTTTCATAAAAATAATTACTTATATTAGCAAAGTTGTAAGTGGTAAAGCATAAGATATGAAAAATAAGCTGAAGACAGTCTAGTTATACAGCTCATCTTCATCTGCTGCACCACCAGCAGAAGTTGCAAAGGGATCAGTAGTTCCGGTGGTGGGACCGATGGTGGGACCTGCAAACCGGAACTCAGAACCAAACCCTCGGGACTGCTGCAACGTCTGAGCAAACGCTTGATACTTGCGGATATCACCATCACTCACACTCCTTCGAGCGTACTTCATTGATTCCTCAAAGTGAGCAGGCTTGATCTCAGATACTTCATCGTTAACGTCTTCCTCCATAGCTTCCGGATTATCCCTTCTCCTTCTCTCCCTCTCAATATCCTGCAAACATTAGTTTTCTACTTTAGGAAGGGGCGGAGCTAGAGTATAGGAAGCAGGTTCGACAGAACTTAGTAATTTGTATCTTGTCTGATAAAATTCATTTAGTATGTATAAATTAAATCCCGAATTCATAAACTTCAAGTCTTGACTACATCCCTAGTCTATCAGTGTAGAAACTAATATCTATTGCCTCAAATATTATCAACTGACAAGACATGGAGAATTGGAGATAGAAAACTTACTTTCTCAATGTTCTCTCGGATAGCGTATTTGCATGCACGTTGACAGATCTCTGTAATGTCAGCTCCGCTGAACCCTTGCGTATATTTTGCAAGAGCTCTGAGATCGATATCCTTAGAAAGGGGTGATTTCCGCAGGCATGCCTTGAAAATTTGATAGCGGGAATCCTCGTCAGGAAGAGGAATGTAAATCAATTGGTCAAGACGACCGGGACGTAGAAGTGCAGGATCAATAATGTCAGGCCTGTTGGTGGCACCGATGATGAAAACCGTTTTCTTGGCATTCATACCATCCATTTCAGTGAGGAGTTGATTCAAAACTCTATCAGCAGCTCCCCCGGCATCTCCTCTGCTACTGCCTCTCTGCAAAAGAGTGTCATATTTAGCGATAGAAGCAAATAATCTGAAAAAAAAACCCGGTAAAACCTTGTAGTAAACAGTTCAACGGGAACATGAGAATGAGGAGCAGCACCTGAGTAGCAATCGAGTCCAATTCATCAAAAAACAGGACACAAGGAGCAGACCCTCGAGCCTTATCGAATATTTCTCTAACATTGGCTTCGCTCTCTCCAAACCACATGGTAAGCAATTCTGGACCCTTGATACTAATAAAATTGGCCTGGCATTCGTTTGCAATAGCCTTCGCCAACAAAGTTTTCCCGCATCCAGGTGGCCCATAGAAGAGAACACCCTTAGAAGGAGACATACCAAACTTCTCGAACTTCTCGGGATGTTCCACAGGATATTGAACAGTCTACAAAACAAATAAAAGATTAGGTCAGGTAAATCAACAAGGTTAACAGGTTAGCAGATCATAATATTCATCATTTTATGTTTAGTATATATGTACCTCTTGAAGCTCACGCTTGACATTCTCAAGGCCTCCAATGTCCTCCCAGGAGATATTAGGAACTTCAACAACCTGTTCCGCCATACGTCATAATTAGGAAACGAGTGGAGGATATGTAGTAGGAGAAGCCTTGAACGAAAAGAAATGTAGACTTACAGTTTCACGCAGGGCAGATGGATTGCTTGTCCCAAGAGCAGTTGAGAAGTGCTCGTTGGTCACAGCCATTGAATTTAATATCTCTGCGTCGATAGATTCATCTTCCAAATCAATCACATCCATCTTCTCTCTGATGCACTGAAGTGCAGCCTCAGTACACAAAGCTGCCAAATCCGCACCAACATAACCATGTGTTTCTTTGCAAATCCTTTCCAAATCAACCTGCAAACAAAGATCAACATATTACCAAACTGTAATCGTTTAGAAGTCAGAATACTAAAAAGTTTGAGGATATGGAATTACATCTTCAGCGAGCTTCATGTTCTTTGTATGGATACGAAGCACCTCAAGACGCCCGACTTCATCCGGGACACCAATATCTATCTCCCTATCGAATCTGCCAAACCTTCTTAGGGCGGGGTCAATACTATTAGGGCGATTAGTGGCACCCATGACAATTACGTGGGCACGTGATCTGAGACCATCCATGAGAGTCAAGAGCTGAGAAACAATCCTCCTCTCGACCTCTCCATGAGTCTTCTCACGTTTAGGAGCTATTGAATCAATTTCATCAATAAAAATAATTGAAGGTGCATTCTTCTCAGCTTCCTCAAATGCTTTCCTGAGATTGCTTTCACTTTCTCCTGCCAATTTGGACATGATCTCTGGTCCATTAATACAAAAGAAGAACGCACCAGTCTCATTAGCAACTGCTCGCGCTATCAATGTCTTCCCTGATCCAGGAGGTCCATACAAGAGAATTCCTTTGGGAGGTTTCACACCAATAGATTTGAACAGTTGTGGATGCCTCAACGGAAGCTCAACAAGCTCGCGGATCTGAGCCATTTGTTTACGCACGCCACCAATGTCATCATAACCAACCTCATCTAACCGATTCTCATCTTCTCTGTTTACAGGTTCACCCTCACAGAATATCTCAGTATCTGGGGCGACAACACAATATTCAGCTGGATCAGTTTCAATAACCTTGAATTCTACACTTCTCATTCCTCCTCTTACAAGAAATAGATCACCCTTCCTCACTGGTCGATATGCTTCAACGAAATAGGCTGCAGAGAAATAACACAGGGAGACAAGAAGGATCAGTAATTGCAGAATAATTAGGTTCGAATACGTCATCTCTTTGTCAATAAGAATGACAATGGTTATCCAAAGCTCTCACTTCACTACAAAAGACATAGCTGTTTGAAGATTTTAAACCAATAACTTTAACGATGACTAGGAATATTTTTTTTAAACGTAAACAATGACCAAGAATTTGATAGACTCATTCAGAAAATATTATAACGATAAACCCCATAGGGCAAGAGGAAACCTTGTGAATCCACTTGATGCAAACTTGCAACAACACAAGTCACACCAGAGTTTAAGTTAGACAATGAAACTTAACAAACAACATAAAGTTCCAAAAGCAGGATATTGGCACAAAGCATTCGCAGATATAATGCTTATCAGAAGAATACCATCAGCTAAGTAAATTGAAAACACTTAACAGAAGAAAAATAAATAACATCACGTATCCAAAAATTCTAACAAGCAATAATCAAATTGATAGTAGAACACTTACGTTTCAAGTAAGCATCAAACAGATTTCCTGTAACCCCCTCAATGCTGTCATCAATTGGAAGAATGTGCACACGTTTACCATATTTGACATCAGGGCATTGATGAACAGAGACAACATCACCAAGACGAACCCTAAGGTTATTTCTGACAACCTTGTTCATCCTAATCTTTGACTCATCACACTTGTCATCAACAATGGCAATGCAGATAGTATCTTTTCTTTTCTTTCCCTATACGACAAAATACATAGTTCAGAACTCAAAATCTTATATATAATATTATACACATATATGTGTGTTTGTGTGTGTGTATACGCCAGTATTTCATCACAATTCTTACATCACCATAATGTGAAGAAGCTACAGCTAATACCAATTCCTCAAAGCTTGCACCAGCATTTCCCAAACAAGGTACAATCATTAGAACTATCTACACCCTACTCATTATTTTTATTTTTTTGATAAACTACATCTACTCATTATTTTCAAACTAAAAACAGAATACATGAAAAAGTTACTACTAAAATAGACCATCAAACGGAACCAAACACTAATCACCATTCTTCATGGTTTCATAAGGCACTACAACATATTCGAGCTAGACAAATTGACACAGAACAATACTACCACTTCAACATATTCGAGCTAGACAAATTGACACAGAACAATACAAAGCTAAGAACTTTAGGACGAATGGCCAAGCCCCGGCCTTTTTAGCTTATATATCACAAAACTCATTGTCCTTATGCTTATTTCACCTGCACAACTGATTTCCAGCAAACAAGAAGCAAGGGCATCAAACTTAGTGTAATCCAATAGGTGTACACAGACCTTACCTCTGCCTCACCACTAGATAGAGAGGTTGTTTTCAGAAGATCCCTTGCTCAAGTAAAGCACACGGGGCACCAAACTTACCCATAACTTCAAATACCATAAACCCCTCTGCTAAACACTGATCAGTGTTCGCAACCCCATTACAACCCTTGCCCCATAGGTGAATTTTAACCACCACCCCACCATAATAATCTACCAAAACTCCAAACTGAACACATGAAATTTCAAGAAAACATGAGTAAAAATCCAACCTTTATCAAAATTGTGTCACCACGAAAAAACTGGAGCTTTTGCATAGTATCAGGATGAAGTGAAACAACAGAATTATCATCATTGATTGCTTCATCAATGACAAGACGATTAGGTGATTTCTTCCTCTCCAAAATTGCTGTACTAAAATCCTTCTTAGTCCCCTTCCTACAAACATCACAAAACAAAACCATAAAAATTCAAACTTTTTTTTATAATCAAGAATCAAAATCCAACTACACCAACAATTTTTTCCACAAAAGAATCACAATGGGTACTTACGAATCAGATGATTCAGCTTTGTTACTCATGATTTTTTTTTTTGCAGAGTTATTTTTGGTTTTGGCCATGTAGAGGGCTATTTATAAAAGCTTATTAGTAGTTCGTTTCTTGTTAGGAAAAAAAAAATACTTTTTTTTAAAGAAAAAACATTTATTTTCCTTTTTTTTAAAATTATTTTTCCCCCTTTTATACACCAAAAAACTATAATTGATGTTGATATTAATTTTTTTAAAGAATTATGTTTCCTTGTTTTAGTTATATTTGGAATTCTTTTAATACGTTTCCATGTCAACATTTTGCTATCGTGGCATTTCCTTATTTGTTCGTTATAAAGAAGTTGTTAGTAATTTAATTTCAACGATAAAATATTTGAGATCTATCGTTGTGCGATTGGGAGGGAAGCAAATAGATGTTTAATGAATGTTAGTATATATACTTAAATAAGTTAACTACAATCAATCAAGGTATATAATTTACTATAAAAAATATTTAAATTATATAACGATAGTAAGTTGAGTTAGTTCGATATGTAACTAGCGATGGTAATTATTTTTGTAAAATTTAGAAATTATTTGTGTAAAAACTTTTTATGTTTAAAAATAATTAACTAATAAAAAGGTCAAAGCTAATTATATCAAAACTCAGTTTTCTAAAAACTTACTTAATAATCTCCTAATTAGACACCAAATTGATTTATTTTTGGCTTTTAATGAGATAAACAATTCTTAGTTTTGATTTTTAAAGAAAAAGTGACTCTCCTCCATTAATCTATACTATCTGAATTAATTTAGCTAATTCAAAACCTCTTTAAAAATTAGAAATTCTAGAACATTCCAACCAATTCTAGACCTAAATTTCCAGTTATTAATTTTAAATTAATCATAGCAAAGTAGAAATTCAAGTGAGAAATTTAACCATAATAAAGTGATAAATGTGTGTTTTCCTTTATAGAGGTTGACTAATAAATACCATAGAATATAATATGGAAATAAAATTTGCGAGGATAAATTGTACGCACATTGTATTTCTATTTTTATATAGTAAAAAAAAATTTCAATAAATTATCGAGTTAATAGAGAGTTCGAGTAAATATCGAATGAAAATAATCTTTTTCTAACTTTATATTTTAAAATTATTTGTCAATTATTTATTGTTTTGGAACCTAAGTTAAGAATTTAAGGCACCTTTGCTTGTATTGCATTGGTAGATATTTCAAAATAGTATTATATCTTTCTTGGAATCATCAAATTATGAAATCCACAACTACCTGCAACTCTTTACTAACCATCAGAATTTTTTAATTTTTTATTTTTAATATTTGTGATATAAACTGAACTTAAATGAAGAAGCGAGAACACGTTATTAATTCTGACTTGTTTGAGATTGAGGAGTAGTGATGATGGTGTTCAAAATCAGCTTATGGCCTTACGCACACCTGAATAATAATACTTTCATAACATTTTCATCTCAAAATTTCAAAATAAACTAAACTACAGTATTTATTTTGAACAAACAATTTTTACATTCAAGGGCTTGATTTATCTAAAGCAAAAATTAAATTCAAAGATAAAAACACAACATTGCCAAAAGAGAGAAGAACCATACCAACTATACCTAACATAGGCCAAACTAAAATTCAAAAATAGCCAACTTTTCAATCTTTGTAACTAAGAAATAGCCAATAGCCTAGAGTTCCAAAATGTACAAGGAAAACGTCAGGATAATATCTTGAAGTTTCGCTTGTCGAATTTGAAACTCTGTAACAATGACTTAACTTTCTAAAAACAAGGTTGAGAAGTGGCTAGTAGTGCTATTTCTACAACTTTAGCCTATATGCTTACAATTATCACTAGATTTCAAAGGTTTCAATGGACCAGCCCATTACCATTTTGGTGTAATGGACTAACATGCCCATTCGAAAGCCTGGCCCGTTTCCTTGCATTGACTTTAATGTTTTCCATAAATTGATGAAAATTCCTCTCAGATGATCCATCTTGTCCTAATGCATTCTCTAATGTCTTCCTCACTTCCTTCACTGCTTTCCTCAACTCTTGAGCACTACTCCCACACATAAAATGGCTAACCTTTTCGGATACTTCCTCGTGTGTAACGCGTTCTTTGTCACAAAGGTTAATTCCGATCTTCCAATCATTTACAACTAGTTTTCGGTTAGTGAATTGATCAGTCAGCAAGGGAAAACAAATCAATGGTATACCACACCATATGCTTTCCAACGTCGAGTTCCATCCACAGTGAGTCAGGAATCCACCAGTCGCAGGGTGTGATATCACTTCAATCTGTCTACACCATGGCACGATCAACCCTCGATCTTTTATACTTTCCTCGAACCCCACAGGCAGGAAATCTGTCTCATCCGAGCTAACGATATCAGGCCTTAGGACCCAAATGAAGTTCACCCCACTAAGTTGAAGCCCATGGGCTATCTCCAATAAGTCTTCTTTACTAGTGTGAGCATAGCTCCCAAATGAGACATACAAGACTGAGGAATTGGGCTTGTTGTTGAGCCATTGAGAGCAATCAGACTCAGACCATAGGCTAATACTGAATGGGGCCTTAGTGAAATTACCAGATGGGAAAATGGGACCAATAGCATATGTGGGCTGGTTTTTGTTTAGGGCTGAGAGAGTATCAAATTCAAGTTCTTGGACTGTGTTACAAATGATGATATCAGCCTTTTTAATATCTGTAAAGGCCTTGTAGATTACCCTATGAACCACAGTCCAAATCTCAGTTGCTTGGAGATAAGACATCAAGTCTCTTGGTTCAATAGCTTTAACTCCTGGTATGTAGTCTATAGTGTCCTTTCGGTTATCTGAAAAATAAGAATATAATTTAATCAAATTATCTACTGATTAAGACGTAATGTTTAGAAAGAAAGAACAGATTTCACAGACAGCAGCACAAGAAAAAGACTTGCTTTTGATGCCACAATGTGCCTACCAACAACCGGATGAGTGGCAGGTTCTTGTCATTCGTTAAATGTGATGCCATTGTGGTGACACGAGAACTATCAAACAGGGACAACTTTCATCTCATCACAGACATGTGAAAGACTAGTGCATCCAAGTACGACACTAGGAATGTGATAGGACTAGTTAGACTCACAATAATCTTACTATATGTTTAAGAGGAAGGAGCCTACCAGCATCAAGATGCAAAACTAACGAGCTGACCAGGAACATGTTCCAATTGCTCTTTCAACGTCATGCCATTGTGATGGCACGAGAACCACTAAAGAAGGGCAAGTCTCATCTTAACATTGGCATTTGGAAGACTAGTTCATACAAGCACAGCGCAATGAGTATGATAGGATTCATTAGTCATTACCATAGTTTTAGACCCCACAACAATTTTTTACATATAATGGGTTGTTGTCTGTTGAGGTACTTGTAGCACATATTGAGACAAAGAGGCCTACTCAGAAGCTGAAAAGTCACATCACTAACATAAAATAATTTCAAGTAGACTCACCAATCCCACTCAGGACCAATAATTAGTTAGTAAAGGAATCAATGCTAGATTCTCAATATAACACTGATTAGCATAGCTACCTTTATAAAAATTTCAATTAAAAATTTATGCTCCAACCCTGTAGTCCAGTTTTTAAAATATTACATGTACAAACTTATTAATAAACCTTTTTTTCTAATATGATACAGATGTGACAACCAAGTGGGGGTCAAGGCCTTGTTAGGAGGTCAAAGAAGGCAGCTATTCAAATAGTAAAATGAATATCTTTAGTCCACCAAATATGCACAGGCTAAGTTTTTTCTTTTTCGATAGACCCTCGACTCAGGAAAAAGAAATCGGAATTGCAGAAGCCATAGCAAAAAGATAAGAAAAACATGAAATATAACAATTACATATTCTGTGTAATTCCACCACACAAGAGCCTACGATAGTAAATACTACTATTACTTATATGAAAGAAGAAGTTACACAACATACAACTATCTACTAACCTTCGACCTTAATCAATATAAAACACATATTATACATTAGTTACATACTGTATACTGGTTAAAACTTATAAAAAGATTGTAATTATGATTATTTTGTAGAGCTGTTGTGCAGTGTAAAAACATCCTAATTTTTAATTCTTAAGATATATCTCCAAGTGTGAACACCTATTTTATTATAATGTCCACATGCAATAACAGACAAAAGATCAAATTAAAGACACCACTAGACCAATTTGACTAATCCCTCTCTGATAATGTGAAAACTCTTGTTACATACAAAAACTTTTTTTTTGTAGGCATCTCTTAACCATCAACCATAAATGTTTTCAAAATTAAAAAAACAAAAACATGTTTTGTTTTAATTAAGATATAAACTATTTTTAGAAAATTAGTTGTTTGTTCTGAAAATCAAATAGTAGTTATTAGTAGTGAAGTGGTATCTCAACTAACCACCATTATTACCACCAACTTTCATTGGATCCCACAACCTAAAACAGGACAAAAACAAAAAGAAGGAAGGAGAGACCCACTGGCCTAACCAACATTTTACACCAATTATGTTGGTACATGGTCACAATCCAATTTACAAGTGTTGGTTGTGTCTTTGTTGATCAATAAAGTGAGTCGAGAATCATAAGGTTCTAGATTCAAATTTCAATGAGGGTAAAAATATTATACATTTTTCCTATATGTCAAGCTTATGAACAGAGTTTAAAATATTTGTTGCTAAAGAAGCAATATATATCCTATAGAATTAGTCGAGATGTAAGCTAACCGAAAATATGATAATACATTATATTTTTTAAACAAAGACTATTAGTTGTCTTTGAGACTTCACTTTCTGATTGATATTTATTCTACGGGGAGTCAGTTACATATATATTTTTAAATACATACATTTATATTATAATCGATTCCATATCAAGTGGCACTTTTTCCTAAAAAGTAGTATGGATCGCCAAGAGCTATACTATATCCAAGTAAATTATCATTTCATTATCGAGACGAAAGTAGTCGTGTCACAAAAATTGAGACAAAATCAACTTCTATAATCATAAAAGCATCTCACGTTCACACAGGTAAGGTAAAAGCTGAAACGAAGTGATGTGACATAGACAACTTAACATAATAAAGCAAATATTAATAAATGTAATTCTTTTTTAGCTCGAATTCGTGACCTAAAGATAAAACGAAGATAACTGAGAAGGGGAACACGAACCTTGAGAAGCAAAATGTCCATTTTTTTTGAGCAATTCCATATGATAATACAGATTAAAAACCAGAGCAGGTTCCGTCCAAAACGAAACATAAACCAAATTATACTTCTCGGCGATCATCGCCGGCCATACATAAAACGTATCAGCGATCAAACACGTCACCGGCGGATCGGATTTCACCAAATCCCCAACCAATTCATCAAAATGCGCTGAAAAAACGTGCAACAAACCCTCAACAAATTGGTCATGATTCAATGACCTATCAAACCCTAAAGGAAACCCATCATTCACCGTTGCATAACGAATATCAAGCCCAGATTCACGAGCTCTAGCAAACAAATCATCTTTGTTTTTTATTTGAGAATTTTCTCTAGATTGTGAATTGGAAATCTTAGAATGTATATAATGAGTGTTTACAAAAGTGATTGTGAAGCCATGTGAAGCTAATTTTATAGCTAAATACACAAAAGGAGTAATGTGACCTTGATATGGATATGGAATCATAATAGCATGAGGTTTTTGGTGATGATTCGCCATTGTTGATGATGATTAAGATGATGAATTTTTTTTAATTTTTTTTTTTGGGGGATTTTTTTTAATTTTTTCAATGAAAAAGGTATTTGGAGAAGATGAATTTGTGGGTATTTATTTGTGTTCCATAAATGAAGGGAAAAGGAGGGGAAATGAATTAAAGGATGGGAAAATGGGAAATTACAAGGAAAGGGAATTAATATTTGTAAAATTATAATTTGAGTAATTAAACTTAGAATAATTTATTTTAATATAGGGAAGGG
The DNA here is from genome assembly GCF_036512215.1 of Solanum lycopersicum. Classification (NCBI taxonomy): domain Eukaryota; kingdom Viridiplantae; phylum Streptophyta; class Magnoliopsida; order Solanales; family Solanaceae; genus Solanum; species Solanum lycopersicum. The sequence goes on along the minus strand of NC_090808.1, from coordinate 2,014,529 downwards.
ATAAATAGACCATATATAATATAGTTTTTAAGTCAATAGATATTGACTATTCAAATGTCATCTTTTTTAACTTTTCATCAAGAATTATTGATGATTTTCCCTCATATTTTAAATGTGATGATATCTTTTTTTTTTTTATATTGTAATTATTATTTTTGTTTAAAATGAGATTTTTGAATTTAAAATAAAAAATTATTTAATATAAAGAAAATATATGGATCATGGTGTTTAAAGGATCAGGTTGAATGGAAATAAAATAGAGTAGAGTATATAGTGTTCAAGTCCAGTAATGTAGCTCAAGTGGCCGATGTAGAAGTAAAGAACTGAAGATTGATATGATAATCAAGTAGTTTTGAGAAGAGAAAGTTTTGAATATCACATAAATTAGTGAAACTGAGAGAATATATTATATATATATATATATATATATATATATATATATATATATATATATATATATATATATAACACAACACAAATAATTCATATATAGACCATTTAAGGGAAACACATATACAAATAGGTTTCCCATGATAGAATTTAAATTTATTTGAAATTCTACAAGCAAATTACAGGTTGTTGCACTTTAGATTCAGTGTGTGTTAATAATAAAGTTGTTGCATTTTATCATTAAAATAACATAATATTATAATAATAAAATACATAATAAAGCAATACTTTAGAATATGCATATGTAAAGCATTAATGAAAAGTAATCAAATCATTTTTTTTTTGAAGTTTGACCTAAAAAAGGATGAAATTGGTGGCTTAGAGGAAGTGGACCATATGACATATGTTCTACATTATGATATTAAAATTAAAATAAATAGGAAACTTTAAAAAAATAATTAGACAAAATGATCTAGAGATTTTTATATTTTATTTCGATATATCATCTCGATTCTTTTATTTTTTAGGGGTTTATTCATACATTTTTACTTGATCAAAATAATATTTTTAAGCGCTTCTGATCATTGACGAGCTTATGAATATTTACGAGGAAAATATTAATAAGTAATAAAAAATAGTAACAAGTTAAAGGATGAAATTTTTTTTTTCTTATTTTCTTTTCCTAAAAAAATCTTTTTTTTTTTTGTTTAACCTTTCCCTATGGGCTTCATCAGAGTATCAGTAATGTTGAGACTTGGACTGTGTGACAATGATAGTAGGAGTATGGGTTAATTTTTTTTTTTTATGATATGTTTCCAACTTGCATATTATAAGACCAACCACGTCTCTTGTTTATAGATCATATTTAATATTCTTTATGTATTGATATCGTTTGATTTGATACGGTATTTAGTTTGTGGTTTAAATTTACTCGTTATTATGTTTGTCATAGAGATGATTATTATGAGGTGTTGAAAGACAATTTAGATGAAGTTAGAAAGATGTAACGACAGCTAGATTAGGACAAAATAAGTCAGTCAAAAAGCAGATCAGATATATAGGTGAATGATAGTACAAACAAACTACTAAGCGAACGAGGTCAAAGGGATCTTATTCAAAACCTTCATCAACAACCTCTCATTTGTTCGACTACTCATAAAATTTGTTGAGTTAAGGTGTATAAGAAGTTTTATCTCGAAAAAGAGTGTAAAACAATGCTCATCTTTAAATAGTTTTTTGATATTTGTCTGGTTATATAATATTTCATTTATGATTAAAAAAAATTAAAGCTAACTATACAATGTACAAACACAACATTATACATTATTTTAAAAAAATTTTAAAAAAAATCATATAAATTGAGACCGAACGAATTGTTTACTTTTAAGTTCCAAAGACAACATGGACCAGCTGCCTCTGTGGCAGAATATTCTTTTATATATGATCATCTCCATTGGGCATATTCCATGATTATTGAAGCAGATTTAGAATGGTTTTGTTGATTCGATTGAACTTATAATAATTGATTTTGAAATATATATATATATATAACATGATTATATTCTCATTTAATAGAAGATTTATCTCTATAGATATCATTATTTACGTTCAGAAAATTCTATGTTTTAAAAGAAGTTTGAAAAACTATTTCAAAATTGATTAAGAAAAGAATCTACTAATATACTAATTCATAGTAGTTGACTATAAATCCAATTACACCACTTAAATAAAATTTATTGAATTCACGTAAATACAGTGGTTTAAGATTAGATCATCTCAAGCTAAACTAATCTTTATCTTCAACTCTTCAACAAACTTATTAAAATAAACATTTGATGATCCATTCGTAGCTAATGTATTATGAAATGTCTCTTTCACTTGTGCAACATTCTTCCTTAAATTATTCGAAGTCTCTTCGTTCATCAAATATTTAATCTTATTGCGTACTTCTTCTCTCGTGATTGATTCCTCATCACGAAGATTAATTCCAACTTTCCAATCATAAACCACTAATTTCCGATTAGCGAGTTGATCGGTGACAAGCGGAGAACAAATCAACGGCACCCCACACCAAATGCTCTCCACTATAGAATTCCATCCACAGTGACTCAAGAAACCTCCAACTGCTGAATGTGAAATCACCCTCGGTTGGTTGCACCATGGCACAATCAACCCTCGATCCTTCACTTTTTCTTTATATCCAACGGGCAAAATATCATTTTCGTCTTGACCTAAAACATTAAACCTAAGTACCCAAATGAAATTCACTTCACTAAGCATAAGTGCATGAGCTAATTCAAGAATATCCTCTTTGTTAACAAGAGCCACACTCCCAAACGAGACGTATAAGACCGAACCACGAGGCTTGGCATCGAGCCATTGGGTGCAATCGTGCTCGGACCATAGGCTACTCGAAATAGTTAGTTCAGTGAAATTCGCGGACACAATTGGACCAATGGCGTAGAACTTGTGCTTTTCTTGAATCGATGTGATGGTTTCAGGTTCGAGCTCCTGAACAGTGTTGGCTATTATTATATCGGCTTTTCGAACATCTTGAAATGCCTTGTAGATTAATTGGTGCACCACCGAATTTTGGTACAAGGATGGCAAGTCACTTGATTTGATTGATTTAACTCCAGGAATATAATCAACAATATCTTTCCTATTTTCTGTTAAAAAATGATTTTAAGAAAATTATCAGTTTAATATATTTCTATATTCTAACAACAAGATTAGTGAGATGGCATCACTCAGTGACACTGTACATACAAAAGTATTTAATTTTACTAATTCATGGAAGTTGCTAATTATAAATATGGAGATCATATGTCACAAATAAATAGAAGAGACTACCATTCTTTTCTAATCAGTATAACAGATTATGTAAGAAGACGAAGATACAAAAAAAAAAAAAAATCCTTTTTTTTAATAAATGATACGCAGATATCTCTGTCATATTTTTGAGACATTAATGGCGCTGCCGTTCAAAAACTAAAGTATATATGTCACTCTAGCGAAACACTAAATATATAGGGACATCATAGAGACACCTAGCACAATCTTATCTGTTGATCCGATATTTTATAAATATCAACTTGATGGATAAATTATAACTCGTGTATGTCTGTTAATATAAAGAATATACAGTGATGCAAGGTGGACACCCTTCGTCAGAAAAATTACGTTCTGTATATATATATATATCAAATTTTACATCTAAAAGATATATATTTAAAGTTGCTCATCCTTGACAAAAACTATGCCTTTCCACTTGAATGAAGGAGTATCAGTTTCAATCCCCAGATCCAGTATAGATATGTATGTTCTAGTTTTTAGATTGCATAGACACAGTATTTCAAAAATATGATATAGATATCTATATATCATTTATGATAATTCAAGCTATATTTTTGACTTTTTTTTCTTTTTGATATATAAATAAATATTTTGAATTTTATGATGCTAAGCTAAAAATAAGCAATATTCTTATATCTAATAGTATGTGAGATTGTTTCTGATAAATCTTTCGAGTCAAAAGAGCAAAAAAGAAAAACTCACCATGAGAGCCAGAGTGACCATTTTCTTCAAGCAAATCCAAGTGATAATAGAGAGCAAAAACCAAAGCTGGCTCAGTGAAGAATGAAACATGAACAATCTCATATTTTTTTGCGATAATCGATGGCCAAACGAAGAAAGTATCAGCAATCAAACAATTAATTGGATCAACACAATCCTCTTTCGCTAAATCCCCAACTAGTTTATCAACATAATTCGAAAACCCATTTATTAAACCTTCCAAAAATGGCAACGAATTCATATTCCGATCGAATTCCAACGGAAATCCATCGGAAATAGTTAAATAACGTATATCAAGCCCAGATTCACAGGGTTTTGAGAAGATATTTTCGAGCCCCGACGGCTCTGAAGAGGAAGGTGAATGGGCTTTTGTTATTTGGGAATGAATAAATTGTGTGTTGATAAAAGTTATAATGAATCCTTTTGAAGCAAGTTTTAAGGCTAGATGAATTGTTGGGTTTATATGACCTTGATATGGACATGGAATTACCAAGGCATGAGGATGAAGCTTTTTTGCCATTCTTTTTTTTTTGATTGATTAATTGTTTGAACTTTGATTCTAGAACTACATGTTTCCTTACCTTCAAGAGTAGGGGGGTGGGTGGGTCAATTATTTGCCTATACCTTCGGACAGTGGTGGACTCAGAATTTTCAATAGGGGTTTTGAAATTCGTAGTAATAGACACACGAAATAGCAGAAGGGGGTTACACGTTTACTATATATATACATACAAAATATTATTTTAACTATGTATAAATAGTATAATTTTCCGTTAAATAGGGTTTGGATGAACCCTCTTATATCAAGGTGGCTCCGCCCCTGCCTTCAGAGAAGATTGTAATTTTTTCAAAGAGTTGTGACATTTCTAATAAGGCACAATAAATATTTTGTTCACCTTATCCTTCTATAAATAAAGGGATTTTCTCTCATTTTAAAATAATGAAAATTCTGAATTTTTTCTTCTTTTGTACAATTAAATATTTGTGTATTTTGCTTCTGTTGAATGGCTCACTGACACTATTGATTTTGTATCAATACACTTGTAAATAGAATCGTTCTATTCCGAGAGGATCTATTTCTTTAAACATTGGGTACTAGTGGAGAATAATTTTTTTAAAAAGGGATATTGTGCATCCAATGAACTCAATTTTTTTCTTTCTGTTTCATTTTATTGTTATAGATCCTGGTATATTTTTTATATATAGTTATTATTTTATACTTATGATATTAATTGTTGTTTTTGAGTATATATTTTAAATTTTGTAGTTTGTGCTTCTATAAAGTTATTGTTATAAGTGTTTATTAGTACAAATAAGTTTATTTATTTATTAAAAAAATTTAATATCTCATATTGATGTTTATCTAATTTTTCAAAAATATCAAATAGTAATATAGGAAAAATTGTAAAATCAAATTAAAACTGATTGATGGAAGGATAACTGATATAATTGACATTTTCCTTTATTATTAATTTTCGTTAGTATGTAATTTTGTATGTAAAATAATATAGTATTTTATAGACTTTAATAACAGATAAATTTCAAAGATTATTTTATAAATTTTATATATCAAATTTTCACACAAAGCGCGAATAATTTTACACTTAAAAAGTGTATAAAACCATTTTTCATAAGATTGGTAATATCTATTATTGTGGTTAGTAAACAAAAGTGTGACCAGCTGTCTGATTCCATTAATTAATTTATTGAAAAATGAACATTATTGGGTTAGTTGTTTGACTCTTTTGAGGTTCTTCTCTTTTTTAGAAGTTTTATTTTTGTTTATTTGAAAAATGATGTGTCTTTTTTTCATGATTAATGATTGCTGTAAGTACTAATTACAGGAATCGTTCGATACGTAAGATAAGAATAATAATTACAGAATTAGATATGAATTAGTTAGCTTTATTTCATGTGTTTTGCGCACTCAACTTTTCGAGAAAAAAAAACTTCCATTTAAATAAATGTCTGGATGAAAAAAAAAAAAATTTTACAACTTGATACTTTACAAGATAAAAAAGGTAAGAACAGGAATAACACGTTCACATCACAAGTATTTTGTAAAGCAAAACTAAAAACAGCTAAACATTTACCCCATATTTTTTTCCGGGCATCCAGGTCAGCTTTCACGCACCTCGACTGACTCTACGGGATACCTATCACCTCTCATCAGCAATAGGTATATGACATGCAACTTTGTCGATCAAGGCTAAGATAGATGGGAAGAATCACCTGGTGTTTTTGTCTCCGCTGGAATTTGAATGTTTGCTCCATACTTACAAGGATGTGAGCAACTTGTATCTACTGTTGATTTCAAAGTAACATCTGCTACATCAGCCACAGTAACAACTCGAGTCGTTTTATGTAAATTGAAGAGACTGTGATTTAAAAGAGCAAATCGGAATATGCATCGAGGCCATGCTTGTTAAGATTCTGCTTTAGCTTGTATAGAGCTCGGGTCTCTAGTTGTCGTACTCGTTCCTTTGACAGTCCAAAAACAGCGCCTATTTCGGATAGAGACTTTGGTTTGCCATCTCCAATGCCAAATCTAAGTCGGATTATTTTCCTTTCCTTTGGACTCAGGACATTTAGGAGGCCGCGTATGTGACGCCTCATAAGTTGTTTTGATACACTCAGTTCTGGTGCTTCAATTGCATTGTCAGCAGTAATTTCCTGGATTGAGAAAAATGATATCCTCTCTTTAGCAATCGCCAAAACATGATCGAAGTAATCTGACAAGCGGAGTATCCGAGTGGGGTTTGGGAAAAGTTAAAGTGTACTAGAGATAGAGAAGTTATTTCCAATAGACCCTCTACTCAAGTAAAGGCTAAAGCATCTCAAAGTAATTTCTAAGGAGAATGCAGAAATGAAATGCAGTAATAGCAACTAAAAATATAGCGCTACAGAGAAAGAACAATAACAACATGAACTAGTGCAATAACCGAAGCATAGAAATCACAGATGATAACAACAATAGAAAAACAATAAACAACGAGAATAGTGCTAATACTACTGGTAAGAGAGTAGGTACCCGAATACCCCCACCTATCCTACCTCGCAGGAAAGCAAGATAACATTCAATAGCACATAGTCAAAAGCGCGGAGTAGTTCTAGGGAAGAGTTTCTAAGAAAGGGTTGCAGAAAGCAAAGAAAAGTCATAAACACGGAAAACACTTGCTAATTATTAAGTCCTCTGGCAATAAACCTATTTTCTACCAGATTTTATATCCCCTTGGACTACCAGTATTACATGCAAGTCAAAAAAAGGCTTGGACAAACGAAAAGAAATCATCCTGATTGTGATTTACTTAGTAAGTTCCTCAAAAAGCATGAAGTGGTGCAACGAATCATCACCTGGAAAGTAGTATCTTGATCTGACCACACTGACTGTTGCATTGAAAGTGGTGTTCTAACATTTGAAAGCAGATTCTGCAACCTTTCCACACTCATTCTAGCACATGATGCGATGTCTTCTTTGGTTGGATGACGATTGCCTTGTCGAATGCATTCTCTTTTGGCGTCTTTTACTTTAGACAGAAGCGCGTACACATTTTCCTGCAATTCCAGTTTGTGCAGATCAGCTACTTAGATATCCAGATATAGAATTTGCTTCAATAAGAGGCCATTTTGATGGGGAAAAAAGAGGTCCTTACGGGCAAACGGATTGTCCTAGAGTGTTGAAATATGGCCTTCCTAACTGATTGCCTTATCCACCAGTATGCATAGGTAGGAAATCGACAACCAGCTTGAGGTTTGAACTTCTCGACACTTTTCATAAGTCCCATGCTTCCCTCCTGCAACCACCCAATCCATCAGCTGGTAAACCTCAATATAATAGAACTGCATCTTCTTAATGTTAGAAGTGATTAAGCAAGCTGCACAGCCCCCACCCCACCCCACCCCCACCCTACACACACAACACTTGCGAAAAAATATCTGACACTTTGATTGTAGAATCAAATGTGTAAACAAACACTTCGGGATTCTAACACAACAATATATGCGGATAAACCTCTGAAAGGCTAAACAACTCCTAGAAAAACGTAGGATAATGAATAAAAACCGATTAAAACATTTTTTCTCAACGAATAGGTATCTCCTGCATAATTTTCCTTCAATTTTGCCCCATCTTTTGCTAAGTCAGAGCATGAATCCGAAGAAATTGTAGATCCTTTGAGAGAACTTCCTCCAATTGATTTTAGGTCTACCTCCCTCTTTTAACGCCTTCATCGCAATGGTTTCACATCTACGGATTAGTGCATCCAGTGATCGACGCAGGACATGACCATACCATCTCAACAAACCTTCTCTCATTTTATCTAACGCCGGATTCTAACTCAAAATGGGGACAAAGAATGTAAATCTTATGTTCATAAACATGCAAAATCCTGAAGGCTAGAGAACACCCTTGACATAACATAGCTATACAAACATATCTTAAGACTTAGAATAGTGGACAAACGATGAGTATCTTATGTACATAAATATCCATTCACCTGCAATAGATCCTGAAGGTTGAGACCACGTCCTTGATATTGCTTAGCAATATGAACCACCATTCGCAAATTGGCATTGATTAATTTCTCACGGCTGCTCTTGCCGGAAAGAAGTTGTGATTTCAATTCTCGAGAAGTAATCCCTGCAGCTTCAGCCCACTCAAGCGATGTTGGTTCACGAGCAAACTGAATCTGAAGCTGATGCTTTACTTCTTGTAATTTCATGGAGATCTGAAACATGACCGGACATTGATTTAACTCCTTTTTTCTTTGTGAAAAAACAATTTCTACAGGAACAGAGACAAGAAGAGCAAAATACCTGTATCTTGACAATCAATTCAGACTCCTCTTTGGCGGTTAAGAGTTGTTTAGTTTCGGGACCCCATAGGAACATTCGAAGAGGATCATTTAGATCAATAGACTCGTTCACTTTTCTCCGCACATCTGGCCTGCCTGAACGATTATTTGTCTCCTGAACTTCTTGTATTGGCTTTGGAGCTCCCCTTTTTCTAGACTGCCTCTCTATAAAACGTGTTGATCTTACTGTACGTTGCTCTTTCAGTTTATCATCAACCAAATTCGTGGATAGGAAACTGAAAATCAATCAGAGAGGAGATAAGTTATGAAGATTGAAGATAACTGTCAAAATGAAAACATAAGCAAAAACACAAGCAGGATCCGGGGAGGGTAGAGTGTATGGACCTTACCCCTACCTTGTCACGTAGAGAGACCCTCAGCTCAAAGAATGCAAAAACACAACATTTATGAAGACATGAGCAGTATCAAAAACACGATAGTAAGAAAATAGAGGCATAAGAGACAGCAAGTAGCAATAGAAAACTTAAGAATGAGAAATACGGAAATAGTAAAATAATAAAAATACCGAAAATAATACTAATACTACTAGCAGGTGTGAAAATAAACAAGGATATTATCAAGACGGACAAAGGAACATACTTTGGAAAATGAGAATCATCAAGTAATTTGGAGTCTTCAGCTAATAAAGCTGCCTCTTTTGATGCCAACAAAGCTTTTCTGGCAAGAGCAACCACACTGTGTGGTTCAAAGTTCATTAATTTATCTCCCTTACTGTGAAGAGGTTCCTTATTTGGAGATAATGGTCCTTTTCCCTTCAGATAATACGGGGGAAACCTAACAGCAAAACCACAAAGTGAGCTAATGAAATGACTGCACTAGAAAGAATGCTATTTACACAAATACTAAAATCAACAGATGTAATCACTTCATCTTACGAATATGATGGACCAGGCCAATGAAGTAGCTGCACTTGCAAAGCATTTATATTTTGCTCTGAATCAACAGCATCATTCTCTTCCAATTCTGAGGATGCAGCTTCCACAAGCCTCCTATCTATTGTTGCCTTCAGCAAGAAAAATCAGAGCCACTTTAAATTAGTGATCAGAAGAAGACAGAATGTTGTATGCACATAATGTCGCTACCACCTACCTAAGAACCATAATACAATGAAACAACATCGAATGTTTCTAAATTCTAAGTCAAAAAAACACCAAGAGTCTCACCAGGGATGTTTTCTCTTCCTTTACTAGGTGCAACTGCAGCCGATTCTCAAAATGCTGCTCCGGACCGATAGCTGATGCAGGAACATATCGACCCAAATAAGTATGGGGCACTGAAGAAAGCACAGGAGCAGCATGCTCATGAAGCATCAGAACTGCAAGTTTCATAATGTAAAATTAAACATATATCCTTAAAGAACAGGATTATTTGCATTAACGATTGAAAGCTACAGCCATAAAAAATGAAGAAAATATGTCAATGGTTCCTACTTTATAAGTATTAAAAAACACCTCTAAGGAAGCAATACTGTGGTATTATTTTTTGAAATGGCGATACGTAGTACTAAACTGCACCGAGTTTCTTGGGATTATCCTTCTAACAATCATTCATCCTAGCCAACTTTGGGATATTTCTGGTATCTCAGATAGTTAGCCCTCTTAGCAGACAGGTTAATATTTCACATCGGATTCAGGATTCTAGCCTACTATTTTATACACATCTTTAGTAATGGACAATCCCATAAGCTATTAAAACTAGAAACTCATTGTTTCTTCTGTAGTAAGAAGTGGTTACATGAAAGATGAAACTAAAGACATCTGATTAAGAAAATAATTCTTATGGCATCTACAATTATCAATCCTAAAGAAGAACAATTTTAGTTAAATATACTTAAATGCTTATGTCTATTATCGACCATTTCAATATTGAACCTTCAATCTGTGGTTGGTGACGGTCATCATATTGTGTAAAAGACTAGGATAGTCTGACCATCATAGCATAACACAAAAGAATGTGTGACTTTTGACCAAATAATGACACTTCTCTATCATTCTGATAAAATAATGATAAGGAGAGAATAGAAATATAGTGGGAGATGGAAACATTTTGTTAACAGAACAGCATAATCGAATCCCGGTAAGAAAAACCTTAAAGATAATTCAAAAATGCATGTATATAACTCAACTCAAAAAGCTAGCTCATGAGTCAAGGATTGCCCAAGACCATAAAATGAGACAACAGTCTTCCACCAACACTGATAACTTAATATAGAATTAATGGTCTTTTCTATCAACTGAGTAAGCAACAATCTAGCATCAATATCATAACAATGAAGTGATCAAGAAGCACATTAAATCAAGTAAATGCCACATTTCACTTAAGGCATTAACTTTATAAAACTAAAGTTTCAAACATGTATAACTGGACTGCTAGAAAAACCAAGCCAAAAACAGTGGGAATTCAACATTTACAACAACAATTATGCTTCAATCTAAACTAACAGAATTCAGCTATATGAATCCTCACTACCTGTTCTGCTTTCCTTCTCCATTTGAACAAGTTTCATTTCAAAATATAAAACACATTAACATAATAAAACTAAAGTTGCAAATATCGATGATTGGGAATGCTAGAAAAATCAAGAAGGCAAAACCAACGGGACTTCAACGCATTTACAACAATAATCATGCTTCAATTTAATCTAGTTGGATTTGGCTAAATGAATTGTCATTATCCATTCTTCATTTCTTCTCCATTTGGACAAGTTCATTCCAATAATTCAACACATTTCACTAAAGGCATTAACTTTAAAAAACTAAAACTACAAATATTGATAAATGGGAATGTTAGAAGAACAAGAAGGAAAAACAATGAGAATTTGAACACATTTACAACAACAATTACCCTTCAATTTATTAGCTGGGTTCGGCTACATGAATCCTCTTTATCCATTCTTCATTTCTGCTCCATTTGGACAAGGTCCATTCCAAAAATTCAACACTAAGGTATTAACTTTATAAAACTAAAGCCACAAATTGATAAATGGGAATGCTAGAATAACCAAACAAAGCAAAAACATTGGGATTCCACGCATGTACAACAACAACTACTCTTCAATCAAAACTAGTTGAATTGGGTTACATGAATCCTCATAACTAGAAAGCACATTAAATAGCTAATTCAGCAACTGTGGCGCCTCATTTCACTAAAGCCATCAACTTTTTTACCTGCCACCTCCCACCAGCTACGGCATATGGTAAGTAATCATCTAGTGTTTTTTTTGTCTTTATTGGAAGTTGAACCTAAGACATCATCATTCTCAACTCACTTCAGGCCACACCTTGGGTGCTCACTAAGGGCATTAACTTTACAAAACCAAAGCCACAAATATCAATAAAATGGGATGCTACTACACTAGAAGAACCATAAATACAGAAATGCATTGATAAAACAACAATTACCCTCATCCAAACTAGTTAAAATTCAGCTACATGAATCCTCACTGTTCTATTATATCCCATTTGGGCAAAATTCAACAATTCACCTGAAGAAGAACAATTCCTGAGTTGGGTTTTCTGAGAAAAAGTTGGTGGTGAAGAAAGAAGGTTTCTTCCAGCAGCCTCCATAGCTTTAAGCTAAGCTATCTTGTGAAACTCTTCACTATTTTTCTGGTATGTGGGGTGTAAAAAAGATATCTTTTTTCAGAATTAAGAGGGGTTTTAGTGCTAGCATGAGTATTTTCTTGAATTAAAAAAGCTTCATTTGAAGATTGAAGATGAATGGAAGTGATGGCTTTTGCAAATGTTTGAACTTGTTCTTTGCCTCAAGAATTTGATAAAACCCAACAGGATGAGATTTTTTATTTTGTCTTTACTATAATACCCCTCCATCTTTTACTTTTTTTCTAAAACATGCCCTTGTCATAAATCATAGTAATTAAAATATTTTGGTACATTATATTCCTTTTGATATAATTATAAGCTTTTAGTGTGTAATTATAAATATCTAACAATTTATATACCACAAGAAAATTTGATTCCCTTTTATAATAGTTGAATATTTGAATTGTGATGATGTAAAATTTATAATTGAGTTTAGGTAGATTTGGACATTGTTTATTTTATTCATATTTTGGGAAAGTAACATTGTTAATACACTTTCACCCTATAATATTGCTAATATTTTGCTCTATGCATTACCTATAAAAATATGTACAATAATAATATATTTGACGTAATTTTATAAAATAATATTTGGAAAGAATAAAATGTATGCAGATTTTGTCTTTAGCTTGGAGATAGAGAAATTGTTTCAATAGATCCTCAGTTCCACAAGAAAAAATAGTGTAAAGTAGTCTAGAAAAAAGATTAGTAAAAATAAAAAAGTACTGATAAAATACTATAGATAACTTGACAAATAAATCTATATAGTAATCATGACAAGATAATAATCAACGTACCAAAAAAACGATAAATAATAATCAAAATCAAAACATAAGAAATTACAAAAGTAATGTTATGACTAATAACTAGTAACAATAAGTGAAAGTCAAGAGACAATGCCTTTAACTATCTAGTTAACTTTATTTAATAATCCATATTTTCTGTAACCTCGTATCAATTGTTCTTCACGATTATTAAAGTAAAATAAAATTAAAGAAAAAAATCAAAATCCTTTTTATTTTTTATAACAATACATGTTTTAGCACGTTTATTTCTTATTCAAAAATATGATAAGTAAACCGTAATAAAGATACTACATTGTTTGATTGGTGTCTTTTTGTAATAACTAATATACTCATATAAACCGAATTTTAATTGTAAGGGATATGTTTTCGTTCTAAATATATTCATAATTTTAAAATCTAATAAATTTACCGTAGATAAATCTTAAAGTGTTTTTTCATCCGCATTTTCCCTTATAATAAGATCATTTATTTATGATGAAATAATATAACACAATCGACGTATCTCAAAGAATACAATATGATTTATGCATATACAAACTATTAAAAATAGTTTCAAAATTGGTCCAAGACAATTGTAACATGAGATTTATAAAGATTATTAAATTTAGAATATGATACAACAATAACTATCACGAGTAATCACTCGTTATCCTATTATAAAAAACAATTCAAAAACTTTCGAAACAAATAAAAAACAAAATCACCATTTCTCTTTATTATAATAGCTTGTGCTTTAATTTCATAACTATAACCTTAAATATCTTTTCATACACTCACAAATACAAAATCTCCATATATGCATTATTTTCTCTCATCCCCTTAAATTCATACAAATGCAAAACCAAAAAAAAAAAATACTATGTTTTTGTTTGGGATAATGCACAGGTAACCATTCAACCTATGCACGAAATCTCAAAGACACACTTATACTATACTAATGTCTTATTATCCCCTGAATTTATTTTATTAACAATTTTTCTACTTCTTTTCAGCCTACGTGGCACTATCTTGTGGGTCCAACACTGATTGACTTTTTTTTCAAATTAGTGTCACGTAAGTCGAAAAAGAGTAGAAAATTATTTATAAAATAAGTTCAGAGGGTAATAGGACTTTAGTATAGTATAAGTGTGTCTCTGGAATTTCGAGCATAGTTTGAGAGGCAGTGCATTTTCCCTATTTATTTCAACAAATTTGTTTTCTATTTTTTAAACAACTAAAGTGTTATTTTTATTTAAAAAAAAAAAGAATAATTGTCTGAAGTGGGATCCACAACATAGTATTGGGCCCATGAAGCTTAATGGGCCCTTTCAGTCCAAACACACTTCCCAAGAAGATACAGAAACTCTCACATCAATTTTTTTTTCCTATAAAAACTCTTTTCCATTTTTGTGGGGTCTATTAAAAATCAAAATTCATCCCTAAAGCACAAAGTACTACTTTTCCCTCCATTCAAAAAAAAAAAAAACCCTAAAAATGGGTTCAGAAATAGTTGTTTCCGGTGCAATCTCCGGCGTCGGGAACGGTAGCGTTAACTCAGAAACAAATGGCAAAACTGCGCTCGCGGTCGTTCCGACGAAGAAGAAGAATGCGTTATCCGTTTCATCTAGCAAAGACAGGCATACAAAAGTCAATGGTAGAGGACGGCGCGTAAGGATGCCGGCGTTATGCGCGGCGCGTGTTTTTCAATTAACGAAGGAACTAGGTCATAGGACTGACGGAGAAACGATAGAGTGGCTTCTCCGTAACGCTGAACCAGCAATCATCGCTGCTACAGGAACAGGTACGGTTCCGGCGACTCAAGTCACTACGACGTCGGAGAACATACCGTTGTCTCAGTCACAACCGTCGGTTTTAGCTCCGTTAACACGAGCTACGCCTGTTTCTGGATTTCCGGTAGGTGGTGGATTTTTCTCTATGACTCCACAATCGCAGCCAAATTGCCGGCTTGATTTGTGCCAACCGTCGTTAGAATTTTCCGGCAATGCGTATCGGCATATGCCGTTCACGGCGTTGCTTTTACAGCCGGTGACCGCCGATGACGGCGAAGAGAAAGTCGCCGAAGAAGATGAGAAACAGTAGAGATATGGATAAGTTTTAATCCTTATCTTTTTGTGATATAGACTAATGGCAGCTTTTTTGGACTAAATGTGTCAGTTACTAGACTTTTGTAGGTCCTTTTTTGCTAATATCTAAAAGATTGGAAAAAGGATCAAAAGAGGGTTCAGCTTTTTGGGTTTGGGGTGAATTTAGTAAAAATAAGTTAATTTAGGGGTTAAATGTTAAATTTTTTATATATATTTTATTAGTAGTAACTCTCTTTTTGTATTTGTAAAAGAAAAGTATTGTTCATGGATGAGGAAGTTGTTACATTTACTCAAAATGTTGTAATATTGTTTCAATCTTTTGTTCATTTTAATAGTTTATGTCAAGTTTTGAATGGATGAAATATTAAAATAAGAAAAGAAATTTGTATTTTGAAATTAAAAAGCTTATGATATATCAAACTTTATTTGTGAATTCATAATTCGATTTTATTTAATCTTCATTCGTTACTTAGATTTAATAGGACGAACAGTTTATTAGTAGCAGGGCAACGACTCAAGTCAAAGCCATGTACATCAAAAACGCGTAGTTTCTCTTTCAGTGCGATTTATTCAATTGAAAAACATATAAGATATTTACCGTTTTCTCTTTCGGTGCGATTTATTCAATTGGAAAACATATAAGATATTTACCATAATTATATATTTAAAAAAATTGGATGTTTCTTATATTTAATAACTCTTTAATTTAACAAGGTGAGAGTTGGGAAATCTTTAATTTGTATATCATGTGGAGGACAATGTTTGAAGAGAAACAAAATATGAATATAACAATATGATCTTATTATGCCAACTTAGAACAAACTAGTACTATATGTTAATAATAATTATGTGAACAATTATAAGAATATAAAGTTAAGTACTATTTATCATATAGAAAAAATAATGCAAAGCTACTTGACCCCCAACTTGTTCGGGATTGAGGCATAGCTGTTGTTGTAATGTAAAGTAAGTACGTGACCCGGAACCTCTGTACCGTAACCGAGATGATGCCATTGCAGGTAGGTAAAGTTCAGCTTGAATAAAACAGGTCAAGAACTCTTAATGCTTGTTCCAAAAACTCCACTTCTTCTTCTTCTTCTTGAAATCATCACATGGCAGGAAGTCTGGAATGCAGCATTTAGGATAATGTAAATGAAGAAAGCAAGTGACAAAAATTCTCCCTTCATCCCAAAGTCCCGATTTACGTGACATAGTTTTGAATCAACGCGGAATTCAAGAAAAAATGAAGACTTTTGAAACATACGATAACATCATTTCTGATTAGGTGTGAAATTGAAGTACACAGTTTAATTGTTTCTAGATATAGAACTGTGTCGATCTTTTGGAATAGACTAATAAGGAAATAGTATCACGTAAACAGGAAGGAAGGGAGTATATGTTAATTCAGGGAAAATGTGCATGTACCCCCTCCGGCTTTTCAAGATCTTCGTTTTCTTCCTTCCTATAGACGACTTAACAATGCTAAGACAAATCATATGGAAAGAGGGCAAAAATGTACAAAAGTAATAACCTCCTTGAGGGTAGATTGAGTTGTAGTGCACCTCCGCCCAGAAACTCAAGTATATGACTGCACGAAGAAAAGAACAAAGAGAAACAATTAAGTTTCTTTGACGGAATCAAGATATCAAGACTTCAAACACCGCTCTTTCATCTAGTTTGCAGCCCCGCCACAAAATACCCGTCAACAAACATTTTTATTCAAACTTCAATTCCTTTTCCAAGCAATCTCCAGATTTACAGTAGAGGTATTGATTATACAATGGCGTAGAATAGATGACAAGGATGCATTAACCGATATAAAGTTTGCCCTGTTTATTACAGTTTCAAGCTTTCTATTGTCACTAAATATAAACTCCCAATTCCAAATTCTCTTTTTTTTTTAAAAAAAAGTAAAAATTGTTCAATCACATTCTTTAAATAGAGGATATATTACAGAAAGGTAAAAGCAATTGAAAATTTGAGAACTAGTTACCTCTATTTGACTTTTGATTCTTCGGAAGGATCTCAATGTAACATGTGTCTTTGAATGAAGTTATAACAAGAATTTTCACGCCATACTGCCCACAAGGCAAAAAGACAGTCAAATGTGCAACAGAAATAAGTTCATTTATAAACCAATGGATTCTGATCTTAGATCACCACAAGCAAAATCTTGAAAGAATGCATCAAGACCACACATGATAGAGTGAAAGAAGGAAATACAAGATGGAGAGGGACGCTGACGTGCATTTTCTTCCACATTAAAAAATAAATGGTTAATATCCGGTCATGAACAACTACGTGACCACGAGTAAAGATTATATAGAAGCATGTTTACTTCCTCAACGCCCATCAATGTGCAATTAACAAGCTACTTGAATATCCAATGCCTCTATACCAGGACCAGGACATTCAAATTATGGTCTGTCTAGCAATAGCTTAAAGTTCTTATTTCCACAGTAAAGTGACCAACCAAAAGACCACAATCAAATGGAGAGAAATAAAACAAAGGAAGCAAAGTAAGAGCAATAATCAATACCGAGTCAGCGGCAGCCTGCAACGTAACATGATCTCCCCATTCCCCATTCCTGGTTAGACCAAAATAAAAGCAGATTTAGATTAAAGGAGAAAAGAAGTTTCAACATAGAGAAACAAAGGTATGTTAATTACTTGGACATCCTCTTCAAGTATTCATCATATGCCATTGGGACATACCCCTCATATATCTCCGGATGTTCTTTAAGCTGATCAAACCAAATGATTTTACAAAACCTACTTAGTAAAATGCATTCGAATTTTTGAAATAATTCAAGTATAAAACCAGAGTATCAGAAAGAAGATAATCATATTCACTTAAACAAGCACCTCATTGACTACTTGCTGTCTGACAAATTTGTGGTGCTCAGGACCACGATAGAATTGATCTGATAAAGCACGGAACTGAAACAAAAGTGAACAGGTCAGTAGATATGCAAAAGAAACATGTAGGATGTCACCTTATTTCAACAAGCTTAGATTCCCTGAAGAAGACTAATCCCACAGAAGGAAAGCTGGGCCATCTTTCCAAACCCCATAAAAGCATTATAAGGTTAAGAAAATTTAATTTGTCCACTTGTCTAACTAATGAGATTTCACAGCTAATTATAATAATTTGGCAGGGTAAGCAGCCCAACAATATCTCATTTTGAGTTCTCAATACAAACTTAAAACAATTCTGGTGCCTTCTTTTGTGTATGATTGATAACTATGTTACAAGTCATTTGAGAAACGGAAGTATAAATATTTAGCTTCAACTTAAAATCAACACATGAAAGCCCCATCTAGACAGTTTAGTATCATTACTACAACACAAATGAACCAGGTAAG
The DNA here is from genome assembly GCF_036512215.1 of Solanum lycopersicum. Taxonomy (NCBI): domain Eukaryota; kingdom Viridiplantae; phylum Streptophyta; class Magnoliopsida; order Solanales; family Solanaceae; genus Solanum; species Solanum lycopersicum. The sequence continues at coordinate 1,995,831 of NC_090808.1, read as the reverse complement.
AGGGTAACCTGACAATTTCCATCCCCTTGCACTTTGTGCTCCACCAAGTCAAATAATTGCAATCTGAAGTTAGAAAAACCAGAGCATAGGATGCTTAGCAGAAAATAACTTAAAAGCAATAATATTAACAATCCATTGAATTAGAAAAAATATCAACTTCAGATTATACTTATGTGGAGTAAAACCAAAAAGAAAAGAACACATTCATGGTGTCCTGTGACTTTATGGACAAAGAAATCACAATATCTACTTGAATATGCTTCATAAGTATTCAAAGCAACAGAAAGCTAGCTTGCTCAATGCACACCAATTGTTTCCTGTGCTTGTCTCAAGTCCCATCTCTCCTATTTGATTCGCTTTTTCATAAAATGCTTCGGGAGTTAGGTGTTACTTTTCGAATAGCAGGCTCTAGGAACAACCAGGAATTAGAAAGGCCAGTTATAAACAAAGGAAAAACCTAAGAAAAGAAGACCCAGAAAAGCTTCTGGAGACGTGAGACAGCTATCACAAGACAGGTTTACATTTCTCGCAGTGAAGCTTTATTTCATTAGCTCGAAAAGTTCTCAGGACATTGGAGAGAATTACGCAAAGCACTGCCTTTAGGAAAGATGTCATTAAGTTCTTCATAAACCAAAAAAAAATGTTCACTTGAAAACCTAAGTCGGACGGATCAAGAGATACCTATCTAGCAGCCTTTGGTGGTCAGATGTTGCTTCATCAACTGAAGGTATGTCTCCGTTTATTCTAGGAACATGCTGCACGGTTAATAATACAAATTATTATAAGAAACTAAAGAAACATTCAAGAAGGTATATCCACACAAAAAAGTCTACATGGTCAAAGCAAAAGGCTTCCTATTTCAGTACATTCACAACATACCAAGTATGTATATGACTGTAAAGACAATTTCATCTAACAGTCTCTATCTTTTATCAAGTATTTGTTCTTGAAAAACAAATATGGTTTATCATATCCTTTAATATAATACAGTCGGTATCCAGATGAATAGAAATATTTGGGTAGCTGGTTGGCTGCTGATTTAAGAAGGTAATGATCTGATGATATTATTCAACAAAGCTAAACATATATGTAACCAGTGCCAAGTAAATGGTCACAGGTACAGAGCACCATACAAGTCCTCATACACAGTGAATTAGTTGTCTAGTTACTCGCACAAAGCAGCCACTCAGAAAGTTACAATGAAAGTCCCAAAGAAGAGGGGAATTTCAAGCTCATCAAAGCTCCTACAATTTACTAACAGACAGCACTTACAGGAATAGCACTCAGCTGGTTTATTCTCTTCCCTACTTCTCCATCAATCTCAAATTCATCTTGTATTTCCAATGTGTAAGCATACTCTTCTCCATCGTATGATCTGTCTCCAGGACTAGAGCAAGAACTTGAAGGCCCTACATCATTAGCTTCCACACCAGCATCATGCCCTGTGAATCATATGCATATTAGCGAATGTTTGAACTCGAGAGACATCCCAAAATTGGAAACAAGAAATATACCAGCATAGTACTCCCTTGGAGAACCATGCCAATGCTGTACACCAGTGGAGGCTTGCAAGTACTGATCATCTGCATGTGAAGATTGAGCATCTTCTGTAATGCACAACTCTGACCATTCTTCTTGTAGAGCATGAGCAATAACCTCATCATTGTCAACATTGCAATATGATGGGTGATAAGGGTTTTCTGTGGAATATTGTTCATGACAGATTTCAATGTCATGCTGTGTACTGTCACCGTAATAGTTGGAACTAAAAAGTTGGTCCACATCGAGAAAACTAAGAACCCCACGAGCAGCATCATATTCTGGCTCACACGACATTACACCTTTCAGAAAAAGTTGCCAAAGTCAAAAACGTCTTCTCACCCCTAAATTGGATCAATCACTTGTACCTGAATAGAGTGAGCACGTTAATGCAGGGCTCAGCTAAGAAGGCTAAGATAACTCTGATTTTTGTTTTTTAACAGTTGGAATGGAAGATCACGCAATTGTACTTCTTTATACACAAATACTGGTGATGGTACTAGAATAATTGTTCAATAGACTATATTTAAACAACATAGCCGCCAGCTCGATTGCCAAAAAAAATTCTATCCTTCTCCATACCGCAGTCCCTACCAATATATCAAACATTCCTCTTATTACTTGTTATTATCACAAAGCACCACTGCAACCTACCTGCACTGCTGTTATACAACACCAACTGTTATAGCCCACTAAAAAGTTGATCTTGGAAGCATTTTACTTTCGTAAAACATTTTTGGGCGATACCAACGACAACTTACCTAGATAAAGAACTAAAGCATGAAAAGAGAAACGAAAGGATCAACTCAACCTTTAGAGTCATTGGCTCACCAGCCTAATTACCTAAAAGTTATTGCTCAGTATTGCAAAAAACAATTTCTCAAGATGATATCATTTTCCAGCATTTTCCCCACCTTGAATTATAGAAGATCCTTTCACAAAGTGATAATCTTTTACCAAAAAGGGAAAATGACTTCTATTACCGAAGTCATTTTTCTTCGCAAATATTCTAATTCATACTCCATATTTACTTGTTTTATTAATATTTCAACCTTTATTACTCAGCAATATCACCAAAATATCATCTTCATACCCAATCCACCACTTTGTACAATTACCAAATATCACCTACTATTATATCCAACAAATTTACCGGGTTAAAAAAACAATTCTTTATGAAAAATATTCTCATCAAATACATTTTATGTTTTACCAAGTATATCCATTTCACTTAAATAACAACAACATACTCAGCGTAGTCCCACAAAGCGAGGTTTGAGAAGAGTACGATGTACACAGATATTATCCATACCTCAAAGATAGAGAGACTATTTCCGATAAACCCTTTGCTCAACTTAAATAAATTCATTCCTTTCCCACAACCCGCATAAAAAAATTTCAATTTCGTTTACCCCTAAAACACCCATTAAACATTTTTGTTCTAAATTTCTTCCATCTTATAGCCATCCCTAGTTCTAATTTCTACATTTGACTTTCAAAAATTCAACTTTCAGTCTAATTCTTCATTTTTCACCAACTAATACAATACAAATATTTTAAACCTAATTTCTAACTTTTTAATTACAAACAAATAAATAAATCCTCCTCCTCAACCCTTCTCCCCGCCAAAATCCATAAAAATAAAACAAATTACACTAAAACCATACAAAATACAAAAAAAAATTAAAAAAATACCACCAATTACTCCATTTACACGTTTTCCCTATTGACGAAGTAATTCGAAACTTTAACATAAAACAATTCAGCAAAAAAATCAACAAACTTGAAAAAATAATAACTAAAAATCATGAAAATAGGAACTAATCACAAATCAATCAGAAAAATAATCATCAAAAAACTAACCTTTAATTCGATTCCACTTCATATGCTATACAAAAAAAAAATTATAAATTTGTGTTGTATAAGCAGTGATAAAGATGATAATTATTTTTTATGGAGAGAAAAATGAAATTTATATATAGAGTAAGAAAAAAAAAAGCGAATTTACAAAGTTTTTTTTTGGTTTGAAACGTAAAAAAGAGATTTTAATTTATAGAGGAATTTGTGTATGAAAGTATTTATTTATTTTTTATATTTTTTTTAAGGATTGGGTTTTCCTTTTGAGTAAAATGAAAGATACCGTTGCTTTATACCGCCCTTTCTAACAATCCTTTTTTTTATTTTTTATTTTTATACGATCCGATCATTTATATAATATGTGAAAAAATATGAGAAAAGTAGTGTTTAGGGGTAATAGAAATTAGTTTACCAATAAAAGAGGTTGTTCAGGTGAGAAGTAATAAGCATTTTTTTTTTTACTTTCTCGTTTAAAATTATGCGTACGAATTTCATACATTAAGATTATGAATGTAAATCGTCAAAAAAATAGAAAAGACGAAACCTTTAAAGAGAAAGAAAATTAGTTTAAGACTTTGATTCGAGTTGTCAAAAAGAGTAAAAAGCAATTGATTTACTGATAATACAGGTTGCGGGGTAAACATCTTTCACCTCATGATTTAAATAGTGAATTCGAGTTATTAAAAGAGTAAAAAGGTGGAAGGGTATAAATAAAAAAATAATTTAATTACCTTCTTAATGAATGTGTATATAGCATGAGTATATATTGGTCGAGTAGTAAAAATCTATCATGTAACTAATATGATTGTATCAAATTATAAGTCGTAAACATTATACATGTTTCAATTGAGATTATGTATAAAAATTAATATCCACAGTTTGAATAAAATATGTAATAAAAATATTTTATCATATATTGAAATGTTTAATTAAAATAAGTCATAATTTAAACATCTAAATAAAATTTGATTAAAAATTTGAGGATTATTGATATTTTAATACATAAAAGGATAGGTAACTTTTTTTTTTTTAAAAAAAAAAAGAATGGTAAGTGATGTAATGTTAATTAACTTATGTTAAACTACACTAATAGTCTAAAAAGAATTTACATTGTCATATAATTTATATATATTTAATAGATCATTAATGTTTAATTTTTATAGTAGGTATATATGCAAACAAATTCATGGATGAAATTTAATGGAATATGGAAAAAAGAAAAGATGGAAATAAATGTTGGGATCTCTTTATTTAATTATTTTTAGTCATGTACCCTCAATGAGAAATCAATTTCTAACATATTTTGGTGAAAATTTAAGGCTGAGATTATATATAATTAATGTGAATCAATTTCTAACATATTTTGGTGAAAATTTAAGGCTAAGATTATATATATAATTAATATGAATATAGAAAGGTGATCGAGTTGATTGAGCAAAGTAATTTTTTAAATAAAACTTTTTATATTAAATCGTATATATATTTTTTTGATCGAATTTGATATTCAAAAATTATCATGTATAATTTATTTATTTTTTAATGTAATTCGCACTATATGAAAAAAAAAAATTAGCAATCATGAGTTTGCTGATCGAAAAAAATTGGAGTAATAATATATTAACGTGGAATACCAACCTTATTCAATTTTCCTTTGGCTTTGTCCAAATTCGTTGTATTTTTTTTATCATTCAATTCTTGTCTACTAATTTTCAATTCACACGTTTCCATTTAATTTAATATATATATATATATATATTATTATTATTATTATTATTATTATTATTATTATTTTTTAATGATAATATTCAACCAACTTATCAATCGAGCGTTAGTTGTCATGTTTGACATATCCAACTCATTTTTTATTTCTTTGAATGTCACATTGAATTGTTATGTCATTTTGACCTTACCACATGACATTTATATGAATATGGAAAGATATTCGGACTCATAAACACCTCATCTAATCCATAAATCAACTCCTTTTAAATACACTATCCGACCCATTTAACAACTTTGTTTAATTTTTTTTTCCCGGTAAATCCCAAAATTGAGTATTTGATTAATAAAATATAGGGAAAATATGAAAAAAAAAATATAAAATTAACTCCAAAATTGACAAATAAATATAGTAACCTTAAATCTAACATTTTAATATATTTTTTAAAATTTTTATTTTTTCGATAATCTCAAAAATGAATAATTGATTAATAAAAAATATTAAAAAAATTAAAAAAGAATATATATAACGCCAAAAATTCAAAAATAAATATAGTAACATTTCATTCAATAATTTCAACATTTTTTAAATTTTTATTTTTTCGACAACTCCCAAAAATAAATAATTTATTAATAACAATACTAAAATAGGTATTGATGTACGTAACCCATGAATCATGATGGACTAAATTAGAATATTACTTGCGATGTTTTGCTTATACATAAAGGAGTTGTCCACATTACTACATTTGTCCTTTATTTATTTTTTATATTAAATTATATATATATATATATAAAAGTAAATTAGTAAGCTCTTGCCCCACTGTGAAGGTAGATGCATGAATAATGTTGGATTAGAGGCGGACTTACGTATATAGATGGAGAGTATATGTGCATTCGTTAATTTAAAACTAAATAAATTTGTGTATATGTATATATATATTAAGGAGGAGCATATAATGCCCTTGTACTGTTGGTATAAACTAAAGCAACCACTCTTGAGATAAGGTTCGATTTCAACCAATAAATATTATTCGTTAATTGTAATTAAAAGTTTCGCTAAGATGCTAACGCCTTCATATGGGATGACATATAAATTCAACAGTTTGATAAATGGAGGATTTTTATACAATTTTTTAAGCTTTTACTATTTGATTTTGGTTGTCCTGAGTGATATACGACTATCAATTTAATGATAAAGTTTTGAAATAATGACAAAATCGACTTTGTATAATTTATAAATCACTATCTTTGAAATCAATTGATATTTGATAACAAAATATATATCAGAGTTAGTCTCTTCGTATGTTCGAAAACATGTAACGCTTCGTATAACACCAACTAATTTTTCTAAATTTAAAATGTTATTCGCAGTTCAAATTGACATTGTAGAAAACATTTTTTTTTTCATTTTAATTTGATGGAAAATATGCATGGTTATTGTTGGCTTATTTATTTTAATAATGTTGTCATCACGATATTGTACGTGACTCTACTGAAGTTAAATAAAAAATAATTTACTTCATTTTCATCATTGAGATTAAAGCTTATTATATATAACATTATTTGAAAGAAAAAAAACACAAAGGTCATAACTACAAAGTTACACCACTTTCAATATAGCCAAAAGGCCACAACTCTTAATGTATTATTAACATTTAAAATAATTGTTTTTAAAAATAATTATTCATGCTTTAAATATCTAATTTAATTAGACAATAAAAGAGTGTATATTTAAAATGACATAGAAAGAAGGGTTGAAGAAATATTAATCAATCGATCACACCTCTAATTTAATTCAATCTGTAATGATCTTAAGAAGGATTTCCAAAAAATAAAAAATATTTACTAAGCGAATATTAAACCATATACAATTATCATAGCTATGTAATTTAAAAAGATACAAGTTCATTTATTAATAAAATATAATTAATTACTTTTAAATATTTACTAGTATATCTAACCCAATATAAATATCAAATATGAATAAATATTTATCACTATTTAATTATTAAAAAAGGTGGATATGTATTTCATATGAGTTCGTACATATTTATTAAGAAAACTCAATATTAATATATTTATTTAAAATTACTATAAAACTCATAAATATTAAATTATAAATCCTCTCTACTTATATAATAGGACAAATTAAATTAGCATAAACTTTTCTTTGATATGAAGCCACTTTATTTACTAGGAAAAAAATATACGATTCTTATCCGTGTGCTTCGTTAAAGTCTATGTCGGCCACCACGTTTGGTGTCGAGCTATTTTTTTTATATATAAATTATCAATTTAGAGTTTAATATATTTATAATTTAAAAATAAAATAACTAAATAGTATTTCTATAAAAAAATTGGATGTAAATATTTTCTTGGATGAATTGATAATATTAAAGTTTCTTTATGTAATATGCTTATGTAAGTCTCATTTTTCATATATAATATACGACTATTCATAGTTAAAAGGAGTTCATTCATCAATATGTATATATTCGATCGTGATCATGTTATTTTATATTATATTATATACTTTGTAAAATTTTCATATATAATAAATATGCGTTCTATTTTTTAGAATTTGGTACAAGTTAATAGACTTCAACGATTGTCTAAAGTTCAATATGATTGCATGGACTTGTGCAAAATGAGTCTGTTTCACACATTTATAATTGAAATTCTAAGTAATGAATTTTATGATATATAGCTAAAGCTCACACAAAAATAATTAATTTTGAGAGTCAAATAGTAAATTTATAATTTTTATATAGTATAATTTAAATGATAATTTCAAAAACGAAAATGACTTCTGACAAAATGAGTATCATCAATATAGATGATACAATAAAAAATTATTTTTTCACCACCCACCTAGTAAAAAAATAATAAACTCAGTGAAGAACTCACACTCATACATTGTCCACCCAAATTGCCATTTTTTAGCAAACTAATATAATTGTATGCATCATTCTCTTTCATTATTAGCTAACATCAGTGACATTACAAGACATCTTTTAAAAGAAAACTGATCATTTAACATCACAAAAGAAAAAAAAATTCTATTGTCGATATTATAAGATTCAATAGAAAAACATAGACCTTTTTATCTTTTTCATTTTCTTGTGTATCATGGAAATTATAAAATATATAACAAGATGAGCATTATTATGAAAGCTTCAGATTTTTTATATCAAATACTAAATTTTTTTTATTTATCGTTATAGATCACTAAAAAATTCTACAGCAACTCTCATATAGTTCATAGTCTCCACTAGCTATCAATTCTACAGATGATATAAGACAATAATGGAAGAGAGCTAGTAATATAATCTTGAGTGTATTTCTCCTATTCTTTTGAGCAATATAAATATGACAGCTCCTGCCCACTTAAAATTATATATAATTATAAATAAAAGTAGTTATAATAATCTAAAAGTAAGGATTAATTCTAGTTAGACATAATACATAAATATGCTATTTAACTTGGCTTTAAATGATATTTATGTCCTTCACTTTTGAATATGCACAAGTAGAAACTTAAACTTATATAAAGTTGAACAAATAGACACACATGTCCTACGTATCGTCTTACATGTCATTTTTTATCCTACGTGGTGTCCTACGTGTATTGTGCCATGTAGGACTCATGTATTTATTTATTTAAAAGTTGGATAGTAAATGTGTCTGTTTGTGCATTATGAAAGTTGAAGGTAAAGTTAAAATTTGAAGTCAAGTTTAGGATCCAATATATTACCTCTTTCTAGTTACAACATATTAATAATTTATTTGCAATATATTACTTTGGATGTTATTAAAAAAACTTTATTTATTATTATGAAAATTTAAGTTATTTGATATAAAATTCTAAAATATTTATGATAAAGTAGAGTTTTCATTTCTTTTTAATATAAATCTGTTCTTTTTTTTTAAAAAAAACAATCAATATTATTTTAAGTGAAAGCAAAATCATAAAAGTTACTATTAAAATCTCTTTGAACCTCAAGGTCACAAGTTCGGGTTGATTCAAAATTTAGTTATAATAATTGTCACGTGAAGGATCGAGATTGATCGTGAGTTATTGAGCTTCAGAGGTTAGAATTAGTCGGCTTTGCCAACTCAGCCAATTTGATAACACGATATATGTAATTAATCAACTAACAGAATAGAGAGGGCATGAAATTTGCACGGTATCTTTAATATGACATTGGATTAGTTGAAATACTTCTTGTGTGATTGGAACTTAACTAGCGTTTGGTCATAACTTTTGAAAATTTATCTTAAAATATATATTTGACCATAGATTTTGAATTAAATTTTAAAATCTGTTTTAAAAAAAATTGAGGACCAATTTCAAGTTCAAATTTAAAAACTCAAAATTTTAAATCGCAAACTTCAAAATCTATAATCATTCATATAAGCATATATTAGTCCATCTCCATTTTATACTATTCTTATTACTTAAATTATATAGTATATTTACAAAATTGAAAATATCAATATCAGTAGTATTACAGAGAGAGAGGGTGTAACAAAACACACAATAATAATTTGATTAAATACCATAATATATATAGGAACACATAAGGTCCAATTTAACTTTAAGCTTCAAAATTTTGAAACAATGAAAAGAGAAAACAAACAAAGAGACAATAATGCTTAACTTCATACAAATAGCAACACTTATGCCTCATTTGTTAAACACGTCTAAATTTGAATGTACATTTGAATGATTACGATTTTCTCTATAAATTTAAACATCTATATTATATATAAATATAAGACAATAATGGAGAAGACCTCATTCATATTGGGAACTAGTTATATAATCTGTGCTTCTTCATTACCTTTTCAACTCTGTTTTCTCTTTGTGCATATTGGAAACTATTGTATTAACAAGTGTTTGTAAGCTTTGTTGACCATATACGTACTAACCGGCTACCATCTCCGAGTTTGGTGTCTACCTTCCTCTTACCTTTCCTTGTAGATTCTGGTGAAGTTGGTTCCGCGATTCTCACAGGTGGTCCAGGGTTTCCTATTCCTGTTGATGTCTCGACAACTTTGTTCACCATTTCCAGGACTTCGCTCATTTTTGGACGTGTCTTTGCATGTCTGACTAAGCAGCGGTTGGCGACTATAGAGAGCTTCTGAGCTGACCTTGAGATCTTACCATCAAGCCTTGGGTCTATTATCTGCTGAAACTTCTTAGAATCTGATATGTATGGCTTTACCCACTCTAAGAGCTTCTGCTCACTCCTAGGCCTGTTTCGATCCAGAGGGCGTCGACCAGTAATCAGCTCGTAGAGAAAGACACCATAGCTCCATACATCACTCTTGGAAGTAAGACGGCCAGTTTGAACGTATTCAGGAGCAGCATATCCCATGGTTCCAACAACCTGATAGAACCATGAAATGTGCATCATAGGAAGAAACGATGAACGAACAAGAAAAGGTGAAAAAGACCAAAGGACAAGGTCTTCAGGACACATGTATTAAGATGCATGCAAACAAGTTAAGGGAGTATACCGCAGTTGAGACATGGGTTAGACCCTCGGGAGGTCCCAACCTAGCCAATCCAAAGTCTGACAACTTTGCATTCCACTGTTCGTCCAAGAGAATGTTTGAAGATTTGAAATCTCTGAAGATAATCTACAATATAAAAGAAGAGAGACATCAGGATTCTGGACGATAGCTGACTCAAAACATTAACAGTTTGAGCTAACAACACAAAAGGCATTAAGGCGATGAAGTCCTTGCTAGTTACACAGTTTACACCTTTGTATAGGTGCAAATAGCTAAGTGGAAAAAGCACCTGAACATCCATTTCTTCATGTAGGTATGCTAAGCCACGAGCAGCATCTTGGGCTATCTTTAACCTCATTGCCCAGGAGAGAGGGGTTTCTGACCTAGCTGACAAATGGTTTTCGACACTTCTGTTAGGCATGTATTCATACACCAAAAGCCGCTGAATTCCTCTCTCGTCATCTTCTGCACAGTAGCCAACTAATTTGACGAGGTTTTTATGTTCAGCAACACCGAGAACATTGACTTCTGTCACCCACTCTTTGTGTCCCTATTGAATAGAATCAAGAAGAGTACATTACTACAAGTTGGAACAAGGACATGATTATCGTGTTTTATTTATAATCATGGTTCATTCCACAGAACTATTGTAAACAGACTGGTTCTTAATCGTTTTCACCAAAGTTACGACAAACAATTAACTAAACAGTAAGTAAAAACCTGAAAACTGGTGGGTAAGTCGCAAATCTCGCAATAAACATGTGAAATAAGTTAATAATTCTGCAGAAGGTTCACTATAACCATCAAGGTGTTCTCCTAGTGATTAAAGTAAAGAAATAGTAGAATGTCAAAAATTGCTATATGAGTGGCAGTCCCAGTACCAATTATTATGCAGAAGCTTCACCATTACCATCAACGCTTGGTCCTAGTGACCAAAGTAAGGACATCGTAGAACGTCAAAAGCTGACGTGAAAGCAGCTTTCCAGGTACCTTATTCATGAGTTGACAATGTACAATTAATCAATTATATACAGAGCAGAAGATTCAATATTTACGACCTCTTTCCACAATCGTATGACCTATTAAGTTTATCAGAGTTGACAATATTACATTTTTGGTGTAGTTTTGGATGCTGAATAGCAGCTTCTTCCTCAATAAAAATGATATACTTAGAAACAAGATGAAAAGCATCTACTTCATCTAATATTTAAGCTAAAAAATAAGAAGAAGAAAAATTTCTCCCTCTGTTTCAGTTTGTTTGTCTTACTTCCCTATTTACTCCATTTCAAAGTCTCTTTCATTTTTTGGTAACTCTATAATTTATAACCTTCCATATGACCTATTTAAGACTACAAGATTCAAAAGTCTTCCTTACTTTCTTGAACTCGGAGTCAAGTCAAAACCAAACAAACAAATTGAAACGGAGGGAGTAATAAAATAGCAATCATGAAAGCATTTTATTGACTCACCAAATAGTAACTAGGTCAACAACAGGGAATAGAGGAAGTATTATTATACTTGAAGATAAATTAGAACTTCAATCCATGATTAAAACAGGGGTCATCTTCAATAAATAATAACACTCACTACAACTCAATCCCAAACTAGTCTGTTCAGATTTATGAATTCTCTGCACCATTCGCTCTTCTGAAGTTATGTAACAGATAAGTATGGGGTTTCAATAAAACTCCAATGAAGAATAACATGTTGATACTGGAATAAGAAAAATGGAAGTTCAGCATCATGGCGCTTCAGCCGCATATAAGATGAACCCAAGCATAAGAAAGTGCGTAGACATTAGGCATCTCAATCAAAAAGCTATTGGAGATAATTATGATTGAACTTCATCATGCTTATCCATCTATGAAGTTGGGTAAATTTAATCATTTTCGTACTCCAATTCTCATTTTTAGATCTAAAAGGTCATATTGGACAAACCCCCACTGTGGAAAATGTTCTCTTCGGACTAGTAAACAATCTAAAACAAATACCAGCACCAATCACTGAGAAGAATGTTTCAATGTGGCAAGCTAAACAACTATTTATCAGGTGGTCCTCAACCATTAGAAGATTTTCTCACTAGGCCAGAGTAAGCGGTTAGTGCTTCTGAAAGAACTGCATTGAATGGAGCCATTACATATTGGAAGAACTATACCAACTATACTTCCGGGGTTCAGCACTTCTTTCTAAAATGGAAATAAGTTCTGGGGTTCATCACTTTTCTAAGTTCAAAGGAGTAGACTTTGCCATCTATAAGATTTTTCAATCTATGGTCATCCTTTTAATCGGTTAGATGGGGGAAAGCCATGAGTACATCACTACACCACAAAAGAACAGAGGAAAGGTAACAAAAAGGAAGTATTTTAACATAAGAGATCATTCAAATCCATGAACTTCCATGTGCACAGTCAGATCACACATTTTGAATAACGCCAAGCCAATTCAAATTAGTTAGTATATATGTTGTTGAATGTGTCTATCAATGTACAAAAAGTTTAAGTTGAAATATTTTTTTGATAAGGTAAATGCCATCCGTTATAAAGTTAAAATATTTCCCTAGCAATTTCATAGTTCATACTATGGAACAGTTTGCTTCATTCTTCCTGGTTTTCTGTACTCCCAAAAGATTCCCAAAAGTTTCTAATACAGCTCCACAAGTGAAACTTAAATGGTAAGAGAAATGACAGCAGTTGAAGTAACATTAAGATTTAGTTCCATGCAGCTAAAAAGATAAGAGATGATTGAAGTGTGTATCAACTGCAAAGTGCCAACACCTAATAAATAGTGATGTCAAAGTGCAGGATCCTAATATTTGTAATACATAATTATTCGAGCTTAAAAAGAAATTAGCTACCTGTAATCCTCTCCTACCAAGTTGTTTTATAGCCACGTCAATCTTTTTCGATGAGTCCTCACCAGTCTTTACTGTGGCCTTATATACACATCCAAATCCACCTTCCCCAATCTTAGTAGTACGGTTGAAATTCTTTGTTGCTGCTTTCAGTTCTGAGAATGTAAATGCCCTGAGATCAGAAGGTCTATCTGATAGGCTTGGAATTTGGCTCCTTCCTCTAGACTCTGAGCTGGTATCTGATACATTCTGAGAGCTGGACTCACGATGAGAATGCCGAAATTCACTATCAAAAAGACCAAAAGAGGAGGACAGAACTGGATTTGACTTCGTGGTTTTAGGTTCTTCCTTCTTCTCAGCATTGTAGAACGGAAAACACTTCATGTCCTTAAGTATGCTACTAAAATACCCTCCCTGCAGGTTCAACCAGAATGGTCAATTAATATTCAAGTAATTTCACATAAAGGTAAATCGGTAATACTAGGAATGTACTGAAGTATATCGTATTTGAATATCTAATCACACTGATGCCTGCAAAATTTATCCAAGACTTTAAGGAGCAGGAAAGTTCACATGCCTTGTTAAAGTAAAAATAAGAGCATGGGGAAGAAATATACAAATGAAAATGATGAATAGGTAGAAGACTAACCAACCAATCCATGGAAATGCAAAACGAGAAGCCATTAGTTATAAACCAAATCTTTCCTACCAAACCTAATGGCAATTGCTCCATGGCTTTCAAAGGAAATACAACAACAACATACTCGGTGTAATCCCACAAGTGGAGTCTTGGTGAGGATAGGACGCATGCAGATTGCCCCTACCTGTGGGGTAGAGCAGTTGTTTCCGATAGACCCTTGGCTCAAAAGGAATGTTATCAAGCAGGAGTGCAAGAAAAATATAGCAAACCAAATAGCAAGACACAAAACAAATGAAGCAACAAATAGTACCACACATAGAAAAATATGAAACTACGCAATTACTAAATAATACTATCAAATATCAATAGTGAAAAGAAGAAACGAGGGGGCTATCCCCTACCTCTCCCCCATAAAGAGCGACAACACCCGGCTTCCTACTAACTGCTAGAAAACCCTTGAAACAGAAACGTTACTCAATCCCAAACTAATTATCTTGGTTATAGGAATTCTCAAGATCCATTATGTTACATATGGACAACGAAAGTTGACCCATCAGCTTGTAAACAATACTAGATCATCACTATAAAAGCTAAATACAACCTTAAATTTCCATATGTATTGTTGCCATCAAAACCAAACAAAACAGAAACATCCGAAAAGGTAAAATTACCAGAAATGTAGAAAACCCACCATCTACGGGACACGAGATTCAATCTTTTTCAGTTCTTGGATAGCCAAAAGCCCAATTTTACAATTCCTGTGGATACAGAGAAGAGAAAAACTTTAAAAACTCAATGATCCATAAAAATCCCTCATCCAAAATTTTACTTTGAAACATAAAAGAGTTAAGTACTTAAAACCTAAAAAAAGACTCACCTTTAGGCTGCTAAATCTGAACCCACAGCATAAACTTTATCTCAATCTGTTCATAAATGGAAATATATTAAACTAATTAGCTTGGTTATATGAATTCTCAATACCCATTGTACTTCATTTGGACAACAAAAGTTGACCCAATAGCTTGAAAACTATACTTAATTATCAACACAAGAGCTAATATACAACCTTAAACTTCCTTCTCTTTTCTTTTTTAAAGACAGGAGAAGATTACAAGGTGGCGAAATCGCATCCTCATCAATAACATGAAAGTTCAGGCAGCTACTAAGATTCTCCACAACATTAAATTTCCATATGTATATGTTACCATATAAATAAAGTAAAACAGAAACAAGGTAAAAGATTACCAGAAATGTAGAAAACCCACCATCTACAAAGTGCAAGATTCAATCTTTTCCAGTTCTTGAATAGTCAAAAGCTCAAATTTTACAGTTCCTGTAAATACAAAGGTGTGAAACAACCTTCAAAAACTCAATGACCCATAAAACCCCACATTCAACTTTTCACTTTTAACTCCCAATAAACACAAAAATAACTCAAAATCTAAAAAAGACTTCACCTTTAAGCTACTAAATCTGAACCCACACCATAATTTTTATCAAAAATTGCAGTACTATTTGGAACTTGATAAAACTTTCAGCTCCAATAAAAGGTTTTATCTTGTCAAAGATGGCAAAGACTTTAGATGACTTGAGAAAAGTCTTCACACGGCAGCAGCAGCAGCATTTGAAGTCTGCTATTCAAACAAACAAATACTAATACCCCACCAAAACAAAGGAAAGTTTCTTCAACACTGTACTACATTCACACTGTATTTTTTTTTACTTTTTCAAGAATATTTGACAGAAAAAGTTTTATGTCAAATACTGAGATGGAATTACACAGTCATAATGTGAAACTTAAAGGGTCCCTCTCAAAGGGACAAAGGAATATGTATAGGCTGGAAGATCACATTTTTTGTCTTTTTTGGATAAAGAATTGGTCATTGAGTAATATAAATGAGTATAATTAGGGGAAAAAATAAAGTTGAAATGGTTTATAAGGAAAAAAAAAACTATGAAAATATTTTAATCGATAAAATCTCCTCATAGATTCTTCTTTTGTCATATCATAAGTTTGTTTATTTACTTCCACTTTCTACATCACAAGTGAAAAAAAATCCATCTATTCAATCCCAATTTTTCTTTTAACAAAATTTACCAAGTTTGATCAACTTGTTGTGTAAAAATTAGTACAATAAAAAAAATAATTGAACATGATGATTTATTTATTTCTTGCCCCAAAAACTAAAAATAATTGAGATTATCAAAAAGTTGGTCAATTTTTTTCAATGGATTTTGAAATTTTAATATATAGTTTTCATGAATTGAATCAAAGGTGGTTTTTTTTTTTTTTTGCCTATCATGGACATACGTGTTGGGAATAAAAAAACATCATTAGACAAAAGTATGTAAACAAAAACATTTGCATGCAAGCATTAATTCCTAACCTCCAATTTAGCCATTAATCTCTCAATGCCATTTCTCTTCCAAAAACAGTGGAGCTCCTCCCAGAATCTACACATCTCACTCATGATTCTTCACCCAAAAATTTTGACCAAAAAAACCCTTTCTTGTTTTTTTTGGTTCTGGAGCTTCTTCTTGTCTCCATGGCCATTTGAACCCCAGAAAAATAAAAAAAAAAGTCCTTCATCCCTTGTAAAAATTTCATCTTTTTGGTTCTTGGGTTGTTTCTATTTTCATGAAAAATTTCCTTTATCCCTTGAAAAATTTCATCTTTTTGTGTTTTTGTTTTTTTTGTTTATATTTCCTATTCTATTGAAAAATTTCATCTTTTTGGTTCTTGGGTTGTTTCTATTTCCATTTTATTGAAGAAAAAAAATCATCTTTTTGGTTCTTTGTGTTGTTTCAGTTTTCTTGTAAAATATCCTTCATCCCTTGAAAAATTTCCACTTTTTGGCTTCTTGGGGTTGTTTCTATTTTTTAGTTTATTCAGTTTTATGTTTTATTTAGTGGTGGCATTAATCTTCTTTAGGAATTAATTTATTTGGAATATTAGATGAAATGGGTAAAGTTAGGATATGGTTACCCATTTATTATTTGTTTATGATTCTTGTTTTGGGTTTTTCTCCATGTGTTTGGTGTGCACCTCCTAGTAAACAAACTCCTCCTGCTAATGCTAATGCTAATCCTACTGCTGTGCCTGTTCTTGCATCTTTCATTTATGGCCAACTTGCAAATCTTACAAAAGTATTCCATAAGGATATCACCCAGGTTTTGGGATTTTGCATTGATGATGTGTAAGTTTTAATTGCATTATAGTTTAACATCTCCTAATTATCTATATTCTAATTAAAAACTTAATCTTTTCATGTTTTAGGGATGCTGAGTTGTTTGAGGCATTTAATTTTGCCAAAAACTTGGAATTCTTAAATAATTGCTTTAAAGAGACCAAAGGTATTGATTTTTTTATTTGTTGTTATTATCAATAATGTGGTTGCATACACGAGGGTCTGTTGAAAACAATCTCTCTACCTCTGAGGTAGGGGTAAGGTTTGCGAACACTCTACCTTCCCCGAACTTCATTGGGTGGCACTACATGAGGTATGCTGTTGTTGTATGTAATTTGCTTATGCTTTTAATCGCAAGATGCTTTTTGCATGCGTTGATCCTAATGAACTTGCTGG
This sequence comes from Solanum lycopersicum, assembly GCF_036512215.1. Taxonomy (NCBI): domain Eukaryota; kingdom Viridiplantae; phylum Streptophyta; class Magnoliopsida; order Solanales; family Solanaceae; genus Solanum; species Solanum lycopersicum. Next base: position 1,978,118 of record NC_090808.1, on the reverse strand, counting down.
TGAAACTCTGGTCACCACTTTATCTTCTCAAATTAATTCAAGTTTGGGCAGCCTGACATGATTTACACTGTCAATGTATATAACTTAAACCTAAAAGAAATGAGCTAGAAAAATCAAGTAGAAAATTCTTGTCATTTTGTTTCCTATTTTTGCATCGAAGTTTTGCTTGTTTGAACTCTGCTATAGTTTGAAACACCCTTTATCTCTAACAATATGCCGATCTTCTTAACACAGACGTGACACAGAGGCTATGTAACGCTGCAGAGATGAAATTCTACTTTTCAAGTTTTTTGGAGACAAAATCAAGTCAAAAAGCTAATATCTTAAAACCCAATAGGAATTGTAACTTGACATCATGGGTGCCTGGATGTGAACCAGGCTGGTCTTGCAGTGTTGGTAAAAATGAGAAAGTTGACCTTAAGAATGCAAAAGATATGCCTGATCGTACTCGTGACAATCAACCTTGTTGTGAGGGTTTTTTCTGCCCTAGAGGCTTGACTTGCATGATGCGTAAGCATATCTATAGACTCTCTTCTCGATTATCAATTGTCTGAGTTGTTAATTCTTCAACTTGAAGTTATACTGCTCTGATAATATAAAGATTCTTGCATTAGTGTAGTTTAACCAGTTATAGCTGGTCACTTACAATTTTGATCAGCTTACTGATTAATATCATAGAGATTTACCAGTTTATCATATAAGTGATTTGATTATGTAAAGATTCTCTTACATTACCAGTGTAGTTTTGATGATTTTGTACATAATATATTTAAGGGTATAAGTTATAAGTAAAAACAACCCTTTGGCAGCCTAGCTGTTGCAAAGGATTTAATTCCTCTTTTTGCATATATTGTTTTAACACTCAATTTTATTCATCTAAGATTAAAGTCACTATTTTGCTTAGTTATTATGAATATACGTTGCTTCTTGCACGGGAAATGAAGGCCTGTTTAGAGTTTTCATGATGAGTTTTGTCTTGTTCTGAAACCTCAATCTAGAAACTAGCAACCTCTACATTAACAATGATGATTATATGAATGATACCGAATTGAATGTATGTCTTGCCAAATAGAATTTTAGTTATCACTTTCAGAAGGCTTTGTGAGTAACTTACTTTCCATATTTAACTCCTGCTTACCTTTGAAATTGATGAATAAACTTTTTAAGCCATGAGGTTTTGGTATTTGATCTGAAGGATCCCTATTATATGTTATGCAGCTTGCCCATTAGGTGCTTTCTGTCCTCGTGCTACACTCAACAAAACAAATGGTTTATGTGAACCGTAAGTTTTTCTAGTTCCACTTTTGCTTATCCTATTTCAGCATGCCTTCTATAGTCATATGATCAACTAATACGCGTTTGGTAAAGAAAATTTCCAGATATTCATACCAGTTACCTCCAGGCAAGGTAAATCACACTTGTGGAGCAGCTGATCGTTGGGGTAGTGAAACAGACGGTGGGGAGTTATTCTGCTCACCAGGATCTTACTGTCCAACTACCACCAAAAAGGTTATTTGCTCGGAAGGGTATTGAATTTGATCCCAGAACTCACAGCATTCATGTTTGTCTTCTGAGGCAGTAACCAAGTACACCCTCCGTCCATTTTTACTTGTCCAGTATTAACTTGACACCCCCTTTTAAGGAGCAATAAGTAGAATGACAATTTTACTATATCACCCTTTGGATATAATAAATTCAATGCTTTGGGAAATGACTAGAGTTAATAATAAGGGTAAATTAGGAACTAAGTGATAAATATCTCTTGATTTTCCAAAATGGATAAGTAAAAGTGGACATCTATCTTAGTATAGTGGACAAGTAAAATTGGATGGAAGGAGTACTTACAAATTTTGCACAATCTGACTCCTTCGCTTGAACTAAAGTTTCTGATGCATTCATTATTATCGCACTAGTAATAACTCTATTACAATCATAATTGACTATATCTCTATTTGTGTACTTCCAGGAATTACTGTAGGAAGGGCTCTACGGCACCGAGAGGTAAATCCTCTCGATTCTAGAAGCTTTAATAGCTTAGCTCGGTAAAGTGGAGGTGGAAGTTACAACCACTATATATTAATCTTTTTCATCACGGACTTGACTATATCTAATGCTCTGGATGAGAAGTAAAAGCTGTGAGAAATATTGGAGAAGAAATATTATTGAGTTGTGTATCTACGTTATTACATTGAGATTCTATTTATAGACACTACAGTAGACTCCTTTCTCAACTAGGATTCTTGTTCCCGTTCCTATTCTAAGTAGGATTACATATAATTATTCCTATTCTAACACTCCCTCTTAAGTTGGTGCATACAAATCATCTACTCCACATTATTGTATTGAGCCGGTCTTGGCCTTTAGTTTCCACCTCCCAGTACTTTTGAGATACTTATCGAGTTCCATATTAGTTGAGGGTATGAGTTGTTGTCTCAACTTAATTGTATAGGCTAACAGATAAATTATTTCTTAGGCAAACAGTATCCAAATTTCTAATTTTAAAAAGTGTTTGAATATCCAGATAGTCTTTTCATGAATTACTTGGGGATCTGTTAAGTTATTTTTGCTTTATGTTCACTGTGGCAACAAACAAAGATGTTCATTTTTGGCATTTTGACCATTGCAGAATGCATCAAGTTGAGTAATTGCCACAAACAATCAGACAAACAAAAGCTGCATGTAATTGGTTTTATACTTATTGTAAGTTTCCTCTTACTTAGTTTAGTCTATTGCATTTATTTCTTCATGAAAATACACTATTTTGCACTCCTCGGCTTTAATTTATCTGGCAAAGTAATCTTGGGGCTTCTGTTCAAACTGTGTATCTCTCTATCTTAAAATTGGTTCTGGTTTTCAGTGAATGAGTATTTACCAAGATCTGTCACAGTTTAAAGTCTATGTTTGAGGGGGCTTAGTGTCATGTCCCAAAAGGGGAGGAGACATGGCACTGCATCCGATGCTTGCCAACTTGCAGCGAGCGGACCAATTTAGTTTAGTTACTATCCACTTCGAGCCCATACTTCACAGTTCAATTAATTAACAATAATAATTATGAGAAATAAAGTGACTCCATTAATGACCGAAGTGCATCAACATAAACTTAAACTATGTATTGTTAGAGACAAAGGGAAATTCATAAGGTTATTTTCTACTTGCACATCTAGAATGAGAAGGGAGGTAAAACTTTCTGAAATGTCCGTAGTCACTAAGATATACGAGTGGTTGACAACACACGCATAAGTTAGACTCTACAAGACACCGGTTCCATAGACTCCCTAGGATACCTTAAACCTAGAGCTATGATACCAAGTTTGTCATTTGCAGTTTGAACTTCTCTTTTCAAGATTATTAGATTTTCAAACTCCCACATCTGTACCTCTGAGTCATACCATACATGTATCTACATGTTCCATAATATACTTCTTAATCAGTCGTTCTCATTGGTATACAAAACAATATTTCCTATATTCGTTAGCATGCTTATGTGTTAAACTTAAAATTGGAGTTTTCAGTGACACTACACTTTAGTCATTTTCCCTTGTCAATCTTGTAAGAAAAAGGAAGATGTTACTATGTCGAATAACACTATGTTAGAAAACCTGTCTCATATTCATTGTGTTAGGATTCCATAGGAGATTATAAGGTGCTGAATTTTTTCAAAATTTTCCTTGTCTATCTTTTTCATTGTAGAATCAGAGACCAATTCTTTTATTCTGAATTTAACCATTGATTTTTTAAAACTGAAGTTGTTGCATAATATCTGACCTCTTTTCACTTTTACATGTAGGGTGCTTTGAGTTTTATACTGATCATCTTTTATAATTGCTCTGATCAAGTCATAAATACTAAGTATCAAAGAGTCGCCAAGTCCAGGGAGGCTGCAGCAAGACATGCGCGAGAAACTGCACAAGCAAGAGAAAGGTGGGGATTAGTAAAAGATGTTGCTAAAAAACGTGCTTTTGGATTGCAACAACAGGTATCTCGCTCATTCTCAAAGAAAATGAGCGTGAAGCAAGGAGCAAGAGGAGCTTTCAACCTACCTAAAACTAACGATGAAGCATCCATACCACCTAAAGGTCCTAGCAGCTCATCTGGAAAAGGAAAGAAAAAAGAACCTAGTGATCTCACGAAAATGATGCATTCAATTGAAAATGAAACAGACAATATGGAGGGGTTCCATATGCAGATTGGAGATAAGAATATAAAGAAGCAAGCGATCAATGCTAAAAAACTGCACACTAGGAGCCAAATTTTTAAATATGCATATGGTCAGCTTGAGAAAGAGAAAGCTATGGAGCAAAAGACTAAGAATATGACATTCTCGGGAGTTATCTCAATGGCAACTGATGATAATACTGAGCTTAAGACTAGGCCTCCCATTGAGATTTCTTTCAAAGACCTGACCATTACTCTAAAAAAGAAGCACAAACATTTGATGAGGTCTGTTACTGGAAAACTTATGCCTGGTCGGATTTCTGCCGTCATGGGTCCATCTGGAGCAGGGAAGACTACTTTTCTTTCTGCGGTGGCTGGCAAGCTAACACAATGCACATTATCTGGGATGGTTCTCATAAATGGAAGGGCAGAATCTATCCACTCATACAAGAGAATTACAGGTTTTGTTGCCCAAGATGATATAGTCCACGGAAACCTCACTGTAGAAGAGAACCTTCGATTTAATGCAAGATGCAGGTATCAGTTAGAATACACACTGCATTATTTTCAAGAAACTGACACTACTGGGAAAATAACATCCAATTTTTCTTCTTTCTAAAGTTCTTTTGTTTGTTGAAATGACATTATTTTGAATTGTTATATCGCCTTCCGTATTTCTTTGAACTTCTAGTTACCAAGTAAGTTTAAAAGATAATTGAAACAATTTTCACGTTTTCCAGAGTTCTGTAAGGATAATTTTTTTTATAAAAAATGGTAGAAGATCTTATCAATTAGTGAAAACTTGTGATGTTTCATTTATTTTTCTTACAATTTATCTTAATTAGGATTTAGTTGCACTTAACTCTTAAGCTATTTGTAAATGTGTATATGTTCTCCAGAAGTGCATAAACTTTGACAACTCTTTTAGTTTTTCACTCATGGTGATTGTGTCCTCTAAGGGTCAATGTCATCTGCATTAGTGCATCTCATCAAGCATTCTACACTTAGCAAGTGTTTATATGGCACTTAATATCTGTAGTTTCTTGTCCTTCAATTTTTTACTATCCGTTGTTTTTTGTACCTCGATTATCGTATTAATTTGTTGTAGTTTCTGCTTTGTTACTTTCTGCTATATTTGCTGTTGTCTGTTATTTCTTGTACTTCTGTTACTTCTTTTCGGGACTGTTTTCCTTGAGCAGAGGGTCTATTGGAACCAACCTCTCTACCGCTGAGGTAGGAGTATGGTCTGCGTACACTCTACGGCTCTACCTAGTGCCAAGTGCCATATCTTTATAATGCTTATAAATTATAAGTGTTCAACTAAGCATATATATTTGCATTTTTTTCTCCCGTTGCGCCTGTTTTCATTAAAGCCCATGTTTTATGCTTTGCGCTAAAAGCCCCCACAGACGTTAGAGCTTTTTTGCACTTTTAGCTCTTGATAACACTGGCTTACCCTCCCCAAACCCCACTTTGTGGGACTACACTGGGTATATGATTGTTGTTTGCCTTGTGTTTTGCAGCAACAACTGGTTTCTTCTCTTTTAAATCTTGTTTTATAAACTGTTATGTAGGGTGTGCTAATCTTAGGTTATACATACTCTATTTGGAATATCCACAAGTTACACGCCCTGAGTTTGTAGTTGAAAATTTGGGCCCTAATGTATAATAAACTTATCTATTCCTAGTTTGACGTGTATAGAAGGTTCAAATCATAAGCTGTTCCTATTGTGGATATGTCACGAAGGCTCTATTAATTATATCGTTCAACATTGTCTTAGTTGAAAATTTTGGCCTTCATGCATTATAGGTTTTGCTCATGCATAAGATGTTGTTCCAAGTTTACATTCATATCAAGTTTGATTAACTTGACATCTAAATGTTCATTCTCATTTTCTTATTGCCATTTTATGTCTTCTGCTGAACCTTCAACATCGTAAAGACTAGCTGCAGACTTGCCAAAGGCTGATAAGGTTCTTGTAGTCGAGAGAGTTATTGAATCATTGGGTCTTCAGGCAGTTAGAGATTCACTGGTTGGGACTGTAGAGAAGCGTGGAATTTCTGGTGGCCAGAGGAAACGAGTGAACGTGGGGATGGAAATGGTCATGGAACCTTCACTGCTAATCTTGGATGAACCTACATCTGGTTTAGACAGCTCATCCTCAAACTTACTTCTTAAAGCTCTTAGACGTGAAGCTCTTGAAGGTGTAAACATTTGCATGGTTCTTCACCAGCCAAGGTATGTGGAGTTTTTTCTCCCCTGTCAACTTCTAGAATTCTGCAGAAACTAGATATCCAATTTAGTAGTTTTATTTATCAAAAAAAAGTTTGACTTTTATATACCTTGCTTATGTTACAAATAGTGGATTAAGGGGTATTTGAAGCCTGTTTACAACTATACAGAGACATATATGTTGGAGATAAATAATTTAACTAAAAGTGTGATCTCTCTAGCAACTTAAGCTTTTAGGTTAGTTGGTTACACACTTCGACTTGGTTCGAGTTAGAATTTCGACGTGCTTGGCTCATGAAAAGGATTCAAGTCTGCACGTGAGGATCGTGTTGGAGATATAATTAATCAAAAGGTGTGCTCTCTTTAACAAATTAGGCTTTTAGATAAGATGGTCACACACTTCAACTGTAAAGAAAACAAAATAATCACCACAGAAATGTAATTTCCCTCTACCTAAATAAGTAGTTCTATTAAAACAGGATATTATAAGTTGAGAAATTTAGATAGTTAGAGATGCTTTTGCTTTTGTGTTTTCCCTTTCTTGCTCTATCAGTTTGTGGTTCCAGTTCACAGAAAAAAAATTGAGCTGGCTCAGTAGGTATGCCTTTTGAAATCATGTGACACTGAGACTATGTTGCAATATAAGGCAGAATTTCGTGCTGATATTTGGCTATATTGTATTGTAAGATGGTAGAATGACTTATCTTTCTTTCCTTCAGCTATACCTTGTACAAGATGTTCGATGACTTGGTACTTCTAGCCAAAGGTGGTCTTGTTGCATATCACGGCCCTGTGAAGAAAGCAGAAGAATACTTTGCAAATCTGGGAATCGCAGTACCAGATCGTGTAAATCCTCCTGACCATTTCATTGACGTCCTTGAGGGTATGGTCAAACCAGGTGGAGGTGTGACCGTGGAACAACTTCCTGTCCGATGGATGCTTCATAATGGTTACCCTGTACCCCCAGATATGATGCAATTGTGCGATCAGATTGCAATGTCCTCCAAGGGTGTTGCATCAGCTCCTGACCAATCTTTTTCTGTTGAAGCATGGCATGAGAAGCGAGATTCTCTGTCTCATGGCTTGTTAAAATCCCATGACTTGTCTAATAGAAACACTCCAGGCGTAAACCGGCAGTATAGATATTATCTTGGAAGGTATTGTATCTTATGCTATCCAGATTCATGTTATATTTCCCCTACTGCACTCTTCATTCTAAAATTGTCAGTGACTACTAACAAGAGTCATGACATGAAAATCTATGCAGCTAAAATTCTGCCACTCTCTCTGGTCCAACAACTGGCGAGAGAAGTAACACAGAGATTAAGCTATTCAAAGATGTTGGATCAGATATTGAAGATTTATCTTCAAATATCTGTTTGGCCCATAAAATTCGATCAGATTTTGAAAATTGATCAAAACTTCATATGTTTTCTTAGTAAAATGCATGTCCAAACACAACTTCAAGTTAATTCGATATATGTTTCAACTTCAAAATCTTTGGTCAAATGGGAGCAGTTAATTGGTTTGTCTGAAACTTGATAGAACTAAAAAAAAATTATACAAATAATCAAGGGAGAAAGAGACATTGGTATAATGCAATGATGAAGCTTGTCACAGTTTTCTGACGTAAGTTATTATACTATAATGTACATTCTTCAGGGTTGGCAAACAGCGATTGCGAGAAGCTCAAATACAAGCAGCAGATTATTTAATCCTCTTGGTTGCTGGAGCATGCTTAGGAATCCTATCCAGCCAGAAGGGTGACACCTTTGGATACTCCGGCTATACGTATAGTATCATTGCTGTGTGTAAGTGGACTACTTGCTGAATCTGAAACCAAGACATCTTCTAGCTGAATATATTTTTCTTAGATATGGGTGGATTTGACTTGCTTTACTTTCTAGGCAATATGATTCAAAGTTAATTGATTGTCTCAAATCAAAAGAACACTTGTATATTCACCACATATATACATCTATTATTTGTAATACACCTTTTTATTTTGATATCCGTGGTGTCTGGGTCAGCTTGTACGCACCTCGGCTAATTCCATTAGATATCTGTCACCTCCCACCCAGCAACAGGTACCAGGTCACATATGGGAAGAAATCACCTAATTTTTTTACTATGCTGGGATTTTAACCTGAGACTTCACGGTGCTCAAATGTGTTGTGCTATTCTGTTCAATATACTCGCAATTTTACCTGCTTAATGTCACTCCTAATTTCATGATGCTTCTTGAATTGCAGCACTCCTCTGTAAGATTGCAGCATTGAGATCCTTTTCATTAGACAAGTTAGAATACTGGAGAGAGAGAGAAAGTGGCATGAGCAGTCTAGCTTATTTCCTTTCTAAGGATACAATAGACCATTTCAATACTGTTATAAAGCCTTTGGTTTACCTGTCTATGTTCTATTTCTTAAATAGTCCAAGATCATCCTTTGGCACCAACTACCTCGTTTTCCTCTGCCTCGTATACTGTGTGACTGGAATAGCTTATGTGTTTGCCATCTGCTTTGCACCTGGACAGGCACAATTGGTATGTACCACAGTCACGTTCTCCATTATTATGATGTATTTCTTTTTCCTGACTCTTTATGCTGACAAGCTTCTTCTTGCCCCATTCGAACAGTGGTGTGTTCTTGTTCCTGTTGTTTTGACTCTCATTGCAAACCAGGAACCAGACAGTACTGCCGGAAAATTAGCTAAGTTTTGTTACCCAAGGTGGGCTTTGGAAGCATTTGTCGTTGCAAGTGCCCAGAGGTTGGTAGTTCATATTCTCCTCTGGTTTCTGTGAACTGCTAGATCATAATGCGGAAGTATATATTTGTTGCTCCCTCATTGACACTCTTAAGAGTTGAGGTTGTATTCTTGTCAGTAGGCTTTGTTGCATCGATACTTAGGAAACTATAAATTGATGCTCTGATAGCACCAGCTCTCAGAAATTTTAACATGCTTTTCAGTTTTCACCATTCACAATGCTGTAGAAATTTATACTATTGCCTTTACATCATTTATTCCCTGTCCATAGAAGGCATAAATAAGCAATCTGTTTTGGCCTTTTTGTTTTTAACTTTCAAGAAAACCTTCACTCTGACATTATCAAACAAATAGAATGACCAATTTTTGGCTATGTTGCTTGAACTCTCATAAAATCTTATTATACCGGTGTCGTGCCCTTCAAAAATGCTTTACTCTTGGAGGATCTGGGACGTGCCCGACTAACATTTGAAGAGTCCGATCAACATATATTTCCTGTTTTTGTTGATCACAATGATGCTAGCATTTTGTCATATGTTTGGTTATGTTTCTCGGACCCTCCAAAAATATCATCATACCCCGTGTCTTATCCTCAAAAACACTACTTTAGGAGGATCTGACATACACCCCTTAGACAATTTTGAAGAGTCCAGGCAACAAAGATTTCCGATTGTTGTTGATCACATTAAGTTGGCATTTTCCATCTATTTGGCTACGTTGCTCGAACTCTCCAAAAATATTGTCATACTCAGGTCGAATCTTCCAAAAGCGCACTACTTTTGGAGGATCCGACACGCACCCGTTAGACATTTTTAAAGAGTCAAAAGCAACATATAGGTTTGGTTATTGATCACATTAGATTAACATGGTCTCTCATATATTTGTCTTTTTGCTTGTTGATCACATCTAATCAGAATTTTCTCATAGGTTCGGCTATGTTGGCTATATTGCTCGGACTCTTCAAAAATATTGTTGTCCCTTTATCGGAAGTCGCTAATTTATCTTTTTTGTTTCTCTTCAGATATTCAGGAGTATGGTTGATAGCAAGATGTGGCAAATTATTGGAGCTAGGCTTTGATGTGCATAGCTGGAATACTTCTCTAATTTTACTGATTCTCACTGGTGTAGTTAGTCGTTTAATAGCTTATGTTTGTTTAGTCTGTATTAAAAAGAAATAAACAATTTTTTTTTTCTTCTTAACATATATTTGTTGTTTACAACAAGATTAAAAAAAAAAAAAAGGCATAGGTTTAGGGGCTTTTGGCATATAATGTATATTACAACAAGGTTTTTTGACACTGCTAAAGTAGCTTGTTCATTGATGGAATAGGAGAAAGGGATGATTTTTTCGATAAATAAAGTGAAAGTCCGATGGACTAAGCTTTCGTTAGGGATCCTAGAAAGGAGATTTTATAAATATGTTTAACGAAGTGAAATGAAAATTATGTGAGATTAGAGTTTAATTTTTATCAAAAAATCTAGATCAGCCTTTAAAAAGTTGTGAATCTAGATCAGCCTTTATGAAAATAAGTAGTTGTGACTCAAGATTTCGACTTTTACGAAGGGTTGTGAATCTTTACGAAATGTTGTGCTTCGAAAAGTTGTGTATTTTCTTAAAGATTGTGACATTTTTGATAAGACACAATAAACACCATTCATACTATCCTTTGTTGGCTATAAATAAAGAAGTTCTGTCTCATTTTTCTGCATAAAATTCTTTCCTTCTTCTGCTGTATACATTTCTTACAAACAAAATTGATCGTGTGTATGAGATCTCGTAATTGTATTTTTGAGTTCGTTCAAATTATAAAAATTCGAGTGATCAGTCACTACTTCTTTAATGATTAATCTATTTTATCTTAAGATAAATTAATCTGCAACCTCAAATACTCGAAGAGATTAAATTTCTTAATAACGCACAATATATTTTACAAATTCAAATATATTTTTTTTAATTTTTATTATTTCTGATTTGCTAATCAAAAACACGAGACTCGAATAAGGTGAAAGGGACTTATGGTCCAATTTTAAAGGCTGAATATTGAAGCTTTTTGTGTCCAAAGAATAGATTTGTGTTTTCTACATCTTTTGGGTGAACGCAAATTTCAATTTTACATGCATAAATATACATTTTAAAAAAAATTATTTTAGGTGTTTTAATTTATTTATATATGTAACTTAAAAAAACAATTTTTTTTTATATTTCAATATCCAATATATGTTTAATATGATAAAATATTCTTTAAATGTTACATTACAATCTTAAATACATCACATGACATATTTAGAATTAAAAATTACCAAATATAAACAATGATTCATTTTAAAACATGCTAAAAAAAATAATATCAAAAAATCATATATAATATCAAATTATCAATTCAAATTAGATATTATAAATTATTGAAATATTTTTTTTCCAAAAAAATGTCATACTTTAATATCCCCTCTATAATTGCAAAAAAAAGGGGAAGTGCCACGTGTCAAAAGCAAAAGAGACGTAGCAATTCAAGAGTGTGCAACTCCACCGTAGCGGACTTGAAATTCAAGATTTCATCAAAACACTAAAAACGAAACTGACAACAACATATAACTCATTTGGAATCCGTCCCATAAATGGTTGTATTGTACCTGCGACCCCTTTACTTTCCCCTTTTTTTTTCTGTTCATTTTCTATTTGTTAATACACACATAGACACATAGTTGAGTTAAAGTATCACTACAATTGAATCATGAATCAGGTTAGTGCTTTTGGTTTACTTTGTCAATTTTTTGTGTTCTTTGATGGAATTTGTGTGTGGCATTGATGAATGGTGAAAAGGGGTTGTGGAAATAGTGATATTTGGTAGTGAAAATGAAGTCTTTATGTTTGTGTGGCAAGTTGCTGGACTTAAAAAGGCTACTTGCATGTTAAATTTCTGCTCAAGTTTTGATTTTAGAGGTGAAGAGCTCAGAAAGTAACCATTTTTATGTTAATTGAATGATGAATCAGGTTAGTGCTTTTGGTTTACTTTGTCAATTTTTGTGTTGTTTGATGGAATTTGTATGTGGCATTGATTAATGGTGAAAAGCGGTTGTGGAAATATTGGAATTTGGTAGTTAAAATGAAGTCTTTATGTTTGTGTGGCAAGTTGCTGGACTTAAAAAGGCCACTTGCATGTTAAATTTCTGCTCAAGTTTTGATTTTTTGGTACCCCTTTTGAGTAATAGAGGTGAAGAGCTCAGAAAGTAACCATTTTTTATGTTAATTGAATGATGAGTCAGGTTATTGTTTTTGGTTTTCTTTGTCAATTTTTGTGTTCTTCGATGGAGTTTGTGTGTGGCATTGATGTAAGGTTAAAAGGGGTTGTGGAAATTGTGGAATTTGGTAGTGAAAATGTAGTCTTTATTTTTGTGTTGCAAGTAGTTGTACTTTAAAGGGTACTTGCATGTTAAATTTATGCTCAATTTATGATCTTGTGGTTCCCCTTTTGAGTAATAGAGGTGAAGAGCTCAGAAAGTAATCATTTTTGTGTTAATTGATTGATGAGGCAGGTTATTGTTTTTGGTTTTCTTTGTCAATTTTTATGTTGTTTGATGGAATTTGTGTATGGTTAAAAGGGGTTGTGGGAATTGTGGTTTGGTAGTAAAGATGTAGTCTTTATTTTTGTGTTGCAAGTTGCTGGACTTAAAGGGTACTTGCATGTTGAATTTCCTCTCAGTTTATGATATTTTGGTACCTCTTTTGAGTGATAGAGGTGAAGTATTAAGAAAGAAACCATCTTTTTAATAATTGAATGAGAGAGAGAGAGAGTTTCACACTCTACATTCTCATTACAGTTGAATGATGAATCAGGCTAGTGTTTTTGATAATCATTGTCAATTTTTATCTTCTTTCTTGTACTGTGATTGTGCCTATGTGGAATTTTTTGCAAGACACTGATGTATGGTTACAAGAAGGGCTTGTGGAATTTGTGTGTGTTCGACGGAAAAAGCAGATTTTGTATGGCAAGTTACTGGACTCGTGCATGTTATAATTGCTGCTCAATATTGGGTCTTTTATAGCCCTTTTCCAAACTTTAGAGTAACAGCAGTGAAGAGATGAACCATCTTTTTATGTATTGAATGACACACACTTCCACTCTACATTCTCACTATAATTGTTTCTCTTTACTGATGAATCAGGTTAGTATGATTGGTTTCTTTGTCAATTTTTATGTTCTTTCTTGTACTATGATTGTGCCTATGTACACTACATTATGTAATCTGTGCGAATGTTGGAAGACGTTAATGTATGGTTTGAACGGATTGAGGGAATTTTTGTGTGTTGGCAGAAAATGTAGCCTTTTTTTCATTTTGCGAGTTACTGGACTCAAAAGGGTTCATGTATGTAGACATTTCTGCTCAATTTCGTTTTTTTGCTAGCCCTTTTTTCTAAATTTAGAGTAAATTGATAGAGATGAAGGAGGAAACCATCTTTTTATTGCTTAGTAGAGTTTTTCAGTTGTATGTGCTTGAAAAAGCATTTGAATATTGGGTATCAATAATTGAATGTTATTTACTGATACATTTTAGAGTTATTTAAGTCTATTGAGTTATTTAATTCTTTATCCCATGAATAACTAAGTGATTAATGGACAATGACACTCGATAAAATAGGATAGAGATCAACTAAGAAGAATACATTGTAGATAAAAAAATAGCACTGAGAAATTCCTTCTTGAAGTGCATTCCTTCCTTGGAATTATGAAGATCTTTTTGTATTTATATGGAAGTCTTAGGCTCCATCCAAAGTACAGGAAATTTAAGGGGTCAAAACGTTTCCTTTTCTGGTGACACTGTTCAACTTGTGTTCCCCTATTTTCCTTTCCAAGACTGACCTTTTAAGTTTCCTTTTTTCACGAATGAAAAAGATTAAGGTTGAAAGCTCCCTTCCAGAGCATTTTCCTTTCTCTGAAGATGCATTGCTCAACTCGTGTTTCCCTATTTTTCCTACATCCCCTATAACTTCCCTATCACCCAAGCAGTGACGTACACAGATTTTTCGTCAGAAGTGTCACTTTTTAACATGAGAAACAGTAAATAAACTAATGTAACACCCTATTATTTTTTTTTGATAACTGAGAAATCCGTCTGTCACCCGCCCTTTCGATCAATCACAGCCTTTTAAACTCGGTGGATAATGGGCCTGCCCCTCTACCCTTCTCCACTTAAATACCAGGTTTCACTTTGCATGGTATGGTGTGGGGCTTGAACGTGCGACCTAAGCCATAAATCCTCCACCTCTTGCCACTCGAGCTAGGCCTTGGGGGCAACTAGTTTAACAACCTATTAAAAAGGAATAGAACACAAATAAAACACAATTCACGTATACTATTGTTTCTTTTCTAAAATAACAAAAAAAAATACTATAAATTTTTCTCGATGAGTTTTCCTTTTCCGAAATGTACTTAAAATCACATCATTAGAAATAATAGTACTAAATATCTTTTTATACAGGGCAGCAAATGATCAGTAAATAATTTATTATTCATTGAATTTCATAAATTGTTCCTTATTGATTTTATTGGTGAGAAAGAACGATAAAGGGAAAAAAACATAAAAAGGACCACAACAAAAGCACAGCTTTACTATAATGAGGCTGTGTATAAAATGTTAATTGAGGCTATGCAGATTCGACCACACAACCTCATTTGTGGAAATGAAACACCAAACCAACAGAGCTACTTGCTACTTTACTCAATATATCCTTTGTGTTATATATATATACATATATATATAATAATTCCAATGAAGCAGTGTCACGTGACACCCCTTCGACCTTACTATATCCACCCCTGCACCCAAGGCAAACAAAAGCAAGGCTGGAAGCTTGTTTTTGGTAGCTCCTTCTGTTGGGCTGAGAAATGGAAACACATACACTTGAAAATGTTGACTATGATTGTACCCAATTAGTGATTGTTTTGGTCTGTGGAGCAGAATGTCTTTGCAATTCGCGAGGGGTAAAAACAATCTTGATAAAGATAATGTTTTCCCATAAGTTTGAAAAGAGTGAAATGCTTAAAATGGTAAAAGGGATGTATAATTTACTTTACCGATTTATCCAAAAAAAACAAATAGACTGCTAATTACATGTAACATTCCTGTCATTCTCATTTTGAAAATGACGTCGCTATTGGCAGGGTTATTAGTGAATCATGGCGATTCTAGATGAATTCTGTCAATGATCTGCAATTTTGAACTCTTTTACGAATTCGATGGTTATTTGGTGCAAACTGCAAAGTCTATTTATTTTTAAAGCTAATTTCTTAAATTTGTTGCACCTGTCTCTAGGATGTTCAACGCTAGCTCAAAGATTTTGGAACTATTGTTCTCGTTAAAGCTTACAAGTTTCTTGAGTGTGTATCTTTCTTGTGTTCAAATTTATTTTTTTAGGACAGTTTTTGAAACATTGGTTTTAAAAAATATTTCACAGTAAGCCCACTTTCCTAAATACTGCCCTTAATGTACGACCTGCCTACACAGTGTCGCTGACACAAATCCTTTCACCGTCGAATACTGTGTATGTTCTGAGAAATAATGGAACAGGAGAGGAGATGGAAATAAATTTTATCTTACACCTAAATGCTTTTACAGGCACATATTAGACATCTATCTAATGTTGGACACAAGTCTGTTAGAATGTTCTGCATTGGTTGAGGGGATGGTTTATTGTCTCCTTGTATGGTCTTAAACAGCCCTCCCTCATGAACTAGCTTTTTGGGTTGAGGTATGAGTTGGTGTCTACTTAAGTGGTTTTTGGGGCGAGTTAGTCCGAGGTTCTTTTTCTTTTTACTTAATCTGCTACATCTATGCATGTATTTACCTTAGTCTGCGAAAGTGTCCTAAAATATTTCCATCTCTGTTTGCAGAATTCAGCATATAGAAGTGGTTTTGCTTCTCTAGGGGTCTGGTTTGATGAATCAGGTACTAACTAGTGCATCAACGATATACTAATTTGCACTGTGGATGCTTTGTGCTGGTGCAAATGTTAATTGTCTCATTGTTTGAGAGTTTCAAACTACTTGTTACTTCACATGAACTAGTATATTCCTTGTTAAGTTGCTTTGTTTTTCCTTTGTCTTGCTTATGTGATTCAGGTTCATTTTCCCATTTATGATTGACGCGGATGCACTTTATAGGCTTTTCTAATTATGTTGTGTTACTAGTTTATTATGATCTAAGGAAGTCATTACCTTGTTCTTTCTTGTTAAATCCAGATGAATATGAAATTTTGGTACATTGATTGTTCTGTTTTGGGATTTAATGGCAGCTGGAGTTATGTCTATTTTGACAGTTACTTAGATTGACCAAGGCGGTAAGTTTTGACACCCGAACCTGCATTGGTGTTCTATAGGCAGTTCAGGTGCCACAGTTTGTGATTCCAAGCTTAACTTATATGCAGAGAGGAATTGCTCAGTTGTAATGGTGTGTAGATGACCCCATAAAATAAAATACTTAAAAAGAGGCTAAATAGAATACCTAGTCAAATATGTTCTGTTTAGCTTTTTGTATGTCTGATGATAGTATCAGCTATCGGGTTCTTTTGGTTTACTTTACTGTGCCCGTAAGTTCCATTTTATGTACCAACAAGGGTTTTGTTGGATTTGTAAGTACTCCTACCAGTGATCTCGGGTTCGAGTCCCCTTGGGTACGGAGTCGCCTTTGTTAGGGGGTGCTCTACCCCCCAATGTGGGACTTCCCGGTGCGAATGTGGATTTAGTCGGGATCCAATGTGGGTACCGAACACCGGATGGAAAACCAAAAAAAAAAAGAAGTTTGATTTTATGTAGTGTTATCTTACATATTTTTCCTTTTCTGCAAGTCGCTAGAGGTGAACTTCATTCTTCTAGATGTACATGTATTGTGACTTATACAACAGAAAGCACAATTGGAATTAATTCCTGCAGCATGATTCCAATTCTTATCCGCCATAAAAAGGAAAAAGAATCCAATCCTTGTGCAGAGTGAATATTATGTGCTGAGACCTCAGACCAGCATATCTCATAAAAAAAATCACTCACCATGTTATGATGATTTGTTTTCTTACGTTTTTGTGGTATTGTAATTACTGATTCTTCGCTCATACAAGATGAACCTGTTATTCATTTTTTAGAAGATGATATGATTTTTGGTATATGTTGCTTTTAGAAACCCGTGATGATCATGCTTCTATCTCTGGTGTCTTGTGTTTTGATGAGAAGAGGGTATTAAAGGGCATGGAAAGGAAAGGTGCTTTGTACAATATAGGTATGTCATCTCATGTTTTTCTGTAATCCTTGGAAAGATGGTCGCTTTGGCGTATAGTATAATATATAATATAACCCTTGGTCTTCTGTTTCAAAAAAGAAAATATAACCCTTGGTCTTTTGACTGTTATAGTTTATCTATAATTATGCTATGATCACTTCTTATAGTTCCTTTTTGTGGTTCTCAGGTTCCAGTATTGCATCTAAAAGAGAAAATGAAATTAACCAAGATGTATGTGAGCTTCTCTTTCGGTTAAATCGCTTTTGTAATATTATGGAAAATCGAGTTACTAATTTCTTGGGCTTTAAGAGATTTGCCTCATCTGTTAACACTTTTATGCCACATGTTTTTTGCTTTTCCTAGTTTTGTTTGGCCCAATCAGGAATTTAGAATTTCGGTCGCAATTGCATATCAAAATAAAAAGCTGTTGTCCCCTATTTTCCTTTTGGAAGAGCCTGTATCTTTTTGTACCTCTGTAAATACCTTATCAAGTTTGTCTCACCTTTCTTTCCTTTATGCATATGAGAAGTTTTTGTCGCCTTTCTTTCCTTTTATGCATATGGAGAAGTTTTGTCACCTTTCTTTCCTTTTGTGCATATCAAGAAGTTTGTGTCGCCTTCTTTCCTTTTATGCATATGAAGAAGTTTGTCTCGTATCTTGTTTAGCATTTACCTTCCCTCTTTTTAGTCTAGATATAAGTCCTGGAAGGAGAGTTGATGGTCTTCCTGAAGGCATGAAACTGTACGGGATATTACCTCTTTTGGATGAAGTAATAAATTTTAGTGATAGTTGGGAAATACCCTATAGAAGTAATATACCATAAGTAAAGAACCTGTAATAACAGACGGTTCCCTACAAATGACACAGATTCATCATCTTTGCTGACAGGACCTCATGGTTGCACCAGCGAGAAGGGACACGAGGCTATTCCTTATGGGTCGTTTGGTCTGAGGGATAAAAATAAATAGAATTGGTATAAAATTTTGGTGTCTTGTTTGGTTGTCTTATTTGGGTAACTTGTCCCACGTTTATACCATAGTGATGGGATAAGTTGTCCAATATACATGGTGGGATAAGGGATAAGTTATCTTAGGATAGCTATACCTAGGACAATTGATTTTGGATTAACTTGTTCCCAACCAGACTACCCTAAGTGTATAAAAGTACTCTACCCTTTAAAAGCGCTTCTATTTTTCCCTCTCGCTCCACACATGACACAACCCATATACGCGCGAGTGGGGCAACCTTCGCGCCTTATGTCTCCTCATTTGCTTCCCACAGCACCAGCTGAACTTCATCTTCCATTGTAGCTTACAAAAAGAAACACATCTTTGTCTAATTGAAAGAAGTATGATAACTTGATAATATAAACAAGTATAGTCTAATGAATGAATATCCTCGTTCAGCTAAAGGAATATATTGATTGAAATGTTAGAGTATTAGGGAGTGTCAGTAGTCTTGACTATCAATTTGAGATGGTATGGCTCTTTTTTTTCCCCTAGGAGATTAAACACAGCTCCACCAGCATGCTTCAGTTAGACATCAAGGATTTTTTTCTTCAAAGTTGAAATTGCTTTGACATTATGATGTATAACGAAGTTGTTTCGCAGGTCTTGAGTAGATTTCTTTTTCTTTTGTCGTTGGAATCCGCAAGTTGTTTCCTATTGCTCTCTGACTCTCTTGGTTGTGGGAGTTCCTTTCCTTCGCATGTTGTCTGTTTCGAGTTTTTTTCCCCTTCAATCATTACTATCTTGAGATTTTTGTCTTTGCTGAATTACCTGGTAACTGTGCCAGGTCCTTGATCTAAAGCGAAGTCAATTTGAGGCTGGAAAAATTCAAGCACAAAATGATCTTTCCACTCCATGTGAAGATTATCTGTTAGGTAACAGTTCTCGTAAGTTATGCTGCTTTTATTTTTACAAAAAAATATTGTATATCAAGTACAGCTACAATTCTTTCTGGTCTTCTGGGAAACAGATATTGAATTTGCTGAAAGCATCACAAATCTGGATTATGGTTCAAGTAGAGGATTGCTGGACCCTATATTAGAAAGTCAGATTCCATTATCTAGTTGTGATGGAACTGACACCTGTGGAATGCCATACTCTGCGGGATTAGTTGTGCAAGAATCTCAAAGTCAGAATGCTATGTTTGGCCTTACCAATTCAGAGTTGCATGACCTTTCTCGTGACAAGTGTGAAAGTCAGATGCTAGTTGAGTACAATGCTGTGAAATTCCCTACTGCTTTCAATCCAGGAGATATCAGCAATGTGGATGATGTGGCAGGCTTCTTTGCTGAAGCTGCAGCTTCTGAGAAGATGAATGACAGCATGATTGACCATTCTGCGCTAACATCTAA
Source organism: Solanum lycopersicum (assembly GCF_036512215.1). Taxonomy (NCBI): domain Eukaryota; kingdom Viridiplantae; phylum Streptophyta; class Magnoliopsida; order Solanales; family Solanaceae; genus Solanum; species Solanum lycopersicum. Next base: position 1,958,340 of record NC_090808.1, on the reverse strand, counting down.
CGGAATTTCTTTTATGTCTACTGCTACACAAAATGAGGGGCAAGATGTAAACTGTGAAAGCTTTGATATGCATGAATCCTCTGAAATAAGCCCTCCAGTCACTTCTGAAGCAATAAACATCGACACTCCTGTCACTCAAAAGCGTCTGCGTAAGCCTACACGAAGGTATATTGATGAATCGTCAAACCTTAATGCTAAGCGTCGCAAGAAAAGAGCAGAGGTTTCTACTAGTGGTGCAGAATCAAAGAATAAGCTTCTCAAAGTCAGATGTCAGAAGAAACCTCGTGCAGAGTCTATGGAAATGGTATTGTTTTCTGAAGAGTCTTCTTACGAAGCTATTCAAGTGCCTTTTGCCTCTCTCGTGAACGAAGAATGTGATGATTGGGATGCATCTGATGCGATACAGGTACACTCCAAAATAAATTTGAAACAAAATTTATAATTTCATTTATGTGATCCTTGCACTGCATCCATGTATGAGCACATTGAAGGTGTTCTTAGTAGGCTAGTTTTATAATCTCGGTTGTGCAAGTCGGTTCACAAATAACATTTAACCAACCAATCTTTGTTGACAACTTGTTCAAAACTCAAAATGAATGAGAGTCTCTGTAATACTATGCTTGCTTGAACTTTTTTTTTGGACGACAAGGGAAACCCGCAGCCGCTACCCTTTATGGGTGCACACAGGTAAAACCCTGCTCCTATGCAATAGCTCGCAAACCTCATAGGAGAGATAACCCGCACTAGGCAAGCCTAGTGCGACGAGCTCGAACCAGAAGGCAAACCCCTTGCTTTCGCTGGCAAGGGGTTTCGAACTTGAGACCTCCAACGTGGAAGTCCCAAGGTGGTAAGTTCAGGTACTTTTTGAAACAAGGGTGATCTTCCATGCCAATTTGTTATTGAGCATATCACGATACTCTACATACCTACCCCCGATCTTTTTGCAACTTTTTAGTAACGTTTTAATCTTCAGTTAGTATTTTCCTTAACATAAAAGTTGATCTCCTTGAAGGTTTTCAAACCTCACAAGGAGGAGCCTCCTCATAAGGAGGCTACTACAGTTGTGAATCATAAAGATGATGATGTTACACCAAAGAAGTTGGTACAAGATGGTGTGCGGAGGAAACATCACAGGCTCTGGACTGTTTCAGAGGTTAGAAAGTTGATTGATGGAGTTGCCCAATATGGAGTTGGAAGATGGAGTCACATAAAGAAGCTCTATTTCTCATCATCTGTTCATAGAACACCTGTGGATCTCAAGGTAAGCACAATGGCCACTATCAGGCATTCTTCAACCAGACGAGTCAAGAAACACCATGCATCATCTAGTGTTTGCATGCTACTTACCTAAAGTCGGCACTCTGTTGCTCATACGTCTTGCAGGATAAATGGAGGAATCTTCTTAAAGCAACTTATCTACAGAAACAAAGCAAATCAACGGTGAGTATTTATTTGAATTTGATTAATAATGCTTGATGTTTGCTGTGAATCATCAATTATGAGCCTTTTAAACTTGATGCAATAGTTTCTTGCTGTTCTGTTATAGAATTACTTTGTATGTATAGCCATCATACATTCTGCGGACATGACCCTAGATAAGAAGTTTTGGAGGCTGATGAGATTAGGGTAGAAGAGTAATAGGTAGCAACGTGTTGTAGCACTTTTCTGGGGGAGAAGCAGGGAACTGGTCTCTTTTTCTCATCTTTTAGTATTCTTATCTGGTATGCACATAGTATCTTATTTTTCAGTTTTACTACTACAGCTTACTTCAATTACAGATTACCCTCCCCGGACCCTCCACTTGTGGGATTACATAGGGTATGTTGTTGTATAGCCATCATATTTTTATTTGTTTTGAAATTTTTTTGTTTGTGTTTGTGCGCACTAGAGTCAATAGTAATACTAAATTATGTTGGTGAAATCAGATTGTTGTATAGTGGAGTGTAATTTGAGTATAATTTCTGCTCAACTTATTTATTCATGTTTCGTTGCATTTTCGGTTTCAAGTAGCATGAGTCGATCTCGTCAAAGTTAGTAGGAAGCTTAACACACAAGAATCTATAATATATGCTGGTTTTGGTATATGTTGTTTAGTCTAGCCACTTCGTTTGATGGATAATATAGCAACATGGAGTGCTTGACATTGTTCAAACTTCTCCCTTATTCCAGAGAGCTTACTTTTCTCATATGATATTTGACCCGATTATCATTGATGCAGGAAAAGGGTAAACATAACCTGTCTTGGCGACCTTTGCCAAAGTCTGTCCTGCATCGAGTCAGTGAACTGGCGAACATGCATCCATATCCAAGAAACCGGAGGTGCAAGAGTTCCCGTTCTCCATGTGCCTCATCTTCTCCTGAGCATTCTAACAGTTCTAACACCCCGTGACGACCCCACCTGTGATATTCCTCTCCTATGCATAGTTACAGGAGTAACATCTGGTAATAACCCGATTTTTACGTTCAAATATTGGCTTTTAGCTCTCTTATACCAACTCGCTGCATAGTTCGTGTATAGAGCAGCTTCATTTCAAGTGAAAAGAAGGTTCTGTATAATTTTTCGTTACCTCTAGAAATGCAATCGTCACATCTGTAAACTTTTTTTTTTGTATTTCCAATTGATACAAGTGCTTATGTTTCAGCATTTTGTGTATATGAAGTAGTTTGTGACGTCGCGCTGATTCCTCCTTTACTGCTTCAAAAATTTTGTGGAGAGATTTGCAACATAAGGGAAATTGATTTGTGGTAACATTCTTTGCTCAGTATTCCACATAAAAGTACCAATTTTTTGGAAATGGGAAGTTGGATTGAAAGGACTCTAACATATCGAGATGTAGACTCGTTTTTCGCGCCCCGAGATGGGCAATTTGTTAACCCTATTTAGACCTTTGGTTAATTGATTAAGGAAAAGATTCACAACCAGGGTGGAAAAGAATAAAGTATACGCAAATTTTATTTCTATTTTTTACGAGGACAAGTAAGGAGTAAAACACTTACTATTAAGATTCACAAATTTACATCGAGTAGGTGCATTAGAGATAAAGCGCTCCCTTCGCGTTTAATATTACATAGAACGGAAGGTAGACAAACACACATACATAGTTTCTAATACGTATAACATCATTATTCATAGTTGCAAGACATGCAAAGCTCAACCTCTTCCGTTATCACTATTATCACCAGCACCACCACTATCACCAGAAGAGTTATCTCCTCTCTGACCGAAATATTCTCTTGGTATGTTATGATGATTATCTACATCGCGATCGGGGTATATATACTTTTTCCTTGCACCAAATCCAACTCCATAGTCCATTACATGTTCTTCAAGTCCCTCTCCTCCAATTAAGGCTTTTCTAGGATATGCATCTCCCAAACAAGAACAAAACATGATTATAATCAACATAAACACTAATAATTTCCTCATATTGAAACACAATAACTTCATATATATGGCACAACTCCCAAAAAGAAAGAAAGGATAAGAAAGAAAATATTGCTTGAGAGTTTGTATTATAGAAGTTAACTCTAGAAATTTATGTTGCTATATTTAGGGTTATATAAAGATTTTTTTTGTTAATTAGTTAGGTTATATAAATGATATGTGTTGGTTTTTATGGGGTCTCCACCATAAAAGAAGATTATAAGTGGGTTTTAACATATATATATACTCGTATTAGTGTAAATTATCAGGTTATATTTTACGTTTATATATTGTAACAGATGATTTATTTTATTTTTACACATTAAGCAAGTTTATTTGTAAATATTCTTCGAGTGAGTTCGTAAATGTAATATTTTTTTTATATTGACGGTGTATATATTTTTAAAATATATTTTTTCTACAAAATGAAGCAGCCTAAATAGGGAAAACCCACATAAGGAAGTGGAATTGGTGGACTTTAGTGAAGTCAACAGGAACATCATTAATTTCCATTATTAGTTGCCTTTCACTATTATTATGATTAACTTAGCAATAATAATTGTAAATAAGTCGGGTTCGATTATATAAATTTTTATCGTTTTTTTATTTAAATTTCAATTTTTATTATGAGTTGATTATCGTTTTTGCCAATGTTACCTATCGTATCCTTTATCTGAATTTGAGAAATGAGATCGATAATGTGAACGAGTTTACGCAAAAAGAGTATTTACTATTTAAGTATCATGTCAGCAGAGTAAATTTATGCGCCACTGCCTATGGAAAAATGATAAATTGCTTTATTTTGGCCTAACCCAAATTTATAGAAAAAAAAATATATTTTTTTTGTAGATGAAAAAATGTGGTGGATTACATTATCTACAGTTTTTGGCACTTAAATGCTCACAGAGACACAGATAAATATTAATATATGAAAAAAGGATAAATATATTTCGAGCTATAGTAAATGATACGCAGATACTCTCGGTCATACTTTTGGAACATATTGGTGCCACTGTCGTTCAAAAACTAGAGTGTAGCGGAAGACTAAATAGGGACACGTGATACAATCTTATTCATCGATCCGATGTCAGGTCGGTATAAAATTATGACACGTGTATGTTTGTCGGTGTAAAAGGTATATATGCTTTAGTTTTTTGGACAACAGAGGCACCAACGTCCCTAAAGTATGAGGAAGGATATCTGCATACCATTTACGATAGTTCGAGGATATATTTATCTTTTTTCTTATATATATTTAAAATTTGATTGAACTCATAACTTATACTATAAATCGGTCCTCATTAACACAATCAAACGTTAACAAATTAGATTGAACCAATTATTGAACGTAAGCAAACTTGGTGGAAACATATCCCACCAGCTACAGAACTTAGGAGTAACTATAGAGTCCGGCATTAAAACAGACATTTTTGTAACGCCAACAAATTAAAATGAATCCTCAAGAAATCTTTTATTGGAAGAGATTGTTCATACCATATTGTTTGAATTGTCAATAAATTCAATGGATGTTCCTTTTGCTACATTCAAAAGAAAAATAAGCTCGGCATAAAAATTGGACGTCAGATTTTATTTTTCTCTTCAGTTTAATATTCTTTAATTTTCCTAAGGGACGTGTAAAAGAAAAACACGATAAATAAAATGGATAACTTTCTTGATAGGGAAGAGAAGTTAAAAATAGTTTTGTTGAAAGCAGAAACTCGAGTGTGATGATTAGGACAAAAATCTCGTTATACCGAAAATATGAAATGATTTTCATTATTTATTATTGGAGTATGCACACGAATGGATTGTTACGATAAAATGAAGTGTTTGGTGAGGAAAATGATTGAATAAAAATGCAACAAAATCCTTTGAATCTCTATTCATTTTCTTAAGAACATGGATTGTCTCTTGGATCACATTGAGGGCTCTTGGGAAAAAATGAAAAAAAAAGAATGGGCACCTTATATTTTATTTTATTTTTATAATAAAATTAATAACTATTATTTTTTGATTTGTCAAATTATCGATCGTACAAATAGGTGGAGAGGTGATCTATAGACTAAAGCAATCAATTTTGCAAAAAACATACACTAGTAGAAATCAATCAATCAATCTATGATTAAAAAAACTCGTTAGAAAATATTTACGATGAATAATCACTTTTCATCGATCGTCTCAAATTATATTTTAAATTAACATGAAACATTTTATGTGTGAAATTCATCACGGCTTATAAAGACATTAATTAAAACCATAGCATTATAAGTTACGAGTTTAATTAAATTCAATAATTTTAATCTTTTATATTTTTTTAGAAATATATGTAAATATTACTCGTGGAATAGAAGAGCACGAGTCCAATCAAATCATTTTTTGAAATTAAATGTAAATCTCTGTCTGAGTTGGCCGGTGGGCTTTGTTTTGCATTTTATAATAGATAATATTTAGCCGATCAACTAAAAATAATTATATAACTCATATATATATCAATTATTATTTTGATGAACGAATATAATTTTTTTTGTAAAAATCTCTTATAACGATGAAGTGTTGCCCAACATGCTTGTTTGCTCCCTCTACCCCGTGGGCTTTGGGTGGTAGGTCCAATTCTTCATGTGCTCTTCATTACTCTTTCATCAATGCTCAACCCACCCCCTTCCCCACCATGTCCTTTTTTCGATAATATTGATATTCGAAATTTACTGACTTGATTAGTGTTGATTCGTGTCATACAATAGAAATCTCTTTTTATGAGAGTTTGTCCGAGATCATTATGAGTGTTATGATTCATTCGATTGACAGGTCCAATCGATTCATAGCCTCTCGAGCACAACTCATATTCATGCAAGGATTGGTGATTGAAGATTTATACAGAGTTTTACGTAATATCTTAGAGATCAAAGAACATGTTTTCTTCAGGAAATATGAATACTTTCTGCAGAGACAATCCAATATCACTTAGTGCTAAAAAAACTCTCGGGGCGAATTCAAAATTCAACCTAATTGGTACGAAATATTGCAAAATTTATTTTTCTTGATAATGAAAATATTGGTCTAGTATAAATAAATAATTTTCTTAAAAAATTAATATTATAATTGTGAGTAGTGGGTGTGGTGGTTATACTAGATTCTCAAGGTGTATATTCAATCCTTTTTTATATATAGGTGTCTTTTGCTTAATTAAAAAAAATATTCAAGGAATATTAATAAATATTTAATAAGAATTTTTTCTCTAAAAAATAATATAATTAATTAAACCTAGATTTTGACTTTTAATTTTGCTTGGAAACTTCCTCAATATATAACCACCAAAGGTTTCCTTGATTAAGACACCATATTGTTGTGGTATGTTCCAAAATATCTATGCTTGTAGGTAGCAAGGCACATATAATGCTATTATAATCTATATATTATATTATATTATATTATATTATATTATATTATATTATATTATATGATTATATATTTTTAATAATATGTGACCAAATATTCTTTTCCCTTTTAATAATGTTTTATGAGTAAAGATCTCTCTTCTCCTTGTCCTTTATTATTTTTCTTCTTGTTTAAGTTAGTTTTAGTTTTATATGGATCTCAATTTTATGTTAATTTCTTAGCAATATTTATATAAGATAATTTTATTTATTAAAATTAGGTAAATGATAAAGAAATTACATTGCATTTCTTGACTTGTTGACACTTCAATTATAATCGATCTTCGTCGACTTAACGAGTTATGATATTACTTTCTTTGTTTCAATATATAAAAAATATTTTTCTTTTCAATTTATCTTATAGAAAATGTTACTTTTCTTATACTTAAAAATAATTTAATATTACTAATTAGATTCTTTTAATCCCAAATTGTTTGAGATCAATAATGATTAGTGAACATATACATTATCTCTAGACTCTATTAGATTCATGGTACTTTTTTTTTTTTAAACATGGATTACGAAATAGAAAATTCATTTTTTTTTTATTTTTTAATGTATATTAGTTGATGAATTTTTAAAAAATATAACTAACTTGATTTTGACCCAAATATATTGGAATTATTGGTAATGGTCCATTGCATGTATCGATAGCATCCAGAAGATTCACACAATAGCACTATGAAATAAAAATTTATGATTTTTTTCTCAATTTTTTATGTATTAGTTCATAAATTTTTTAGAATACAATTGATCAGAATTTTTGAGACAATGCATAATAATCTAGTTAACAATATTTAATAGACTCTGCAAAATTCGCATTCAAGATTTTTTAATGTTTTATTTCATCTCATTCGTAATGACTTAGTAAACGATATTTATAGCCTCTACAGGATTTACACAATTTTATTTTTTTTTGATATTTAGGAGTCACGAAATAAGAATTCAAGATTATATATGTCTTTCATGCGTATTAGTACATGAATGTTTGAGAATGTGACTGATCGAGTTTGTTTTTACATCAAAATTTTGTGTGACCATCTTTAATGACCTAGTGAACGTGACTCGTCACCTCTACATGATCCATACGATTTTTTTTAGCGTTTAGGGATAACAAAATAAGAATTTAGAATTTTCGCAAATTTTTGTGTGTACTAGTCGATGATAATTTCGAATATGCATGACCATATTTTCTTGACTTACAAATTGTTTGAGGCTATTCGTAATTACCTAGTGAACAATACTCCCAGATATTAAAGGATCCACCACACTTTATTTAGTGTTGAGGGATCACGAAATTAAGTATGGCAGGTGAGTCGGACCGGTAAGTTTCGAAACCGGGACGGAATTGGTGTTGTGCGAAGCGGTACCGTTCTGAAACCGAGACCGGACCGAACCGGTACAAGTAAATTTGTCGTATTCCGGAATTGGGAGGGACCGGTAAATCTCGGTTTCCATCCCGTTATCTGTCCCGGAATCGGACCGGACCAGTAACCGGGACTTACCGGTGCCGTTGCCAGTCTTAATGCAGAAATCAAAAATTTCAGTTTTTCGTGTTTCCATGAAAATTTAAAATATGAATATTAATCGCATTTTTTTACCTCAAATTTTTGAGATCATTCGTAATGACCTAGTGAAAGATATCCATAGCCTCTACTAAAACCAGACCATTTTTTAGTGTTTAGGGTTCACAAAATAATAATTTAGGATTTTCCTATTTTTCCGCATGCATTAATCTATGAATTTTGAGATTTATTGAAATGACCTAGTGAATGATAATCATAAACCTTTATAAGATTCATGCCGATTTTTTAGTATTTAGATTTCACAAAATAAGAATTTTAAAATTTTCCTAATCTTTTATAGTCCATGAATTTTCGGGAATACGAGTTTGGATATTTTTAACATTAGTTTCTTAGTTCTGCCTTAGTATCTTACACATTTATAAGAGGTCCATTTCATGATTGGATAGTTAGATAAATCATTTTACAAATGATTGATTAATTTTGCAACTGAATATTTCTTCTTAATTTGTGTGGTCAGTGACTACGTGTTCTTCTTGTCAACGTCCACGTGTCCATAAAATTAACACTTCCAGATGCACAATGTACTTGTCTTTAGAGGATGAATACACTCTGGCTACTGCAACTATATCACATCAAATTTATGAACAAACACCAAAAATCATTGGAGATGGGTTTTCGTTGACTCTCAACCCTCAAATTTGTCAAGTTTCAGGAAAAAAAAAAACTCGAAAAACGTAACTACGCGAGAAAGGATCTCTTTAAGTCGAGGATCTGTTAATAACAACTCACACGACTAAGTAGTCGTTATACTTGCTAACGTAAAAATTCTTTATATCGTCGTCAGAATTAAAAGATTATGGCAAACAAAAGAATATAGAATAAAGGAAGTTAGAATAAGTAGATACATCCATTGTGAAACTGCACTAATGCCTCGAAATCACTGCAAATATACTGCAACCTGCAAATGTGCAGTATTTTTATATTTCAACACTTTAAAGTTTGTTCCATCATGCATCATCAAATACAAAAGTTGCTCAAAGAATACTATAGTCTATACATGCAATGTATTAAAATTTGGAATATTTAATGTCAGAGAAAGTTATGTGGCTACATAAAGATTAACCTCTGTACGGCAGTGCTCTCTTTTCAAGATAATAATTTGAGAATAAACAAAAAGAAAAAAGTGTCATCTTCATAAATAAATGAAACTTTGGTTTATTCTTTTCTATAACACAAATTAATGAACAAAATATAGCTAATTGAATGATATATACACCACAGATGAAGTTCATCAGTGTCATAAGCCACTTTAATACAGTAGCGAAGTTAAAAATTTCGATGAGGGTGTTCAAGAATACTTCCATACGTAACATTTGGCCTATATGCATAGTATGAGTGTTCAACTAACTATCCTTCGATATACACGTAGCTGCATCCCTGACTATTTCTGGTTTCTTGATCATTCAAAGTTTAACAGAAACATGATTCAAATATCCATTACTTAATTAGTTATCTAATATAAGATGGACAAGTGGGAAATGGGCATAGCACTGTGTTCAAGAAGCTTATCCCAATTCATCTTTCCTATCTTATCTACTCAATTCACCATTGTGGGGTCTAAATATTCAAGACTTGAACAGATTATTTATCTGGCATCAATCCCCACCCTGGGACATAACAAAGGAAGAGAGAGTGATAACACAGATTTTTGTGGCACAATCTGTACATGTATATTGACTTTAAATCATGCAATGTATGTTCGTACATGATCGTATCAGGATGCATTATCATTAAAGAAAGAAACAGCTATGCACACGCGTTAGTCACACTTATAGTTAGCCAGTTGCCAGCATTTAATGTTAAAACTTCCCAAACTATTATATATATATATATATATATATACCTGTCTCAGTCTCACAGACAACACCACTGTTCTTTCTCTTCTCACTTGAGTTTTTATCATAGTGGTCCAATTCCTGCATATGAAAATGATGGACAGTAAGTTTCTCAAGGCATGCCAAAATAAATGGCAAAAGATGGGTGGCAAGGTTATACCTTCATCAGCGTGCTGCGACAAATGGACTATGTGGCCTTTTGAAAAAGAAGAGAAGTCTATCCCAAGGGATGTTCCGAAAGGCCATGTGGTAGTTTATGTAGGGAAGTACCAAAAGAGATTTGTAATCAAAATTACCTTGCTAAAGCATCCGCTCTTCAAGGCATTGCTGGATCAAGCTCAAGAAGTTTATGAATTCACTGCTGATTCGAAATTATGGATTCCCTGTGATGAGAACATCTTCAATAGTGTCATTAGATGTGCTACATTACCAGAAAATCGACGTATCTCAATCTGCTTCTGAAGGTCCAAAATCACAAAGCATGTTTAGAATGTTGACATCTATATATTCATAACCTGTTGTATACTATTGAATATAAATTCATTACCATTACCTATGAAGTTGAGCATTACTTCTTTATGCAAGAAACCACAATTCATTTTATTTTATCATTTAAATAGATTCCAACAACTACAAGTATTCAATAACAATCTGCAGAGCAAGAAGCTAAAATTGAAGGCACAAAGCCTTTAACATCTCAAATCAGTCGAGCACTGACAACCAACACTCTGGCACTGAAATAAACTGCACTGAAGTTACTAGACCAAAATGTACGTCAAACTGTCACACACTCGGAACAACAGATTTGTAAAGCAGCTCAAGATGTATTACTTTATCAGAGTTCCAGGTAGAGAAAACATGCATAAACGTTTATGGCAAGAGAGGAAGCATCCATCCGGGCAACAGAAAAGAACTAGTAATGCAGCCAAAAGTTGAATAAAGCATCTGACATACAGCCCAACGGCTCCACACAGAGATATTAATCAGCAGGACAATAATGTAGCAAGGAGTACCTCCTAGATAGAGGAGGTTAAACAGTCTCAATTTTGTGCCAGATCCAAGACCCCTTTTTCTTCTTACATTCTGTTAACCAAACAAAAGAGTAGATGTTGAATCATGTAAACTTGCAAATCTAAAAGCTTAAATCACTAGAAATTGGACACATCTATTAATTTTGAAACACAGCATCATACATGCAGACATAATCTTTTTTTGACAAGGTAAAGGTTTATTGACCAAGTACCAAAACAAAAAGTTACAAAACATTGCTGGGAATATCTATACAGTCAATTACAACATCTCCTTAGCAACTCCATATATTGATCTATATTATCAATGAAACTACTTTTACACCAAAAAACAAATTATGTAAACAATTGCTTTTAACTCTGGAAATATGGTCTTTTAGCCCATCAGAACGAGAGTTATTTCTTTCTAGCCAAATAGTTCGGATATGCACAAAGGTCTGTGATCCAAATTTGCTTCAAAACTTTATGCATACTCTGTGCTGCAAACTCTACAATAATTCTTTCACAATCTGAGGCATGATCCAAGTGATTCTGCAAATACTGAAGAAGAATTCCCAACATTGTCAAGTTATTCTGCAATGCATAACAACCAAAGCTTTGTTATTAGGACAACAAACACGTGAAAAGTTTTGTTGGTTTACAAATTAAAACTTACGTCAACACTAATGCATATTGAGACATGCTGAACTGTGTTAACACTTTTAGGGACAGGACAGCTTTATTTATTCATCTTAAGTGCAAAAGTAAGCACCCAAAGCAAATGAAAATGAAGATTTTGAAAAGAGAACTAATCAATCCTCTGTTGTGGTAGTAAGCAGAGTTGAAAGTTGAACGTTCCTTTTCTAATGACAGATCTACATCTAACTTAAGATTTTAGCTTTACTCTTAGCTATCAACTTGCAATCTATACACTAAAATATATTAGGGCAAGTGAGTAAGTGGCTATTTATCATGACACATTAAAGTAAAGAGGGTAAAGTTGTGTAAATGGAACCAAAAGATATAGAAAGAACTTGTATGGGAAAAAGTTTTCACAAACTTCAAAAGTGAACTGGCAGAAATGTTTCTTTATCACTCATCCAATTCCCCTTGTATTACTTTTCCAGGAAAAATATAGACTAGAAGAGTTCCATGGACCAAATCAGAAACTATTCCAGAATTAAGAATGGCTTTACATTCATTATTATATTCTCCACACCATCTAGTTATACCTACTTCCCCATTAGGTGCTTCATGAAAAGTTTGACATATTTATGGAAATATTTTTTTTTTCTCCAACAGTTCAAACTATTATTATTTCCAAATTCTGATTTGATGTGACATCTTTTCAACAAATTCAACTACTTTAAATTACAAATAATTATAATCTATAACTACTCTACTCGATAAATTGAAGAATTAACCTAAATAACCAAGTGTCTTTCGGAAACAACCTTCCTGTCTTCATAAGGCAGGGGGTAAGGTCTACTACATACACACCACCCTACCCAGACCTTGTGGTATTACATGGGTATGTTGTTATAACCTAAATAACCGCAGAGCCAACCACTTGAACTAAAAATAGCCAGCAGATACACAAATATATGTATAATAAAATAATAACAATATATATATATATATATACACACACACACATACATATATAATGTGAATAATTGTGTATAATCTATTTATACTGTCTAGGAAATGTAAACAGTGAATCCGACCGGCTATTTGTGTAAAGTCATGTCTTTTAAGAGGCTCTAACTTGTATTGGGACTGAAGGGGTGCTAAACTGCTAGGTTAGGGTGCTACACAGCCTACATACTAGTGAAGCTTTAAAGAATCAGACAACTTGCATAATGCAACAGAAGGTGGATGAGATTAGCAAGAAAATGAAATGCAAGATGACATTTTTTTTACCTAAAGGAGTTCAAATATAATCAAGTCCAAATGTAACATGATGAGCGAAATTCAATTAATCAATACTGAGCAAAAAATAAAGAACCATCAAACAAAATCATCCATTTCCCAAATCCCTATAAATGAATAACTAGATTCCAGAGAAACAAATGAAAAAGATACAAGCCTATGGGTGAAAGCATGAAAAATACCAAAAGGGTGAAACAAGTTACAGCAGTTGCAAATACTCAAGGCAAATTGCGGAAGACCAGCTTTTGCAGGACCTTTCCACATTTAAATGCTGAAAACATAATTAACTAAATAGAATTGTGCTCTATCTAATAGTTTAAGCTTTTAGATGAGATGGTCACATAGCTCTAACAAATATCTTCAGGAGAAGGAGCTTAAATAGTTAAATGAACTGTGGTGCCTGCATCCTACGCGTTTACACTGATTCATAATTCTGAAGAAAGAAATATACAAGAAGCTATTAAGAAATGAAAGAGGCATGCTCTAAGTTACATGTCGCTTGATCTTATAGTTGAAATTACTGATAAAGTGAATGGTTGATCAGACTTTTGTTATACGCATGTATGAATGGAAGATACTGCCCAAACTATCTACAATCATATGAATAAAGGGGAAAAAACTCAGCTCAACTGGTTTGTGTTGGGTTCTCCAAAACTAGTGTATTTTTGAAGAACCCGCAGGTGCAGCACAATTTTTTAAGAATCCGAGCACCATAGACCAACACCATGGTATTTCACGAAGCGCACCATCTTCAAGACTGCCAGAAGTTTCATGGAGTGAAGTTGATCAGATTGGTGACCTTAGCTTCTTCCTTTTTTCTTCTAATATTAATTTTCATTCTTAACTTGCTGCTGATTTTAGGTGCTTCCTCGCCAAATATGTCACTAAGCTGGCTAAGTCATACCTTAAAGGTCTTGTAAAATCTCATCATTTCTAAGATCAATTCTTTCTATTGCAACCAATCTGATGATACAACTATCAAAGGAACGGATGTGAAAAGGAAGATAAAACTCTGTTTCACTGACCTAACTGAGCAAGAACAATGAGCATATTTGTGTAGTGAATTGCTAGATGTAGACAAGTAAACTAACTCTCCGACCACCGAGACCACAGAATAATCGAGTTCAAAAGCAAGGAAAGGGAACTAAAGAGAGAAACACTTCACTTAAATTCTACATAACAGTATTCAAGCACCCCCAGAACTATAACTTCCTACAGAGTGCAAATTTTATTTAAGTTGACTACATTTTAAAATCAGCAAATAGGGGGAAATACAATCCTAAAAATTAGTCTTCCCACAAACAGATAAACTCCATTCACCAATATCAACAAACAAAAGGTATCAGGATAAAAGAAACATTTAACTCCTTGCATCGGATGTGATACAAATGAAAACAAGCAAATCAAACATTCCATTCCACCTAACAAGCTCGAGCAAATCTGTAAATCACAAACTCATTCTAGGTTACAGAAGAGAAATGCACAATATATGAACCCTCCCCCCCCCCCCCCCAACACACACACACCAACTTCTATCTTATAAATCAAATATACAACTGATTAAGAGTAATACGAAAAAGTAGTCCAAATCAACATTCAGAAATCGAGCATTAGCCCAACAATTGAAGCTGTTCATCAACAGTTTCCAAGAAAAATTCAGTTCACTGAATGCTTAGCTATTCCTTTACTGTCTGGAGACGCAGCAGCACAAAAGAATATTTAGCAAAGAGAACTGTCTAATTTCTTTATTCTGAGGACTTTATAGATAACGTTTGGCCCCTGAAAAGGAGAAAGACACTGTCAACACGACCAATTAGAAAACAAGAAAAGAAACTCAACCCAGAAGCTCTAGAAGACTAAATCAGCTTACATGGCTGCAAGTTAACCGACTTCATTAAAGGGATAGAAGAGGTTACCAATGGATAAGAAATTTATCATCTAGGTAACATCAGTTTGATCCCTACATTTACCTTTCAAAATAGATGAGTGCAACAAATTCAGATCTCAGCCTTTCAATAACCAAATATCCATTTGAAGCAAGAGCATTCTGCATGTAGGAACTTGTTAATGAAATGAACTCGAAATAGAAACTACATGCTGTTGAAGTACTGAGGTTACTAATCCTTATAAAAAGTACTGAAGTTACTAATAGAAATTAGCCTTGGAACTTAGATGAGGAAAACTTAAAAAAGTGTCATATATTTATCAAAAACAGAACTTGTTCAGTAATTTGATGATCTCATAGAGTGGCGTCCAAATATTAATTTTTGCATGTGCCCACTTATCTTGTATTCATATATACATGGCACAACAGTCTAAACCCTGTCATTCATACACTTTCTGGCATTTTGTTCCTTACCACATGTAAATGTTTTTTTTTCAATCTGTCACATAATTTGTGATGATATACTGAAGACCAGTCCTTACATTTCCATCCCTTCATTTGATAATACAATAGAACTAGAATTTTTAATGAAATACTCAAAAACTAGCTTTTTGTGGTGGTTACTGAAGACAATGGATCTCCTGAGATGCTGGAATGGCCCAATTGAAGGTGTAACGCAAAAGAACTGGTGGAAAGTCATCTCTGCATGCATTTGATGGACGGTTTGGGAAGAAAAGAATTGTAGGTATTTTGAGGATGCAAAGCACACTACACAGAGAATCAAATTTAATTGTATATTGTCTTTTCCTTTTCTTGGAGTGAAGGATGTTCTGTAAATGATAATGAATCCATACTTGATGTCGTACCATCCCTATAAGTTTTTTTTTTTTTGGGGTGGGGGGGTGGGGGGAGGGGGGTGTGCTTATGCTACTGGTTTGGACATTGTATCTTGTTTTTACACCCATCAGCACCTTTTTGTGTTTAAATGAAAAGTACCATTCTCAAAAAAATGGTGGTGGCGATGAGCTGGAGTGCACCTTGAACCTGTTATTTGAGACTTGTGGTTCTCTTCCACTTTATTGACCACTATATCACACCCTTGGGTGCAAACTAGATATCTCTCAAACAGCTACATACTTTCTCAAAATCAACTTCTTTATCTCTTAAATGTCTTTTTTTTTTTGACAACGGTAACAGCTCTTAAATATCATTCTATTCCTCGGTTTATCTCAAATAGTCACAAAAACGCGGCAATGGAACAATAGGAAAAGAAAGCAAGGAATACTTGAAATTCCAATAACATTTAAGGGTATGTCCATTTAAAGGTACCGTGTTACAATACAGGAAATCTTCCAAATGGCTGACCCACTTACATTCAACTAAATGCAGGAGTTTTCCTTTTAAGAAACTCAGCTACTGTGACCTCCTTATTTATCGATCATCGTAATATGGAACAAGTGAGGAAACTAGTCTGTCAGGGATGAGTCCCCACGAAATACATCCTACCAGAAATCGGACTCTTTACCCGACTCTAAAGACTACAAACTTTGATACGTGAATTACCAGAACTTCCTAGTTCTTTAAGAGATAAAAGTGTTAAAACACAGTTTCAGTTTGTTGACACTTTATTGGTCCTTTAAAGAGGCCGAGCCTTGTTGTTTTCTGTAACTAAGCAAGCAAGGGGCTGAGAAAGAAATAAAAAAGTGGAACCAGCTAGCCAGAAAATAAAAAAGGAACAATATCAGTCTTTCTCAAGCAAACATGAGATTTTCTTTAGCATTTACTCAATCATCTGAGCACTAATTCTTCAATTATTAGATTCTAAAAATTACAAGGTAAAGAATCACTTCAAATCCGTAAATATTTTAAGCAACAAATGTCCCACGTTCAAAGATTAATCAAAAGAACGTTCAAACCCACTAATTTGAAGTTCAGTTTGATCTTTTTTGTGTAGGGGAGTGGAAGGTTTAGTTCAAGATAACCATTTATCATTATACAATCAACTTACTTAGAAACATCAGAATCTACAACAGAAACGTGATCAAAAGGAAAAAGAGGAAGGCTCACTTAATCTCTTACCCTTAATGGTAAAAGGAAAAATACAACAATTACAACTAGTTTTCAGGTTTCATCACCATGAAAGACTTGTATGGTAAAGCGTATACTCCGAAATGGATATGAAATAGCCAACAAGAATTCCCATGAAATATACAAGTCATATATTTCATACAAAGCATAGCTGGTGACTTCTTAAACAGTGTCGTGCTAACTCACAATTTTGAAGCATTGAACATCAAAAGCACAAAAAGATTACCCCACCAGCGCGATAGTTCATCCAGTTTAAGCTTCTTTCAACGTAATGCCAAGGCAGGGGAATGAATCTTTAGCGAATTCACACCTAGTATCATCTAACGCCCTCGAGAAAGCCTTCCAATTCTCTTCGTCCAAATGTCCTCCCAACTGAGGATGCATCATTATACCTTGCAGCCAAGTAAAATGTTAACCAAGCAACCATAAAATAAACTTCCATAACACACTGAAATGCCAGTGCAAACACTTCTCCAAATATTCGACCTAATATCCATCTCGTACACCACCCACAAACAAAAACTTCCCAACATTTGATTCCTATAGCAGGACACACCATAATACCCAACAAATGACATCCTTCTTTGACAACCTCCCTACCACTTTTCCTCGAGTCCACAATAGAAACCCAAGAATCAACAGCAAAAATAAACCCCACTACCAACTCCACCAAGAACCATGAGATGATAAAGCACAAGCTTTCCTTCTCATGCCCTGTAACCCATGGCGCCACATCCGAAAAGGGCATCAATTTCATCCTCACAAAAACCTTAAAAAATGAATATTGATCCTCAATTTCTCCAAAAACCCAAATACCCAACAATTGAGCTAATGCATCCTTTACTGCCCACCTCATCAAAACAAACCCAGAAAGCCTTCTTAACCCCAAATTAGAACCTTCCCAAGCAGTCCTGAAAATTGACCTGTAATTCCCTAACACATTATCCAACACTTGCAAGAAAATTATCCCATGAATCCAAGTGTAAGTAACCAAAAAAGCCAACACCACATAAGCATAAGCAGCTGACAACAAACTAACAAGAAACAACAATGCTGTAACATCACCACGACCCAATTCAAGACCTTTTATCAAAAACTGCAAATCAACAACACCATTTTCATTGTCATACTCATTTTCAGGATTATCAACCTGAGACAAATTCTGTGTCTCTGAAGGAGGCTTGAAAGAGATAAACCCATTACGAATTGCTTGAGGAAACAAAATCCCATCATCAATAATTTGTTCTGAGAACCCTAAATTCGGGTCAAAATTGGAAAGAATTACGTAAGTAGAATTCGGCTGAGGTTTAGAAGAAGGATGAAATAGGGATTTATCTAGGTCCGAATCCCCTGAAAAGAAATCATCATCAAGAGTACCTACACGTGATAGGTGAAGAAAAGGTCGACGTCGGCGATGATGGTCACGTCGGAGCTGAGGATGCTGCAGCTGTTGACCGGAGAGGTCAATACGAGACAGAATGGATTTGAGAGAAGGGTCACGATCGATGAAGGAAGTGAGATAGCTGGTACCATTTTCGACATTGGAACGGAAAGTTAGAATGAGGGAAGAAAGAAAGAGGAATAGAAGGAGATTGGAGATGAAGGTCGTCGTGGTTTGTTTGAGGATTTGGGTGGTTGTTTGGTGGTTGATTATTACCGGCGGCGGAGGTTGTGGTGGTTGACGGTGGTCCATGGTGGTTGATTTTGAGAGATTCCGGCGAAGGTTAATTGTCGTTTGATTGGGGTGATATTGATAAATTTGATAACATTTGGGTGTCGAAATGAAATTAAACTAATTAAAAGAGTATAAGGAAAAGCAGCTCATCATCTAAACAAATTAGGACGAATTTTTAAATTTGTCGGTAAATTTTATTTAGATATTAAAATTATGAGATGTTTCGATTAACCAATGAAATCATTAGGTAAATAAATTTGTTGTTAAAATATGGAATAATTTTGATCTCAATAATTCATAAAATTATATATTTGTATCAGACATTGTGTGTTATTAAAATAAGAATTATTTTATATAACTAAATTGATATTAAATTTTTAAAAATCTATGTTCTTAATAAATTTTATCTAAGATTATTGTAATTGAATGCCCATTAAATATGATATGACATTTTTAGTAAACACTTTGAGTCAAATTATAGAGAGAAACAAATAATACACTTTATCTAGCATTTATATTAGGTAATGAAGTTAATTAACAACAACAAATCAATTTATATCTTCTTTGATTATATATTCAGTCTTAATTGAAATAAATCTAAGATTTTGTGATTTCTTTGATTATAAAAATATTTTATCATTATATATATAAGTGTATAATTAAACTAAACTATAATTTAAATATCTAAATAAAATTTTGTGGAGAAGTTCAAATGATCGTATATGTCAATGTATTTTAAGTCAAATATAAAACAAAATTGAGTTCCCAACAAGATAACATTAAGTGTTAAAACCTAGTGGGACCATAATTATAGAAGTCATGTGAAGAAAATTTAAAAGTTTTTGTGTCATATACACTTAAATAAGAAAATCTTAGAGTTTTACATTTTAATAACGTAATTTTTTATTGAACTTCTGGTAAAATGACATTAAATTTGAACTAAAAATCACTAACATTAGAGTTTGATTCCTTAATTTTGTGCATATCTTTCGTAAGAAAATTATATCGTATACGAGGATTGAACTTTTTTTTTTATATAGTTTTGGTGGGAAAATTTGAACCTTTTTCAACCATAAGTAGTAAATGTTAGCTTTACTCCTCCATATCTAACTATACTCTAAAATCTATGATCATATAAGTAACAAATAAAGAAATCATCCAAAAAAGAAAAACAACTCAATCTTCCTAATAGAGTTATTCTCAAAAGGCAATCAAAATTCCTTACAACAAATCATATATTTGTGAACAATAGCCTGAAAATTAGAATGAATCGATCGAGTTGAAAACAGTAGAACTCGATGATATATGTTTCTCTCAATGAAGGCATAACACAGGAAAACGAAGAACTAAGAATGAACTTAAGCGAAATCTGGCTTCTCAGGGTATGTACAACCCGACCTCTGGATGATAACGTTTGATGCAT
The DNA here is from genome assembly GCF_036512215.1 of Solanum lycopersicum. NCBI lineage: Eukaryota > Viridiplantae > Streptophyta > Magnoliopsida > Solanales > Solanaceae > Solanum > Solanum lycopersicum. Next base: position 1,938,051 of record NC_090808.1, on the reverse strand, counting down.
AACAACCTGCTCTAACACACTCAGCGATAGGTTTTTCTTGAACCAACTGTGACAAGAATCCTCCAACAAATGCATCCCCTATCAATGTAAGAATGAAAACGTCAAACGAAAATAGACCTTGAGTCTGACTCAACCCCAAAATCTAGCTCATGAAGAAAGAGTATGTGAGGAGATAACACCTCATTTCTTCATCACTAAACGTAGAATATGTTCTCTTAACTATGTAAGATCCTTATATTTTGTCAGTTATCGAGAGGGTGTTTTAACTCTGTATAAGTGGAAACAGGTATAACAAGAATAGACTACGTACCAGCACCATTGGTGTCAACAAGTTTCTCTTTTGGCAACGGTATAACAGGGAACAGCTTCACCTTCCCATCCTCAGCGACAACAACAGGATCAGCACCCTGTGTAATAACAGTAATCCTCTTGTGTCCAGATGCCTTTGGCCATTGCGAGATTTTCAAAGCTATTTCTTCAACATTATCCGTCTAGTAATCAAAGAAGCATGTTAGCCATGTATCATAAAGTCAACATCAATGTGAGGAAACATAAAGAAAAGCATCCATTACCTCCCAGCCGTGTACTTTTGAGAAGGTTCTTGCTTCTGTCTCATTTCCAAATACAAAGTCCATATACCTGAAAAAACAGAAAAATGTCAATCCCGAGATCAGTATCATCTACCTTCATTTACCTTGACAAGTTAGGAAATTGGCCTTACGGCAAAGCTTTCTCTTGAGGATCCCTGAAGAACTCGCAGATGAATGGTGCTGAAAGGTTCATTGAGAAGATCTGCAGCAGGGTGGAATAGAATATTATATGGTTGGTTTATGCACAATAACATACCCAGTGTACTCTCACTGGTGGGGTCTGGTGAGGGTAGTGCATACGCAGACCTTACCCCTACCTTGGGAGGTAGAGAGGTTGTTTCTGATAGACCCTCGGCTTAAGTAGAGCATTATAAAGCAGTTTGAAACAAAAACAACATAAGTGAATAAGCCAAGACAAAATGTGATTGGTTCGTGCACAAACTACCAAAAAGACCAATCGCACATAAACAATGTTAACTGCATACCTTGTTATTGGCTGCTGCGTGCTCAGCAACAAGCTGAATAGATTCTGGAGAAACGGTGAGAAAGAATCCAGCAATATAGTAAAATTTGGCCTTCTCAACTGTCCACAAATAGATGTGTTAGTTTAAAATAGACTTAATATCTTACGTCTTATCAACATAGAAACAGGAATTGCTGTTCCTACCCAAGGCCCAGTTCTCTGGTCGTTTCAAATGGTCAACCTTGTAGCAGTTTGCAGCTGATAAGTTAGCAACCAATGACCTGCATAATCAATAGCAGATCATTACCTTGACAAGAAAAGCATGTGGAAATTCTTCTTTAATCATTTAGAGTGTTTCTTTTTCTCTTCCTTTCCCTCCTTGGATAACAAGAAAGAAAGACTAAACTCTACACCAGAACCATAGTACACAACTACACATATAACGGAAAATTGCATTAAACTAACCTCTCGCCATCTAGCACACAAACAGCACAAGTCCCTGTTGGAGCAGTCTCATCCTCATAGTAATGAACCTATATTAATCCATACGTAAAGACAAGTTGGGGTCAAAATATTTCGTTTTCATGTTATAAGTTCAAAGCATAGATGACAAAGGCAAACATGAGCAATAATCGTGCTAACGAATCCACAATGCCCTGAAATACAAAAAGATTGTCAAACTAAGAAGAGAAAATCAAGGAAAAAGAATCTTACGTTGACGCCAGCATCCTGTGCATTTTTCTTCATTTCCTCCCCAAACTTGTCCTTCCCAACTGAGCCCATGTAACTTGTTGCACCTGGAAATGGTAGCATCCACTGCAAATGCAAAAAGAAATTATTCTTCTAAATTATATGTTCATGTCAGATTACCTAGAACCACTAAAAACTTCAGAACGACAAGACACCTGAGCCACTCTGATTGAGTTTTGTGTTGCACCTGCATATCAGAATTAAGACCACGAGTCAATGATCCTAGTATCTTCATTATAAATTAATATAATACAATGTATTGGGTGATGGGAAAATTACCTCCAGCAATGTATTCAACAGTGGGCTTGGCTGCCATTTCATCATACCTGGTATAAAAAAGTTGTTTCAACAATTTTCTGACTTAAGGCATAAAATAACACTTTGCTTCAGAAGAACATGGGCTGGTAGCCTCTCTTACTTAAGTTTGTGTCCCCAATCCCCAAGCATACAACTATTCTTCCACAGTTCAAATCAGCAATGATAATAGGCTCATTACCACTTTTTGTAGGCTCACCCTTCACAAAGCTGGTTGGAAATGTTATTAAATAATACCTATTTGAGTATTAATTTCAAGAAAGTGTATTCCCATGAAACGGACACTTAAACAGGAAAAAAGAAACCCCTAAACGTCCTTAAACTAAATAAATCTTATTTCTCCAAACTAATCTACAAGAAAAAGGAAATTGTGCTACCTACAAAGTCTATGGAAAAATTCAAGTTCTTCAGATTTACTCAGCACGGTATAAGCTAACCTAATGAAGTAGTTTCAATTACAAAAAACTAAAGCCTAAAAAGAAACCACTTACATAGGCAAGTGCTTGTCCTCTGCAAGAATTGCATTGTTCGGCTTGATTTCATACCTATGAGTAAAAAATCAAGTCATTCACATGACACAATGGAAGGAAAAAGATATCCAAAGCTGCAAATTAAACCAATGCTTTTTTACCAACCAAAAGAACCAACGCAAGTAAAGAATTAAAAACAGTGACGGGGCTAGCTTATGCTAAAGCGTGTCAATGCAGTTTTACCAATCAAAAGAACCAATGCCCTTATAGAGCTAAAATCAGCAGTGGAGCCACCTTATGCTAACTTTTTTGTCTACAACACCCCCCCCCCCCCAATACTATAGCCACCGCAGTAGCCGTGTAGGCTCTGAAACACTATCAATAGTTACACAAATATTACACTAAGATCCAATTCAAGACTATAACAAAAGAAAAGAAAAAGATCACGTTTAAAAATAAGAAAAAGGATTGAACAAAGCTTGAGTCTTTTCCTTTGTACTTTTAGTTTTGTCATTTATATTGCCATCTTAAAAGACAAATCAAAGATCAATATCCACATGCCACATCAAGCATAGATGTAGACAGCCATTATGTACAATATGCTTTAGGAACTAACAAGATCTATAAAATCAAACCAAAAGAGTACACTACAATAGGCATAAAACAAACAAAACTAGCTAAATATGGGGAATTTAGATATTATCTTGCTCGGAATCTTCAAAAATGTCTCCTTCAGAAGTAGTGCATTCTTGAAGGATTCCATACAGGTGCGTATCATTTATGGAGAGTCCGAACACCATAGCTTAAAACAAACAAAACTAGCTAAAAATTGGGGACTTTAGACATCTAGAAAGGTAAACTTTATATCTACGTTGCTCGAAATCTTCAAAAATATCGATGGGTGTGTGATGTATCCTTCACAAGCACTGCATTTTTCAAGGATCAGACACAGGTGCTACATCATTTACAGAAAGTACTAGCAACATTGCTTAAAACATATAAAACTAGCTAAAAATGGCGACTTTAGACGTCTACAAATGTAGACTGAAAATATATGTATTTTTAAAGAATCCGACACGTACAGGGTACAGCATCATACATAGCTTAAAAAACAAACAAAAACTAGCTAAAACATGTAATTTAGACAAATGGGGTGCCAAGAAACATAACAAAACATTACTTGTTCAAGAAATCTTGATCTACAACAGCTGAGATATCGAGTAATGGATTTCCCATGCCCAAAAGAATCCCATCGTACTCCATTGTTTAATAAATTATATTTTTTTCTTGTGCTGCTGGGAGAAATTTCAGATCTTGAAGTAAGTAGGTGCAACTTTTGCTATGAGTGTATAAAGATATGATTATATATAGTACTAGAAAAATAGTGTCGGCTGGTGAGTGATGAAGTGTGTGCCTACAACTTTGTTGCTCTGTTTTTCTTTTCTCAGATCTCAAGAATGTGAAAACTAGTGGGTGCAAATTAGCGGAATCAAATGGTCGAGTTGAGTTAAAGTTTGAATTTAGACGGTAAAAGCTACTGTTATTAATCAGTGTGAAGAATATTTAAATTGAAATGAGTTAAAATATAAATCATAATTTATTTATTTATTTATTTATAAATTTTTAGTATCTAATAAAAAAATATTATTATTATTATTTTGATAAGATTTCGTATTATTCAATTTAAGCTTTATATATATTATTTTTATTGAATCGAGCTAATAAATGAACAGCTTGAATGCATAAAATGATCAACAAAACCATTAATGGATGAGGGTGGCAAATAGGGTTGTTTCTACCTTATTCGAGTTTTGAGTATAGAAAAATCCTTGATAGGAAGCATTTTTCCCAAATAAAGCCCTATGCGACGCGAATTTAAAATAGTGAAGCTTTAATACGGATATCGGATATTGAATGAGAATATGGATCTATCACCTCATCATCAATCAAGTCAAAAAGTGCAAATGATTCTTCATTGTATTTATATATAGGTTGAAGGAATGAGTTATTTTACCACATTTTTTTCAAGAGCCTTTAACTATGGTAGATTTTTTCTTTTTTTATTTTTTATTGTGTGTGGGTGGATGGGGGGATTGGTTGGTTATGTGCCTTTAACTATGGTGTTATTTTTGAATTTATATAATTTAATAATTATTTTAAAAAGTCAGATACAAGAGTTTGACCTAGTGTGTCAAGAAATGTATACATACCATACTAATTTTCAGTTCATGTAATGTGTATAACCAAAGTAAAACTTTTTCAAACCACTTCAATCATCTAGATTTCTCCTTGAACCGGTGGTTTATTTATATAGACTCGGACAAGTCTCTCTTCATGAAGTAGCTTTTGAGGTTGAGTTAGACCAAAAATTATTTTTTTTCATGGTATCGTAGTTAGACTAGACTTTTCTTGATGTTGGATCCCCGTATTACATTGTCCATACTCCCGATGCCTAGGCACTCAGTATGCCTGGGATGTTAGATTGTCTCACGTTGGTTGATCGAATGAGTTATGGTCTCGTTATATGGTTTTGGTAAATCCTCACAGTTACTTCCTTTTTTGTTGTTTATGAAAATTGATGAAAATTTACTTTTGAGTGCCTGCAATTGTTAGTGCTTTAAATAAAACAAGAGAAACTTGATTGAACAGAAGAATTGAATAGACATAAGCACACTGTCACTTTTCATTTAAGTTTTTTACTGAAAAGAGACATATTCATATTTAAGAGAGTTTAACACTCTCTCAAGTTAACCAAAAAAGATGTAAGTTCACAACATATTATGATAGTAATTCACCATAAAGCAAAAAAAGAATCTGAAAAATAGCACTAGACAAGCATTCACAACTGGTCTTTTTTTCTGGCAAGCATCTAGCAGATTGGAAGAGGAGCACCATTCCAGCTCTTGAGACACTCCAACAATGGATCAATGATCTGTCCATTGCACATTGCTGTGAACACCTTGTCAATCTCCTCACCGGGTGATCGAACTTTTTCACCTGTCAAAAGTTCTGATCCAAGTTCTTGTCTCACCAACCTGTACAATGGATATGATCTGCATTCTGTGATCCTGTTAGGAATTGCAGGGTTTCCACTTTCAACAACAGCTCTTGCACTCTCAACTTCTTTAGGCAACACGGCCTTTAATTCGTCCTCGAAAGCTACAATCTTTTGGAAGATTGAGCTGTTCACATTCTTCTCACTTTCACCATTCTTCATTGCATGATCAACAAGGACTTGTCTCAGCTTCTGCATCAAAGGGTAGGTGGAGCTGCAGGGATCATCAGCATAGGCAAACACGTATTCCCTGTCCACAACTCGAAGCAATTCCTTCTCGCAGAATCTTGCAGGATGAAGTTCACCATTAGCACCCATTGTCAAAGTTCTCTTAGCTACTTGGCTCACTGTGTTCTTGACAGCACTCCTCAAGTTTTCCTCCAAATGCCTTAAGTCGATAGCTTGGCAAAGCGCCACGAGATAGGTTGATGACATTAGCTTCAAGATGTCTACAGCCTCAGCGGTTTTCCTTGCTGAGATTAAGCCCAATGAATTCACATCTTGGTTGTGTTGCTCAGCACTTTGGACATGGTTAGTCACTGGATTTGCAAGGAATTGAAGTTCTGAGCAGTAAGAAGCCATTGCAATTTCAGCTCCCTTGAGTCCATAATCCAAGCTTGGATTCCTTCCTGCTGTGAGATTAGATGGCAACCCATTGTTGTAATAGTCGTTGACAAGTTCCGAAAATTGGGCAAACATCAATTTCCCAATAGATGCAAGGGCCAATCTTGTATTATCCATGGAGACACCAATAGGGGTACCTTGGAAGTTTCCACCGTGTAAGGCCTTGTTTCTTGAAACATCGATCAATGGGTTGTCGTTCACTGAGTTAATCTCTCTCTCAATCATCTTAGTTGCTGCACGGATGACTTCAATTTGAGGTCCAAGCCACTGTGGAGATGTTCGAAGAGCATAACGATCTTGCTTTGGTTTTTGAAGAGGATCCATTTCATGGAGCTTCTGAGCTGCCTTGACATAAGAGCTGCCATCCAAAATGTGTTCCATAATAGCAGCAGCCTCAATCTGGCCAGGGTGATGCTTCAACTTGTGTGTCAAATAGTCAGTGAATTCAGGCTTTCCGTTCATCACTTCAGCGAAAATCGCTGACAAGACTTCAGACATGACAGCAAGAATGTTGGACTCAAACAGTACCATTGATGCCATACCAGAACCAACTGCAGTACCATTCACAAGTGCAAGTCCTTCCTTAGGCTGCAACTCGAAAAATCCACTAGTAACACCAGCCACGCGGAACGCTTCCTCAGCATTAAGTTTCTCACCATTAGGTCCAACAGCCTTGGAGTTGGGCCTGCCAGTGAGCAAACCAGCAATGTATGACAACGGGACAAGATCACCCGATGCAGTGATCGTCCCACGAAGGGGCAAACACGGGGTAATGTTGCTGTTGATCAACTTAGTAATTGCTTCCAAAATTTCAAATCTAATGCCAGAGTAGCCTTGAAGCAGAGTATTGATCCTAACAAGCATAGCTGCCCTTGTTGCTGAATGTGGCAAAGTATGAGATGATTCTGTTCCATTTCCAAAAACTCCAGCATTCAAGAACCTGAAGAAAATAAATCATAATATTCATCAACATCACATTTTTAACTAAAATTCTACTAACATGTGTCATCAAGTAGACTTACAAGGTACAAATAAAGATCATGAGCACAAATTTGATTATAAAAAAAAATACTGATTTATAATATTTTTATATGTGACACTATAAAATACATATCTGACAAGAGATGGCACATGGGAACTAACATTACATCTTAAAAAGTTGAACAATCTGTCTCATATATTTTTGTGATGAAAACACAAGATACTATAGTTTTATTTATTCAAAATAAAGATTTCTTACTAGAATTATTTATTCACATATAAATGAAGAAAACCAATTTGAAAAAAATTACTTACTAACGTCCAAGTTGATAAAAAAACAAAAATTGAAGGAAGTAAAATGACTAAAATCTCCCTCACCTACCACCCAGTCACTAACTTTTCCCAAACCCCACATGCACAAATCAATAGGGTGGTTCAACTTGTATAATTAAATACATAGCTTTCAATAATCAAATTTTACTATGATAATTCGAAATTAAATAAATAAATTGCTATTTATTAAAAAAGAATTTTTACGCTATCAAATCAAATAATTGTAGTAAACTTAACACTACTATTAGATCACATGAAGAAAAACTATAGATATATATCATAATTGACATAACAAACTATAAATACGAAAAAAATATAAAAATTCTTTACGTTATCGAGTGTATATATATATAAAAAAAATATTTACCTGATAAGTTCCTTTTGAAGTGCACCACCATTTTTAGTTCTTCTATGAGATGTTGCACCAAATCCAGTAGTCACACCGTAACTATCTGTACCTTTCCCCATACTATCCATTACCCAATCACTACTAGCTTTCACACCAGCCCTTGCACTTTCAGAAAGTTCCACTTTGACCCCATTACTTTTGTTATCAACATTTGCAATGGATGCAACTTGTGCAACTGTTAAAGTTTCACCCCCAAGTTTCACAATTGGCTTTCTAAATTCATCCACCATCTTTTTCACTTCATCCAAATGACTCCCTCTTAATGATTCAGCAGCCATTTCCCAATTCAATGGATCATTAACATTAATTGATTTCTTACATAAATCCATAGCTTCTCCATTAACATGTCCATTTTGTACAATTGATGATGCCATTGGATTAACAAAAAATGGTTTGATTTGTAATGGAGAAATTTTACTTAGGAGAATTTGGAGAAGAGAAAAAATGGGAATTTTATTTATATATATAAAAAAAAATATGTTGTGAACTATGATTAGTGTATTATTATTTTTTTTTTGGTTATGGTAGATGATATATGTGGTGAGTATATATAGAGAGGAACAAAGGATGGTAGGTAAAGAAAATTATGTGAGAGGGGGTTGTAGGAAATGACTAAAAATGGTGGTTGTTGGAAGATTAATTATAGCCATTGATTTTAATTGTGATTAACGGTTGAGATTTGAGGATGACGTGGGTATTTCATGCAACATGGATATAATTTTTTTAAAAAATATATTGAGAGAAAAAAAAATTAAATTTTGGGGGTTGGTGGATTTAGGATATGTTTGGAGTTTTTTTGGGTTGTTGGGAGAAAATAAAAGGGTTAAATTGTAATTCTACACTCTTTTCTTCTTAATGTTGGTGAGAGAAAAAAAATGATTATTAACATAGATAAAAATTTCCTAATATTAGGGTTGAATATTCGGTCATTTTGATTTGATTTATCGGCTATCAGTTTATAGACATGCTAAATTATTATAGAATTATTAAATATTGATTTAGTGATTATCAATGTGTATGTCTTACTTTCGTGTCTCATAATTTTTTTTTATCGTGATAAAAAACACTAAGACATACATACGCTTTAAACTAATTTATAGAAAAAGTATGATATACTTTGTAATTACTAGTACAAAAACATTTACAAATAGAAGTAGATATTTATTTTATCGGTTTAAATCCTATAGTTTATTATTTATTAGGAGTGTTTTTATATTTGTATTACTATTTTCAATAAGTGAAAATGTTTATCACAGAAATTTAAAGTTTAATATTTTTTTACTAAGAAATTAGTTTCAATCAAGAATTAATCAACTACGATTAAAAAAATAAGAATAACTATGAATATTATTGTTAATCCGTTGTACTTTAATTGTCAATCTAACATAATTCGTCTCTTTTAATTATATTTGGATCTCAACCTAATAATTTGAACAAATTCACACAAATAAAATCTAATTAATTTGCAGCTTTTCTATATTATTTAATATTATTATATGAATATGTCATCAATTTTATATTAGTTGCTACGAAAGAAATAACTTTAATGCATAGTCAATATTACTCCGTCAAATCCAATATGAGTCAAAATTAACAACTAATATATAGTTCAAACTAAGTGATTTCCATGCTACTGCCATTTCTTCTTCTTTTTTTTTTTTTTTGTTTGTTTGTTTTTTTTAAAATAAAAAATATTTAAATTTGACTTTTTTAATTGGGTAGGAAGGTTGATAGAAATTGATGGCTTTGAATAGGAAAGACACTTGAAGATAATAAGGTGATAAAAATTAAAGAAAGTTTCTTTGCGAAGCAAGTGGATGTAATTTTGTTAGGTTTTGTTCCATATATATTTATTAATTAATTTTAACATATGCTTCAAATTGCTTTTATACTTGAGTGTTCACCTATAAGTGAGTTTCCACTTTATTGGATTGGTCAACTATTGTTTTTTTAAAATTTTTTTATTAATTAAGTTTAATTAATTTAAATTTGTGTCATGTAAAATTAACTTAAGAAGGAAATACTTTTTACTTAGGGTTCCTCAAATTGATCTGAAGAAATTGTCAAAGTATTCTTGAATCTTGTTAGAGCTATCAAAAAGGGTTCGCCCAGCCCCACCCGGCCTTAGCCGCGGGCCAAGGAACTTGAAGGGCTAGGGCAAGCCGGCTCTTCATTTGGAAGAGCCTGAAAATGCTCAACTCAACCCAACCCTAGAAGGATTGAGAGCTGGGTGAGTTAGCCCTTTTTTTCATTTCAAAGTTATAATTTTATAACATCAAGAAATGAGAAGATTTTCTAATCAATTATGACAAAAAAAATAGTGTTTTTTCCAGTAACACTAGCAAAAAATTTAGTGTAATTAGTAAGAATCTCGCATACCATATACGTGAACGAGAAAAGAGAGTGACAAGTAAGATTGGGGGGGTTGGGGGGGGAGAGGAGAGGGAGCGATATTCATGTATGGTAGACACATGCGGATCTACTTGAATAACGTGTATCTAAAACAAATTAACCTAATTTTGAGTCCACATAGTTCGAGATACATGTATCTCGACATATCAAAATCTGACAAGTCATAATATTACAATATAACGTGTATTTAAGTAATTATATTATATACTAGTGAGAGTATTGTACCCTTGAATAAAAAAAATTGGCCCATCGGCCGATCCCGGCTCGACTTCATTCAAGCCTCAAGGACCAAGGACTTATATGGGCCGAACTTATAGGCTCTAGATTGACTTGAAAAATTCTGTCTCAATCCTACCCTAATAACAGATTGGGTTGGGTCAGCCCCATGGGCTAAGTCCGTTTTGATAGCTCTAAACCTCCTCGATAGAAAATTATATTGTATATATAAGGTTTTCTCAAGTATATATTTAGATTTTGAATCACTTGACACAAAATTATAGGTTCAGTTAATAATTTACAAAGTCCAACATTCATCATAAAGATTTCAAATTCGAACATCATGCACAATATGTTTATTTTTTGAATCATTTAATGAAAATACGACATCCCTTATTACCTGATTATATGCCTTTTTGAAATATCAACAAAGAAGTGGAAGCAACAAAAGTGAATATCACTTTCAAATCATAACTTAGAATATTTTTTTGAGCAAATTGGTAATTCTTTTGAGAAATGTTAGATCACAATTTTAAAATTATGTAAATTATTGTGAATATTCCTTGAAACTTCGTTAATGACAAAAACAAATACGAAAGCAAAAGTAGGAATGAATCCAAAATATAACAAGGTAATATTAAGCCATTTCAAATTATACATTAAAAAATTGCACCTTTCCATTAAATGAAATTCTCTGTTTATTTTGATCTATTAAGAGAAAATTGAACTTTCAATAGCATATTAACTTATTTTTTCTATTAATTATATGGTTAGTTAAGTAATAGTTAAAATTCTTTCATAATTAAAAATAAAAACACTATTTTGAAGTGTATTGGGTGGACAAACGTGTCCTCTTTAAGTCCATAAAATCTACCAAGAATTATTTTTAAGAGTAATACATACATACTTCTATCATGCCAGGGTGGACTAGATTATGTCTTAATGATTTTACGATCGAATTAATTTACGTATATTTCAATTATTTTAAATGCGTATATGATATCTTCATTAATATAAGCATGTATATTTTAGTACGTTAAAAAAAATCACCTACTAGTACTTTAGCTTTCGTTAAAAAAAATTGAACAGTAAATTATAAATTTTAACGAAAGTGACCATTTCTCCAACCATATCACTTGATTGTCATCCCGACCCCACACTCTTTGTTTTGCCAACTATCATTTTTTATCGATTAAGTTTTGATATAAGATGTTAGGTTAACTTTAAATGATCATATCTTACGTAATGAATTAGGTAGTCTATGAGATATTAAGTTAAATTTTTATGGATTTTTTTTCAACGCCACCGAGTTTATCTTATTTTGAGTTTGGAGTAAAAAAGATATTGTTGTTTTACTATAAACTACCATAGCAGAAACTTATGACTACGTAAATGACCTATGAATCACTTTGACGAAGCCACTATAGTAAAAATGATCATTAGCGAAAGTCAATTCTTAATTGCCGCTAAATATGTATTTTTACCGCTAAAGCCTTTAGCGATATTAGTTCTAATGACACTTAACTAATACCGGTAAAAACTTTAGCACTGTTTATTAATGTCAATATTTAATATCGCTAAAAGTTGTTTTTGTCGTAGTGGGCGTGATTAAAAATTGTTAAATCTTAATATAAAATTGGGTACGTTATTGTTAATGTTAAATGATAATCATCTAATATGTTGTTTTTAAGATTAAACAATCTAATCTTATATTGATAGACAATATCCAAAATACAATAAAATGATATTATGATTATAGTAAATTACTGTAAGGTAAAAAAAAAAGAATTTGAAAGTAACAGTTGACAAACATTTAGCAGATTGGAATAGGAGCACCATTCCAGCTTTTGAGACACTCCAACAATGGATCAATGATTTGTCCATTGCAAAATGCTGTGAATACCTTATCAATCTCCTCACCGGGCGATCGAACTTTTTCACCTGTCAATAGTTCTGTTCCAACTTCTTGTCTAACCAACCTGTACAATGGATATGATCTACATTCTGTGATCCTGTTAGGAATTGCAGGGTTTCCACTTTCAACAACAGCTCTTGCACTCTCAACTTCTTTAGGCAACACAGCCTTCAATTCGTCCTCGAAAGCTACAATCTTTTGGAAGATTGAGCTGTTCACATTCTTCTCACTTTCACCATTCTTCATTGCATGATCAACAAGGACTTGTCTCAGCTTCTGCATCAAAGGGTAGGTGGAGCTGCAGGGGTCATCAGCATAGGTAAACAAGTATTCCCTTTCCACCACTTGTAGCAATTCCTTTTCGCAGAATCTTGCTGGATGAAGTTCGCCATTAGCACCCATTGCCAGAGTCTTTTTGGCTACTTGGCTTACAGTGTTTTTCACAGCATTCTTCAAATTCTCCTCCAAATGCCTCAAGTCGATAGCTTGGCAAAGCGCCACGAGATAGGTTGATGACATTAGCTTCAAGATGTCAACAGCCTCAGCTGTTTTCCTTGCTGAGATTAAGCCCAACGAATTCACATCTTGGTTGTGTTGCTCGGCACTTTGGACGTGGTTAGTCACCGGATTTGCAAGGAATTGAAGTTCCGAGCAGTAAGAAGCCATCGCAATTTCAGCTCCCTTGAAACCATAATCCAAGCTTGGATTCCTTCCTGCTGTGAGATTAGATGGCAATCCATTGTTGTAATAGTCGTTGACAAGCTCCGAGAATTGGGCAAACATCAATTTCCCAATAGATGCAAGGGCCAATCTTGTATTATCCATGGACACACCGATAGGGGTTCCTTGGAAGTTGCCACCATGTAAGGCCTTGTTTCTTGAAACGTCAATCAATGGATTGTCGTTCACTGAGTTGATTTCCCTCTCGATCATCTTAGTTGCTGCACGGATGACTTCAATTTGAGGTCCAAGCCATTGTGGAGATGTTCGGAGCGCATAACGATCTTGCTTTGGTTTTTGAAGAGGATCCATTTCATGTAGCTTCTGAGCTTCTTTGACATAAGAGCTGCCATCCAAAATGTGTTCCATAATAGCAGCAGCCTCAATCTGACCAGGATGATGCTTCAACTTGTGTGTCAAATAGTCTGTGAATTCAGGCTTTCCGTTCATCACTTCAGCGAAAATCGCTGACAAGACTTCAGACATGACAGCAAGAATGTTGGACTCAAACAGTACCATTGATGCCATACCAGAACCAACTGCAGTACCATTCACAAGTGCAAGTCCTTCCTTAGGCTGCAACTCGAAAAATCCACTAGTAACACCAGCCACACGAAACGCTTCCTCAGCATTAAGCCTCTCACCATTAGGTCCAACAGCCTTGGAATTAGGCCTGCCAGTGAGCAAACCAGCAATGTATGACAACGGGACAAGATCACCCGAGGCAGTGATCGTCCCACGGAGGGGCAAACACGGGGTAATGTTGCTGTTGATCAACTTAGTAATTGCTTCCAAGATTTCAAATCTAATTCCAGAGTAGCCTTGAAGCAAAGTGTTGATCCTAACAAGCATAGCTGCCCTTGTTGCTGAATGTGGCAAAGTATGAGATGATTCTGTTCCATTTCCAAAAACTCCAGCATTCAAGAACCTGAAGAAAATAAATCATAATATTCATCAACATCACATTTTTAACCAAAATTTATATCAAAGTCAAAATTAGTTATCAAATGTATCGAAAAAAGTCGTTTACCTAATAAGTTCCTTTTGAAGTGCACCACCATTTTTAGTTCTTCTATGAGATGTTGCACCAAATCCAGTAGTCACACCGTAACTATCTGTACCTTTTCCCATACTATCCATTACCCAATCACTACTAGCTTTCACACCAGCCCTTGCACTTTCAGAAAGTTCCACTTTGACCCCATTACTTTTGTTATCAACATTTGCAATGGATGCAACTTGTGCAACTGTTAAAGTTTCACCCCCAAGTTTCACAATTGGCTTTCTAAATTCATCCACCATTTTTTTCACTTCATCCAAATGACTCCCTCTTAATGATTCAGCAGCCATTTCCCAATTCAATGGATCATTAACATTAATTGATTTCTTACATAAATCCATAGCTTCTCCATTAACATGTCCATTTTGTACAATTGATGATGCCATTGGACCAACAAAAAATGGTTTGATTTGTAATGGAGAAATTTTAGTGGAAAAAAAATGGCTAGAGATTATTTTTATATAACAAAAAAAATGTTGTGAACTTATAAAAATTTTTGTTATGTTAGATGGGATATGAAGTGAGTATTTATATAGGGGGAACTAATAGATGGTAGGTAAACAAAATATGTGCGAGGGTACTGATATGGTGGTTGTTGAAAGATTAATCATGGCCATTGATTTTAATTATGATTAACGGTTGAGATTTGAGGATGACGTGGGTTATTCATGCAACATGCAAAAAAAAATTAAAAAAAAATTGGGGGTTGGTGGATTTTGGGAGAAATTAAGGGGCTAAATTGTAATTTTAACATCTTAATATAGATGTAATAAATAATAAAGGATTATCTAACAAATTTAATTTGACTAAATCTTTTTAATTAAATGAAGTAGTAAAAATTAAATTCATAAAAGCATTTTATGAATAAGAACTTCTAACTTAGTTAATTTGGTTTATAAGTATTTTTATATCTTACTCAAATATAAAAATAAATTTAAAAATTAAGTTATATATAATTTCAATGAAAAAAATCAAATCGAATCGATCGATAAATCAAATCGAAAAAAAAAATCATTATTTGACCGAGCACAAGGATCAAACAAGAACGCCTCCACAAAAATCCAAGCCCCCCCATTTATATTAAACGTGGATTTATTATTACTATTTGTTTATCTCATTTTAGGTAGAATCCCACTTCAATATTAGTATCTTAGAATAAATAAAATACTCCGTCGATATTTGATGTGATATTTTTTATTTTTCGAGAGTCAAATAATTTAAATTTAATTAGAAATTTAGATGTTAAATCTTTGATTATTTTCTATTAATAATAAAGTACTATAAATTATAATAATTAATAATTCAAAAAATGCTTAAAAGATTTATAAAAAAATTACTGTTTAAAATAGAGTTATTTGAATTCCGAAATACGAAAAATATATAGTTTAAACAAATCTACACAAATAAGATTGAAATAATTTGTTGTGTTTCTATTATTATATATAAGGTTTATAGTATTACATGAATCTATAAACCAATTTATTATAAGTTAATGTGTTTTTATTTAACTCTGAATTTATCTTATATGAAAGAAATATTTTTTATTTATAATTGGTAGGTATCTCAATATTAATCCGTCAAATATCAAATACAAGTCAAATTTAACAACTAGTAGTATAAATTCAGTCAATTTTGCTTCTTTTTTTCAATTATTTTTTTAAAAAATATATTTTTAAATTTGACTTTGTAAAATAGGCTTATGATGGTTGATAGAAAATTCATCGTTTTGACTAGGCGACACTTGAAGAAATATAATAAGATAAAGAAAATTTATTTGTGAAGCAAGTGGATACACCTTTGTTAGGTTTATCCAATGTAATATCCATTAACTAATTAAAATATGTTTCAAATTGCATGAATACTTGAGTGTTCACCTCCACATTATTAGATTAGAAAAAATATATATATATATATATAATTATTTAGTATTCGATAGTTACTGACTTAATTAATTTAGATTTTTATCGTATAAGATCAATATTTACCATTGAAATATCAATTATTGTAAATATTATATCTAAAAGTTTCGAACCTAATATATGTATCTAAAAAAATAATTTTGTAAAAGCTATATTTTACACGATTTTTCAAAATATAAACAATAATCCCTAGTCACCTGAAAAAAGAAATGCTTGTGTCTTATTATACTTAAAATCGAAACTTTTAATTAAACGTGAGAGGGTCCGTTTCATTTTAGCACGAGTCATTTTATATGATCGATACATGTGGTGTGCTTGTAAACATGTTATAATTGTTGGGTATGTAGCAAGAATTGATGGGAAATAGAGGGAATGAGAGGAATTTGAAAAGTTTAGAACTTGAAAGGTTAGAAACTTGAAAAGTCCTCTAATGCTTTAATGAAAAAGGCAATAGTCCCTTATCGGTAATGGAAATGAAAATAGGAGAGTTTAAATAAATAAACACTCCTATTAATTGTTAAAAGGGTTAGAAAGAGGGACCTCCTCGCGCCGTCGTCATCGTCGCTCGCTTCGGCTTCGGCAAATGATCGATCGAGAGATAATCTTTTGGACAAATTTATTTTAATTATTTATTTAATTAATTTAATGGCTAAAAATTATTTTTAATTAATTAGTTGATAACAGAAGTTAACCGAAATGTTTTCAACTTTTTAGTTAATCCGACCCGACTCGGATCCATATTCTTCTTGCCTATAAATACCATTCAGTCTTTAGAATATTTTCCTATGAATTTTCTGATCTTCCTTCTTCTTAAAAACACATATTTCTTCGTGTACTTTTCTTCTGTGGATTGATTCGCTGACAGTAGAGTTTTTTGGTATCTATACTCTACTGATTAAGATCATTTTACCCTGGGAGTTTATATTCCAAATCAAACCTCGGATACTAGAGGGGAATAATTTCCTTAAGGGGACACTGTGAATTCAGTAGACTTGATTTTCTTCCTAAATTATCAAAAAGAGTATTCCAGATTCTGGTAAGTTTTACAGATTCAATTATTTTTTACAAATAAATTTCTGTTCATCTTATTTACTGGTTCTGAAAATCTCAGTTACTTCATGTTTCTGACTGATTTATTACAACCAGTAATTTTCTATTTTCATAACACAGATTGGTAACAATAATTAACTAGCTAAAGTTATTTATTTAATAAATAATTTTAGCATTTTAGTTAGTATTATTAAGAGAAAATTAAATCGCACTGAAAAACATAATATAGACAATCTACTCGAAGATAAATTTATCTGTTCAAACATAAATTTAATTACCTAACTCTAATACTCTATGTATAGTCTATAGTCATATATTATGTAATTACGTGTCTAAAAGAAAGACACTATTTTTCTAATGAATTGGATGAACAAACGTGTCTTAGACCAGTCCATAAAGCCTACCAAGAATATTATTTTAGAGCAATAAATACATATATACTACTATCATGGCAGGGTAGTTGAAATAATGTTATAATGATTGTGGGCCTAAATTAATTTATGTGTATCTCGATTATTATTTTATCACTTTTATTAGTATAAGTCGCAATGACTATGGTATGCGCTTACTAAGATTTAGATAAATTGATGAAAGAAATTACCTAATATATTTTGTTTTTTGCTCATTTTAAGTAGAGCAATTAAGGTTTTTGTATAAAATGTTGTGCTTGAGGTTTAAAAATAGAAATTTTCTTGATAGAGTTTTACATCTTGTTGTAGAAATTCATGTAGAAATTTCTCGTACAGAAATCAATTGATATATTGATAATATTGATGCATTGATATATTGATCATTCATCAGCTTTGTTGGAACTGTCATATTTCAATCCTTAGATTCCTTTTTCATCAACACTTGCTTTAGACACATCAGTCAGCTGCGTTAGACCTGTTTCTTTGACATGTTCCAATCGTGAGTTTCCTTCTTCTTAATACACTTATACTGTGCTTAATTACATTATTCTAGCCTGAAGATGAAAGTAAAAGTTCAAATATGAATTTGATCAAGTTCAAAATTCAAGAAATTAAAATTATAGTTTCCTTTTGAATAAAAAAAATATTTACACATAAATACATTCAATGATGCACATTAGATATATATATATATATATAATGTATATATATATATATATCATCATTTTAGTTGGTGATCTAACTTAGAACTAAAATATAACTATATATATATATATATATATATATAAATATATATATATATATAAATATATATATATATATATATATATATATAATGTATTTATATATATATATATATATATAATGTATTTATATATATATATCATCATTTTAGTTGGTGATCTAACTTAGAACTAAAATATAACTAAAACAAATGAATAAATAATTATTATTAAGATATTTTTTTAAAAACACTTCTTTAAATCTTAGTATTTAATTAATAAACATTCTATTTAGGCTAGAGTTTTTCTTTTATCCTGTTAAGTCAAATCAATATTTATAATGCATGGCCAATACATGTGTATGATTTAGTCACTTCAATGGTGATTGTTGTTAACAAATAAAAAGTATTCTAGTCTAATAAATAAATATTAATTTTTTCAATATAAATTCAGATTATAAATATTACTATTAAAAGTCTTTAGTAAAAGACTTTTTATTCTTAAAATATAATTTTTTGGTATGAATATTCCCATTATATATTTGGTTTTGAATGGCTGGTCATGGAACTGACAGTCAAATCTTATATTTTTCATAGTCAACTTATTTTTGTTTTTTTCCCAAAAATCCTGTTATACTATTATATTTTATTTTTTTAAAAAATAGTTGTTGCATTTTTTCTATGAAACACAACTACTTTGTTGAAAAAGTCCATTTAATTTATTTTAAAATCATAGATTTATGAATGAACAAATATAATTGATAACATGTAAAAGCCCACCGTGCTATAAAGGATCATATTATTATTATTTTTTATCTTTTGATGTTCGATATTAATATTAGAATTAAAATTAAATCTGAATTCATATATTATAAAATTTTGATTCTAAATATAATATTTCTAATTTTAAAAAAATTTATATGAAAGGCTCGAATTTAAAACTCTAAAAAAAATACGAACCTTATATAGATCTCCTTGATAGAGGGGGCATAAGTTAGTATAATCATTAGCATTTCATTTTGACATAAAATTACTCATTAAATAAGTAGTACAATCATTTTATTTTCGAAAAAGTTTTATATTTTCCTTTTGTATCTAAAAAATGAAGAAATTACTATAAAAAGGTAGAGAAAAAGCAATGCAAGTTACCATTAAATATAAAATTATCGATGAATTTTTTTTTTTACGTCAATGATAAGTACTAAATTAAAAGAAATATAAAGTGTTTGGATAAAAGTTGTTAAGAGTTGTGACATTATTCTTAACCACCTCAACTCACTTAATCATATTATTCTAGAGGCTTTTTAAATTAAATTTTGGATTAATTTGTAGTATAATAATATATAAGTAAAATGTGCTTGAAATATAATTGTATATGTTGGATTAGGTTATGATTTATTAATGAGTTATGTTAGGTAAGATAATGATTTTCTTAGTGAAAAATAAAAATATTTATATTTCAAGAAAATATTTTCATGGATTCAAATATAAGGTTTGATTATTATATACTTGAAATTATATTACCTTAAAAGTACGTAATTCAGATAAAATTAAGATAAATATTTCAGGTCTACCTGAATGTTGTTATCTATTTGTTTGGAATAAAGACAAATTTTTTTTCATATATATATATATATATATATATATATATATATATATATATATATATATATATATATATATATATATATATATATATATGTATGTATGTTTGGTGAAGTGAATGGTATCAATAATTTTTTCTATTTTTAATTTTACAAAGTAGGACCCTTTTTTTTGTCACCACTCATTTGTAAATGCATGAAATGTAGACATAATTTGAATATTAATTTAACTTCATTTTCCTTCACATTTCTAGTGAAATTCATGGAAAGGGGAAAAGGTGTTAAAATGTTGACTCAAATAGATAGTGTAATTGCTTGACTATTTTTTTTCTTCTTTAGGGTCAACTTTACATGGACTTTGAATTCAAGGTCAATAATGAAAAGGTTGTTAAATGCTTAAATTTTTTTCGTTAATTTATAGTCGAAAGTTTCATAGTTTATTACAATTTTTTTTTATTTTATAAATTGATGAAATAATACAAGAGATTTACAAATAAAATATATTAAACCTTTACAGAGTTATTTTTACCTATCGAAAGTATAGGTGGATATATATAAAAGAATATCTCCCATTTTCAATATATATACTAGGAAATATAATGTATATAAATTAATTGTATAGATGCTTTATGGATATTTTTGTATAATTGGATGAGGATCCTTTGTGTATATTAGATAAAGTTAAAATGAGATAAATGTGCTTGTTATTTAATTTCAGACAAATAAACAAACAAACAACTTTGATCAAACTTTATCAACTTGACCTATACAATATTGAGAAGCAAATTAAATAAGAAAACAATTCATTTTTTTTGGGTTAAAGATAAATTTTAATATGTTTTATGCAGGGGCCGTATACACGTTTGCAATCTTTTCGTCGGCGATAACAATGTCGTCACCGAAAATGGCTTTTTAATTCATTTTTGAAGCCCTAGGTACCAAGCAATCCGTTTAGATCTATTTCAGTAAGTAAAAAGATATCAAAAAATTTCTAGGGACCATTTTGTTGTCACTTACCACTCATTTGTAAGTGCATGTAATGTGGACATAATTATGATTCATATTTCTTCACATTAGACTCAAATAGAAAAGAGTCATATATTCTATTCAACTTTACATGGTCAATAAAGGTTGTTAAATGTTTTAAACTTTAAAAAAAAAAACTTACAATCGAAGGTTCGTAGTCTATTACAAATTTTATTATAATTGTATGATCTTTAACTTCGTATTTTAGTAGTATGATCTATGTAATACTGTACTAAGGTTGTTAAATACCGAAAACTTTTCTTTAATTTTTTATATAATTGGAGTTTTGCAATCGATTACAACTGTTATTTTTAATTATATGACCATTTTGTAAAAGATCAATAAAAAATATGAGATTATCGATTATTAATGGATATATTTGACAGTTTATTCTTATTTTCCTTTGCGGTTATTTGATAAAATTGAAACGAGATAAATACTATAGTAAGACACTATATGACACGTACAAATATTGACAGATTACACAAGAAAGCTACTAGTAAATGCATGTAATATAGACATAATTATTTAGATTAATTTTTCATCACATTTCTAGTGAACTTCTTGGAAAGAGAAGGGAAAAAGGGTGATAAAATGTTGACTAAAGTAGGTAGTGTGGTTGCTTGACCTTTGTTTTCTTCTTTCTATTCAACTTTACATGGACTTTGAAGTCAAAGGACACAATAATGGACTAAAGTTGTTAATTTTTTAAAACTTTTCTTTGATTTATATTAGTATTTTCCTAGCAACCCCCTCTCACATATTAGTCTCTATATATACTCACTACATTTGATCACAACAATACCATAAAGTTTTATAAGTTCACAACATTTTTTTTGTTATATAAAATTAATCTCTAGCCATTTTTTTTCACTAAAATTTCTCCATTACAAATCAAACCATTTTTTGTTAATCCAATGGCATCATCAATTGTACAAAATGGACATGTTAATGGAGAAGCCATGGATTTATGTAAGAAATCAATTAATGTTAATGATCCATTGAATTGGGAAATGGCTGCTGAATCATTAAGAGGGAGTCATTTGGATGAAGTGAAAAAGATGGTGGATGAATTTAGAAAGCCAATTGTGAAACTTGGGGGTGAAACTTTAACAGTTGCACAAGTTGCATCCATTGCAAATGTTGATAACAAAAGTAATGGGGTCAAAGTGGAACTTTCTGAAAGTGCAAGGGCTGGTGTGAAAGCTAGTAGTGATTGGGTAATGGATAGTATGGGGAAAGGTACAGATAGTTACGGTGTGACTACTGGATTTGGTGCAACATCTCATAGAAGAACTAAAAATGGTGGTGCACTTCAAAAGGAACTTATTAGGTAAACGACTTTTTTCGATACATTTGATAACTAATTTTGACTTTGATATAAATTTTGGTTAAAAATGTGATGTTGATGAATATTATGATTTATTTTCTTCAGGTTCTTGAATGCTGGAGTTTTTGGAAATGGAACAGAATCATCTCATACTTTGCCACATTCAGCAACAAGGGCAGCTATGCTTGTTAGGATCAATACTCTGCTTCAAGGCTACTCTGGCATTAGATTTGAAATTTTGGAAGCAATTACTAAGTTGATCAACAGCAACATTACCCCGTGTTTGCCCCTTCGTGGGACGATCACTGCATCGGGTGATCTTGTCCCGTTGTCATACATTGCTGGTTTGCTCACTGGCAGGCCCAACTCCAAGGCTGTTGGACCTAATGGTGAGAAACTTAATGCTGAGGAAGCGTTCCGCGTGGCTGGTGTTACTAGTGGATTTTTCGAGTTGCAGCCTAAGGAAGGACTTGCACTTGTGAATGGTACTGCAGTTGGTTCTGGTATGGCATCAATGGTACTGTTTGAGTCCAACATTCTTGCTGTCATGTCTGAAGTCTTGTCAGCGATTTTCGCTGAAGTGATGAACGGAAAGCCTGAATTCACTGACTATTTGACACACAAGTTGAAGCATCACCCTGGCCAGATTGAGGCTGCTGCTATTATGGAACACATTTTGGATGGAAGCTCTTATGTCAAGGCAGCTCAGAAGCTCCATGAAATGGATCCTCTTCAAAAACCAAAGCAAGATCGTTATGCTCTTCGAACATCTCCACAGTGGCTTGGACCTCAAATTGAAGTCATCCGTGCAGCAACTAAGATGATTGAGAGAGAGATTAACTCAGTGAACGACAACCCATTGATCGATGTTTCAAGAAACAAGGCCTTACACGGTGGAAACTTCCAAGGTACCCCTATTGGTGTCTCCATGGATAATACAAGACTGGCCCTTGCATCTATTGGGAAATTGATGTTAGCCCAATTTTCGGAACTTGTCAACGACTATTACAACAATGGGTTGCCATCTAATCTCACAGCAGGAAGGAATCCAAGCTTGGATTATGGACTCAAGGGAGCTGAAATTGCAATGGCTTCTTACTGCTCAGAACTTCAATTCCTTGCAAATCCAGTGACTAACCATGTCCAAAGTGCTGAGCAACACAACCAAGATGTGAATTCATTGGGCTTAATCTCAGCAAGGAAAACCGCTGAGGCTGTAGACATCTTGAAGCTAATGTCATCAACCTATCTCGTGGCGCTTTGCCAAGCTATCGACTTAAGGCATTTGGAGGAAAACTTGAGGAGTGCTGTCAAGAACACAGTGAGCCAAGTAGCTAAGAGAACTTTGACAATGGGTGCTAATGGTGAACTTCATCCTGCAAGATTCTGCGAGAAGGAATTGCTTCGAGTTGTGGACAGGGAATACGTGTTTGCCTATGCTGATGATCCCTGCAGCTCCACCTACCCTTTGATGCAGAAGCTGAGACAAGTCCTTGTTGATCATGCAATGAAGAATGGTGAAAGTGAGAAGAATGTGAACAGCTCAATCTTCCAAAAGATTGTAGCTTTCGAGGACGAATTAAAGGTCGTGTTGCCTAAAGAAGTTGAGAGTGCAAGAGCTGTTGTTGAAAGTGGAAACCCTGCAATTCCTAACAGGATCACAGAATGCAGATCATATCCATTGTACAGGTTGGTGAGACAAGAACTTGGATCAGAACTTTTGACAGGTGAAAAAGTTCGATCACCCGGTGAGGAGATTGACAAGGTGTTCACAGCAATGTGCAATGGACAGATCATTGATCCATTGTTGGAGTGTCTCAAGAGCTGGAATGGTGCTCCTCTTCCAATCTGCTAGATGTTTGTCAAGTCTTATTTTTTCAGTGAATTACTACAATTATAATAATCTCTAAATTGTATGTTCATTCAATTTCTACAACTTTACAGGTTATAATACATATCTTTGTGTCTTCATTTTTGGTGAATCTAACTTTAAACAATAGTACATCGCCTTAATTATAGTTCAATTTCTTAATATTAATGATATTAATGCTACGGAATACTAGTGTTTCAGTTGAATCTTCGCCCTCCACACTCTCTTATCAAAGGTCAATAGGTCTCACCTAGGCTTAAAATTGCCTCTTGAGTCCAATGAAATTGTTGGAATCTAATCCAGGAGTCCGAACTCTAAATATTGTTTATAGAAGTATATATTGTGTTTGCGAAGCTTAGGACATAAGGAATAACTTTTGTGAGGGAACTATGGGCATTCGAGCATTCATTGAAAAGGTATGTTAAGGCTAAGCTTCATGCCTTATTTTAACAATACATTTGGGAAATTTCTAAATGTCAAATGTGATATTTTGCTATTCTCTTGCTAGAAAGACCTTATGTGAAAGGCATTGGGATCATAGCTGAATTATTTACATAATTCTAGTATTTGAATATTTCACTCGTTCAAATAAATTGGGTATTCGAAATCTATATGTCATTTTATCGGTTTCGTGTATTATAAGTCCATATGTATGAATTCTTATTCTTCCTTCGGTGGTGTGACTTAAAAATGTTACGGGTGACCCTTATTATTTGTAGTTAGCACTTTTTCCCCACTAAAATTTATTTTAAAAATTCTTTAAAGTAACTCACGGTCTTCAAAACTCTCAAATATAACTTAAATTATTAAACTAGTAGAACACTTGATTCTTTTTAAATTATTTAAGAACTAAGTATATATACGAACTAAGTAAATCACCTTAAACTTGTTATGAACATTTTCAAGGTTAAGCTATCTTTTTAAAACTCGAGTCAAGTTTTCTAGCTTATTTGGAAGAGCATATGAGGTTCGATGAGATGGTTACACATATGAAAGTGATTACACGGGGTTATGATATCAAGAACACAAACGGGCCAAGATTGCCAACATGACAACGGTAATATATATGCGTATGAATCCATGACATGACATGTTATGCATTCTACTCCTAAGGTATAATCGGGAGGTATGAGGCTTATTACCTATATTTATACGTATGTGATACCGATAGACACAAGTTGATGAATATAATGTCGGTTAGCTACTAGAAAGCACAACCATTGCTAGCATTTGGTTGGGTATGTCATGCATTTGCATCTATATATACGTATTTACGACATACGATTATATGAGCATACCATGCATATTTAAATAGAAGGAGGCCAAATGTTAGCCATGGAGATTAATTGAGTTTCAGTTTCAAATGATATCTTTTTACCCTTTTATAGTAGTTATTGATGATTTCACTTTCGGCTTTACATATCAGTACATTTTTATTCTTACTGACGTCCCATTGCCTGGGGAAGTTGCTTTTTTCGTGCGAGCAAATTCAGGTAGGTATTTTGATTGACTCAACCGCTAAAATTCGGGCTCAGCTGTGAGTTGGTAAGCTCCATCTTATCTTTGAGTTATTAGAGGATATTTACTTTTGTTGTACAATTTAAGCATAGTCGAGTTCTTGTCCCGACATTGCTTATGTCATTCCTAGAGGGTATTGTGGACACAGTATTCTGGATTTTCTTGTATGTTTCAATCTCTAGCCTATAGACTTGGTATGTACGTATATATATGTAAGTAGATTTGTCTTCAGTTGCGGCCTTGTCGGCTAGCTAGTACATCTTTGTTTTTTTGACTTGTCTATCATTGTTTGTATGAGTAATTGTCATATAGGTCATACCTTCATGGTCCAGGCTTCCCATTTCAGATGTTGTGTTGGCTGATCTCTGTCTTACTGTTTGGTTAACTAGTATGTTTCACTGGCTAACTCGATTAGATAGATTATTTAAGTGTCAGTTACTCTTCCCTTTTTTGGGGCTCGACACAAACAAAATTCAGAATTTAATAGAAATATATTATACTTAATAATATTGACCAATATAAATAAAATTTGTTTCCTTCCAGATAAATTCAAAAATTTAATAAAAATGTATTATACTTAATAATATTGACCAAACATAAATAAATTTGTATCTTTCAGGCAAAACTCAAAATTTAATAAAAATATGTTATACTTAATAATATTGACAAATATAAATAAAATTTGTCTTTTTAAAAAAAAAAATTCTAGAATTTAATAGAATATATATTATACTTAAACCAATATAAATAAAATTTGGCTCATTCAAAAACAATTCAAAATTTAATAAAAATACATTATACTTAATAATATTGACCAATATAAATAAAATTTGGCTCATTCAAAACAATTCAGAATTTAATAAAAATACATTGTACTTAATAATATTGACCAATATAAATAAAAATTTCCTCATTCATACAAAATTCAAAATTTAATAAAAATACATTATACTTAATAGTATTGACCAATATAAATAAAATTTGCCTCTTCAGATATTAAGTATTGACCAATATAAATAAAATTTGCCTCTTCAGATAAAATCTGGAATTTAATAAAAATATATTATACTTAATAATATTGACCAACATAAATAAAATTTGCCTCTTTCAAATAAAATTCAGAATTTAATAAAAGTATATTATATTTAATAATATTGACCAATATAAATGAAATTTGCCTCATTCAGACAAAATTTAAAACTTAGTAAAAATATATTACACTTAATAATATTGACCAATATAAATGAAATTTGCCTCATTCAGACAAAATATTTAGTAAAAATATATTATACTTAATAATATTAACCAATATAAATAAAATTTGCTCTTTAAGACAAAATCTAGAATTTAATAAAAATGTATTACACTTAATAACGTTGACCAATATCAATAAAATTTGCCTCATTCAAAGAAAAATCAGAATTTAATAAAAACATATTATAGTTAATAATATTGATCAATATAAACAAAATTTGCCTCTTTTAGACAAAATTCAATTATTAAATTCTATTATCCTTAATTCTATTAATCTTCCTATGACCATTATTTTTTTACCAACTCACCCCTCACATATCTTTTTTTTTTTACCTAACCATCATTTGTTACTCTCTGTTTATACTCACCACCAAAACAACAACAAAAATTATAAGTTCACAACATCATTTTCTCCTAATTAAAATTTCTCCATTACAAATCTAGCCATTTTCTTGATCTAATGGCATCAATTGTACCAAATGGACATGCTAATGGAAAAGTTGTAGCCATGGATTTATGCAAGAAATCAATTATTGTTAATGATCCATTGAATTGGGAAATGGCTGCTGAATTTTTAAGAGGGAGTCATTTGGATGAAGTGAAAAAGATGGTGGATGAATTTAGAAAGCCAATTGTAAAACTTGGGGGTGAAACTTTGACAATTGCACAAGTTGCATCCATTGCAAATGTTGATAACAAAAGTAATGGGGTCAAAGTGGAACTTTCTGAAAGTTCAAGGGCTAGTGTGAAAGCTAGTAGTGATTGGGTAATGGATAGTATGGGGAAAGGTACAGATAGTTATGGTGTGACTACTGGATTTGGTGACACGTCTCATAGAAGAACAACAAATGGTAGTGCTCTTCAAAAAGACCTTATTAGGTAAACTACTTTTTCCCTGTTATATATACACTCACAACGTAAAGAATTTTTATATTTTTTCGTGTATATAGCTTATCGACTCACACATTTATAATGTGATTTTTACAGAAGGAGTTTCGGATGAACCCCTGATTGGTAGAATTAAGTTTGAAATCTAATCTTGATGACATTGATTTTTTCAGGTTCTTGAATGCTGGAGTGTTGGGGAATGGAACAGAATCATCTCACGCATTGCCACATTCAGCAACAAGGGCAGCTATGCTTGTTAGGATCAACACTCTGCTTCAAGGCTACTCAGGAATTAGATTTGAAATTATGGAAGCAATTACTAAGTTGATCAACAGCAACATTACCCCGTGTTTGCCCCTTCGTGGTTCGATCACTGCCTCGGGTGATCTTGTCCCGTTGTCATATGTTGTTGGTTTGCTCACTGGCAGGCCTAATTTCAGGGCTGTTGGACCCAATGGTGAGAGGCTTAATGCTGAGGAAGCGTTGCGCGTGGCTGGTGTTAGTGGTGGATTTTTCGAGTTGCAGCCTAAGGAAGGACTTGCACTTGTGAATGGTACTGCAGTTGGTTCTGTTATGGCATCAATGGTACTGTTTGAGTCCAACATTCTTGTTGTTATGTCTGAAGTTTTATCAGCGATTTTCGCTGAAGTGATGAATGGAAAACCCGAATTCACCGACTATTTGACACACAAGTTGAAGCATCACCCTGGCCAGATTGAGGCTGCTGCTATTATGGAACACATTTTGGATGGATTATGTCAAGGCAGCTCAGAAGCTCCATGAAATGGATCCTCTTCAAAAACCAAAGCAAGATCGTTATGCTCTCCGAACATCTCCACAATGGCTTGGCCCTCAAATTGAAGTCATCCGCGTAGCAACTAAGATGATTGAGAGAGAGATTAACTCAGTGAACGACAATCCATTGATCGATGTTTCAAGAAACAAGGCGTTGCATGGTGGAAACTTCCAAGGAACCCCTATTGGTGTCTCCATGGATAATACAAGATTAGCCCTTGCATCAATAGGGAAATTGATGTTTGCCCAATTATCGGAGCTTGTCAACGACTATTACAACAATGGATTGCCATCTAATCTCTCAGCAGGAAGGAATCCAAGCTTGGATTATGGTTTCAAGGGAGCTGAAATCGCGATGGCTTCTTACTGCTCGGAACTTCAATTCCTTGCAAATCCGGTGACTAACCACGTCCAAAGTGCCGAGCAACACAACCAAGATGTGAATTCGTTGGGCTTAATCTCAGCAAGGAAAACAGCTGAGGCTGTTGACATCTTGAAGCTAATGTCATCAACCTATCTCGTGGCGCTTTGCCAAGCTATCGACTTGAGGCATTTGGAGGAGAACTTGAGCAATGCGGTCAAGAATACAGTGAGTCAAGTAGCTAAAAGAACTTTGACAGTAGGTGCTAATGGTGAACTTCATCCAGCAAGATTCTGCGAAAAGGAATTGCCACAAGTTGTGGACAGGGAATACCTGTTTGCCTATGTTGATGATCCTTGCAACTCCACTTACCCTTTGATGCAGAAGCTGAGACAAAGTCCTTGTTGATCATGCTATGAAGAATGAGAAGAATGTGAACAGCTCAATCTTCCAAAAGATTGTAGCTTTCGAGGACGAATTGAAGGCTGTGTTACCTAAAGAAGTTGAGAATGCAAGAGCTGTTGTTGAAAGTGGCAACCCTGCAATTCCTAACAGAATCACAGAATGCAGATCATATCCATTGTACAAGTTGGTGAGACAACAACTTGGAACAGAACTGTTGACAGGTGAAAAAGTTCGATCGCCCGGTGAGGATATTGAAAAGGTGTTCACAGCAATATGCAATGGAGAGATCATTGATCCATTGTTGGAATGTCTCAAGAACTGGAATGGTGCTCCTATTCCAATCTGCTAGGTGTTTAATTTTTCAAGTGCTATGTTCCAAATTCAGTATTTTACCTTATGGTGAATTTCTAGATATGTTATGAACTTGTATCCTTTAATTTGGGGCTGTTTGTTAGGAATATGCTTTTATTTCTTTGTATGACATAAAAAGAAGCATTAATATTCACTTTTGGCCTTTATAACAATCATTTTGCCCAAATAAACAAACAAAGGTATTGCTCAAATTTTAACTACATGACATTTACAAATGTTATTTTTGGGGTGGCGGAGAAAGGACTCCGGGAGGAGGTGCTGGTGGTGGTGGTCCATAATATGGTGGAACCATGGCGGCTTCTCGACGGCCTCGAGACTTACCAAAGAGGTAACAAGCAAGGGCTGCAATGAGGATGAAGAGAATCAATGGTAGTGATATTACAATCACAAAACCCATTGATTCAAGTTTTTCTTCAACCCTAAAGGCTTTAAATTAACTTCCTGCCAAAATTATAATGTGTGCACACGTTAAAATAAACGACTTTTAATGCCTAAGTTATATGCACTAACGATACAAATAAAAAATCTGTTTGGATTTTAAAAATCATAAATAGGCGTTAATGATGATCTTAAACTACCAAAAATAGTGCAAATTTAACGCACATATATCTGAGATACATGAAAATCCAACGTGTCAAATACATGTATTCAAAATTAATCTCGCACGAATTATGTAATTATTGAAATAAACTTTCAACCTTACTAAGTGGGGTGTATATTAGAGCCCAATTACAACTGAGGTTCAGTCCAATCGACAAATTTCTTCTCAAAAGGAAGAGAGTGGATTTTATCGATTTTCAAAAATTTTTGATTTAGTAGATTTTTAATATGTAAGCAAAATTTAAAATAAAAAGTATAGTTAAGACGAGGAAAAACTTTGAAGTAATTTCAAAATTGTTAAATCTAAAACTCCAACATGATGTACTTGGAATTTCTTTATATGGTCTTGTTGAATACCTACTATAGCTAGGGATTACTAATACCAGACTTAGAGCCCATTTGGATTAACTGAAAAATCGATTAAATTTAATCTTCAGTCAGTTTTTGACTTTTTGAAAATGTGTGACAAATAAAAAAAACTTAAAATAAGTCAAAAATCAAAAGTAGATCTATCCTACTCTTTTTTTTTTGACTTAAAAATTATTTCAGTTCAACTTTTATTTTAAGTTACTACTGTTTAAAATCAATCCAAATGGGCTCTTAAGCAATAAAATGATTGAACTACTCCTCGAGTCTTAAGGATCAGTAAACGAACATCCTATTTCTCGATTAAACAAGCCTAAAATTAATTCAAGGATATAATCGAAAAGAATATTTTTATAAAATTTTAAACCTAACACAATATAACGTGAAAAATCAATGAATCAAACACTTGATATTGTATTGAAATTTCATTGGCAAAAGTTGGTTACGCACAACTGATTCATCAAAACTTGTAAACAATTTGTTTCAAAATATTTCTTAATCTTCACCTATGGATCGTAAAAAAAAAAAAAAAAAAAATCTGGTGATCCGTAAAAACTTATCACCTATCATCGAATTGTGAATCTCAAGTTCAAGTTCGAGTTCAAATCTATCCTATTTGTATAAATCACTCGAATCTAAATTAATCAAACACGGGAGATCATCACCCATCACAGGAAGGCAAGGGAATATGGAGTAAATAAAAATACAAGATGAGCAAACAAAACAATAATAATATATTCGATATAATTTTATAACCGATAACCAAAAAATAAATTAGAAAAGTAAACATACCTTGTTCTGACAACACCAAAAAATTCATAAACTGATGGATGATCACCTCGTACTGAAACTGAAACTAAAACAGAACTTTAATTTCTTCACTCTTTAAACTCTGAAAAAGAACATTGGATTTAGGATTTTGGTGCTTTTTTTTACTTTTTAGGTGTTTTGCAGTGCCAGGTTGTTTTTTTAAAAAAAAATAATGATAAAGATGATGACGTGTCTGAATATAAAGGCTTTTAATACAAGTGATTGACAGCTTTTTATTTTTGTTGATTTTTATAAATTATATTTCGTACACTTTTAATTGTCTTTTTTAATAATTAATATAATATTTTTAAGATATATATATTTAAAAATTATACGAAAAATATTTGTAACTTTTTACGTACCAATATAATTAAAGAAAATTTATCATAAAAAATTAATCAAAATTTAATTCTGATTATTTTTAAGATATATGTATTTAAAAATTATACGAAAAATATTTGTAACTTTTTACGTACCAATATAATTAAAGAAAATTTATCATAAAAAATTAATCAAAATTTAATTCTGAAAATAAAAATCACGACATTTAAAAGTAAGATAAAATACTTCTTTGTTTAGTAAAAAGAAAGTTAAGTATAGACAACTCATTTAAAGCATCAATACTTGGTTTAATAGGTTGCGTTTTTTCCAATCCATAACCACACTAATTTTTTTTTTGCTTTCCTACTTCGTATTCGATTATTCGTGTTAAAATTTGATTAATCGTGATATCAATCAACATCATATAAAATTTTCATTGAAAGAAAAAGCATTTTTTATTTAAAAAATTCTAATCTCCAAATCTAAATTCAAAATTTTTTATTAAAAAAAAGTTACAACATCATCTACTATGCTGATATCTTTTACTCCCTTCGTTCGATATTATTTATCATTTTTTAGAGTTAAACTAAAAAAATTTGACTTTCATCATGTTAATATGTAAAAAAATTATAATTTATAATACTTTTCATAAAATTTTAAAATATTTAATTTTTTTGATTTAAAATATCAAATTAATATGATCTAATTTAGCTTTAAATATTAATCAAATTGACTTCCGATAAGCGTAACATGACAAACAATTTCGAACGAAGAGATTATAATAATTTCTAGGGATACGTTAAGACTTAAATTCTTTTTTCCAGGAGTGTTCCTTCTAACTCTGAGCGAATAAAATTTCATATTAATATTAATAACTTTGAGTAGATTCGAAACATACATAAGATATAAGAATCACATAATGATATTTCGAAAGAAAATTTAAAATCATGTAAAAATTAACTTTGAAACTAAATAATCTCATATTATATATTAAAAATAATTCTTAAAGGCATTCAACCTAATAATTTGATATTAGAGCCCAAATTCAACACGATAAATATAATAATATGCGCGATAAAATGTAATGCTCGATTTTCGATTTTCAATTCAACAATTTATATACGTACGTACGCATTCTACAAAACATTACAATATTCATATAACAACACTTAGAAGTAATATTTCATTCTATTAAATATACATGATACAACAAGATACATAAAAAAAAATAAGTTCATTGAACAAAATTAAAAGGGTTCCATTTTATTTTATTTTCTATTAGGAATTATTTTGAATAATATAATCACCATCTACCTCTTGATCTTCCAAAGAAGTAACAAGCAATGGCTATTAAAATCAATACCAATATAGCCAAAGGCAATGATATCACTAGTACATGCATTTTTTTTTTTTAATTATATGATATATCCCTGCATTAACACAAAAATAATTTTTTCTAATTAATTCTAAATCAATTGTAAGGTAAGCTCAAAATTAATTTACATACCATAATAAAAATTAAGAAAATATGTACATACCTTGTCTAGTATCAAAACTACTTAGATTGAACTTTTTCTTCTCAAAAATCACATAAATAAAAAGGGAAAAATAAGAGTTTGAGAATTTTTTTTTTTTTTTAGTAAGACACAAAAGGAAAAAATGGAGAGTTCATATGATATAAGCAAATTAAAAGAATAAAAATAAAAATAACAAAATACCATAAAGTGACACGAAGTGGTTTCAACTTTCTACGTGTATGAGTTTAGACGAGGTTCCTTCCTTGTCATGTCATGACAATCGCGCTCTCGATATGAAATTTATTGACTCGATTAATTTAATTTCGATCGTATCGTACTTTCATAAATACAAATTCAAGAAAAAAGTGAAAATATAATATAGTGTTAACTTGAGTTCTATAATTAAAACCCAAATATAATAAATTTACTATATGATTTAAATAAATATATTTAAATTTGTATTCAGACTTCTAGCTTCATCGATTAATAGAAGATTTTGGAGTGAAATTTATTCAGCAACAACCCCTTGATCTTCCACACATGTAACAAACAATGGCTACAATCAATACCAATATAATCAAAGGCAATGAAATCACTATTACATACATCTTCTATATATTTCTCTTTAGCCCTCCTGCATTGACACAAAAAATAAATTTTATCAATAAATCAATTTAATTAGTTTCTTAATTTATTTATTATGTTTTAATTTAAGTGATTTTTCAATTTAACGAGAGTTAATTTAACTAACTGTTAAATCGTATCAAACTCATTGCTAGTATCAATCACCTTCATCATTAATGATTTTCACTATCGATTGTCACTATAGTTAATCATGTCGACTATCAATTATTATTAATTTTTATTATTTTACCATAAATATTGATCGATATAAAATAATCACCTCTATTATTGATTATGACTATTCAAACATCACCTTTGGTCCACATATGCACAATCATACACAATAATCACTCACCAAACATTATTAAGTTCTATCACAATTTATTTTTAAATATATTTTATCAAATATTTACTAATCATACGAATTCAAACAATCTTAATTATTTAGCGTTAAGTAAAAAAGGGAATTGAACGTAAAAAAAAAAAAAAGATTGTGACACAAAAGTGCATGAACCTTAATACATGAGGAAACAATAGAAATGGATTAATTGCTTATCTAATACTCAAATCAGATCAATAATCGATATTTAAATTTCATTGTATTAAAATGTAGTTAATTATTTCTTTTTATTCTTCTATTTTAGTTGAATTATACATGCTAAAGTACATAAAATTCGATAGAAATACGTACCTCTTTATCTACCAAAACTTGTAATTGATCTTTGTTGTCAATAAATCAAAGCTAAAACTCACATAAATAGAATGGGAAAAGAGAAGTTAAGCAAATGTTTAGAAACTTCGTAAGAAAGAAAAGATAAGTGGAG
This sequence comes from Solanum lycopersicum, assembly GCF_036512215.1. Taxonomy (NCBI): domain Eukaryota; kingdom Viridiplantae; phylum Streptophyta; class Magnoliopsida; order Solanales; family Solanaceae; genus Solanum; species Solanum lycopersicum. The sequence goes on along the minus strand of NC_090808.1, from coordinate 1,903,153 downwards.
AGTGATATAATGCAATAGAAAGAAGAATGAAAAAGACACCAACTTTATTCTACGTGTGTGATGATAGACCACAATTCATTTAACTTTTTCTTTCGAAATAAAATTTATCGATTCGATTAATTAAATTTCAATAAAAAAATTTGACTCAATATCAACCACTAAATCACGGTCTATTGTGTTATTTATGAAATTTGAAATATAAGAGGGAATAATGTAGTACTATTTTTTCAAAATAGATTATTTATATATGTTTACAAAAAATTAATAATTAAATTTTTATTGAACCTATAACGATGACAATAATTTCAACTAAAGATAAGGATAAAGAGTTTTTTTATTGGAATATGGTTGTCCTCTTCTAGCCATTCACATTCATCCTTTTTGATCTTTATACTCCTTTTATTGCAATTAGGTCACAAATCTAAAAAAAAACAAAAAATTAATCACAAAAAGTTATTTACATATTTTGAGAACACAAAGTTTCTCATATTATGTCACAAAAAATTAATCACACAAAAGTTATTTACATATTTTGAGAACACAAAGTTTCTCATATTATGTCGAGAGAAGTATTATTCTCCTCTAACAACCAATAATGAGTTGCGATGGAATCACTAAGAATCTTTAGTTAAATAAAATGTGACGAGCTCAAACCCTAAGTAAGAAAAACACCTATTACGTAGCACTTTCCCCTCTTGCGCGATAAAGTGCAAACTACAACACAACACATACCCCGTGTAGTCCCACATAATGAGTTTGAAACGTTTAACTTACGCTTACCTCGGAACTAGAGGACCAAGTGGTTTCTTATGCCTACCTCAGAGCTTAGAGGACGAGGTGGTTTCTGATAGACCCTCGGATCAAGGAAAGTAGTAATATAACAACAACCTTTTGATATTAAAAGTAATTCAGAGGTAGAGGTTGTTTCCATTGGTTCAAGATGGCACTATGGAAACAAAAAGCAAGAAAACTGCATATCTTGTAATAACATCTTTTCCCGCCTTTTAGCCCGTTTCATTTCACCATTGCAGTTTTACAGTAACCTCGTTACAACATTTTATCCTATGTATACAGATTGAGGTACAAGGGATGGGGGTGAATAAGCTGCAAAGATTCAAAATACACATGAGGTGCAAGGGAGGTATAGTTGGGGAGGGGGGGATAATTCACAGAAACTAAGAACAAGTCTAACAATGGTGATCTCACCAGTCATTTGCTATGAACTGAGAAAAGAGCGTTACAAGACGAAAGGGGGTGATGAGGCAGACAGCGTTACTTTGCGCGGTCCGGCGACTCCAGCCACCTCCTGGTTTCCTACCGGCTTATTGGATAATCGACGTTTATAGCGCTTGAGGACGGATGCCAGGTTCTCTTTTCCTTTAGGAAAGGCTACATCCCCTGCTGCAGTGCCCGTTCGTCCCTTTCGACAGGAAATTGCTGTCTCCACGTCTTTGATCATCTCTAAGAGCATTGCTGCAGTCGTGCATTTTCCTCGACCCTGTTTTGCTTGTGGCGGCAAGTTTCCATTAGAAATTGGAGGGGGGCTTGCCTTTTGCTGGCGGCCAGCCGGAATTTGAAGACAAAAACAATGGCTCGTCGGAGAATGGGGCTTTGAAAATGCCAGATCTACTATGCCCTGAAGTTGGTAAATGATTCATCAGATGAATAATAAATCTCACACTACGGTTGACACATTGCCATTTCTTGAGCATCAAGACCAACTCAACTATTACTCTTTCCCGCTGTTCCGAGAAAGGAAAATTTCAAACAAATGACCCCTAGCTTACGGTTTTGTGGCGTCTTTGATGCTTTTAGCACTTGTTTAGCCACCTTAAAATGGAAGGACCAGGATAGTCACTACAATATCTTTTTTGGCACGCTACAAGGTCCAACAATGAATCTAACACAAATGCGGTTTATTTAAACCTTAAATGATGTGATATAAGCTTTAAAGAGGGTTTTCATGAAGGATTGTGTGGTAACACCAAAAAGCATGCTTCATTTCTCCAATGCTCAAAAAAAAATTATTGAAAGAAACATAGAACTTCAAGAATTCTGTGAATGAAGAAAAAGATAGATAGGATATGAGGCTTTACCTGAAGACGGTTGAGAACATAGGTATATTTGCCCCACAACTCTGGCCTACTTTCCATAAGTGAAAGCTCAAGAATTCTGTGAATGCACCACACACCGAAGCTTATAATCAGATCTACTTTCCAAACACAACCTTCTCCGCAGTGGGGAACTGACATCACCAAGAACTTGGTGTAATCCATCTCTTCAGGTTTTGGGGCAGAACCGGGTTTCCTGTTGGAAGAGAAGTGTGATTCACCAATGTTGGTCAATCTACTTATCTCCCTAGTTTCAGCTTCATAGAGAAATTTCTCTCTTGCAGCAATCCGACCTATAAGATCCTCATCAGCCCCATCATCTTGCCTAAATAACCACTCAGATCCTTCCAGTTTCAAAAGTTTCACAATACAACTTCTGAAAGACTGAAGCAGCTTAGCTTCCAAGTCAACCGTAGATGTACTCTCTTGAGCAGAGGAACTCAGCACAGTTCCATGATCGCCGCTACCAACATCTGGCTTACCAGCTACACCAAATTGCTCAAAAGGCTGTCTAGACCACAGGGATCCATTCCCTGAATTGGAGCTGTACTGCAAGGAGAATGCATCTCTGCAGACTTTAGGAGAATGTTCATACCTCTGAGGACCACCTGCCCTTAGTGAACCACTCATATAGGCTTGTTCGTATGTAGATCGACCACCAGATTGTCCGAATCCCATGGAATTGTACCATTGAGCTCTCGCATCTGACACTATAGAATCTTGGCGAGGAACATAGCGCCCTGAGATATCAGGCAAGCTGTAGTACTTCTTAGAGTTGGCTGAACCAGCCACGCTTTCAGCAGTTTCAGTAGAGCTATGGTCGACAGAAGTAGTGTTAGTGGGCTGCATCGAATTATTTCGGCCTACAGGGACATTTCCAAAACCAGGTGGTGCTCGACTACTGACTCCACTCTGAGGTTTTTGCCCCGAAACACGAGCCAATGGTTCTGCATAGTTTGACGTCAGTGATGATACAGAACGAGGAGATGGTGACTCCAGTTGCCCATTTAAATAATCAGATCCTCTTTCTTTCGCAAGTTGATTAAGGTAAGCAGTAATCTGATATCCATGCACAGTGGCAGGCTGCTGATCATAGCCAGCAGAAGTCGCTGGAATCCGCATACTAGAATAGCGCCTCTCCCCTGAGTCAAGCATGTTGCTGTTGGAACTTTGCACATATGCACCTACTAATTTCATATGGTTAGACCACATAGAAGATGTCGAAGATGGCTCCTTTGGGACTCTATAAGCAGAGTCCACAATGTTAGACGCAAATTGCTGCTTGGGAGAGTACACATGCGAGTTGATCAGAGGCTCTGGTATCCTTGCACTCCCCGATGGAATATACGCACTGCTTTCAACTTTTAATGATGCAGGGGCAGGTTTTGGATTCATCTTTGAATCCAGACCAAGTATTATATCCAGTTTCTTGGACTTCGCTTCTGCTGTTGCCATGCCATGGTAATCAAAAAGCTGCCCCCAAAACTCATTTAGAGCTTCTGTTAACTGCCTCCTAGCTGCACGACCAAGACCTGCTAATCTTGATAGACTTCCTGTACCACTCCCCGTGTCCTCTAGTTTTCCACTTAGACTTTTGTATGACCCCGGACCATCAGAAATAAAAGATTGAGCGTTCTCAGATACTCCTTTGATTGCCTCTTCAGGCTCTTCCCACGAATCTCCATCATCCCTGTCATTTGCCATGTCCCCTTCAATTCTGAGAGTCTTCTCTGCGACATCCACAGTTTCAGTATTGAAGACACTGGTATCCACTGATACAACACCAGAAACCTCATTACAAACACTTTTCACACTGGGACTTGCTCCTGCTGATACAGGTACCTCAGGATGAACGACAGCAGGAGCTGAAAATGTTGTTTCAGATTTGCTCTCATCAATAGTAGCCAACTGATGGACCTTTTCAAAATCCAAGAGAGATTCTGGCAAGAGTTGATCAGGATCTTTAGTTGATAAATCTGGATGGGTTACCAAGGATTTTTCCACATGAAATGCACCTTCTTGCTTTTGGGAGGATCCTTCTACTAGACCAAACATAGCATTAATCGCACCAAGTTGATTACACTCTGAATATGGCTCAGGCACATGCGTTTGCAGAAACGCCTGAGCATCGAACCTGGAACTTGCAGATTTCAGAGGAGTAACTGCTAACCACAGCATCAGACAAAGACATAAAGAGGCTGCGATGAGGAGAAAAACATATGGAGTAGACACACTACTCCCAATATTCCACTTCAAATTATTAACCCAATCACTATTTCCAAATATCATCTCTATGACAAATATAATCTTTAGGCCAAGTAAGCCAATAAATGTGCCAAGAGATAAGAACTCCATTAACTGAGAAATTTTGTGGATACCCATAATTGATCTGGAAGAAGCAACTCTGAACAGGGGTATGACAGAAGATGGAAGGACAAGAGCCACCACAACCTGTGTCAGTATAAGTAACTGATATAGGCCTTCAGCTCCTGAACTCCATACACAATAAAGAGCTGGGACAATGGAAATAACTCTGATCGTCACATGATGAAGCCAGCCTGGGATGTCCATTCCAAATAAGTCATGCACAACTGCTTGTCTACCAAGATCCCAAGTTAGTGGTGTAACTTGATTGGAAATAAATGTAACCAGCATTATGGTGAATGGTGCAACTGAGCTTCTGAAAACCTGTATCAATAATAAACGAAAAGTATTAATATCTCTGGTTCACAAAGGCCCAAGCTTAGACGGATCCATCTTTTGCTGTTTGAATCTAACCTGATCGAGCAATGACAATGTGTCCTGAAATGTCAGCAACAAAAGGCCAGTACTGTAAGACACATTCGCTGCTGAATTCATCGCGGCATAGTTGACCAGGAAAATGCCACTGAATATGAAAACAATGGCAAAAAAATGGTCCTGACACAGAGCTCCCCTGGAAAGCTCTGTTGATTCCTTACCTTGCTGCAGAAAAGAATTTATATAGAGGTAAAGACGAGATAGTCTAGTATTGATCACACCAACACAAGTAGCAACGAGTCGAAAAATCAAAATGCTGTGGATTAAAAGTTATTTCTAGGCTGTGATAATTGCTGAGACTAATGGAAACCATACAAATAATATGAAACAAGGAAATTTCTAAAAATCTGTCATTTCAATATCCAAAAAAAAATGCTTCAGAAACATGGAAATACTTGGGCTGCACAAAAAAACCACATCCACTGATAATGACAAAGACGCATCATTTTTTTCAAAAAGGATGTTGACACATCATTGATGATTTGAGCATGTCTGAACATATTTCACACTTCTAGACTGTTGGAATCATGCCTATGTACCCTTGCCCTGTGAATATTGGCTTACGGCTCTGGGATACACATATATATTATATAATACAGATAGACTCGGTGCAGATGAAAAGGCAAAGGCAACACAAGGTCATATTCAACATGCTCTTTAACCTTCTCACTTCCCCCTTAACCTTCTCACTTCCCCCACGCCCCACCCCCTTAAAAGGGGAAAAAGAGAGAAAACACTATTTTTGATGTAGTTTGGTTTCCTTTTTTCTGAAGAAATAAACTCATCCACCATAAAAATTATGATCCCTAGCATGAAAATCTTAACAACAATAGAGGCTTTAGAATCACGGATTGCTTCAACAGATTTTATCTCTTTTAAGAGTCAACCTAAGTAACTGTCCTGATCATGGTCAAGCCAACCTAAGTCCCAAGGATGAGCAGTAAGGTCAGGAATCATAACTGACAACCAAAAGACAGAAGCAAATACAGAATTCATGCGATCAACATCATGCATAACAAGTCATACATGCCAATATTGTTTATTAAGGGGCTAGTGTCTGCTAGTTTGTTGTGTGAAAGATTTATCAGGCCAACCTTTTTTTTTGATGAAGTTGTTTTATTACTGGCATCTAGAAGATGCAAAGAGTAAATAAGTAGATAAGCTAGCCCCATTACATAGTACAAGTTAAGACTTGGGAGCCAGCCACAACCAATAAATCTAGAGAGGACCTCACATGACTATGGATGGTCTAGACTTAAAGAGCTACAGAATCTAAGAAAGCAGTACAACTATTCACACATGACTGGTCGGAACAACAAAATAGACTGAACATACATTTATCCTTGAGTTATCAGGGACCAATCTAGCATACCAATAATTATCTTAACAATCAGTGCAGCGACAGACTGTTTTATAAGTTACAGACGTGCCTCCGTTCTGCATGCACAGATCAATATTTATGCATGCCCATGCACAAACACACACACACACATAAAGAGAGAGAGGGGAGAGAGAGGGAGAGGATACCTGTACAATAGAAGAATGGAGGTAAAAATTGTGAGGCATAATACTTGCTCCAAGAAGACTCATCAATGCAAATGCACTCTCTCCACTAAACTTATTCAGCACACCACCAATGGAGAATGGAGTTTCAGGTAGAGTTATAACCACTCCAAAAACATAAGAGAGCAGTACAGAGCTTGCCCAGCCAATACATAAGAATTTTGCACTGCCATTGTCCTAGACATAGTATTTTGAAATCATTATTATTTATGAGAGACTAGGACCATACGAAAAGAATCTGAGATAATTCAAGATGCCAATAACAGAAAGTCCACAAGGATAGTTAGTAGCAAGACTTACAAAGAGAGAAGCAAGCAGTGGAAACAAAATGGCACCGGTTGCAGTCAGGAAAACACAGCTAAACAGGTCAACTCCAAACACAACATTAAGCCCATGGGCAGTGCCCAAAACCTATCAGAATCAAGTAGTCGTAAGTTGATGAGCTATAAAACGTCATAATCTCGGAAGCCAGAGTGCACACAAAATGAAATAGTGAAACTACCATTGTGAGGTCCAAAGCAATCATCGAAACCTCAGCTTGAATTCCTAGGAATATGCATGTAACTTTGTCATATTCTTCACTGCAAATCTTTGACACCATCAAGGACAACAAAGTTATTATACATCATCAGTTAAACAAAAAACAAGATGTGCACAAGCTGGCCCAAACACCAGGTTAGCAAAAAAGGAAAAAAAACTGTCCTTGCTATGGGTATTCTAAATGAAACATACAAGAGCAGGAGAATCAACTTCGATTTACTAAGATTCATCACTACTTAGACACACAATCAAAAGTTAAATTCCAATGGAAGAACACTACCTGCGCAAGATCTCGGTCTGTAACCAAGGCTATACAAGCAGACAGATACTGGCACAGAATGGCAGCAAAATTGAACAAGAGTACTAGCATGACCAAATCAAACCCAAATCGGGCTCCTCCATCAACCATTGCAGCCCATTTCCCAGGATCAACATAGCCAACTGCAATCAACAGCATTGGCACAGAAGCAGAAAGTACTCGCTGAAGCATGCTGGGCTGCCTATATTCTCTAGTCAGAGTTTCAGACTCCATTATTTGATTTAAATGGTTAGCAAGCCCAGAGATCGCAGTAAACTAGCACTACAGCATCACTTAGCAACCCATTTGACATGAACAAGCTCACAATCCAACCAGTGAAGTTCCAAGTTCCGACCACACAGCTTTTCTATGTAGCAGCTGCAGCTCCAACTGTAGACTGTAGCTCAATGTAGCACGGTTAGAACAGGATACCAAAACCCCTCGTTATCTCTGGAGAATTTTGAGCAAGTTTGCACCCAAAAGCAATGGACATGAAGAACTTGACAAAAGCAATTTATTAAGAGTCTTTTCAAGCTGCTAAAATCAACCAACTTCGAACAATAACTTTGAGAAGTGCGCCTTATAAAGATGGAAGTCTTTTCGAGTTGCTAAATCCACCAACTCCAACCAAATACACCGCATTAACACCTTTGCATCCGTCAATAATCCGATTGCCGATTCTGATTTCTGAATTGAGTTAAATACCAAAACTTCAGTCAAGTATTCAAATTGTAGTTACAGAAAAAACTAGGTAACCATGACTATCAAACACTTAAAACAGCTGGAGAAAGCATTATATCCAAACTAAAACTATATACATGTTAATTCCAGTTAAAAGACAAAAATGCTGAAGTTGATAAACTACCCAACAGAAAAAAATTGGATCTTTCACGACCTAACATACATCACAGTGTCCTGTAGCGCGAGAAACATGGAACACAAAAATTTGGCAAACCTTCACTGAGATCACAATTCACAAACCAATCCAGCATTATTCATATATTTCAAAATTAGTCAACTTGCCCAAAAAAAATAATTAAAACACTCAGTAAACTCCATGTTACAGCCTGGCATCTAAAACTAAACATGATTGCTTTAACAAAAATCTCCTGCATTTTGAAACAAAAAAAAAACATCAACTTGACTTCAAAAGCAATACCACTTTTCAAAAAGAAAAGAAGAGAACTGCAAATGAAACACCTTCTCCTCCTCAACCATCCAGATCTTTATTACACAAAACTACAAAACCCCATCAAATTTATATAAAAGAAGATCAAATCTTTTTCCAACCCAAAAACCAAAACCCCATAAATAACACTTCTCCAACCTTTTTAACACAACCCAATACAACAAATCAAAACAATCAGCAAAAAACTCAATACCCACTTCATCGGATCTGATACAAACATATCCTATAAAGACCAAATTTTTATTTCAAGATTCCAAAACATATAATCCTTATACCTATATCTAAACATACCCATAACAGTAAAATTAAAAAAAAATGATAAAATTTACCCAAGTGGGTGTGTAGACCATTAGGGTTTTCCATTTCTTTTTTATACCTTCTTCAAATAGTTTTCCTTCCTTTTCTGGATGGGTTTTCTTCAGTCTTCTTCTCTATAAATTTCAGTGCTCAGAGTTCAGATCAGAAGCTTTTAAGGAAGCTCTAATATCTATATATACTACTAAGAGATAAAGAGAGGAACCTGTACATAATACATATCCTAGAGAGATGGAGAGTTATGGTGTGTGAGCTGTGACTACTGTAGAGAGAGAAACTATATATATATACATATATATTACTGTATTTATATATATATTATGGGGAAAAGGGGGTCATGTAAGGGGGTGGGTAGGGTCTTAAAGCTATCTTGGAGAGAGAGAGAAAAAGTTGAGAGTTTCACTTCACTAATGTGAGTCCAAAAGCTATGAAGGAGAAAAGTGAACTAAAAAGATAGTTTTTTAATCGGTTTTTTTCTCCATTATATTCAGCATAGATACATACGTAAATAAAATACAGTATATTAAGGTGTTTTGAGAGAATTATGTCGAAGAAATTCGGTAAAAGTTGTTTTATTACTATATTTTTCATTTGTATTTTTTCGTTCAGTTTTACCTGCCAAGTTCAGAATTTCGCGCGCTAGTTAGTTGGGTTTTTGGTTTTATTGTCGTATCTCTCGTTTTATTACTATATTTCTCGTTTGTATCCTTTTCGTTCAGTTTTACCTGCCAAGTTCAGAATTTCGCGCGCTAGTTAGTTGGGTTTTTTGTTTTATTGTGGTATCTCTCGTTTTATTGCTATATTTCTCGTTTGTATCTTTTTCGTTCAGTTTTAACTGTCAAGTTTAGAATTTCGCGCATTAGTTAGTTGGGTTTTTTTGTTTTATTATCTATCTCTGGTTTTTAACCTTTTTCATTTACTTTTATTTGTTAAGTTTAAGATTTTGTGTATTCACTAAAAAATAATAATTAATGTAAATAGTTATTATAACATCCATATTGATTGATATTTATTTTTAGGTTTTGAAAAATACTTTCTTGGAGAGCAAATTATTAATGTTAATTGTAAAATATTAAAGTATATATTATTTTATAATCAAGCAACTATGGTAAAACCTCACTAAATTAATATAGATAGGATATTATTTTGTAGATGTATTATTTAATTGATAATTAATATTTATTAATTTAAAGAGTGTTTAGTACTTTGAGATTATTATTTTGGTGAGGTTTAGTATTGATTAATACAACATATTATATTATATAAAATACACTCTGATAGTATCAAAGAGTAACTGAATAGTATTTTAATTAAAAAATTGTTTCTTCCTCCCCGATAACATCAAAGTATGATACACTTAGGTGGTATTAATAAGTAATTGAATAGTGTTTTTCATTGAGGTTTGCTTTAGTCCTTTGATGAGGTTACTGAATCATTCATGATACCATTACGGTACATCTACATAATGTCGTGGTATCATTAATGTATGTTTCAATTCTTTAATATTTTTAATTTAAAAATTATAAAAATATATTTTTCTAATGACATAGAGTTTAATATATAAGATTGTGACTTTAATAAATCTCTCTTTAACTATTTCTTATTTATTTATTAAAAAAAAGAGTCCAATACCTTATAATACCAATAGGGGTATCAATATAAATATATCGATAGAGGATTACATTCAATCATATATGTTACAGATATCATATCAATATATCGATGGAGTATCACAAATAATATATTCTCTACTAATTTGAAGTTTAATAAATAAAATTGTGACTTTAATAGCTATCTTTTAATTGCTTCTTATTTCTTTCTTAAAAGAAGAGTTCAATCATATATCACACAAGTAGGGTATCAATATGCCGTAAGAGTATCACAAAGAGTTAAGCTCAGTCCTATCTGATACTGATATGGTATCAATAAACCGATAAAGTATTAGAAGGAATATATTTTCTTCTAATTTAAAGTTCAATAAATAACATAGTGACTTTAATAATTTTTTCGTAATTGTTTCTTATTTATTTCATAAAAAAAGAGTTCAATCGTATATAATATCATCATGTATCAATATACGACGAAGTATCACAAAGGATTAAGCTCAATATTATATAATATCGACATGGTATCACTATACCGATGAAGTACCACATATGATTGATTCATAGTAGTGATGTAGACATCATGCCTGGAATAAATAAAATAAAAAATAAAAATAGAATAAGCAGTTAAATAGTTTGGATCATGAGTCGAGAAAAAGAAATAAACAAGTAAATAGTTTAGGTCACGAGTTTATAAAGATATATAATTTGGATTAAGTCCAATTTAAATAAATCATTTCACGATTTTATCTATTTTCATAATTTTTCCATTGAATAAAGTCTTCTAGCTTGTGGGCCAAATAGTAAAATTTAGAAAATATATATATATATATATATATATATATATATTAAAAAAAAAAGACAGAATATTCTATTAGGAGTAATATGAGGTGCCCAAACTCAAAGTTTTACTTATAATGGAAAAATAATATCAAAAAAGGAAAATATTTTATTGTGAGATAACAACTAAGTTAGATTATATTCCTAGTTATCCAATTATTTTATTACTCTTTAACTATTTAATCTTTTTATTAATATTTCTATACAATTCAAGTTCAAACAAAATTTGTTAATAACAAGTGAGCATTTAGCAATAATGTCAAAATTCTTATTCAATTTTGGGAAAGTTTTATTTGCGATAAAATTATTTCTCTATAAAATTGTATTCAAGATATTTTCGTAGAATAATAAAAATTTTCAGTTGAAGTCAGACAATAAATTTTTTACTTAAAATTTAAATTTAAACTAAAAATCACATAATTTATATCAATAACATCGTTGAATCAATAAAAAGACATCATATACAATTTAGATATATTGAAGGTCTTAAACCACCACATTAACACAAAAAATTCCTATACAATGAGAATTATTATTTGTGAAAGTTATGGATAATTAGTACTATAAGTAGATATTTAATATTATTTTATTTGAGAATTTGTGAATTGATTAGCAACCATATTATATAGTCTTGTAAGTTTTATGTTGGTATTTTTTATATTAAAATTTAAAATAATAGAATATTAGAAGTAATGAAAGATGACCAACAAAGTTTGCTAATAATGGATAGAATAATATAAAAAAAAAATCATCAAATTTAGCTAAAGGACTATGTTATAATTTGTTTTCTGAAAAAAAAAATGCTTGTTTATTTTTTTAGATATAACTTATCTACATTAATAATTATCTATCTCATTCTTATTTAGATTTTACGTATTCCTTCTTTATATTTATAACGAATGATTTTTTTTTATTTGTTTCTCTCCACGTGCCAGTTATCTAATTTTAATTCAGTTATTTTCAAATTTGGAATAAATAATATTACTCTTGAATAGTCTCATAAATACAAAATATTTTTTATATCTATTATTATTAGTTTTTATTTATTATACGGAGAAAAGTCAAAAAGACTCTTATTTATTGAATTGGTATAAAACTATTTTTCATCAATTTTTCGATATTTAAATACGCTCGACATTAACCTGACTTAAAGAAACCCTCTATATAGATCTTTGACTCATATTTGTCCTTATTTTTAACAACTCTCCTTAAAGTAAAAATATTATATATTTATTTATTATTTTACCTAATCTGATTGGTTCAAATTTTAAATCTTCTAAAATAAATAATAAAAATTACATACGATTCATGTTTTGATCCGATAATCATGAAAATAATATTTTTAAAAAAAATATTATTTTCATAATATCTTCCTATTAGCCTATTTTAAATCAATTCCAAATTTATCATAATCCAATTCATAACTGAGGATTTAACTAAATTTACATTCTCCCTTTCTGGTTGTGAATCTAAAATAAGGTTATTATTTTTTAATAATATCAAATTTTCTATCAATTAATCAATTGTCTTGTTTTATTCTTAATTACGATATTAAAGATTCAAATTTGAAATAAACTCGCTTATTCACGTTCTTTTAATTTGTATTATTTTATATGGTGTGCGGGGCATAGAAAAAAGTTATTTTTATTCTATTATTTTGAATTTTGGTTATACTCAAAAGAAAAATCATAGTATACATACATAGTTGCTTAATTAAATTATCTAAATGACCTAGTTATTATAAGTGAATATTGTCATTAGAAATAAGGTATTTTTGAATCGAAAGGTTAACATCTGGGTATCGCGCGGCATAAAGGTGATCAAAGAGTAGTTTTGTACCAAATCAAATAGTTAAGAGGCATATAATGACCCAAAATGGGTGTGATATCACTTGTCTTTTCGCCCAAGACAAGTCAGCCCCAAACCAATGAAACGAAAGAAATGCGGAAAGTAAACAAGAGCAAGATCAGAAGCGGAAAACTTATACATTTTATGATAACCTCAAAATTTGATTATTACGTGTACTTGCTTTTGCGAGCCGACTTTGCTAAAAGTGAAAATCCAAAAGTAAAGGCCCTTCGCAAACGTAAGGACTGCAGAACCAAAAACATCACTCAACACAAAAATCAAAGACCTTGTGATTTGTTTGGAATCTCGTACACACAAATCAAACATGCACTTTGACTTTACTTGGCATTCCTGACTTAATGAACCCATCGAAATACGAATTTGAGGTCTCCTCGAATGACATATGTGAAAGTCACAAAAAATGAACATAACGTCTAAAAGGTCAAAACAAGCTCAAGGCCTTTGTTAAATCAATCAAGACCTCACGCAGGCCTAAAATCATCCCCCGAATTCAGTGGAACTCTTGAAATTCTGATCCGAGCATTTGAACCCCGAATGTTGACCAAATTCAATCAAAAGCTAAAATTTCACTAATTTCCAAACTTAGGACCTCAAATCTTCAAAAAGACTCGGAATCTGAAATCGATAACTCTCGCAGGCCAAATTCCACATTGTGAAATTGATGAAATAACTTTAATCTTTCAAATTCAAAACTTGCAAAAATTTACAACTTTTTACTCAAAGTTCGTCTCAACTTCCACAACTCAAATAAAAATAACCTAGAATCAAGATCGAGAAGAATAAATAGTAATTTTATAAAAATAATCATAAATAACCAACCGAATCATTACATTTTAGGCCTTTGGCTGAATATTGAATTCTATGTGTATGATAAGGAGTGGAATGTATAATTGATCTACATGGTAACTTTTTGTTGTAAATAATACATATAATTTTGTCATACATATAATTTTAGTGACAGAAATGGAGAAAAATCTTATTTCGTTTTGGATATTAAATATTTGTATTTGATGAATGAAATTATTTTTTTTTCCAAAGAATGTAAGTACTCTTTAATTCTTAGTTAGAGATTTTGAATTTGAGCCCTTTTGAATACGAAGTTTTTTTTTCCGAAAGCATATTTACTTTTAATGTGTAACATTAAATTTTCTACTTTAAATTTAATCATATTCTAATATAGATATTGTTTGTCAATATCATGAATAAGAAAATTTAATTCGGTAATGATAAAACATATGTATAAATTTGAAAAAATATTCCAAAAAGACAAATATTTTCACTTCCTTCCTTTTCTCCTGCATTTTTTCTGATTTTTTTTTTTATTGCGTAAAGAGTTTGATGATAAAAAAATTAAAATTAATGGTATTGATCTTTTTTCGTATATTTTTTTTAAAAAAGTTTCAACCCCCAACCAAAACAAATTCTCTGCCACTACAATACATGTACTTTTTAAAGAATATTTATCAAATTTTTTTTTCTACAACTCAATACTTTTGTGAGTAATAAAAACTCATATATAAAATTGTATTGAAAAGGTTTTTTTTTATAATCCTTTTGTTTTTCTTTTTCCTTTTTTAAGTTATGACAGATGAAAAAGTTTGATCCAACAAGTTACACGACCAAAAAAGTAAAATATTATAATAGTGAAAAATAAAAGTTTAGTTTTAATTATCATAGTATTTGTCCAATAAGGAATTAAATTAATATAATTCGTTACACTTTACCACGTAGTTTCCTTATTTTAATACCAACATATAAAATTTGTAGTGTTTGATCGGTGGTATAAGAAAAAAGAGATAATGACTAAAAACACTTTTGAATTATTATTATTTTTCTAACTTTTCAATTTAAATTATCATCAATTACTAATCAAAATATGATTTACAATTAATAAATCAATTATCGCGTAGATAATTATATGGATAAATTTGTATCACACTCCTTTTAATAATTATATTCAAATATTTGATGTAGTCCTATTTGAGGTGTATTTTGATAAATAATCATGATATATATATAGAGAGAGAGAAAGACTTTAAATGATACATGTATTATGTTAAATATGCCTCGTATGATTTTATGTGCGACATGATGTGAAATAATAATAATACATGTATTAATTATGTGAATATTACGCTGAAGCGTAACCTTGATGTAACTGGTAATGTTATTGTCGTGTGATTGAGAGGTCATGAGTTCAATTCATAAAAATAACATAATAAAGTTGCTTACAATAGACTTTTGTAATCCGACCATTCTCTGAATCTCGCGCATAGCGAAGGATTAATGTACTAAACTGCCCTATTTACCTTTGATAATCTCAGTCATTATTGATCACAAACAATTACATTTCTCATTATTCCTTGCATAAACAAATTTTACATTATAATCCCTCCCTAATTAACTGATATATGGACGAAAACAACCCTTTAGATTTTGATGTATTAAAATCTTTAAAGTTCTTTATTATACTTTTACCACAAAGTCTCCAATTTGTGAAAAAAGAGAGCAAAAACAAAAAAATTGTGTACAAATCTATGTTAGTGTTTGATACTTATTTTAAAATTCGACTTATTAAAATTTACATCAAAAAGCTTCGTTTAACAAATACTTCCCAATTATTAAAAAGAATTTCATTCTTAGGATACGAATCGATAATCTATCATCAAAATATGAAATGTACATACCATTACATCATATATATCCTTTGGGTGATCCTCAATATCTTCTCCGTACGTTATAACATTATTAAACTTTAAACTCTCTTTTCACAAAATTGATTTGTTTTTGATAATTATTTATTGTCTTGGTGACTATTAAAGTTGACTTACATTAGATATTTTTGAAGAAAGTCAACTTGTTTATTTTGTTATTTACTTGAATAAAACTAAAAAGAAAAAAAAATCAAATATTTGATATTTTAACAATCATTGACCCTATCAAAGGGTGGAGTAGGAAGAACATTTCCAAATGCATGGGGAAATGTTAACTAATTAAATTAAAATGAAATAATAAATTCATAAAAAAAGAGGGGAAAAAATTAATTAATTTATTATTTATCCCCACTTTTTTTTTAAATCTATTAGGCACATGCCACAATTGGCTTTTCATTACATCCAAACAGCAATTGAATATAATATAATGTATTATTAACATTATTAAGCCACAAAATAGTATATAAATTATAACACCCAAATTAAGGACTAGTTAAGTGTACCAGCCAAATGAATAAGATCATAACTCTATGTTCATTGAATCTTTTAGGGAACAAATCCTATACAAAACTCAGAAAAATCTGATTCTATAACTTAAAGATGTTTCCTTGAAAATACATAAAATTAAGTAGTATAAAAATATTGACCGTTATGGTCGTCGATAAATTAAAATTAAAGATTAAATCTTGAAAATAAGATCAATCATCTTTAATAGCTAGAAAGTGTTAATCAGTTAAATCGCGATTTTGTTGCATCAGTTCAAAATAGTCTATATCAATGAAATATACAGAACTAACTAGTATAATAGTATTGATTGTTGTGGTGGTCGATTAAAATTAGAGATCAGATCTTGAAAATAGGACATGAAAACAGGATAATCGTTTTTAAATAGCTAGAAAGTATCTATCAGCTAAATCGCGACTTTCAAGCATCAGGTCAAAATATTTTATACCAAATACTCAATGAAAATCAATATAGCTACGTACTCTTAATCTATCCATTATCAATATCGTTAATAAGGGAAGTGTTGATCAAATGTTTTAATGAGATCAAAACTACACTTGAATCGAGTTAGATGAGCATAGGATCCTCTTAATTATCAACAACACATATTTTCTAAAACGAGACTTTTCGATACAAATATAAAATAATCGAATCGTCCACCCCTTTGGGCAGTTAACAATACCGTTAATTAATCTGACCAAACATGATAGCCCCAAGAATCTAGTTTTCTGTTTGTTTTTATAATTAATTTTTTTTACAAAAAATAAATAAATAAATTACATTATACTGGATTGAGATTTTTGGGGTTTCGAGCAAATTTTCTCTAGTGAATATTGAATAGTTTTGTTTCATTTTAAGATTGGTTGATTCATCGTTCATTGCATGTAAACCTATAAATATATATTAAAATATATTCAAAATCTGGTCCCTGTGTTTAATTTATTAATTAAGCTAATAATATTAATATATACATGTTTTGATTAATTTTATAATTAATGTAGAAATGTTGTGACTTAGGGGACACTCATTATTTGTAATTGTTAAATGTACAATGAATTTTCCATTCCTCTTTATTGTACTTCATTTTAATCTAATAAAGTTCATGAAAAAAAAATAAAAATATATATATATATATATATATTTATAAATTTTAATCAATATAACCATTGTATTATTTGTGTATAAATTAATTTATATACTTATTTTATGAATTTTAATCAACATTTTATTGTATTTTGGGTTGGGATATTTAAGGTGTTGGGGTGGGTGGGTTACACATGTTAATATAATTTGTATTATTTTAATTAATAAGATCTTAACTATTCGTTGTTAAAAGAAGATTTTAATTAACTTATGATGATTATAATAAAAACTAGAATTATGCCTCAATTGCAAATAATTTACTATATAAGGACATTTAAGATTAATATAATATTATGTAACAAATAGATGTTGACTTAATTATTTAGGTATCTTCATTTAATTTTTGTGCTTATCCAACGTAACATATAGCCTATAGGTGATAATATTAACATTAATTAGGTGTTTTCAATAGAAAGGGACATTTGTTCTAATCCTATTATCAAATTGATCAATTTTTTAATAATATTTTCACATTACACTCACTGCATAGAAATTATAAAATACAAATACTCTCTTCGTTCTTATTTACTTGTCGAATATTTCTTAATTTGATTTCAATGGAAAAAGATTTGTTTTTCTTCCTATTATATCCTTAATTTATTAACATTGAGTTACACTATGTTTGGATCATTGTTATCTATTGTATTGTATTGTATCGTTACTATTCCTATAATGTTTGTTTTGATTGTTATTTAAAATGTATTGTACTATATTGTTAAATTTCGTTGTTTCTTAACAATGAAAACTCTTATTTTATGGAACAACCAATTTGGTGTGTTTCCATTGTTGCTTAATTCCTTTTTTCAGTTATATCTTTATATAATATTTCAAAATACTAATTTTCCCTTTACCTTAATTATTTAAATCTAGTCAAACCTCCTACCCTAGGATAATTAAGGATATTTTTTGTAAATTTATAAATTACAATACAGTACAATACAATCAAAACAAACAAGTTATTAAATAACAACAATAATTACAGTCTAGTCAAACATTGTATATACTACAATACAGTACAATAGAGTGCAATACAATACAATACATTATGAAACAATGGGTAACAATGATCCAAACAAAGTGTTAATGTCTTTCATAAATACAGTGATAAATATGTTTAACACTTTATCAATTAATAGGGGTAAAAGGATAAATTCACTATACCAATTATTATTTTCTTAATAGATATGTCAAATATTTGACTAGTAAAATGAGACCGAGGGACTAGAAACTACCAAAATATAATGGAATTGTTACTATATGTACGTACACTATAATTTTTTTTTATCTTTGTGGAGTGGAGAATATTTCTGATAAACTTTATGCTCAAAATTTTATTTTTTAAGATAAAGTGGTTTGGAAGAGATGTAATAGTAAAAACTATGAAAAAAAAAGAGAAAAGAGTCGACGACACAAATAATTAAAGATAATCAAAGTTAATGAAATAATAATAGTAATAGAATCTTATCCATATTTGACAATGTTGATTAACGCCAATATTTTGCCTATAAAGTCCACTAGGGGATAGAGTGTCCTGGCAGTGGATTCATGGTCGAACATAGTGTTTATTAGGTGGCTTGATAAATAAATAAAACCGTGCTTTTACTATCAGTTATAACATTTGACATAGTAATAATCATTTGATCATAATAAGTGATATAAGAGTTGAAGTCATAACTCCGATTATCAAAAATAACATGTTGCATGAGGTTGATATTGAAAGATAAATTGTTGAGTAATGCCAACATCTTTGCCTATGAAAAGGTCCACGAGGAATTTCGGAAGATACGTTCTTTTAGGGTGGAAGATGAAGTGGGCCGTTGGTTAGCCCAGATAGCTCTGCAAATTATTGAGGCCCAAGAGTGAACTTTGATGACAAGCCCACTAATTTATGGCCAAGATTGAACTATCTTGTATACATCAATAGTGTATACATTCGATATGAAGTTATGATTGTAAAACAACGTTTGGATACGTGATTTGGGATTTCAAATCATGATTTTATTTTTTTAAAAAAGTAAAATTTGATTTGAAATTTTGTAAGAAAAAGACCACCATTTTGAAATTTTTGCAAGAAAGACTTGTGCTCGGTGTAAAGAGATAGTTCGTACTCATGTGAAAAGAATATATCAAAGAATCACTAGTTACTACTGTTGTTAACTGGTTAATTATTACAAAATTATTATATCTGGAATTTTAATTTGTTGTCCCTATGTTTATTTACAAAATGAACATGGAGATATATGATTAACCAATACAACGCCTTGCGATACTTCAACATCGTTTATTATAAATTATGTTTTTTTTCATTTGGTAAGATTGTAAAGTATGTAGAATTTTTTCACAGTTTTCGCAACTTGTAAAATTTGTCATGTTTGTGAAAAAAAATAAAAATTAAAAAAAAGTTACTTTAATTTTAGATAAAAAAACGATTACGTTATTTTTAACAATTTCTCAAAATTTGCTAAAATTTTAGTACTTTGAAAAGACAATTGTATTTTATTGATTTTAATCCGATGTCCAATATCTGTATTAAAGCTCGATTAATTTAAATTTGTATCATGTAAAATTTATTCTGATAACACTCCCTATTAAAATACTTTCAACAACCTAAAATTTAAAATTAAAATTTCTAATTAAAAGAGAAAAGGACATTGTTTTACTGTTGGCCCATTTTTTCTACTTGTTTTTTTTCAAATCCAATTTCCTTAAATTATTATACAAAAAGAAGACGTGTCTTGTTTTAAGACATGCCAATTTCTTCAAAGAGAAAAATATATTCAAATTAAAATTATGTAATAACAAGAATAATAAGCAAGCTTATGAAATATTCCAAAAATATGATTAATTGATTTAACTCTTTGAGATTTTAGGTTCGAATATAACTTATAATATGGAATAATAAAAGAAAAAATTACATAAATTAGTACATTTTAATAAATAATTACTGATTTTAGCAATATTTTTTATTTATTACCATTTATAACAATGCTATGTCAAATCTACAATATGAATTAAAAGTGAATTATGTATGCAATATATATTAATTATAATTGTTTTTGAAATATATTATGTTTGTTTGGTAAAAATTTGATATATTGTATTATAAGTGTATTAAAATGTGCGATAAATGTATTATCCATTATTAAAATTTGTATTATATATGAATAATAAATTGTTATTTGTAATATGTATTAAACTTGTATTAAAAATGAATTAAAAGTGATCAAGTGAAAAAAAAAAATTATTGCTATAAATGGTAAATATTTTTTTATTTTAGTATATTTATATAAGTTTCCCATAATAAAATAAATTATTTGATCTAAATTAATTTAAGATATTTTTTAATTTAAGTATAGGTTATAATTTTATACAAATAAATATAATTTATTAAATATATTTTTTTCGATGTACAATATAAATATAATTAACTCGAATATCTCAAATATTTTATAAGATAGGCTAACCACTTGCCTTAATAAGATTACCAACTCTGATAGATGAAATTATAAATTAGGTAAACTTTCTAGATAAAATATCCTAGAGGAAACTTAATCAACTTAACTATCCTCCTAATTTTCTTTGATTATCCATTAAGTAATAACTAAGTATTAATAATTTAATACTACCACGGTCTTTAATATTATTTTTGAAGACTCCCTTAATTCGGATTTACGTAAAAAAAGATTTTGCTTTAAGAATAAATTGTGTTTATCAGTAAAAATTTTATATTTAAGACTCGAATTTATATTTATGATTGAAATGATAGAATTATTTTATTATAATTATTAGACGTATATAAAATTAAATCGAACAAAAAAAAATTTAATTAATGATTTGGTTTGATATTGAAAAGAAAATATGACTATATTTAGGTTGGTTTGATTTTAACTAAAAATAGTTAAATCGATATCAAACCAACGCGATATTATATAATTCTTAAAATTATTTTATACGTAACTTACTTTGATATAATTCTAAATATTTCGTATATTTTTTCATATTTTTTTTAGTCTTTTATTATTTTTAATTTGAGAATTAGAATTTTCAAAGGTTCAAATCACATCGAATCAATACTAATGCCTATAAAAATGATTAATTAAGTCAACATTAAGAAAACTAATAATGTTTAAATATTTGTTTTTTAATATTACATTGGTTAGACACTCAAATTATTTTAGCATGATTATACTAATTTTTTTATGAGTTATTAATTTACAATATCTATTTTATGCGATTTTTTTTTTATATCACCCATCTCATATTTTAATAGAACTAATGAAATATTTAAAGCAAAAATTTTAAAAAATCCAAAAAATCCAAGATGTGTAAGGAGTTTTATCCCAGATTGGATTCATTCTGTTTTAGCCCGAGACTTCTAAACTATAGGCGTAAAGCAGGTCATGAACCCACAGTTTTGTCACAGCTTTGGTTATTAATTTGATTTATAAATTTAACACAAATAATTTAATTTGATATTTAAAAAATCTCGATCAATCTAATCATATACCCCTAAAATAGCTACATTATTTTATTCAAAGAAAGAAACATTCAATTTCAAAAAATAGACAGATAAAAATATTACTTAATTCCTCTGTTCTAGAAGATTGTCGGGGTTCAGAACATTAGAATTAATTAATCTCTTTGAAAAACATACAAATTAGTATAAATTTTAAAACAGAAATTGTTATAATTACATCATTTAATTATATTTGACTATTTAACTAATCAAAAAATTAGTACTACCATGATTTATTGATATTGATACGACGAATAGTACTAATATTTTCAACTTTAACAAAAAAAAAAATTGAATTTGAGTTTAATTAATAGAATTGATTTTGTTTGCAATGAGCGGATATAGAAGTTTAAACATAAATTTATTTGAATTTACTATTTCCTCTATTCATATTTACTTGTTCATATTTCGTCTTTTAGTTATCCCTTTTTACTTATACGTTTTGACAAATTAAGAAAGGACAATTTTTTTTTTCTATTTTATCCTCACTTAAACTTCTTGAAAATTTTAAGTTTTAATTCAATCTTTTTAAAACCATATTTAAGATAAATTATATTTTTATAAAATTAAAGAATAAACATAATATTCAATAAAAGCCACGTCTTTGAATTTTGTTTATGTTGATAATTTCTACACGTTCCATAGGTGTTCAAAATCTCTCAACATCAATAACTAGGCGCCAGCTTTGCCTAAAAAAAATCCTTTTTTTTTTTGACATTGTTTTCTTTGTTTTATAATATGATATAATTTTCATGGGTGTCATGTAGAATATTGAGGGAATCATGGATTTGGGTTTGGGGATGTTCTTTATTTATTGATATAAAAATGGGGTTTGTTGATTTTTTTGAATGATTAAAGAAAATGGGGATTCTTGGAAGTTTATTAGGAATTCTTGGTTTTGGAGTTGGAATTTCGATTGGTTTGATTGTGGGGTATTTTTTGTTCATATACTTTGAGCCCACAGATGTTAAGGTAAAATGCACTGCTTTTTATGTTAAAGATTGAATTTTTATTTTGGTTTTGATCATTATTGGGTTTGATATTTGGTGTTGATATGCTTTACTTGAGCTGAGCACTGCGTGTTGTAGTTGTTGTTGCTTTAAATGGTGTTTTAGTAGAGATTATTAAGGTAAAATGCACTGCTTTTAATTGGAAAAAGATTTGAGTTTTTATTTTTTCACTGTTTTGGTTTGATCATAATAGGATAGTAGCTATTGTTCTTTTCTCTGTTATTTTTTAGCATAGCTTCTCAACTACTGTGTTTCATTTCAATACTTGGTGTTGATATGCTTTATTTGAGCTGACAAGCTATCGGAAACAATGTCTCTACCTCATGTGATTAAACTGCGTTTGTTGTTGTTGTAGATTGGTTCTGTTTTTCTGCATATGTTGTTGTCTTGAATGGTGTTTCACTAGAAATTGTTAGCTTTGTTCAGTTATATTAGATGAGTGTTCGATGACACGATGCTGAAGTAGCTGATTTTGCTAATGATGGTGCAAAATCATTGGCGAATTCAGGGTCTATAGTTGGTGGATTTGGAATGAGTGTGATATTATTATATGTTTGTCGTTTAGTTTTTATTCATATGCACATGTAGTTAGAGGCTGAAGTAATGGGTTCAATTGAACTAGAAGTGAAGCTAGGTCCCCTTTATAATTCGTATACCGTGAAATAGGAAAAAAATGAACTTTTTTTTGATAATCGAGTTGAACCTACATAACCCGACCTAAATCCGCCTATTTCCAGTATTTTTATGTAAAGATGAAGATAGACATGTTGATATATAATATATAAAATTAAAAGCGATACGTCTTGAGCAATTTTCTGCTACTTTATAAGGTTTAACAAATGCAAACCAACTTATTCGAAAGTGAACTGAACTTCTCAAATGCGAAGCTGCAGGATTATCCAGAAAGTACAGCATTTGATGAAATTGAGCCAAACACGTTAGTTGATCTTCTACCTGAACTTCCCTTATGGGTGATGAATCCAGACTATGAGCGGGTAAGTGCTTGCCCCCTTGTTGAATTTAAATTCTTTCATCCTAATATCCCAAGTCAATCTTAACTAGGCAATGCTTCTATTCGTATTGGTGTGTAGGTTAACTGGTTCAATGATTTTATAGCTAATATGTGGCCTTATCTTGACAAGGTAATTGCGAATTCTTCACTTAGTATTTGCGACATATCATTTCATGGAAATGGTTTGAAGTATATCAGCATGCCTAAATAGTGTAGCCTGATTTTATTTCCTTTACAGGCAATTTGTGGAATTATTAAAAGCACATCCGAACCTATTTTTGCAGAGTATATTGGCAAATATCAGATAAAATCTATCGAGTTTGAGCAACTTACTCTTGGAACAATTCCTCCTAGATTGCATGGTGAGCACCATTTTCAGCTAGTAAATGAAATGTTGTGACAAGCCACCAAGTACAAATTGGAAGTTGTTCGTGTTTCATTTGAGCTCGATTGATATTGCAGGTATGAAAGTATATGATTCCAATGAAAAGGAGTTAGTATTTGAGTTTGCGGTCAGATGGGCTGGAAATCCAAATATAGTTGTGGCATTGAAGTTATTATCTCTAAACATCTCGGCACAGGTAAGACTAGTTTCCCTTATGTTCTTCTTTCAAAGATAGATTGACATAATAATCAAACAAAAGTGCTTTGGGATTTGCTTTTTTGTAACTTATCTGATTTATGTTATTTCTTTTGATCACTTTAGAAGAGTTCAGATACAAGGTTATATATTCTGTATAAAGATCGTAACAAGTTATTGTTTTTAGTGTATCTTAAAGATTAATGAATTTGCTTCAACAAGACATTATTGTAAGAACAACAAAATAAACATAAGAAAGAATTTTCACCAAGCTTAGCTATATTTATCTTCAGTTGATAGATTTCCAAGTGGCTTCTACAGCAAGGGCGACACTGAAACCTTTTGTCCCAACCTTCCCATGCTTTTCAAACATAGTAGTATCATTGACGAAGAAGGTACGTAAACTTGCAAAATATCTGTTGCTTTCAAAGATTCTAACCGTACTGATGAGTTGAAAATTGCAACGAATAATATAGTAATAACTCTTTATAGCTTCTCTAACTAAAAATAACAATCATATATGTAGCCAGAGGTAGACTTTGGGCTAAAAGTAATTGGAGGAGATCTCATGGCAATCCCTGGTTTACACCATTTTGTTCAGGTATGCTTACTTTTTTACCTAGTGTGTCTCTTAAGTACCAAACTCCATAGGCTAAGCTTGCATTGGATTTAAGTCAAAAGTTCCTTCACTCCCTTTTTTGTTGCAAAGGGACTGGTATCAAGTTTAATCATTTCTGAGAACTTTCACCAACTTGATCTGCGATTCCAAGGATAGAATCATAAGATTATTTCTTTGACCCGCAATCATTAGTATGCATCAAGGGAATTTACAGAACAAATAATTCAACTTGGCACTGATACAAAAACAATCTGCAATTTGAGTTAATTATGTTATTTCGACAGTTTAATTCTTAAAGTAAATAAACAAGCTGGAAGATGTTTGGTTACTAACAGATGTAAAATGCATTTGAGTCTGTAATGCAATAATAAGACAGGAAATAGTTAATACCGGACATCATAGAAAAGGCTTGGGTGAATACGTGGCTGCATATTAATTGTTGTAGAAAATGCGTACCCTGAAATCTTATACATTGGTTTTGATATGACTGAATTATAGTAGATAAAGTTACTGAATTAGGAAAGCTTATAAAAGGGAGTAACATAACATGATTTCTGCTTAAGAATTAAGATGTATTTCTCTCGAATAAGTCTGTTATACCAATTTTTCGTTTGTAAACATATAAATATCATGATACAATTGTATCTAAAGTTGGCCATTGTTGTTTACCTACACTCGAAAGTACATAGACTGAATAAAGTTTGCAGCTCTCCCTTGCATTTTATGTGTTTCTAGATTCAAACTGACTGTAACAGACAGGAATCTTTTAAATTATCCTTCTCAGCTAATTTTATCTGATAAATTCATTGGATGGCAGGAAACTATAAGCAAGCAAGTCGCCAGACTTTACCTCTGGCCACAAACGCTTGACATACCAATTCTTGACAGTTCAATGTAAGTTGTTAACAAACAATAATTTACTTGAAATATTGTCAATGGACTAACTTCTGACATCCATTTGCACTTCTGTTGTTGTGATACTTGTGAATTGTTGTTGTAGTAGTCTAATGCAATTTCTTAGACTTTGGTTTTCTCAAAATAGAGTCATCTTCCTTATTCTATTCCTCTAAAATTTCCTTTGTTCTTTGTCCAAGTCTTTCGAGTTCATGTATTTTACCATTCTTTGTGTACTGCAAAAGTTTCAAATTTCTATTGTTAAAATATGTAACATTCTACGATGGGCATCCAAAGGGATTTAAAAGGTTCTAGTCTGCTCTAGTTATTAAAATCAATTCTCGATACTCTACTTAAAGCCAAATTTTATATTGCCTCTACCTATTCTAAAGCTCTAGGCTTCTCTCGTGGTCATTGAATCACTAGCGCTGTTCTAGACACACTCTTTAGGCTGTTGAACGAAATCTTTGTCCCGCTCCACTCTTCTGCTTGTCGACCCACATAGATTATGCCTTACGGTTTGGTTAGATCAAAGTCTTAGAAATATGATGTCTCCCATATCGGATACCTAAATGCATCCAAAGTGGTTTAACCTTACAGAATTGGGTTGGATGCTCAAATTCTTTTTTATTTACTAACATTAGCTTTTGTATTTTTTTTATAGTGGAGCTGTAAAGAAGCCTGTTGGAATACTACATGTGAAGGTTCTGAGAGCCCAGAAACTTCTGAACATGGACTTTCTGAGTAAATCAGATCCATATGTTAAACTCAGCTTAGGTGGGGACATGCTTCCAGCAAAGAAGACTACTGTAAAGATGAACAGTCTAGATCCCGTGTGGGATGAGGATTTTAAATTGACGGTAAAGGATCCCGAGGCTCAAGTTCTGCAGCTGCATCTATATGACTGGGAAAAGGTCAGAATCTTAATTTGATTTATCATGGTATCGTGGCACCACATTGGTGTTTCAAACTTTTTACTTTAGAATCAAAGACCATCATAGTACTCCAAAGCTATACATACATACACTTCTTTGTAGTTTTCTGATGGCTAGAATCCTGGTTCTGATTTTCTGTTAAAAAGGAATTGTATTATGTACACCATGCATCTCAAATTTTAAAGACCCTCTTTTACTTTCTTGGAGTTTAAGAGTAAGATGGTTGAATATCAACTTGGTGGAGAAGCATAAGATTTTGAAAACTAGAGAAGTTATCTAAATAGATGTAATATCAAAGTTGTGTACTATGAACTATTAAGAGCTTCAGTTTGAATCCTTTGAGGTGGTAAAATGCAAAGGTTTTGTTTATTTCCAGTTTGAT
The DNA here is from genome assembly GCF_036512215.1 of Solanum lycopersicum. NCBI lineage: Eukaryota > Viridiplantae > Streptophyta > Magnoliopsida > Solanales > Solanaceae > Solanum > Solanum lycopersicum. Next base: position 1,875,716 of record NC_090808.1, on the reverse strand, counting down.
GTTCAAAATTACTCGTCTGTTGTCTACGAGACACAATGGCGATGGCCGATGAATTAGAGTGTTTAGTTGGCAGTTGAGACCAAGTTGAGGTGTCTAATGTGCACTCTCAAAATTGGAGTGCTTACTGTTTGAGTGTTTGTTTATGTGTTACACCTTTCTAAAAAAAGATATTGCAACAATCTCCTTGAAAACATGAATCGCTAGAAATACTTTACCTGTTGATTTTGATTATTTTTACCAAGAATAAGAACTAATATATCCTGATTTTCACTTTGTTTCACAGATTGGGGCGCATGACAAGTTGGGAATGCAAGTAGTTCCACTGAAATTGCTCAAGCCATATGAGAAGAAAGAACTAACTCTTGATTTGGTGAACAGCTTAAACCCAAACGACCCTCAGAATAAGAAGCCGCGAGGCCAACTTATGTTGGAAATGTCCTTCATTCCTTTCCAAGAAGATAGTGTAAAGTTTAGTGGACCTCTTAGTTTTCACGAAAGAAAGGAGAGTATTTCAAGCCTTTCAGATGACATTTCCTTACGTGGAGCAGGTTTGCTTTTGGTTACCGTTATTGCTGCTGAAGATGTAGAAGGGAAGAACCATACCAATCCTTATGCAGTCGTAGTGCTTCGAGGAGAAAAAAAGAAAACTAAGGTGATTCTTACACTCTCATATATACAGTTAACCATATAGTCGTATTCATAGTTTTGAACTTAATAGTTCAACCTTTAAGATTCAAAATTTAATATATATGTGTGTGTATACGTTCCGTTTTAAAAAAAAAAACTAGATTCACTTGAACCCATGCTCCGTTCACCTTTGGTTAACCATCTTATTGCTTTTGTTGCGTTAACCTTTATTTACCGACTACATTTAGGCAAGGAACAAAACGTGGAATCCAAAATGGGACGAAGAATTCCAGTTTATGTTGGAAGAAGCTCCATTGAAGGACCTAATCCATATTGAAGTCAAGAGCAAGAAGAGGAGATTTGGTTTTCGGTCTAAGGTAAACGAACCATCGTCAACAAATGTCCTCAGCTTCCATTACTGCAATCTTTGAATACAAAGAATGATATTTATTGCATTATAATTTCCTTTATCGTCTTTAGGAGGTACTTGGCTATGTCGATATCCAACTGAAAGATGTGATCTACAATGGACGTATCAACGAGAAGTACCATCTCATCAATTCTAAAGATGGGATTTTACATGTTGACATCAGATGGAAGGTGATCTAACAACTGCAGCCTCCTCTGTATTTCGGAATTATCCCTTTTGATATTAATCACATTGAGCTTAAAAGAAGAATCGAGGATCCATCTAGCCCACCCAGCTTGTTTGGGACTGAGGCGTAGTTTGGACAGTCTGATCAGAAGTTCTCCTAGTAGTTGTTGTGTTTTTCAAAATCACAGCACAATGCCCAGATCTTTTTGTTTGTTTATAAACCATGAAAAGAAATGCATACAAACATAACATGCACACATAAGCATGTTTATTGGTACTAGTATTGGTATATACCTTTTGTCTTCTCTTGTCATGTATATACTTGTTTGGGTATATCAATATCAATCCAATAATGAATGAACTACATCTCAAGTTAAACTTAGTTGAGGTCGATTATATGAATTCACTGTATAAAATATGGTATATTAAGGTTTATTTAATTAAATTCATATTGATACATTTATGACTCTATGATCTCTATGCAAATGGCAACTAGAGTTTAAAAACTTGTGGATGATTTGAATTATGAATTTGTATGAAAGTTTGTGTGTGTGTCTATGTGGAGAGGCACAAACCATAGATCCATTATTTGAATGAAGTAAAAATATGTGGTCCAAAATGTTGTGTGTTTGGCTTCTTCAAGGCCAATTGATATAGCAAATGAGACAGTTTGCAGCTGTGCCCTTGCAAGTGGCAACTGCCTTTGCTATCTCTTTCATTATTGTGAAACACTAGAAGTTGCATAATCTACAATTGGAACCTCCTAGCTAAGGTGATATATTCGATAAGTTGATACTACGTTAAATCTTGTCTAATCACATCTCTCTAATACTTGTTCGGTCCACCGTACCTCTTGTGAAACTATTTATAATCATCATCTCATACCTTCACGTTGAGGCATGTGTGTGTCACTTCTTCACATGTCTAAATCACCACTATTTGATATTGCGCAATAACTTCATAAAGAAATTAACATTTAATACACACATCATTCTCCTAGTTCAAGTAAAGTACAATACTAAAGGTCCTCAAACTTTAAAATAGATTTTTTCCAAAAAATCTAGCACAGTATCGAGTTTATAGTCTAAATATAGAATACGTGAATTCATGAATTTTTTTTTGTAAATATATATATTTTTCAGAATTGATATAATATTTCCTGGTGACACTTATGCTAAAAAAAAGCTAAACGATGCACTTAGTTAAATGTTTTGAGTTATTAGGGATCAATACTCACAATACACATTTATATTTTCTTTTTTGGATAATGCACGACGTGTATTCCTTAATTTCTGTTCGAAATTTCAGAGACACACTTATACAATATTTCTCGAAATTTATTTAATTAATAACTTTTTATGTCTTTTCAATCTATGTAGCAATATCTTGTGGCCCAACGATGATTTGACGTTGTCTCAAAATATCTCTTCAAACACCATATCCCAATAAAATATCCAACATCTCACATTATATATCTATCTACAGACAACACACTCTTATCTTCACAATTCTTTAGTTTCAATAAAAACCTTATCTTCATCCCCTTCTTCTCCAATGGCTTCTTCATCTTCTTCCCTCCATTTCCTTTCACTTACACCACAAACACTCCCAAAACCCACTTCCCAAACAACTTCAATTTCCTTCTTTTCACTTCCTTCTTCCTCTTTAAACCTTTCTTTATCATCTTCTTCAACCCCAAGATACTTTGAGTCTTCTCGTTTTGTTCGTAAAGTAACCCTTTCTGATTTTGACCAAATTGAGGAAGTTGGGGCTGGTGATGATGATGATGAGGAGGAAGGGGGTTTGAGTGATGAAGGTGCTTCATATCAAGAACGTAATGCCAATCCTGACCTTAAAATCTTTGTTGGTAATTTGCCTTTCAGTGTTGATAGTGCGTATCTTGCTGAGCTTTTTGAACGTGCTGGAGATGTTGAAATGGTTGAGGTAATTAAAAGATTCAATCTTTTTTATTGGGGTTTAGTTGTTTTGGTAATTTGAGATTTTGTTTGCTATGGTTGAGGTAATATAAAAAAGATTGAATCTTTTCAAACTTAAAAGCAGTAGAATTGGCCTTTTGGGCTTGCATTGTTTGCCTCCTATTGCACTAGGAGTGGGGTTTACCTTGTTTGCACTTAGCATCCAAAGGTAACTGCACTGGATGAGCTTTGCTGCTTGTAATACATTGTTATGGGAGAAAGATTTTGATCTTATTTGTGGTGTTTATATAGTTTTGAGGTTTGTTTGGCTATGTTTAAGTGAGAACCCTTGTGAAGTTTTGAATCTTTAAGGTCTGTGCAAATCATAAAAGTAGTAAAGTTTAAGTGGATATCTCTGAGTTGATAAGACGTTCACAAAATTCGACATGTTAATAGAGCAGTAAATGAATAATTGTTTTAAGTAGGGTTCTTGTTTAGATGATTTGATGTTTTGTTTGGCTTTGTTTAAATAAGTAACCATGTGCATTTTGATTTTTTATGGTTTGTGCTAACCTAAAAGTAGTAAAGTGGCTATTTTCGATAAGATGTTCCCACAATTCAACATATTATCAGAGCAATCTCATACATGAGGGGATATATAGCATATCTAAGAGTGACAAGTAAATGTGTCTTATCCTCCCAACTTAAACTTTAAGATGAGGTTTTTTATACTATTCAACAAGGTTTTTACTGGATAAATTTATTTATGCCCTGCGGATCCTTTGGGGTTGCTCAAATGGTTTGGCTTTGGACTTTCCTAATGGAGGTCTCAAGTTTGAAGCCCCTTGCTTGCGACAGTAGGGGTTGGCCTTTTAGGGTGAGCTCGTCGCACGGGATTTGCCCAGTGCAGTTTACCTCTCATGTGTCGTTTGCGAGCTATGGCAAAGGAGTATGGTTCCCTTGTCATATTGAAGAAACTTTTATTTTTGCCTTAAGGTGTTATAGAAGGAAATTGTTCCGGCTTCTTTATTTTTCGCTGCACTTAAGCATAAATGGTCGTTGATTTCAATCTTGATTGGGAGAGTGAGGATGTGAAGAATTGGATAAGAGGTTTAAATGGACTTAATGGAGCTGCTAACTTTTGCAGGTTATCTATGACAAGCTTACAGGAAGAAGCAGAGGTTTTGGCTTTGTGACAATGTCCTCCAAAGAGGCAGTTGAAGCTGCCTGTCAACAATTTAATGGCTATGTAAATTCTTTTGCTTTGTTGTCTTTTCTTGGTGATGCGTGTGTCCAAATATTCTCTTTAGTCCTGAATTTCCGTTTTCTTGGATATCTTAATTTATTTTTGGAATTTGACTGTTCTGTTCAGTTTACGATTTGAAATGGTCTAACGGAAGACCAGTACTCCCTTTTAATATTAACATATTTTGCAAAGTGCCATAATGCAGATTTCAAAACTAATTCTGATGATGAAATGCCCCCCCAAAACTATAAAAAATTGTGGAACCTAATATGCTTGTTGTTAGTAATACTTTCTTTATGCAAAATTTCTTTGCTGAAATTCAACACTAAGCATATTTGATTCTTTTGGCAGGAAATTGACGGGAGGGCACTGAGGGTGAATTCTGGGCCAGCACCACCCAAAAGGGAGAATTCTTTCGGGGGCAATTCTTCTTACCAGGGAGGCAGGGGTGGAGGGAGTATGGACAGCTCCAACAGAGTCTACGTAGGAAACCTTGCATGGAGTGTTGACCAACAACAACTTGAGACCTTGTTCAGTGAGCAAGGAAAGGTCGTGGATGCCAAAGTAGTCTATGATAGAGATAGCGGTAGATCAAGGGGCTTTGGATTTGTAACATACAGTTCCGCTCAGGAGGTCAACGATGCAATTGAAAGCCTGGATGGTGTTGTAAGTCATTCTTACTCAGCTACATTATGTATCTTTCTTTATGTTCTGTATGTGCATGTGTCTGTCTTCACAAGTTGGTCTCATTTTCCATCCAGAGGCTGGATTTTTACCGGCTTAACATTGTGGGTTTCAATCCTCTAAATATTTTTCCCTTTGACTTGTCTTCGCTAGTAGATATGTAATATACCGTCAATCTAATCTGGTATAATATCATTCATGAATCTATTTTGCATTCTTTTCTATAAACTTCTATATGATTTTCTTCTAGTAAAATGAGCTTTTATGATCGTACTTTTGATTGTTTTCCATGTTGAACTTTGTGTAGGATCTAGGTGGCCGGGCTATCCGTGTAAGTCCTGCTGAAGCTCGTCCACCCAGACGTCAATTCTGAAGATTGTAGCCAACATCTTTTTGACCGAGAAAAGGCTTGAGGTAAACAACTCGTGTTCTCTCTTTTCCTGGGTTGTTTCTTGAGACTTCACATCTTGATATTTATTAATATATCTATGTTCAATTGTCATTCGATTAGAAGTTTCAAAAGTCGAACCAAAACATATGCTTCTGCTTATAAAAGTGAATAATTTACATGGCAGGGTCCAGGAGATGACGATAATTGCAGAAATGAATGAGTTATTAACTTTGCAACAGCTATATCTTAAACTTGCGCGGACAAACTACTCTCTACTTCTGGACTAACTAGAGCTCTCAAGTAAATTAGTTTTCGTAATGTATGTTCTGAAATTGCCTCAGGAAGATATCCCTGATCTTGTAATATGATTCTATCCATCACTTGTTGACAATCAAGACAATGAAAAAGTTTGATACTCTTCGAAAATGTATCTTAGCGCGAACCAATCCCTGTTCTACATATGAATTAGCTAGAATTGTGTGTTTGTTTGTGCCTATGCCTCTACAATTGAAGTGATTTTTAGTAAAACTTATAGTAGTTGATTTTGTATTGAAATTCCAGTGAAGATAAAGAACAGAACAATACTGAGTTATGTTCATCCTTTGATAATGTTGATTCTTTTTCTGTTTTTTGTAGACAAGTTTATGAAAATTTTTACTGTCTTTTTCTATGGAGTTGAATATTCACAAATTACTAAATCCAATTTATTCAATGGAATTCAAATAATATTTTGAAAATGTGGATCCATTACTTTGTCTTTTCTCCAAATTTTAGTTAAATTTAACATCAAAACAAAATACATTCAAATATTCAATATTTAGTCCTGTTACATGATTCTTAACAATGTTCACTAGTTCAAAATCCATAACAATGTTCAGACATATAAACATTTTCAAACAATATATATATATATATGATTGCTAAGACCATACTCGCAATTTATGTATGACATGTTTCAAAGAATATATTTGATATGATCGAACTAATACACCCGTCCATACATAGTGTTTTGATCTAAGATTTCTATTCTTCTACAACAGAACGATTTTATCCTGAGCATGAACCATGTCTTCTACTAAGCAAAAATCTATCAGGTATATATGTATGAGAATCCTTTAATTTGTGGCTTAAGTACTAAAATCTTATGATATTTTGTTAAAGTTGTTTCGAAATGCAACACATTTTTGTACTAGTTTCTTTTCTATGTTGCTCGAGCTCTTCAAAAGTACTGTCAGGTGTGTGTCAGATCGTCCAAAAGTACATACATACAGGTCTGACAACATTTTTGAAAAGTACGAGCAATATAGTCGTGTATTTAATCAGTAGACTCTAACTCTAAGTCATGATCATCTCTGTTCAATCAGATTTCCAAATGACTTTGACATATCAAAAACTGGATCATACAATGTGTCGAAATTCCTCAAAGCTATCTCCATCAAGAACCACGAACAAACGTCTAGTTCAAACCTCGAGAAGGTAGAAATAGAGCCAAAAATGAAGGTGTTTCGAAAGAAAAAGCTTTCAAGAGTATTTTCAGAGGACTATGATGGGGTGCAATGGAAGATATTAGATCCGCGAGGACGTCTTATAAACATATGGAACAAATGTTTCCTTATTGCTTCTCTAACTTCTCTGTTTGTTGATCCATTGTTCTTCTATTTACCTAGTGTTGACGATGAAATCTGTATGGATGCAAGTTATCCTATGGAGATAGTCCTTACAATCGTTCGATCAGTCATAGATGCATTTTATCTGGTTCAGATTTTAGTTCAGTTTCGTACAGCTTACGTTGCACCTTCCTCTCGTGTTTTTGGAAGAGGTGAGCTAGTTATTGATTCTTCAAAGATTGCTTCAAGGTATCTGCGTAAGGACTTTTTGCTCGACATCTTGGCTACTCTTCCTCTTCCTCAGGTACAACTTAGCCCTCTACTTGTGTAGCTAAGTCGACTGTAGGATGGTCAGTTGAACAATCTTCGTCAGAAAATCATACTGTGTTTTATATAGATATGTATATCAAATCTTGAACATCTTTAACGAAATTTCTGTTTTCAGGTTTTGATTTGGGCTGCAATCCCATCTCTGAGAGGTTCGAATAGGATCGGTGCAAAACACGCCTTACGACTAACTATCATTTCTCAGTTCCTCTTGAGGCTATGTCTGATTTTTCCACTTTCATCTCACATTATCAAGACCACTGGTGTAATGGTGGAAGCTGCTTGGGCTGGCGCGGTTTATAACCTCGTGCTCTTCATGTTGGCAAGTCATGTAAGTTATACGTGATTACTTACATGTACTATCTACAGTCAAACCTCTATATAACGACCTTGGTTGTCTGGTTGTTATAGAGAACATATTATATTACAGAAAACGAATGTTATAGAGAGGTCTGACTTTAAGTTGTTGACTTATCGATCATTTTGTTTACGATTTTTGTTAAGGTCATGGGATCTTGCTGGTACCTTTTAGCTGTGGAGAGGCAAGAACAGTGTTGGAAGAAGATTTGTGATCAACAGCAACCATATTGCCAGTATTGGTATTTCGACTGCCAGAGGAAGAACAATAGCAGTAGAATCGCGTGGTACCCGTGGAGCAATATATCTACATTATGTGGTCCTAGCAGCAACTTCTTCCAATTTGGAATCTTTAAAGATGCACTGACTTATCGCGTTACACAGTCATCGTTCTTGAACAAGTATTCGTATTGTTTTTGGTGGGGATTAAGGAACCTAAGGTAACGAAATGTAGCTAAACATCTGTTATTTTTCGATTTAATGTTTCAACTTTTTGTAATCGAATATTTGCAGCTCTATTGGGCAGAATCTCCTGACTACTACTGACATTAATGAGATAAATTTCGCGGTTGTTCTTGCAATTCTTGGATTATTGCTATTCGCATTACTTATTGGGAATATGCAGGTAAGTTTTTAGATGATAAAGGGACATAGTTTTCGATATCTTAGCACTGAAAATATGTTAATTTTTTATACTAGACCTTCCTTCAATCTACTACTATGAGACTCGAAGAATGGAGGATTAGGAGGACGGATACAGAAGAATGGATGCATCATCGTCAACTCCCTCACGATCTAAAGGAGAGGGTCCGGAAATATGATTTGTATCGTTGGGTTACAACACGAGGTGTTGATGAAGAATCCATTGTTAGAAGCCTTCCTGTTGATCTCAGAAGGGACATCAAACGTCATCTTTGTCTTGATCTAGTTCGTCGAGTGAGTATCATATATACTTCTGTCAGACTCCCTCTGTCCCAATTTATACGTCTTACTTACCTTTTTGGTATCTCGTTCTATATTTAGTTAAGTTGGTCGTGTAGGTACCTTTGTTTGATCAAATGGATGAGTGTATCTTAGATGCAATATGTGAAAGGTTGAAACCACTTCTATACACCGCGGGAACTTGCCTAGTTCGCGAAGCTGATCCTGTGAACGAAATGCACTTCATTATAAGAGGACATTTGGATTCCTACACTACTGATGGAGGAAGAACAGGTTTCTTTAACTCGTGTCAGCTCGGTCCATGTGATTTCTGTGGTGAAGAATTACTAACATGGGCACTAGACCCTCGTCCGAGCATCATCCTTCCCTCCTCTACACGTACAGTAACCGTGCTCACTGAAGTAGAAACGTTTGCATTGGCTGCAGAAGATGTGACATTCGTGGCATCACAGTTCCGTAAACTGCATAGCAAACAGTTGAGGCATACATTCAGGTTTTACTCGAACCAGTGGAGGACTTGGGCCGCGTGTTTTATACAAGCAGCCTGGTTTCGATACAAGAGAAGGAAAGAGGCTGCTGCGTTGAATAAGGCGAAACAGTGTCCCCTGGCTCCTCCTCTGCCTACTGCACCACGAGATGAACGAATCAGAAGCGTGTCGTTGGGACAAAAGGCTTCAGAGTTTGCTGTGTATGCTGCAACATTGGCAGCAAGCAACAGAAAAGGTGCAAGTATGAGAGGAGAACTAGAAATCATTAGTTCATTACAAAAGCCTGTGGAACCTGATTTTTCCGTTACGGATAGATGAATGAACGCAAATGCTCGAGCCAGGATTTTAAGTTCATGAGTTTTGAACACATTATTAATACATATTGAATGTATTTTTTCAATACAAATGTAGGATTCGAGCCAAAGTTACTGAGTTTTGCTGAGCCATATTAGACTGTGAATATGAAATACAGTATTGTTGTATCATAAAAGTTACATACTAGTTGAACATTTTCCTAAAAATTGTACGTATATTTTGATCCTATTGGTAAACTAGTTGGCCGAACGATATATATTTGTAACTTTAAGATTCTATTTTTTCTGGTGTCTGGACCTTTGGGCTATTTACTAATTGAAGGCCCAAACTCAAGAATGTGGCCTGGCCCAGTTTATGTTCAATAAAACATTTGGGCTTTTTAATTAAGCATGAAATTCATATGTTTTGGCTAGTGAGAATGAGAAAAATAAAACTTGAAGTTACGTGAATTCAGTTTACTGAGGATACGACCCTATAAAGGAAAATATGTAGATCGATAGATAGCCGAGTAATTGTTTAATGATGGATGTAAGCTAATATACACACTCATGGAGCAACTTTTTTTTTTTTTAATTATTATTATTCTACATCATCAGTATAATTTAACTGATCATATTTAAACATTATTTTATATTCAATGCGATACTTCTCAAAACAAATCGATATTATTTATTTATCAAAAGTGAATACTAAACACCAGACGAAAACAAAAAAAAAAGTTGAAATTTGACAGTTAATACCGTTAGGATGTCAAAAAAAAAAAAGTTAATAATGCCTTATTACACCCAATAAAGTCTACCAAAAGTAAACCACTAATATGTCTTTATCAAAATATCAATTATTCTCATTAATTACTTTATAAATATCATTAGTATTTTTATACTGTAATTACGGATATAATTACAGAAAAAAAAAGTTTATCATCCATTCATCATCATTATTCTCCATAATTTTTGTTGGTATTTTGTCATCTTATAAGGATAAGTTTATTAGGAATTATAAATAATTTAATTTGAGAATTAATATTGATTGGATATCTACCAATAAATGACGAGATAACATATTGAATATATATAGTTAGACTAGAAAAGATAGAATTACCTCTCTAGACTATATATGACTCACAGAGATATAACTTAATAAAATTAAGATTTGATTATCTTCTGGACTCATTTTTTCTTTAGATTTCGTATACATTTTTTACTTACGTAATATTCAAATATCTCACGTGTGTTTTGACTGTGTAGAGTCGCAAAGCGTTTTTTTTAAACCATGCATGTTTTTTTGGTCTAAAATGGCGGCCATTCCATGCATGCCTATGAAAGCTATTTATCAAGAAACATGAAACCAATATGTTTGCTTTCTTTCGGGATCGAGTTTCTGGATATTAAGTTGTTTTTGTTAAGAAATGTATTATTTCAAATTTCAATTAGACTCTAATATAGATATTAAATATCGAAAAAAAAATTCAAAATTCAAAATATTAAAAAATAATATTTTTTTAATTTACTTTTTTTTTTCCTTTTGAAATTGAAATCAATTACTCCCTCCGTTTCAAAAATGATGATTTAATTTGACTTGGAACGGAATTTAAGAAAAGAAATAAGACATTTTAATCTTGTGGGTCAAAATTAAAGTTATGTCAAATGTACCAAAATGTCCTTTAATCTTGTGATCTTAAACATGTCACGTGGAAAGTTAAAGATAAAGTGTTGCCAAAAAAGGAAATCGATCATTCTTTTTGAAACAGACTAAAAAAATAGAATCATTCTTTTTAAAACGGAGAGAATAATTTTATTTTTTTTTACATTTCCTTACTCGTATATTTAGGTAAATTTCAAAAAATAGTTATATTAAAGAATAAAAATAGTTGAAATCAGACTTCTAATATCGAATCAAAACAAATTAGAATAAAAATTATAACCTTTCGATATACTTAACATGATTTTCTTTTTGTTTTCTAAGAAAAGGCTCAATTCTTATCAATTTTTTTTATTGTTCTTCCATTATTCGGTTAATTAACTAATAAAACTTCTTTCATCTTCATAATAATTTATATAATAATATATAAATTTCTTAAATATTTTAACAAAAAGATTTCACATTATTTTTTTTAAAATCCAAAATAACTCAAAAAGAAAACCAATGAGAAAATAGTCAAAGTGGGACCTCTTTAACCACCGAAAGAGTTCTCTCTTTGCCATATAGAAACTCATTTTATACATTTTTTAAATTTGTTTTAATTCTACATTTTCAAGAAAATAATAAAATAAATACAAAAAAATATAACATTTAAAAGGAAAAAGAAGAAGAAAAAAAAGGGCAAATAAAAGTTGGTCTAACTTAATAAAGGGGTCCATAATTGTTTGCAACTTCACTAATGTTGTTCCCCTTTTATGTCTCAAACCTCATGAGCTTGTCCACTTAATTTTCATCATATTTTTTTTATTTTTGGAATTTTATATGAAAAAAAAACTCACTTTCTTTTTCATGGGATTTTGTGTCATATTTGTACTTTATATTTTTTTTTTAATTAAAAAATCAATTTTTTTTTAAATTGTTGGTTTGATCAATCAAAGCATGCATAAAGTTTTTAAAGCAATGTGCTTATTATGATCTCTTTTGCATGGCTGACCAACATCTTCTTTTTTTTTTCATAAAGAAATATTAGGTTCATAACTAACTAATATAATCCTTTTCTTTTAAAAAATTTAACCAACTTTTTTATGTTTGCAATAATATATTTAACGTGATTTCATAAGTCTAATCTGAAAAGAATGATATATATATATATATATATATATATATATATATATATAATTTTCAATAATTTTCAACTCATATGAATCAGTCATTCCAAACACTAGTTTTATATATATATATATATATATATATATATATATATATATATATATATATATATATATATATATAATTTTCAATAATTTTCAACTCATATGAATCAGTCATTCCAAACACTAGTTTTATCAATATATTTTTGCTAATATGTATATATCTAAAATTTACAAAAAAGATTATTAATTCAGATTCACGTATAAGAGAAATGTTTTTTAAAAAAATAATTGATTGGTAGTATGAAATGACACTTTTCATTTTAACTTAGATAAGATGATTTATGATAATATAAAATCTACTATTCATTTAAATTATACAATTTTATCTTTAAAACGTTTCGTATATTTAAAGAACATGCATATATGTAGGAAAACATTCCAAAAATATATTAAGAAAAATAAAAGGACTGTATTTATCAGAAACATCATGTTATATTTACGATTTTTTATATTAACACAATACAATTTAATCCTTGATTATTACAACAAAAAAAACCTATGAATATGTTTAAAATAATATTAAACTAACATTCAAATCCATCTTGACCCAAAAGAGTAGTAGTTATAAGTTGATGCTTAGTAATTAGTATCTTATTCTTCAATAATATAATATGTTAATTGTTATCTGTGATTGCTTTATTTATTTTGTATTTTGTTATTTCATTGTCATTTTTTTTACTTCGAAAAAACTCTTTTTTTGAACAAAATTTTTTATCAGAAATTGTCTCTCTACGGCTATATACTACACAAAAATAAGGATAAAGTCTACATGCATTCAGAATACATTTTTAATTTCTTGACCAAACAATTGCACTAGTACTACCCTTCTTATAGATTAATTAATAATAAAATAATAGTAAATACACCTTCCACTATCAATATGATGGCAACTCACTCTTTAATTTCCTACTAATTTGAATAAATAAATCAGTCAAAACAAGAAAAGTAACTTTAATTATTCCCATTAAATTAATATTAAAAAAAACAAGAATTATTATCAAACATGATCATGATTGGTTATCTACTACCTTAAGTTATTACATCTTGCTTAAAATTAACCATTTTTTGTTCTCTTTTTATCTTTAAGTCAAAGATAATCAAGGTTTAAAAGTTGTAAGGGGAATCATTATAGTCACAACTTAGACTTCTTTAACATGATTCAAACACTACTAGCTATATACTTAAAGCCAATGCCTAGTAACAATAAAATAAAGAGCATAAGTTATATATATCATCAGTGTAAGCAATCTTTTCTGTTATCAGATTATTTTATTTGTTAGGAGTAACTTATTGTATTTTTAGAATTACAAAGTCCTACGTTTCTAGTAAGTTTATCTGTAAGTATGTTTTCAATAACCTAATAATAGTGTAAAAATATATTCTGAACTGACGATTTACATAATGTAAACTTGAGAATAATTTTTTTTTTTTAAAAAATGAACGTTAACCTATTTTGAAAGCAAACATGCTAGCCATGCACTCATATAAGTCTCACTTAATAATCATTACCCAATGAAAGCACTCTAAAGTTTAGGCTTTTTTAATTTTTCCAAAGTGGAACCTTCTTAGGTCAAAAAAAATATATTTGTCTCACTTTAATTTGCACTTTATTTAATTGGTCTACATATATCACATGTTAAAAGAAAATGTTCTTTCCACAATTTTTGGATAATTTGTAGTCTAGTCAAACACTCACCTTAGAGCAAAATAGTTTCAAAATTAATTTGCTTCTATTTCCAAGATAATGGAACCACAAGTATATCAAAAACCTATCGCTCTCTTCGTTCACTTTTATTAGTCTATTTTAGACTTAGCTAAATATATATTATTATAATATTATACGAGAAATGTGTTTTACTTGTCTCCTACAAGACACATTAATGATACATTTCAAGGGATTACGTTAAACTCGTATTGTTATGCTATTTAAACTATATATAGTATTATCGTAAGAATTTTGTAACAGGTAATTTGTTTTATTTTAATGAGTCTACCTATAAATATTATTTGATTGACTAGTCATAAATATAAGTAATTCACTTTTTTTCCTTCTACTATTGCTTTGAGACAAAGGAAAACAAAAAGAGGAAAAGTTAAAAGGAGTTTAAAAATGTAGGAAAAAACTTAAACATTTTGGTGGCTTCTTCTTTGACCATATCTTTTTTTCAAATATAAGGCTGAATATAATTAAGCAAAAGCATATGAAAATATATAAGCCAATCATATAAAAGTTATTAGCCATATCTTGAAAATTTTCATCGAACGAAAAATACAAAGTAAATCAGATATATATATATAGTATACAATGTTAAAATCAATAGAAAATCTTATCTTTTGTATGATATTATTCCATTTCACATCCTCCTCGATACATTGGGTGGCAACGGACATATATCATGCATGCACGCACACATAAGTTCAACCTTAAAATATCGCGCTCTATCGAGTTTATGAATTTTGTGAAAAAAAAGTGATACTTATGTGATGAAAAAATGTGTCATCATGTTGATTAATGGAGGTAGTCTTGTCAACGTAGAATATTCCAAAAGACTCATAAATGTTGTTTTAATAACTTAACAAATATGGTCAATAAAGCATTGGCATGTTCCATCCCCAACCGATCGATGGGCTCAATCCCTTCAAGTTAGGCTTTACAATTATTATTTTTATTTTACAATCATTAAATAAAAAAAATAATTAGAAATTATATTACTTATTTTTAAAAAATTTACTTTCTACTCGTGTGTGATATTTTCTTTAGACGTATATGTTTAATTCAAATTTGTATTGTGTAAGGTTTATTAAAGAAATAACATTTCGATCTATTTAGATCTTTTCATTCCAAACGCTCAATTTACCTGTATTTGAAAAAAGAATAGTTCTATCTATTTCATCGTATCTTTTTTGTAGTGAGTTAAATTATATTTTCAATTTACTTTAGGCAAGCGATAGCGCATTTAAAGGAAGATAGTTTCTTAGGGATAACTTAGATTTGAGTTCTGATAATAAATTTTAGTTGAATTTCAATGGAGATATCAAATGCGATTGAAAAAAAAAAAGAGGTTTAGCTGGGCTAATAGTTGAAAAATGAAACAACCTAAGATGAACCTACATATAGGGGGAAACAAAACGTGACCTTTTTATACTCAAAATCTTTCATTAAATGCTTTATATATTAACAATAAAATAATTTAGAAAAAAAAAATTAGCAAGAAAATTTAGTCAGAATAATATTTTATTTATGTTATTTTACTTTTTAAAAATATTTTTAACCTTTTAACTTAATACATTTTACCAAGAAAATTAAAAAAAATCAATTCATTTTAAAATATAAAAATATATTATATAGATCAAATTTTCTGATAATTTAATAATTACTTCCTTCTGTCCCTAAAGAAACCATTTAACATAAATACGACTTATTTGATTTTCTTTAGGAATCACTCAGATCAACTATTTTTAAAAAAATTATGGTCTGACTATGTAAATTATCCATGCTTTGTGTAGTGGTGAATTATATCAATAAATTTATTTATGATTATTCGATTTTGTTTTAGAGTATATTATATTGTTAAGAATATTTTATCTAAAGATAAATTGTAATAGTTTTCTTAATCCTATTATAAAAAAGATTTAATTCTAATTCTTAAAAGAATGAGTATACTGAATTGTTAAGAACATTTTATCTAATTACGAATTGTAATAGTTTTTTAATCCTACAACCAATAAGATTTAATTCTAAATCTTAATACTAATTCTAGTATGACTAGACGGCAACAAAAGTTAAAACTTAAAAGAATAAATATTATTACTTATTAGCGACGGTAAATGTTTACCCTAAATAAATAAAAAATTATTGCTAATTATTTAGCATCATATTATCAACGAATTATCCAAAAATCCTAGTAGGTCCAAATTATTCAACGACAAATTTAATATTTAGCTAATTCCTAGTATTATTTTTGATATGCTATAAAAATGCTACGAGTAAGATTTGCAATTTCAAAAAGTCAAATATTCTATTTGATAACAAAATAGACTTTTGATTTGAAAATATACAATTTTTATTTTGAAAATTTTGCAATAAAAATTTATCCAAAGACTAAAAGTAATAAATTTGGTTTGAAAAATAAGCAAAACAAATCACGAGAATTTTGTTAGTTATACTTATCAAGAAGAGTTGATAATTTGGAAATTCCAAAAAGTGTCAAGCATTTTGGTCAACGAAAATTTGAAGGTCATTATCAAGTTTTTATAGATAGTAGAGTTTGACTTTTACGTAATCCGTTTATTTTTGCTCGTCATATTTATTTGAAAAATTTTACAGGTATTTCGTCAATCTGTGTTTGAAATTTTAGAGACATATTTATATTATACTAAGGTTCTATTATCTCTTTGAACTTACTTTATAAGTAATTTTCTATCCTTTTTCGATCTACGTAGCACTAGCTTGAAAGAAAAAATCAACCAGCGTTAGACCCACAAGATAGTGTCACGTAGGTCGAAAAAGGGTAGAAAATCATTAATAAAATACGTTCAAAGGGATAATACGACCTAAATATAGTATAAGTGTGTCTCTGAGATTTCGGACATAGGTTGAGGGTCTACTTATGCGGTTATCCCTATTTATTTTTATGAAAGTTAATTTAATTAATTAGTGAAATTATAAAAATATAATATTTGAAAATTATACAAAATGATATAACAAGTTTTAATCCTTTTTATCTTTAATGCAACAAAAAATTTAGGCTTAAGTCATCTGCGGCCCCTTAAAGTTGTCCACATAATTCACTTAAACACCTAAACTAGGACTTATACCTATTGAACACCTAAATTATCAAGAAATGTGTCTATTAAACACAAAACGCTGATGTGGCAAAATAAGTGTATCTCACTACTGCTGAGCGCGTGAATGCATTTTTTTAATTTTTTTTAAAAATATTTATACCTACTTTGTTGACACTTGACATGCATTGATTAAATATATAAAAAAAATTAATTTAAAATCTTGTAAATCATTAAAAAAAGAAAAAAAAACCCACACTCATCTTCCTTCAGGCTTCAACCCACTATTTTTTGCCTATTCAAAAAGAGTCGGAAGTTTTATGCTACCGGCGACCATCCATCAGAAAATCTTTATATTCGAACTCAACAACTCTTTCACATGCTGTAATTTAAGAAGTCGATTTTTGCGTTTAATTTTTAAGAGAAGTTCGTTGGACTTGTTGGTATTCAAGTGAAGATGTCCTATTAAAACCCTAAAACCTACATCAATTGATCTATCAATTGGTACTCTTCTCATTATCTTGACATTCTTCTCATTAAACGGAAAAGAATGTTAATGTTGTAAAAACATTGAGGGATGTTAAAGTTGGAATGACGATGGAGGAAAAGAAAGAATTGCCATGGATGGGTGGATTTTTTTTTTAGAATTCTTTTTAATTTTTTAATTAGTTAAATAGATTAAAATAGTTGTCTTTTAAAGTTTTATTTTTTAAATAACTTTTTGGATTCAAATACCACGTGTCATCATTCAATTTGTCATTATGTCATGCCATCGCCATCTCATAGCGAGTGTATTACACACATATCAATTTTTTTGCTGATTAACAAAAAAATGTCCAATAGGTATTAGTTTTAAGGCCTGTGTTCATTTAACTTTACACCAAAATGGCCTCTATCACACATTTATTCCAATTCTCACAAAATGTATTTTTTTTTCTTCTTATTTTCACCTACCTCTTTTACATGGATTTTAATCCCTTATAAATTTTTAAAATGGAAACTTATTGTTAACGAGCTAAATGTGCCAAAGACGAAAGATCTTTTAATATAATTTGAATAAAATTTGATCGTGAAATTCATTCTGCTCTTCTTAAATGTATATTTTATTTTAAAATGAAAAATTAATTCTTGATCTTGAGCACATTGAAACTTTGAAAAAGTCCAATTCTAAAGTGCGTTTTTATTAAATGATGTCTCGAAAAAAAGTATTCAAGAATAGTGAAAGGATATATATACCTAAGTACCTAATAATAACACAAAGTTCGATCAAGATATATACTGTTACTTGAAAAGATATCGAATGATCGTTTCTGATGGGACTTAAAAATAATAATAATAAGATTTAACCTTAAGTAAAGTTAATTGAAGACCGAATATACTTCAAGGCGTATCCTTAAAAAAGTTATCAGAACATTTCAAACCTAAATAAAATACAACTTGTTTGATCTTAATATTTCACCTTTTATTTTATTTTGTACTTTTATTTTTCCTCTTTAATTTCTTTCTGACTTTTCAATGAGAGCTAATAATGTAAATAATTTTAAGAGAATTTTTAATCTAAAAAATTGTACACCACAAAATTGCAAATTGTGACAGTGCCAATTTTTATTTTTATTTTTATAAAAATTTAAATTACCTACAATCAATTAAAAGTCACTTTCTACTCCACCAATTGACAGTGGTTTTATTACCATTTTTGTCTTCTTATTTATGTTCCCATCCTTTCCTCTCCAATAACCCCACCCCCCCACCCCACCCCACCCCCACCCTCCCAATATTTTTTTTCTCATTTAAAATAAATATTTTTTTTGCTTTTTTAATTTAATTTGAAATAAGTAATAAAAATTAAAAGCAAAATATTAAATTTATTTTATTTCACTTTTATTGATTTGTTGTTTATACTGAATAAATGAATATACATATATCGCGATAAAGTGATATATATTTTTCTATCACTAAAATCAAAAGTTCTGAATATTCGATAGAATATACTTAAGTATTTCGTATGTGACTTTAAATTAGTCGAGTCGAGTACATCAATTACAATACATGTCATAATACACGAAATACTTGAGTGTAAAAAAAAAATATACACACAAAAACATGCTAATTATAATACCTCGCGTGCAAGCATGCACTCATTTTTTTATGTGTGTATATCCAACATCCCACTAAACATATAAGCAATTATATTTTGATAATCTCTATACTTTATAATTATTTTTTTTGTAGTTTCAAAAGAGTGGACTGTAAGTAATCAGTCACAAAACAGAGATTGAAAATAAATAAATAAGACAGATAGGCCAACCTAGGGATTGAGGATATTTTTCCCTTCCAAAATAATTTAATTTAAGAGAAAAATGATAAATATCTCAAACTATCGTAAATGGTATACAGTTATGCTCCGTCATATTTGGGATAATGGTACCCCTGCCGTTCAAAAACTAGAACGTAGATGCCTTTCATTCTAACAGAAGACTAAACAGGGACAAATGACACAATCTTATCCACTCATCTGATGTCGGATCGCACTACAACAAAAATGACCATTAGCGACATTTAATTCTTAATAATTGTCACTAAATATGTATTTTTAGCAGCAATTGTCAGTCTTTACATATGTCCCTAAAGCCTTTAGCGATATTAATTATAATCACACTTAACTAATGACGGTAAAGACATTAACACCTTTATTAGTGTCAATATTTAATGCCGCTAAAAGTTATTTTTATTATAAATATTATGGATAAGATTATGACACATGTATTTCCATTAGTATAAAGATATATATATATATATATATATATATATATATATATATATATATATATATATATATATATATGCTCTAGTTTATGAATAACGAAAAATATCTACACGATAATTTAAAAATATATCAATTTTTTCCCCTAACTTTAAATATAAATTATTTGACTATAGTTATTTTCTTCATTCTTATTTACATATCATCCTCACGACTAGCATATTTAAATACGAGTTATTATAGGCATGGTCCAAGTTACTCCATATTCATCCCCATCCTGACACCAACAGAAATAACTAATTTTTTAACTTTCTTTTATTATACGATTTGATATTCAAAATTCACTTGCTCGATTGATCAATAAAAATTCCTAACAAAAGTTAAAATCATGCCACAATAATATATATAGATCCATATAACAGAGAAGTTATTCTCCTAGCAGTGTTGATCAAAGATAACATGTAGAGTTCAATTTCTTATAGTTTAGAATATGCACATTGATACAACTTGAGATCATTTGTAATCCTTAATCGACTTTGATCTGATTCCACTCGTATAATTTTAATGAAATAATTTAGATACACGTCAATAAATCGAAACACCATAGGGACAACATGGTTAGCCAAGTGACATGGGAGGAGGGAAATAAAAATTGAAATGTTTCCAATTAATAGAGCAGTGTGTCTAATGAAGTAGGGTGGATTAGGGTACAAGCCTGATACACCAATGCCCAATTGTTTTAATTTGTTTATTCAACAAATAATAAAATAAATAAATAATAATAATTAATTTCTTTAATTTGCACAATGCTCAATGAGTATTAATTAGTACTACTCCATCTGAATTTTTCACATATATTTGCCCATACAATGTGTGGTATTTTTATTTTTATATATATATATATATTGTAACTTGTGAATGGTAGTAAGCATGCTAGTAATTGAATTTTTTTTTTTAAAATTGTTTAGTCCAAGATAGAAAAAAAATAATTAAAAGAGAAAATAATTGTTTTGTAATGTCCATTTAGAACCTTTTTGCAGTTGAAAAGGTGTTAATCTTTTTCAAAGTTGCAGGAGAAAAAGGCAAAAATAAAAGATAAAAACTAGATTAAGAAAAGTTTTAATATAGTACTGTTTATTTCAGAAAAGGTAGAATATTCTATTTGTATTATGCTTATGGGGGTTCATGTTGTTTATTTATTTATTTATTTTTCTTATAAGTGATGAAGTTCTTTTAATTTATTTTCATCAATTTGAGGTTCTTTTTGTTTCTATTTTTGAGGATGGAATCTCCAAGAATATAGGAAAATGAGTGGAAAGATGAATTATTCCATTCTTCATAAGAAAAAATGTAAAATTACGTATCATTAATTAGTTATTCGCTCACTAAGAGGATTCAAAATTTTATATGTTTATATAGACAATATAAATTTTCGATAAAGAATATTCTGTTGATCATATTAATGTTTTCATATTCAAGTTAATATAAAATTCGGGTTCGAATCTGTAGAAATCTTGTTAGGAGCATGCTCCTTAAGTACGAGCTATGTAATAAGTGAATTCAAATTTAGTTTAACTTTTAATACAAATACCAAATATATGAAGATAAAATAATTTTTAGAAAAATCTTCAAATACTCAAAAAAGTGGATCAACAATATATTAATAGGTTCAAATGAATTCAACAAACTTTTGTTCAGATTCTATACAAATGTATAGGAAAGAATTATATTTATAAATTTCTTTTTTATGATTACTATGTATGAACTTCAATTATTATAATTACTATATACTAACTTAAATTATTATACAAACCTATAAAATTCTAAACTTTTAAAAAAAGATGGATGTAAAGATTTGGAAAAAGTTGATGTGGAGTGAACATCATGGATGAGGAGAGAAGGTATGGCCCTAACTAAAAGGAAGTAAGAAAACACCAAGTACCAAACTATTGCTATCTTACCAATAATTCTACAAATGAAATTATTATTCTCTCGATTTATTTGTCAAATTTTAACATGACACGTTAATTAAGAAAATAATAATTGATATATCAAATTTACCATTTTATCCTTTTTATAAAATATGTATTAATTATGGAGAGTTCAGTTATTCACGTATTAATTATTCAAGTTTCTAGATAGCAAATCGAATAATTTACTTTCTAACCAGCTACCAAACATGATATTACTTATAAAAAATTTAATATTTATCTAACTCACTTCCAAACCAGCTTCCCCGTAGCTTACATAACTAAACATTCAATATCCCATCTCCACTCCATAGCTAGTTTTAGTCCTAGTATTATTACAAATAAACAAAAAATTACTGTATTCGTCGAAAATCGTTTGTAATATTGTAACTTCACCCCTAGACTCCACGTGAAAACGTGAATTCAAATTAATCGAGAAAACTGAATTAAGGTGGTCCACACGTGCCTAGAGAGCACAAAGCACAAGCGTGCTAAGTGATAGTCACGTGCCATACTCCCAATACATGTATAGAAAAAAATTACATATGGTATTTGAGCAATGAAGATTTTTTCTTTTTTAAAATTAATAATTTAGCAATTTTTTTTTATTAATATTTTTGTTTTAGTGTGGTCAAGCTAAAGGGTGTATAGGTATTATTCATTATTATTATTATTCTATGTCACACGTATATATTTGGCCCTCTATATATATATTGCTCTCTCAGAGTGAGTAATTTGTAAGCATAGAGCTAAAAAGTTTGTAACTTTGAGTTTTGTTTTTCAAGGGGTTTGGAAAAAAAAAGGGGGGGTCTTTTTGAATTGAAAAAAGTTGAGAACTTTGTAAGAAAAAATGGAGATGGAGAGTGATGTGATGGTGTCAAAATTCAAGAGGATTTGTGTGTTTTGTGGGAGTAGTCAAGGGAAGAAGAGTAGCTATCAAGATGCTGCTATTGAGCTAGGAAAAGAGTTGGTATTTCTTTTTTCTTAACTAAAAAATGGAACTTCCCATTTTGTTTTCTTGATTTTTAGCTTTGGTTTCTTGGAATACTAGGATGTTATTGTTTCTGAGTTCTGACCCTTTTTATTTGGGTTTTTGGGAAAAATGTTCTTTTTTTTTTGGTTTTTGCTTATTTGGGGGTTAGTGTTTGTACATTCTTGGTATGTAAAAATGGGATCTTTACATGAATTTAATGCAAGTTTTAAAGAATGTAGTTGGATTTTAGGGTATTTGTGTCCAAATTTTTTCATGCAAAATGTGATGTTTCTTTGAGTTTTTGTTCCAATAGGAAGTCCTGCATGCAACTCTGTTATCTCTGTAGTTAGTGTGTTTGTAGTCATGTTCTCTGTTTGTGAAATCAATGTTTCCTGTTATTTTCATATACAGGGGTTCTGCATCTATTTTACCACCACCCCACCCCCTCTTGTATTCCCTTATTGAACAAACTCTTGCACTTATGCCTCATCATCATCTTGATATATGCTAACTAACAAGTATATCTGGTTTTTGGGGCATGTTGAATGTACTAAAAGTCTCTTGTTTCTTCATACTGAAGGTCTCAAGGAACATTGATTTGGTCTATGGAGGAGGTAGCATAGGCCTAATGGGATTGGTTTCACAAGCTGTTCATGATGGTGGTAGGCATGTTATTGGGTGAGAAAAAAAGAAGATACCTTTCTATGCTCTAATCACTCTACTCTTAAATTAATGATTAAATATTAGTACTTTTTTAACATGAGGAATTCAGTTAATCATCTTAATTATTACTAACTCCTACTCTTATGTTTTGTCATGTTATTGTCTGGCTGCAGAGTCATTCCCAAGACACTCATGCCTAGAGAGGTATGTCTGTTGTTTTCTTGAAAAGTCTTAAGCCTTTCTTGATTTATATTATATTACTTAAAAAAAAATAAGAACCTTCAATAGTATATTCTCATGTGTTTATGAGTTGAGACTTTGAGTTAGTTTCTTGTTAACACTAGTTTTGTCATAAATATTGATGTTTGTGCTTTCATTTTCTTCTAATTGTTTTTCTGGGGTTCTGAAGGAACTGTTTCTTTCTTTGGTCCTTATTGACCTTATCCATATATCCTCATAGTAGTACTTTGGCATCTGGTTTTTTGTTTGATTTTCCCTTTTATGTGTAGCATGCTTTATTCACTCTGTTGCTGCTGTTTAGTTCTTGTATTTTTCTCTCTTGGCTGTTAGTGAACATTTGTTCGGGCTCTTCAAAAGTAGTGCATTTTTGGAGTTATCCTACACGGGTGCGGCAATAATTTTGGAGAGTCGGAGCAACTTAGGTTACATGTACATGTATATAGACTAGTGTTTAGTTTTGTTTGTGTGTATATGTTTGGTGACTTTTCTACTATTTCAAAATGAGGATTTTAGGGTGGATTTAACTCTCTCTGAAATACTCATCATTGCTTCACTGCATTAATAAGGCCACTACACTCCATCAAGAACCTGTTTCCTATCTGACCCTTTTACCCCCACCACTCCTTTTTTTTCTTCATTTCTCCCAAGAAGAGGAGCACATATTTCAAGAAGTTAAAAAAAAAATGAATTCATATTTTATCCTGTTTGCACAGTTAACTGGTGAAACAGTAGGGGAAGTGAAGGCAGTTGCAGGTATGCATCAAAGGAAAGCAGAAATGGCTAGGCACTCTGATGCTTTTATTGCCTTACCAGGTTGGTATAAATACTGTCACTGCAAGTCCAAATATCACCCTTTGCACTCAAATTCACAGGCAAAATGCTTATAGAAAAAGGACTTCAGATGCTTTTAGTTTGCTAATTTGAGCATAGATTCACCATTTATCTTGTCTGTTTTGTTCATTTGTGAGTTAATGTAGTCATGTTTAAGCTTAATGTTCCTCACATTCCCACAATAACTTTTAAGAGAAGTAACATTAATAAGGAGTTTAACAAAGTAAAAAAAACTTTTGAATCTTGTGGCTTAAACATGTCACGCGGAAAATTAGAATTATAGTCTTGTCTAAAAGACTAAAAAGAAAAAAAAGACATTCTTTTTTAAACAAACAAATTAAAACGGAGAAAGCATCATTTTTGAGAGTTTTCAAGATTTCTATGGATAGAAGTCCCAAGACAAGTTATAGGTTTGCTCTTTCTAGAAGTGGAACTAGGATTTTAAGCGTATGGGTTAAAGAAACTGTTTCCTGCTTTGCAAATGAGGGACAATGTTGCTTGGAGTCTCCATAAATTTGCTGCACTTTGGAGAATCAAACACACCTCTCTTGACATTTTTGAAGAGTCCGAGCAATATAGGAAATGTTATATTCAATAAGGCAAAGGATAAAGTGTAATACAGAAGAATGAGAAATGCTGAAAGCTACAATATGAAAAGATAAAAAGGAACAGTTGGATTACAAGCTCTTTGGTCCTTTGAAGTTTTTCACAATCCCCAAAGACTCATGATTAGAGAAGACTATAGTTCAACCCCCTACTTGTTGACCAATCAACATCTTGCACTGAAAATTAAGACCTGTTTTTTCACTGCTTAAAATATTACTTAATAAACTGGTTCTGTGATTTATTCTTTTCCTCAAATGTTCACTGTCCTTCTGCAAGAATCTTCCTCCATCTCACTGAGAGAGAAGAAAGGAGAAAACTGTCATACTTTCACAAAATTGTAAATGCCAACTAACTGTTGTACCTAACAAGGAATCATGCTCACTCTATTCAAGGAATTCTAATTGTCCAAAATATTCAACTAGTCATTTACTTGTTCTGGCTGCAATGTACACATAGCTTTCAAAACCAAATTAAAAATATTTTTTTCAGTGGCATTATAGCCTGAGAACTTAGCAGAGGATCAAGCCACCCTATTTGCTGAAAGATGAGGCCAAAAATAAATGCCAAATTCTTGATAGTAGGCTGGGCACAACTGGTTTTCTGCTCTACTGTTCAGGCAACAGAGTCAGTTTGAGATAGTTGACTATTTACGTATGTTTAAGACCTCAAGATTCTTAAACTCTGTTCCTAGTCAAAACCAACAAACAAATTGAAACGGAGGGGTGACATATAAAAGATACTAGTTTTCTTTCACCTCCTTTTGCTATTTGATTCAATCAAATTAAAGTTTGGCATTTACTTGGAATTAGATTGTTTCAGAATTCAAACAGTGAATAAACTTTTCATTGCATCCAGGTGGTTATGGCACACTTGAGGAGCTACTTGAAGTAATTACCTGGGCGCAACTTGGCATCCACGATAAGCCGGTATATATATATATATATATATAATAATACGTACAGCTTTTTTGTTCGATTACGTTGTAGGTTACAAATGCAGAACTAAAAGCTATATGCATTGTACAATTTTGCAGGTAGGATTGCTGAATGTGGATGGATATTACAATTCACTATTGTCATTTATTGACAAAGCTGTGGAGGAAGGTTTCATCAGTCCCAATGCTCGTCAAATCATCGTATCTGCACCAACAGCAACCGAGCTGGTTGAGAAACTGGAGGTAACATCTTACAAGAGACAACCACAATGGTCATTCTTGATGACAGTTTTTTCTATCTCCTGAACTGTTATATCTAACTATTTTTTCTTCTTCTTGCAATTGCAGGAATATGTTCCTTGCCATGAAAGTGTTGCTTCGAAGTTGAACTGGGAGACAGAGCAGCTTGGCTACCCTCAAGTTCAAGAAATTGCGCGATGAAAACAAAAGGGATTTGCAGGCATAGAAATGTGCATTAGGAATTGAAAATACCAAACTGGAAGAAGCTAACATGAATGAAATTCTTGATTTTTGTTGTGTGGAGGGATACCTTTTTTCTTTTGTAAATCAAACTAGAAATGACAAACAACATATGTCCCTAGTCCCTTCACAAGGAAATCTCCTTATTTACTACTATAAGATGTAAGTACTAAGATGCATATGAACTTCCCTTTTAATGTTAACTTACCAAGCTTTACTTTTTCTCCTCTTGTATTTCTTGTTCTTTATGAAATATTATATTTTCCTCCTTTCGGTGCGACTCTTTCTCAAATTGTCTCCGTGTGGCCTATAGACTAGGTTTCCTACATCACATCTCTTATCAGATTCTGTTGAATACATGATACTTCGTGCACCAAACTATGCTTTTAAATTTGAAATAAAAGTTGGTAACAACTTTTGTCATTGCACTCATTGGTGGCATAACATGATTGCTCAAATGGTAAAATGTCATTTCTGTACTTCCCTTTTTGACTAGGGATGGTTTGATATAATTTATTCCTTTGTACACATTCACATTATAAGGTCAACAAGATTGTTAACTAATCAAATAAGTCCATTTTTTCATGTCCTTTTCTATTTTCTTTGTCTAGTATCTATACTGCATTGACAATGATACATATCTAGGACCAACTAATAAATTGAAGTATATTAAACTGTCTTAAAAGGAAAATTAACAAAAGTTTTATGAAGTATAATTGGTGATGAGGGTCCATTAGGGCCACACACAAAGCACATTCTACGAGTTTATCTGAAATCAATAGCTTAGACTCAATTATGTATGTCTCAAAAAATTTACCAATAACAAATTTCGAATATAGTAAATCAAAAGTAAAAAAAAACACTAAAGTACTACCTGAACTATCGACTATTATTCATCAAAACGCCTTTCAAATATCAATTATTCCCTTATCCTACCTGAACGATGGTGAGATTTCTGGTAGAAGAACTCACACACCTAATAGTTCAAGTTTTGAAACTCAAATTGACTTGTAGTAGAATCTCGAATTTGAATCGCGTAAAATTTAAATTATGAATTCGACTCGTCGAGGGACCATGTCCTCTAACAGAAGCACATGTTTCTAACTAGTATTCAAGATTGATGTTTGCTGTTAAGGTTTCAACTATTAACACAAAGTTATGATCCACTATACCACTACAAACGACAGGTAACAGAAAGGGCCCCTTTGCTTCTTGTTCCGGGGAACAATAAGATGAGGTCGGGTCCCGTCGCGAACGAATGAGGGGTTGACAAGTGGCATGTAAAGAAAATCGTGCGAATGGGAGATCGACACATGTCGTATAGAAGGGAAAAACATGACTTCAAAATATGTGGATTCAAAATTAGTATAATTTTATCACATACACACATTTTTTATTGAGTAAAATTACATAAATCACATAGTTTTAGTATGAAATTACAATCTATCCCTAATGAGTTTCTAGTTACAATAATCCCTAAAAAATTTTAAAAAAACGAATACAAGAACTGAAGCTTGCATACATTAATATATTGCTTGGATACATAATATGTAGCTCAAATACATTAAATACTGGCTCGGATACATTAATATGTAGCTAGGATACATTAAAAACACTAGCTTGGATACTTAATATGTAGCTCAGATACATTAAATACTGGCTCAAATACATTAATATATAGCTCAGATACATTGATTAAATAAGGGATTTTGGAGATTTTTAAAGTAATAGGAGATCATAAAAATAAGTGAAACAAAAGGTGTGTATATCTGCAATTTATTCATTTTTAGTGATTTTGGCAAATGTATATAACTAATGATACGATCTTTTTTAATTTAAGGTACTTTCTTGATATTTCTAGTTAAATCTATTTTCTCGTAGTTCTTATAAAATCTATCAACTAGAGTTTATTAAATATTTGACGAAAATCAAAAGTGCTCAGTTTTCATAAAACATAGAGGATCAAAACTATTCTTGTCGTTTAGTCGTTGAGAAAAAAAAAATATAATTAAAATTACTGAACGTGTTCTAGATAGATCCGCCTCGAACGAAAACTATGTCTAACTAGATGCATAAGGAAGTAAAGAAGAGCATGTGGACTAGTTGATTATTCTAGACAAAATGATAGCCCTCATGTTGGTCCCAAATTTCACTTCATATCATGTATTTGTGAACCACACTTGGTAATGCTTAACTGGCTATAGTTGGAGGAATATGTATAAGGTGCCAAAAAGGAGTTGAAGAGTCAATTTATATGTTTGTTATTTTTGGTTTGGGCTTTAATTATGAAAAGTTTACAAGGGAATGTACTCTTGAAATGATGTTGAAACATAAGGAAAAGTTGAAAAAAATAAAAAAGTATCCACTTCAAATATCAATGGGTAATGGTGTTGTGTGAAAACTTCCTCTTTCGGAATAACGGTTTAGAGAAATGATTATTTTTAAAATAAATGAAGAAGTTACGTCAATCAAAGAATATGTCCACAACTTCTAAACTTACTATGGGTTTCCTTATTTCCAAGATTCAAAATCAAGACGAGTAAAATTAAAAAATAATTACTTTTTAATTTGTGAAAATTGAAAAATGAAAAGTCGATTTTTGACGTGATGTTAAAGGTTGGAGGGGAAAAAAGTACCCATTTCCAACATTAATAGGTAGTGTTGTTCTTATTAAGGACGGTCAAAATATTTAGAGTGTTATTTTTATGTTCGAGGTTTACAGATAAAAACGGAAAAATTTATTTCATTACACCCTTTGATGGCCAGTAAACTTGTTACACGTCCCTATTAATTTAACCATTGATTTGTTTCAGAAGTGGATGTTATTTTTTCACTCCTTGTTTCAAATTACTTGTCATGTTTTACTTTTCAAGAAACAAACTATATGCATCAACGGGTAGCGTTTTTATACAAAGGAATGGCCAAAAACTATCTAGAGTGTTATTTCTACGTTCGATTTCAAGATAAGGACGGAGGAATCCGTCCAACTACACCGTTTGATGATCAGAGAGCCTGTTACACGTCCCTATTAACTTGAACCACTGATTTGTCTCAAAAGTGGATGTTATTCTTTTGCTCCCCGTTTCAAATTATTTAATTATCATGTTTACTTTTCAATAGTCAAACTATATGAATTTTAATAAGAGCGGAGAATCCGCCTCACTATGTCCTTTGATGGTCAGAGAGCCTGTAACACACGTCCATTGATTTATCTCAAAAGTGCATGTTATTCTCTTGCTTTCCTTTGTCAAATAACTTGTCGTTATTTATTTTTCAAGAGTCACAAACAATATAAATATTGATGAACATTTTGATATGTATTTTTTCATTATACTGATAGAAGAAAAAAAAAATCTTACTCATAATAATATCCATTTAATTATCAAATATTTTAATTTTATAATACAGAGCTAATCTAATTTAATTTCACTTCAAATATTAATCAAATCGACTCTAAAAAATAAAACATAACAAATAACAGGCTAAGTGTGCCAATTTTACAAAAAAAAGTTTAATTTGGGAAGCAATAATAATTATTATTACATATATAACAACTAAAATAGACAGCTTATATTCATGTAAAATAGTAGAAAAATTGTACTTCCATTTTCTTTTTATAGACAAACATAAAATTCTTCAGAGGGACACAATCATTTGAAATTATACTTTGGATAAGTTGGTGAACTGAACAATTATTTTTGGTGCAACACATCTCTGTTCAAATTGATTTGACTTGGCTATTATTTTTCGATTCGAAATATTTAAATTTTAAATTCATAATTTCAGAAGCGAGAGTATTCATAACCTTTCAAAAGTTAAATCGTTAAAATTTAAATCTTAAATTCAGATCGAACTTTATTTTACGAAGAAAAAAAATGGTAGCTAAATTAATGATAAAAAGGGAATAAAGAAAATACTAGAAGGATAAATTTTGCCTGCCATAACAATTAATAATAATTCCTCAACAGAAAAAATAAAACTTTAAATAGCTGGCATATATAACTTCTGTTCCCCATTTAGCTTTCTGAAACTTTTTTTTTTTTTGTGATTTTTTTGATAATCAAAATGCCTATAATGTTTAGGTTGAAATCTTTTTGACATTTTTGAAGAAAAAAAAA
The DNA here is from genome assembly GCF_036512215.1 of Solanum lycopersicum. Lineage (NCBI taxonomy): Eukaryota > Viridiplantae > Streptophyta > Magnoliopsida > Solanales > Solanaceae > Solanum > Solanum lycopersicum. The sequence goes on along the minus strand of NC_090808.1, from coordinate 1,845,002 downwards.
ATGTGTTTTATTAAAGATTAGAATGATCTTACATTATTTAAAGTTTAGCCCCATCTTATAATCATTTCAGATATACAAATTTGAAGTTAATAAAATTTAAATTGTTGAAGGTCTTAAATTAACATTTATTAAAATCTGACTTCATATTTGAGATTCTTTTGTATTTAAGTTTTCCTTCTTATTTGAGATTTAAAGTTTGTATTTAAGCTTTGGCAAAGCTTAACTTATAAAATTTGAATGGTGCCTTATCAAATTTCAGATATTTAGTGAATAATCATTTATATTAATTATTATTGTTGCAACATATGAACCTTTAAATTGTGGTTTAAAGATATTTTTTGAACAAACAGAATATTACGCGATCGTAATGATTTATCTGTAGTCTAATATAGTCCAAAAGGTAATTTTTCAAATATTATATTTGTACAAGGGAAAAGGGTCTGATATACCCCTCAACTTTGTCATCTGGAGCTGATATACTCATCGTTATAAAAGTGGCTCATATATGCCCTTACTGTTATACAAGCAGCTCACATGTACCCCTGTCGTTACAAAATGGCTCACATATACCCTTCATTTAACGGATGTGAAAAAATTAGTTGTAAAAAAAATGATTTATGGGTATGTATGAGTCTTCTATAAAAGTTCAAGGTATATTTTAATTTTTTTCATACATAAATTAGTTTTTGACTTCTTTTATTATAATTATTGAGTTTCTTATTCTTATTTTGTTTTTTTCTTTCATTCCTTAGTTTAAAGAGAAAAAAAATTAAACAATTTTTTTTGTGTGTATTGTAATTTAATTTCGTATTCGAAGAAAAAATTTGATCATCTACAATAAGTTTTACAAAAATATTAGTGAAACATAAATAAATTTGATTATCAAAATAATAAATATAAATTAGACATTCAAACAAAAAAAAGTAAAAAAAAAATGTTTGAGGAGGATTAAATTTACTCTATGGGATTATATTAATTAGAAAAAAATAATAAAAATTTAGATTAAAATTATTTTTTTTCCATTTCCGTTAGAGGAAAAGGGTATATGTGAGCCATTTCTTTACAAGCAGGGGTATGTATGAGCCACTTTCATAACAAGGGGTATATCAACTCTAAATGACAAAGTTGAGGGGATATATCAGACTCTTTTCCCTTTGTACAATTTTTTAAGAAATATAGGAAAATTTTAAATGATGGCCTAAATTTGCATTAATCAGTGGCTACCTGGTGTCATTTCAGCCCAATTTAACAAGGCCTAAAATAAGTCCACTAAATTTCAGCCCAATTGGGCCAATTTCTTATCTTAGACGTCGAAAATGTTAGGTCGTTCATTTTATTGATTTGACTTTACTTAACTTACGATCCAATGATAGAGAGGCTGGGGCCGCTTGAGGTTTACTTAGTAGACAACGAGCAAACTGCAATACAGAACTTGAACTTGAAGAAATGTGCCTCTATCACGAAAACCTAACCCCTTTTATAGGTTGTCAAACTCAATCCGAGTTTGTTTCTTCAACCATTACCAAACTAATGTACCTAATTTAGAAACCCCAACAACTCTATTTACATGAAGGAGGAGGAGAGCTAGCATGTCGATTACATTACTTCAAAAAATTCGTATATAAAATTCATAAACTCTGAGTAACCTTTCTCTATAACAACTAGGTTTTCTGTGGAACTAACGTTGATATTGTGTTATATTATATGTTCTCTATGACAGTATTTCGTTATAACGTCCAAAAGAGTATTCAGATAAACGACGAAAGGAATCAATCAAAGTTGGCTAAATATTTGAGAATCCAAATATTGGCAAATGTGAAAACAAAAAAGTTTGAAATCATTGATATTGAGAAACTCCAAAAACAGTTTTATTAGTGTTTAAACTTTTGATGGAACATTTTGAGATGTTGCATCTTCACTAGGCTTACCTGATTTTGAATTACACTGAGATTTCCTCCTGAAAAATATACTCCATCTCCTCTTTGTTTTCACCATCTTTTGGAACTCTTCCTTCATGTTGTTACACTCTTTTTCAAGCTCGGAAACACGTTCCCTCATGTCCTCAACGCTCCTTCCTCTGCCTCGTGTACCATTGTCCCCGTGTTGTCCAATTGCTCCGCTAACATTTTGGGAGTTCTCAAGGTTTTCCGACACAAAGAACCATCCTGAGATTGATGTACGTAGACGTAGCTGTTCAAAAAACAGTACTTGAACAATCACCCTTAGGGGAAGCCTCTCGTTTTGAGCAGCGTGGGTGCTGGCCTCTAACGACAGCTTCTGGCAGTTCATTAGCCTGCAGATTTGCTCTCTTTCAATGTCTGTAAGCCAAGGATGTGCCTACATTTCAAACGTTTATATTCAAGTCGTTAACAGACTACAAAGGAACGTCAGACAAACAAACTGAAACGAAAGGAGTAGATCATGTTAGGATTCTGAAGTATCAAAACAGAACATACATACCTTCAAATATATATCGATTGCACGATAGATACCATCGGAGACAGGCCTGGCATATTCAGGGATAGCAGAAGCAAGAGTCTGAAATTTTGGAAACTTGAAATTAACATCAGGCGCGACTTCAGCAAGATACGAGTCCACGAGATTAGCCACTCTTGTTATTGAAGCCAAAGACTGAGTACCTTCAATCAACTGATTCTCTTCCATTATACATGGAGATACTGCAGCTGAAGCCTGATCTATTAACAAGAAATGATCTAGAATACGCTGAAAACAGTCGATATCATATAAAGTCTCAACTGTGTAACCGATATTTGGTATCAACAGATCATCAAGTATAGCCTGATCTAACTGCAACCCGACTCTTCCTTCCAAATTTACTCGACAAGATGGACTAGCCTGCAACATCATAGCAGTACGTAACAGCCTGAGGAGAAATCTAGTCTCCGTTACACCTTTCTGTTTTGGTAACAACTCAACAATCTCTTCTAAAAGCGCCCTTTGATCAGCCTCAGACGGAGTAGAACCTGATTTAGCATGAGTAACGTCCTTAAAGCTCGATTGCCTATTCATTAAAGGAACATATTTCTTTGCATAAAACACGAGTGCACCCGATATGTTCCCAGCCCTCATTCCTCCAGCTTCAACAGCCTGAATCAAACGTTTATACAAAGGTAAGCTGAGGAATGACACATCCTCGTACCACCAATCATCAGTCATCATCGGTTGTGTCTTACTCCCCGTGCTTATACCATTCCATACACCACCACTATCGTTACCATTCTCCATCACAGGCCAATTAACCAACTTAGAATCACTACAAGCTTTCATCGCTAATGAATTTATGCATCGCGACACAATGTGAAGCTCTTCAGCATATGACAACACTTCTTCACAAGTTTCTAATGCTTTGATTGTATCTGTCCAATTACTAAAAACATCATTCAGGAATGACTCGGTTTGTGATACGAGGTTTTCTTCACCATATTCATCTGTCATTTGCAAATACTCAGATGCACATCGAAGTGCAACTACATTTAGAGGAGTAAGTTCAAATCTAACACCATAACAGAACTTTGCTACTAACTCAAATGCTTTAGCTCCACCAGGTATCTCACTAAGCTGAATAACACATAACGATATATCATCGTCTTTTCTTGATTCATTCATCAGCTTTTCTAGTAGTCCACTTCTTGATAGCAAAGGGAACTGCAACACAAGTATATATCATCTTACATCTTCTATCTGCTCTTCTTTAAAATGCTAAAACGGAGAGCAGTGGGGGAGACAGGATTTTCATCCAGGAACTTCAACATATATAAACAAGTGTCATTTACCGCAGAAAGGGGTTGGAATAAACCCCCTTCCGCGCACTTCTTTGAAGTAAAGTCAACAATAGGATGGTCTAGATTTTGTTCTTTGAAGCTATATTGCTCTGACTCTTCCAAAACGCCAGTGCAATCATGTCAGATCCTCCAAAAAGTAATACATTTTTTTGGACGATTTGACAAATGTTCAACAACATTTTTGCAGAGTCTTAAGCAACAAAGCCCCACAATCATAGAAAAAAATAGAAATATTCTAAACTTGTATATATGAATGTATGATTAAAAAATACTTAAATAAATATTGAATTGAACCTTAGATTTAAAAATTTATAATAAGGTAGATAAAATACCTTATGTAGATAAAATGACATTTCTCCAATTTCAATTGTAATGTCACTTGGAAGTCCTGACTTACATCGCCTGAACAAAGTTCAAAATAAAATCACTATTGAAGATAAGTAAAAACATAAACAAAACCAAAATGAGGAGCGCGATGCACGATGCAAGTATCAATAACTGTTTTCACGATTAAATTCGTGACCTAAATGTCATATGAAAACATCTTATGACAAATGACATAGATGTTTTGAGGTCAAAAAATTATTAATTCATTCCCAATGCCATGTCCCATGTTATGCAACATTATGAAAATAAAGTATTTTTTAACTCTAGTACTCTAAATTCTTCACATAAAATGGGACGGAAAGAATCATTACACCCTATAGATATAAGCTCATTTACAACACCAGCGATAATACTTCTCTTAAAATTTACTCGTAAAATGGGAATTGATTTCTCATATGATCAGTCAAAATTGTAGTTATTCAGAAAAATAACAACCATCCACTGAGCAACCATCTGAGAAATCAAACTCTATAAAGTCGAAAAACGTCGCAAGAACAAAATTATACAAATAAAAAAGAATTACCAAGCTTGGCCTTCACAACAAAAGGCTTCAGATTTAGAACCAAGCTTCAAAAGAGCCATTAATTTAATCCTTTTCTGCTAAGAATATAATTACACTAATTATAAGTCATATATAGAAAGAGTACTACTTAGGTTTCCTTGTATTAAAAAAGAACACAAAAAATACTCTAGAATTATATATATATATAAGGAAAAAAGAATTTTTAGTATTTACTGTAGTTGTTTTAAGTAACTATGAAGTTTTATCCTTTTTATTTTATTTATTTTTAATATTTTAATATTTTAATTTTTTTTATTTCATCATAATTTTAAGTGAGTACCTAGTCTAAAGGGAATTATTTTTTTTTTTGGTTGCAACTGTCCTCCTACTCCCCCATAATACTCGCTTAGTGTGGATTTAGTCTACTAAATTAGCTATTTTGGGAACCTGTTCGATCCGTCCAAAATTTAATAGGTCGGATTATGATTTGTATCTCGCGCATTAGATTAGTGTAGCTCGCATATCACATTAATATATTTTGCGCATCAGATTAGTGTATCATGTATAAAATGTACCTCGCGCATCAGATTAGTGTATCTCGCGCATCAAATTAGTGAATTATGTATATAATGTACGTCACACATCAGATTAGTGTATCTCGCACATCAGATTAGTGTATCTCGCACATCAAATTAATGTATCTCGCACATCAGATTAGTGTATCTCGCGCATCAAATTAATGTATCCGCTTTGAGAGATTTTTGTAATTATAAACTTTTAAGGGATAGATTGTAATTTTGCCTTAAAAGTATATGATTTTTGTAATTTGCTTTTTTTTAAAAAAAAAAAAAAAAGTTTTGGGCCTTGATTTCCAAAGTTTGGGCCTCACACAATTTGAGCTAAAAGATGGACCTATTCCATTACCAAAATTGGACCAATTGTCCAACTACATATACATTTTTTCAATATAATTTTATTTTCTCACAATAAATATGCTCCACATATATCTTTTTCGTAACTTAAAATAAAATATCTTAACTAATACTTAATTAGTTTTGATGTGATTTGAAATTACAAGGAAATCATGCAGTGGTTGAATAAATCATGTATATGATGTCATTTACACACCAAACATAAATTCTTGATGACAACATCATTAATTATTTTAATTTAGGCCACAACTACTAATTAATAAACAAAGTCTTCATTCTACTCATTTTCTTTATATAATTTTTTATTTTGCATAACATGGGTCCATTCCACGTATTCTATACGTGTGTATATATATATTGCATTTTCCACCATTTTGATTCGTTTTTTTATTTTATTTTTGTAATTTTGCTTATAGAGAAAAAACTCAAATTAGTCTCACTTTTCTAAAAAAAAATATATATCAATTCTAAATAATAAAGTTAAAAAGTATATCAGACTATTATTCTTATTAAAGAATAAGAATATTATTGGTTCAATATCGAAATATAAATGACTATTTAGAGCTTTTCTTTTTCTTTTTGTTTGTACTAATTCTTTTTCAACAAATTAGAACTAGACAAACATGACTTACTAGCTCAAAGTCTCTCTTAAACATCAATATCTAACTATCATCATCAACATTTAAAACTTTAATTACAAATTGATCTTCTTGTCTTACTCTAAAAAGAAAAGGTTTGCTCCTATACATATAAAAATGATTTTTTACACAATTATACTATGGTATAACTTGTAAGTATATATAAAATAAAAGGAACCCTATAATAAACCCTAAAAAGAATACAATACAAGTTTATTGATATTCTTGATCTACCATCCAACAGTACAAAGGGATGAATACGAGATCCTTTCACTCTTAAATTAGAGATAATAAGTTCATATGACTTGATTATAAAATAATTATACCAGTATATTTCAAATGCGGTAAATTTCTAGCGTCTCTAATTTGTGGATGGTGGGGGGGGGGGGGTGTACCAAGACGACAGAGATTCTGATAGGAGTTGCAGTCGTTGGACTAACTAAAAACAAGTGGCCAAAGAGGTTTACATCAACATACTCACCAACTACCCAACATTTCACAACAAGTGCTTCTTACTTTTGTCAAATACTAATAAGTAATATATGGGCCAATGTCTCCCTCTCTAATACCTTTATGACATTGACACTTTCCTTCACGCTCAATTAGAGGTGTCAAATAGACGGATTCTAAAAGTGGGATAAGTTAGTAAATGGATGAATCAAGGAAAAAATGACAAATTTATTCGAATTATTGTAAACGGTATGTATATACCTTTCAACATATCTTTGTGACGTTGGTGTTCCTGTCATCCAAAAACTAGAGCATATATATCCTTCATTCTAACGGAGACTAAATAGGAACACATGACGACACAATCTTATCCATCGATCCAATATTTAATAAATGTCGGGGCCAGTGGATAAGATTATGACACCCGTGTATGACCATTAGGAGAAAGGGTATATGTGCTCTAGTTTTTGAAAGGCAAGGACGCCATACTCAAAAATATGACGGATGATATATGCATATCATTTACGATAGTTCGAAAAATATATTTGTCCTTTTTTTCCATGAATCAATTACTAGCTTGTTTAAAAGTTACTTAGGTCAAATGATTTCAAAGGTGAATCATAACATCAAAATTTAATTTCTTTGTTTGTTGTTATATGATTATAAATACCTAAAATTTAATTTCTTTGTTTGTTGTTATATGAGTATAAATACCTAATATTTTTTTTCTCTTTATTTTATATATATATATATATATATAAACATTATCAAAGTAAAAATATTCAAAATATTTTTTCAGTTTGAGAAGATTTTTCATGGATTAATTGAGGTTGTGTCAAGTTAATATTTTAGATAATTTGAATTAAGGTTATCAAAATGCATCGATCCGCTTAAACTTGTTTGGGTTGAGTAAATCATATTTTCATGAGCTAATTATTAATCCGCTCAAAGTATATTTTAATTATATTTTGATAGATTAAATTTGTCACTCCTATACTTGATAAATGTATTTGTCAATTAATGATCATTATTTAGTTTCAATATAAAATAGAGAATTTGAAACCATCAAAGAATTAAATAATCAGTTTGAGAAGTATTTCAAGTGAAATAATGAATTTCACTCATGAAAATTCAGTATTATTTTTTAAGTGTAATTACGTCCAAACAATGTAACGTTTCACTCTTAAATTTCCCTTTTAACGTTAATACTTTTTTTCCCTTCAAATTTCATTCCAAATCAATATTCAAAATGTCTTTGTGAGCTATTATACTATAGTAAAATTTACTTTAGAATTTATATATATAGTGCTGATTAAAGCTTTTGCATGTTTTTTTTCCAAGTGGCATTGATTTATTTGATAGTATTATTCTAGAGGAATTTTGTTTATAATTTGACCAGAGTACAATGTGCCTTTTTCATAGTTGGAATTTTTTATTCTCCTTACAAAAGTAGTAGAAATAAATTAAAAATTCATAAATTAAAATTTTGAATTCATTTTTATATCGTAATATTTCAAATTTGATCTCTTAAAATGAAACCTTCTTTAATTTAAAAAAATGTTCTTATCTTAAAATTAAATCTTTAATATAAATTTAACTTAATTGAGCTTTAATATAATTGAAATCATGGTGTCATTTTTTCATTGTGACAATTATTGTATTAGACTTTGAGAAAGCTAAAGAAGAGAACATTTTTGACTTTTTTTGTTACTTTTAAGGACAAGATGTGAGTAATATATGTCAATAAATTCATCTTTGAAATGATTTTGCTTCTTCTAGTACTAATTTTTTTTTTATTTCTTTTGTCTCATTATGTCTCTCATGAAATTTCATCTAAAAGTAATGCCTTATAGTAATGTAATTTTGCCTTTTATTTTATTTTATTTTATTATAAGTTCAAAAGACACATGCTTAATTTACTTTTCAAATGAAACAAAAAAATTATTAAGCATTTTATTTGATTAGGTTTTTGGTACAATAATAAGATAATTTAGTCTTTGTTTATGCTTGGATTGGTATGAGAGAAATAGAGGTAATCATTTTTTTTACTTCCAATAATGTATCAATTTAAAATCTTCCATAATACTTACTAAGTTTATATACTAATAATTCAAATATATAAAATATATTACTTTTCAAAAAAAATTGAAAATTTTCATAATTTTCATTCTAAATACCACACAAATTTTAAAAGCAACTATTTATATTCATAACAAGACATAACTTCAATTTTCGATTCAGAAACAAATGAGTACTATTTTTGTTCAAATTTTACAATTTTTACGTTCAAACGTCTGCTTAACGTCCATTATATAAAGAAAAAAGGAAACAAAGAAAACTAATTTGCTGGTCCCATTATCATATTAATGTTGTGAGCCAACAAAAACCAACTAGTACTTGCACTAAAGTCTTTGAGAAATTAATTAAGTAGGTTTAATAGAAAAACTTTGCCATTATGACACCCCACAAAATATACATAAATTTTCTTTTGTACATAAAATCCAAATTAAACCTTGCATTAATATGCAAGTAAGTGGTTGTTTAAACTTTTTTCCTTTTGTACTGCTTTTATTTAATTTAATTAATTACATTCTCAGTAACAAAGGTATATATGTTTTTTTCTCCAATCATGAAGTTTGGATTTATATATATTAAGGCTGAAATAAAGCAATAACTAATTTAATTTATAAATTATGATTAAAGGGACAAATATGTATAGACCCCACATTACAACATGCAATGCTAGAGGTAGATTAAGGCAGGGTCCATTAGGTTTATATAATTAAATCTATTTCTTTTGATTCGAATATAATACCTACGAAAAAAAAATTAAATACACATACATACAATAAGACTGTGTCTTTTAAATGATTAAATTTAAACTCATCTATTTAATATTCTGAATCTGCCTCTTGATATCAGAAGGAGTAAATTGAAGTCACGTTCGAAAATAATTCAATAATGTTTGGAGGATCAAAAACCCTAAGTTTTACGTTTTTTGTTCTCCATATACACAAATATATATATTTTTCTTATGGATTGAACTTAATTCTAAAAAAAGAAAAGAAAATGATATACTATAACTAATTAACACAAATTTAGTGATGCTTTGATGTTATTGTACGTTTATAGTTGCTTAATTAATATGTATTAGACCCTACAACACAACATGCAAATTAAATATCCAAAACTTTAATTAGAATTACAAAATGCAAGTTGATCAAAGTGAACGTACATGTATAGACCCTACTATATGCATGGTATGCTTATTAGAGCAGGTTGAGTGGTTTTCATGTAAATCGATTGCTTTCGATTCGAATTATATATATATATATATATATATATATCTATATATACATAAAATTATTAAAACACACAAATATAACAAAATTATATACTATTCAAATTCACAAATTCTGAACTTGCCTCTTCAAATATTAAGAGTTTATGTAACAATTTAACGTCTTTGATTATATTGAGGCTTTTGTTGATTTCCACACAACTAATAAAAATAATGAAACACAATGATATAATATGTGTGAGGTTTATCTCAAATATCTTTATCGAAAATTTAATATTTTTTTGTATATAGTAAATAATGAACTTTTTTAGTAAAAATTCAGCTTTTGCTACTAAATATCATAAACAAAGCTAGAATATAGCTTACCGGTGTGGTTGAACTCGATAAGAAATTTATTGAATATCTACGAATTAACAATTTAAAAGCCTATAACCTTCAAATCCTAATTTCATCTCTGCTAAATATATATAACTAATAGAACTTGAATTTAGTTTTTATTTTGTCCTCTTTCACTACAAGAAAACATGAAAATCAACTAATCTATCCCTAGCTAGGTTTAGTAGGAGACTTTTATTTATTCTAACTACGAAATTTTATTCATCGCTAATTTCTTATTATCGATAGTGTTTTTATTATGTGTTGGCAAATAAACCATCATGTGGTGTCTTTGATGGTGGCTAATCTCAACACTTTGAATTATCTTTTTTTATATATATAGATATATTATGTGTGATGTGGAGTTGGTTAGCTGTCTGTATGGCAAAGGGTGAGTGTAGACAACTTAGTCGTGGGGTGTATCAAGCACTTGAAAGACAAAACCCACCAACATCTTGAAATGGACCATTTATATTATTATTTTTCTTGCATTAACTCATGAAATTAATACTACTACAACACAATACTATGGGAAGTAGGACTTGAGTTGTAAAGAGGTTAGGGGTAGAGCATGTCCCATGCATCTATTTGCCTTTTTTCAAAACTATTTTTTTATCTATTAGGTAGAGGCGAATTCAGTATTTTGAAGTTTACTATTTCTGAATTATTGCCTTTTGATTTGAATCGGCAGAGAGATTAGGTCCCATAATTTATAATTTGTACAATTATTGAATTTTATCGAACACATATTGAAAACAGTATATTTTTTCGACTTTTCCGGACGAATATACGAAATAAAGGAAAAGTTTGTGGTGTGTAGTGGTAAAGGTTACTTTGAATTTGCTTAAGGCACTATAACAAAAACAACTTTTTGCGCGATAATAAATATAGACATTGATAAAAAAAAGAATGTTAAAGTCTTCGCAGACATTAGTTAAATGTCAACGTCGCTAAAGACTTTAGGAACATATACAAAGAGCGTTTTAATTTTTCCTTAAAATACATATTTAGTAGCAATTAAGTTATTGTCGTTAATTAGTTATCGCTAATGATCATTTTTGATATAGTGAGGTTACAAAATCAAATCTCAAGTGTGACGTTCTAGCTTGTTTTTAGTCATTTTATTAGAATTTCTGATTTCATCTGAAACCCTTGATTCGAAAAATACACTATATATTTAAATATAAAATTAATAATATTTATAACAAATATCAAATTGTCTTGATTTATCGTACGTTTTACTTTTTTATATTTTGAATCCTTTATCGAGTCCATCCTTAGTGGTAGGGTTAGTATATATTGCCAATAAATATATTATAAATTGATATGGTTAAAGTGTCTCATTCTTGGTGCTTCTTAGCTAATATTAATAGTTTCATCACATTAATAATATCTTTCAACCAAACTGTGGGGATGCTCTTTTGCACTACTTTCTGGTCATGTCTCAATTATGACTTTAGAATATTAGTCTTCTTCTTTGTTTCTTATACTATATAATATAATATAATATAATAATTTGTATATTTCTATGTTTGTGTACATGTGTGTTACCGACTTTTATATATATATATATATATATTGAATGAAAATGATTTTGAATACAGAGATACATGAAATTGATATTGGATACTTTAATAAAATTTGTGAAACTTCTTAAATAGATATACATAGGAATAGAGGATGAGAAAGGAGAGAGGTGAGTGAACGAGTCTGTGTATCGGAGATAAATGTGAATCACGATTAAACAAATAAATTATATGATTTAATTAGGGTGTATCTGAAATACATATATCTATTTCGATTAGATGTATTTCAAAACATAAGTATTCTAGTTTAGGGTTTGGGGACCAAAAATAAAATTAGGTAAATTGTTGTTTCATCATATTATAATTAGCACCAATAATGGTATGATTTGTTTGTCTTATTTTTGGGTCCTTGATAGAACACTTATTTTGTTAAACGGCCGACCAAGTAATTAAGTTTTTAATAATTTTCTTAGCTAAGACGGCTTTACTAAATATGATTAAAAACTATGGTCCCAAAAATATAATAAACTTCCCCATCAATTTATAATAATAATAATAAAATTATTAATTGAATTCATTATTTTCAATTAACATGTTGCAAGGACGGAAAATGATTGAAGATAATAGAAGTCAAAACTACCAAATAAACATAGGTTACAATTAAAACTTTATTATTAATATTGAAGTTTCTAAATTATGTCAAATAAGAGATGGATATATGTAGAATTGTGGTGGTACAATATATGAGTTACATTATTTTGTATATATGTAGGTTTGAAAAAAAATCTAATAAATCAATTATATACTGAATTAATTTAATAAATCAATCGAATACTGAATCAATCGAATAAAGACACTGCAAACATTCATAGCTAGTCTTTAAATTTTAACTCTGTAGCTAATTTTGAGATATTATGTAAATTAATCTTTTTTATTTGTATGATCATAAGTTATTAAAATGATATAATTAATTTTTTTTTCATTTTCTTCTATTTTTATTTCCTCATATATTGGCCAAAGTTGGCAAAAATAGTACGACTTCTATAATATATATGTTTGGCATAGAAGTACACAAATTTTTGCCTATTTAAACTTTAGCCACATCTTTAATTTGTAGTACAAGTCTTTTGAGTTATCTTTGCACTGTATACCCATATTGCATTATTGTGTTGTCTTTTTGTCTTAGCCTCTTTAGTCTTTAGTATGGACCATTACTACAGTGACTCTGGTCCTAAAACATTATAGTCATGTTCAAAATTTAGAGTCGGTAAATTCAAAATGACTATAACCGTATATATTTATAGGATTAAAGTTATATTACCCTTGTCGAGACAATAATTTTTTTGTATCATAATATCATAATGTAACTTCGTGGTGGAGTCAAATGTTTTATAAAGGGATTTAAAATACAAAAACAAGTGAACATATGAAAAAGACAAGAAAATTCAACATATATATAATTATGTTGACCTCGTATATATACTATATAAATTTCTGATGAAAAAGGTTCGTGCATCCTTGACTCTAACACTGATGTATATTTCATCGCGAACACATATCATATAATTTAGGTGGAAGACGGTATGTTTAGCTAAACTTAAAAAAGTTAATCTAAATCTTTTTTTGCACGTCATATTTTTGCAATTTCTAGTAAATATTCATTTGTTCTTAACAAAATATCTCAGATTTAACTTATACATTTGGAATCGACCTTATTACAGAGCATTACACTTCCTATTATGAAACTTTTCAGCTTGAATCTAAATTATATACGATCTCAGTATAAATATCAAATACCACTACAAATTTTTTTATTAAAAACATACATTCTAATACTCATTTGTGTTGTGTTTCTCTATTATCACCTCAATTTTTTGAAAAGGAGTAAATGAGGTACTTACATTAGGACCATCTTGATTTATTTATTGAACCACTATAATTGTGCCTCATTTTGGGTATATTACTCCCCCCCCCCCTCCCTCTCATTTTTACATTATTTCAAAAATAAATTCTTACATTTATTTGCTACTATTCATATATCATTAAAAAAAAATTATTTCATCCTAAACATTAATTATTTATAAAATTATATATTAATTAACATAAGTTATTATTTTTTGACAGACGTATAAAATTCAAAATGAGCAAATAATTACTTTGTCTTTATTTATTATAGGTAACTTTTTTTGGAATTTTCTAATCTTAAAATAACCCCAGCACTTCATATATTCTCTTAACGGGGGAATAGCACTATTTAGTATCGAATGAAATTACGTAAATATAATATTTGATTTTAACTATATATATATTATGTATATGTTTTAAAAGTAAAAATTACATGTAAAGATATACGATATGTATAGCTAACTTGATCCATTGTATATTTGTTTTCAAATTATATGTACATGAGGTTAACTACACGTCAAGAATATGAAAAGCGTATATTTGTGATAAAAATATATAATGTTACGTACCTATGTTTTATAATTTTTTTTAATAGTACTATTGTAAAGAGTAATAGAAGGACATTGCATCCAGTAGTTTTTAACTCCTTTTCTTAAAAGAATTTACCTTAAACCTTCAAGTGAATTTGGATAAACATTTCTTATAATTTTTTTAAATTTAAATAATATCTAGAAATTACATAAAAATCACTTTACATCATAATTTATTATATTTAAAACTACAAATGGTCGAGTCACAGGTTTTAATTAAAGGTCCCTTTAATATCTTTATCTAATTATGTGACAAAACTTAAAAGAAGTTAAATGAATACACGTATTTAAAAAATAGCCATCATTTAAGTAAGGTGAAAAAATGAAAAGACATTTATGCCAATTGTGTACTTTTGAAACATAATGACATGTTTTTCTTTTTTGATATTCTAATATAAAGTTGTTTTTAGGTTTAAATAATTTTGGATCTTTAGGTTAGTTATCTTATGTTATATATATATATATATATATATATATATATATATATATATATATATATATATATATATATATATGATTTAAAGTTAGTGTTTAGAAATGCCATTTGGGATCATAATTCAAATTTTAAAGTCAACCTAAAATAATAATAATATGATTTCGAATTCTAAATCGTGAATTAAAAAAAAAAAACATGCATGCTTCATTGAAGAGATTGGTTGTACCATGTGAAAGAGTATATAAAAGAATAATTGGTTAATTACTACTCAAATGACTAATGAAGCTTTATAAAATTATGTGTATTTTGATAAATTATTAAGTAATTAAACGAGTTATAAGATAACAAACAAACAAACCAAATATAAAAGTTGATTTGGATTAATTTATTATTCAACGTTTAGTTCATCTTAATTCAAAATATTTTTAAAAATTACTATACTGAATACTTTAACAATATCTAATAAAGATTACTAAGTATCAAAATCAGAATACAATCGTTAAGAGAGCTTATAAAAAAATCTCAATAAATATAACTATTCAAAATAATCTGTACAAAATTTGTGCACGAAGTGCAGATTGAGAGAACTCAATTTAGTTAACCAAGGACTCACTAGCATACGAAATTTATTTTTTTGATATTCAAAATATCTCGACCAAACTAACTCGTATTCATGTCAATAAACACATTAAAAGAGTTAAAGTGTTCCAAACTTTCCCTAAGGTCACACTAATACACATACATAAATAAATAAATTAACAACAATATTACTATTTAGTAGGTACAACAAATTTAATAAACCAAATTTGGAGGTTAATTATGTCAATTTATAGTTAGTTAACTTGAGTCAAAAAATTAAATTTAGTGTCCCACATGGTTTAGTCAATCTAAACCAATATTTTAATATTCTTAACCTAATTAATAAATCATAGCATTTGCCTTGCTTTAAGAGTACTATTGACTTGCCATATTTCCAACTATCACAATGATCACATTAAATTAATCCAACTTCAACTTATCAAATTGATCAAGTAAATCCAAGAGAATAAATCAATTAATTTTTTAATCCATTAATAAATAATGAAAATGACAATACTATTTTCCTAGTATTATTTTATTTAATACCATAATAATTGAAAATAACAAAAAAGAAGAAAAGAAAAAAAAAATGAATAGCTGGCTTCAAGATCTTTGTTGTTTTGCTGGCTTCTGAAGATACAGCAGAGTTTCTTCAGATCCGAAGAAAATGGTCAGAAAAATAAAATTTTATTCAACCAACCAAAAACCATAAAAATATACTTATCAATTATCAAGAAACCTAAAAAAATAAAAATATAATATAAAAATCATCAAATATATAATGGATGAAACTGTTTTTTCCTTTTTAACGTTTCATTTCTAGTCTCGATATGAAAATAATTCTTGATTCAAAAACCTATCTTCGATTCAAATTTAAACTACTAAAACCATAATTTAGATATCGAACATTACAAGAAAAAACAATTAAAAAGGATACTGCTTGATAAGGTTTCTTAATCAAAGATGTTGAAAAAAATTTCGATTTTAAGTTTTATGATTAAAAAAGTGACCCCTTGTAGACTCTGTTCATAAATAATGATTTTGATTTTAATTAGACTCCGATTCACATATCGAATAGGTAAATAGTGAAAGTTAAAAAAACAGAGGAAGAGAGAGAAGTTTTACATGGGGACACACATACATGTGTGGACATAGTATGCATAGAGTCATCATCATATATATGTATACATCTTTTTCCATTTTGTATGATACAAACAGAGAGCTCTCTCTTTCTCTTTTGTGTGTGAAATATATATTTGTGTATTTTGAGACAAAAACATGACAAAGAGTATTGTTAGTGAAAGCCCACTCTAAACCAGTTTTTCACTTTCCATCAATTTTGATGATTTGTTAGGTTTTTCTTGGGTTTTTTTCTTGTTTTTGTTTCTGTCTGGTTGAATTCTGAAGTGGGGTTCTGTTATTTTGCTTTGGGTGTGGGAAAAACAGTGTAAAGGTGGAATCTTTTGGTTTCTTTGAGCAACTTTTTGAGTGTTTCTTGATTTTTGAGAAGAAAAGATTGGATTTTTGGCTTGATTTTGAGCTCAAAGTGAGTCAAGGTTGCTGGAGAACTTAGTAATTTTGTGTTTAAATGGATGATTAGGAGGGAATTTTATGTTTTGAAGTGGTCAAATTGAAGAAAATGAAGAGTTTTGGGTTGAATCTTGTAAAATTGTTCTAATTTGGTGGTAATTCAACAAATTTTCTTGAGTTATTATGTACTTATAATTGGTGTTTCTGGATAAAAAAAGGTATGAACTTTTGAAACTTCTTTGAGTTGAATTTATTGTGATTTACTTTGTTTCTTGTTTTTTTGTTTTTTGCTAATTGGTACAATTTAATATTCTTATAGAATATTTGTTCCTTTTTGTTTGATGACAGCATTTACATTCCTAATGGGAAAATAAGTATTTATGAGGTGAAAGAATTGTTGGTTCTTGAATTGATTGTGGTAATAGTAAGATTTTGTTGACATCAAGATGATTACTTTTATGGATCCAAAGGAAAAAGTGAAGGAAGTAGAAAAGTGTTTAGATTCTCAACTATGGCATGCTTGTGCTGGTAGTATGGTACAAATGCCTTCAATTAGTTCAAAAGTTTTTTACTTTCCTCAAGGACACTCAGAGCATGCCTCTGGAAATGTTGATTTTAGGAGTTCCATTAGGATTCCGTCGTATATTCCTTGTAAAGTCTCCGCGATTAAGTATATGGCAGATCCTGAGACTGATGAGGTTTTTGCCAAAATTAGGTTGATACCTGTTGGTAGGAATGAGGTTGAATTTGATGATGATGGGGTTGTTGGGATGAATGGTTCGGATAACCAAGATAAGCCTAGTTCATTTGCTAAGACGTTAACGCAATCAGATGCGAATAATGGTGGAGGTTTTTCTGTCCCGAGGTATTGTGCAGAGACGATCTTTCCTCGTCTGGATTACTCTGCGGATCCTCCTGTTCAGACCATCCTTGCTAAGGATGTTCACGGGGAGACGTGGAAATTCAGGCATATTTATAGAGGGACGCCTAGGCGCCATCTGTTGACGACTGGATGGAGTACTTTTGTGAACCACAAAAAGCTCGTTGCGGGTGATTCCATTGTGTTCTTGAGGGCTGAAAACGGGGACCTTTGTGTAGGCATTCGGAGGGCAAAGAGGGGAATTGGAGGTGGACCTGAGACTTCTTCTGGATGGAATCCGGCTGGAGGGAATTGTATGGTACCATACGGAGGGTTTTCCAGTTTTCTTAGGGAAGATGAGAATAAATTAATGAGAAATGGGAACGGAAATAATGGTGGGAACTTGATGAACAAGGGAAAAGTGAAGGCAGAATCAGTTATCGAAGCTGCAAATCTTGCAGCCAGTGGACAGCCATTTGAGGTGATCTATTATCCTCGTGCTAGCACTCCGGAGTTCTGTGTGAAGTCCTCGCTTGTAAAGTCAGCATTGCAGATCCGTTGGTGCTCGGGGATGAGGTTCAAGATGCCTTTTGAAACTGAAGATTCTTCACGGATAAGTTGGTTCATGGGAACTATATCTTCAGTTCAAGTCTCCGATCCCATTCGATGGCCAGATTCACCATGGAGGCTTCTTCAGGTAATACCATCTTTACTTAGTGCATCCCCATTGTGATCTGTCATAATGTAAGCACGTATACTCAGTTACATAATGTTTCTCACATTTTGTGCTGATTGTTCCCCACAGATTCTGTTCTTTGTTTTGATAATTAAAATAAACAAATATCATTTCATCAATAACATAGTGTCGCACTCGTTATGTTATACACAGATACTTATAGGCAGTGATTCAGAATGGTATATCAAAAAGGAAAAGAACACTTAATCTGTATACAGAAAAGATAAACCATTTAAATTTGTTTTAGAGAAAATATGTTCTGTAACGCGATGTGTGATGATTTTCACTTTCTCGTGAAGTTGTTGAGTTTTGATACCCGTATTTGAACTCAATGAACAATACTTGGAGTTGTAGCTTTCATTTCCCACAGAGAGGGTTGAATTATTATATACTGTGTCCTGTTTTTAGATTGGTTGCCTCTTTACTTACAAAAGAAGGGGACAGAATCCGACAATCAATCGATTCTTGCTTAATTTAGTATGATCCTCACTTAAATTGTGATGAATTGCTGTAGGTGACGTGGGACGAACCTGATCTGCTCCAAAACGTGAAACGTGTCAGCCCATGGCTTGTGGAATTAGTCTCAAACATGCCTACCATTCATCTTTCTCCATTCTCGCCCCCACGAAAGAAACTAAGATTACCTCAACATCCAGATTTTCCTCTCGATGGCCACCTTCCTATGCCGGCTTTCTCCGGCAACCACCTTCTAGGGCCTAATAGCCCCTTTGGTTGTCTTCCCGACAACACCCCTGCTGGCATGCAGGGAGCCAGGCATGCTCAATATGGTTTATCATTATCAGATCTCCATTTCAATAAGTTGCATTCTAGCTTGTTTCCGGTTGGTTTTCCACCACTTGATCAGGCTGCAGCAGCACCCCGTAGACCCCTGAATAGTCCAATGATCAGCAAGCCATGCAACAATGAGAATATATCTTGCTTGCTAACCATGGGAAATTCTGCTCACTCTACGAAGAAATCTGATATTGGGAAAGCACCACAACTCGTGCTTTTCGGTCAACCTATACTGACTGAGCAGCAGATCTCTCTTAGCTGCTCGGGAGATACTGTTTCTACTGTTCGTACAGGCAATAGTTCCTCGGATGGAAATGCTGATAAAATCGGGAACGTGTCCGATGGTTCAGGTTCTGCACTCAATCAACGTGGATTAACAGAACGCTCACCGTGCGACACATTTCAATCTGACCCTAATACCGAGATTGGACACTGTAAGGTTTTTATGGAATCAGAAGATGTAGGTCGCACTCTGGATCTTTCATTGCTAGGATCTTACGAAGAGTTATGCAGGAAATTGGCAAATATGTTCGGTATTGACAACTCGGAGATGCTTAATCACGTACTTTACCGGGATACCACTGGCTCGGTCAAGCAACTTGGTGATGAACCATTTAGGTATGTTCTCAAAAGATTTCCCATACTCCATTATCTGTTTATTCATATAATGAACATTTCGCGTTACTTTCGTTGTAAGGAAGTATTCCTTTCCTCTATTTTGCAGCGACTTCATGAAAACAGCGCGAAGGTTAACAATTCTAACTGATTCCAGCAGTGACAATGTAGGAATCAGGGAATAGAGAGAACAAGTAAATCTCCACTTTCCTTTTTTCGAACTGATGTTCGAGTGCTTTGTTCTTAACATTTCAACTCTTTCGGACATGCTGATGATGGCGATGCTCAGTTTACCTAGTTCACGAGTGGAAAAGTTTGCGTTTTGCATCAACGGTATATTTACTAGTAGTTTTCACTTTCCTTGGGATCGTTTTCGAGTTTTTGTTTCAAGACAATACCTACAAAGAACAAGATAGAACTTGTTTTTTGTAGGCTTTGTCTGCTAATTCTAGTACTCCATTTGTTAGTTAAAGGCCTTCTAAGAAGGCTTAAAAGACTTGTTCTAGTTTTTGTTTTCTATATATCTAATCAGTATATAGTTCAAAACTTTGTTTAAAAGTTCTTTTTCATGTTTTATTGATGATTTAGTATTCTAGCACGCACATCTATTGTTCAGGTCGAACTATATGTATATATAAATGAAATTTTTTGTTCACATACACGCATTATACGAAGTCAAACATTCATTGTTTTCACTAACTTCAAATTCTTGATCCGTCTCTACCTCATAAAACCTCCTAAGTCAAAAGAGAGGAAAGGAACACATATTTGATTGCCAAAAAAAAGGTCAAAAATTGAACAACTCGATGAATTTAGTAGATCATTCGAGAGGCCTTAATGACTATAGATGGAACATATTTAATATTTATTCTACGAGTATGATAGTTGTTCACTGCCTAACTATACCGATCACATCATAAAAAGTATCATCGAAAGAGGTGTGATATAGACGATTTACGACATGAAAATATTAAAACATATGGTAAGACCTTCACAAAGGTGTTGGTCGGAATATAGGAAAATATATTTGTCAACATCATTATTAGATCAAAGGATTATATTTAGAAAATAGAAAGTATGTATATTTTTTGCGTACACGATTATGTTATCTTTAAAAAGATTTTGGTTTTTTTTTTTTTTTAAAAGTTGGACTTATTATTAATCTTGTTAATGATTAAGTATATGTCTAATCAAATAATTGACAAAAATTATTAGTACTAAATCAACAAGCAAACCTCCCTCTACTCATTACCTCAAAGTCTCGAGTTCGAATCTTTTATGATAATTCATATTTAGTCGAGTTCTAATATAGAAATTGAACGTGTTCGACGAAAAAATAATAAAATGCCATGTGTACACGACATAATCTGCAGTCCCTAAAAGAGCAGAAGTCACATGGTAGACCAAAAACATTTGAAAACAAGATACCCTAAAACAAAGTCCTACATTAAATACTGCTATTTTGTTGCCGCAAGAATTGGGAATTTTTTTTTAAAAATATTAATTAAATGTTTGTTTACGTGATTAGTATTGGGATTGAGGCAATTAAATATTAATTAAATTTAATGAAACATTGACCTTAATTTCAGCAACAAACAATAAGAACAACAAACAGCAAACACAAAGTCAAAGATAGAGTTACGCAAAGACAACATCAGCAACACCAACAACAAATGACTTTTATTTCTTCCCTTTTTTTTAAAAAAAAAAAAAAAGTTTAAGTCGGTTTTCGAATGGTTAAATCAGAATTCAAAATTTATGAATTTTTAATTATATCATAACAAGTAATAATAACGATACTTTAATTATTAGCTACTCACACATAAAATTCGGATATGAATGAAACTGTTGAGCTCATTTGAATCTCTACCAGAGGTAATAACAAAAATAAATCAATATTTTAATAACTAAATTCGAAACTTAATATTTATACGTATAGAAGCACGCCAAACAAAAATTACTGAGTTTGATGAAATCTGTTTCCGAACTTTTAGCTCCGTCCCGAATGAGACACACGTGTGAAGAGTGAAGACACGTGTAAGTCAAATAAAGGAGGTTGATTGGTCAAAGAGTAAATAAGGTTCACGTGTGGCCAACGTAAGCAAGAGTAGATTTTTGCATGGGTTGCGCCGTTTTGAAGACCACGCTGTTTCTTCTTTGAAACAAAAAAAATGGTAAATCGAAATAAATCGGAGTTTATATATCTAAATAAAATTTATAAAATTATCGATTTATTGATATGTTAGAGCAAAATAAATAAAGATTCCCTATATCCTACGCCAGGGAAGGGTACCCATAAAAATTTATTTAGTTATTACCTTTTAAATGTTGTAGGCTTAACTACTCCGATTCTTCCGGAATATCATATGTAAATTTTATAATATAGTATTTAAAGTGTTTGTTTATTTGATTTATATATTGGAGAAATATTTGCTTTAATATATATTATATATATATGATATGTACATAGATAGATATCATACATACATGATGGTCATCATGATAAATGTACATGCATTGTATAGTATTCGTATTTACATTGAATTTGAGGATCGTTGAGTTATTTTTAAAGTGACGATTTTAAAGAAGAGAGGAATTTGAATAATCCTATCATTATTTATATTGATTAGTGTGCTTTCATGAAGATTGAAAATATGAATTAATTAATTTTTTTTGAGTTTTAAAATATTATTTTAAGAAGATTAAAATAGTTGTTTTATTCTATAATTATATTTGCATTTTGTTTCATATGATAAAATGCAATAGTTTTTTCCCTAAATATCTTTTTTTTTCCCTTGTCTGTATGTACGGGTTACGTGTGTGACTAAAATATGTACGTTTTTGACAAAATAAATTGTACACTAGCTAGTCATACGTATATACGAGTATAATTATATATATATATTGGTGCAAAAGAAGTGCAGTCACTTAAAACATACGTATATACGAGTATAATTATATATATATTTTGGTGCAAAAGAAGTGCAGTCACTTAAAACATACGTATATACAAGTATAATTATACACAAGCTGGGATCCATTAATTTCAAGACATTGACTCAGTATGTGTAAATGTTTACTGACAAAGATCCATTTTATGAGCTTAATAAACATCATTAATATAATTATAGAAAAGAGAAGACTTTTATAATAAGCTTCTTAATTTCCACTCCTAAATCCTAATCAGATCCTAATTAAGCCATAATACTACTTAGCATTAATAACATTAATTAAGTTTAACTGTATAAGAGTTATTCACGTCCCAAATCATATGTCGTGATTTTTTAATAGTTATGTTAAAGTAATATAATTTTTTTTGGGAAGTGTTAAATAACCAGAAAATTAAAAAAACTATAATGTTTTTTTAAAAAAATAAACTGATATTTTTTCTATTTTTTAGTTAAAAGGGTAAAAGTGTTTAAAAAGATAAAATAACATTCTGGCCCAAAAAATACTTTCATTTCTTTTTGTTTCATTTTACGACTTACGTTTAGTAAAATTTCTTATGAAATACTATAAACAGTTCAATTATGAGATAATGATACATAATTTGTATTATTATAATAATAATAATAATAATCAATACTATTCATAGTTACTCCTTTCATTTCATTTTAATTAACTTCTATATCAAAAATATACCTCATACAACTATTTGTATTAAAATAATAATAATGAAATTCAGAGGTTTTAATACATTATTAATAAGATGAACTTAGTAAAATATACTCTTAATAAAAACTCTCTTAAAAATTGTACTACGTCAATAGAATTAAATATATATATTAAGAAAGTGATATTTTCTTTAAGACGAATAAAAAAATACGATAAATAATTTATGACGAACGGAATTAAAAAGCCGACATAGACACTTTACTTGGAGTGAAAATAGTCACCGACAGATTTCACAACACAAAAAATAAAAACGAAAGAATAGACAAGATCATAAGTAGTTTTGAGTTGGATCACGTGAATGTACAACAACGTTTGATCAACGTTGTCTTTAATCCTAATCCTTTTTATATGTTCGTAATATGAGTAAAGGCGGAGCTAGGTGGGGTCTGTAACGATTTATGAGTTCGATTGTATTTAATAACTTTTTTGTAGATTACGTATTTGTATTAGAGATTATATAAATATGTATGTATATAAACTTGTGAATTCCAAACAAAATTGATTGATAGTTCGGTAGTAGATGTCGAACCCCCTTCAGCTATTTCGTGTGCCTATTTCTACGAATTTTAAACTCCCTTATTAAAAATTCTGGCTCTGCCACTGCAGACACCGTGGAAATGTTTTTCACGCTAAAATTGTAACTCCGAACCTTCACCTCTAAATATGAATCTCTCTTTGAGCATGACGAATTATAAATTTAAATTTTATGAATAGTAAAAATTAAACAATACTATCGAGTTTTAGTAAGTGTATACAAAATAAAGAATGTGGAACGTTTTGACAATTTACCTGTCGAATTGAATATGAAAATTTTGTTTTTAATGATTGATACTTTTTAATATATCAAAATTCATGTCTAAATAAAAAGTATTTCTCCATATATCCCAAGATACAAATAGCAATTCAATTCAAATATACAAAAAGCACAAAATAAGGGTGTGTGTTTTCCCCTTTTTTTTCGCTGGTTAAAAAATATTTTTTCTCGTACAAAAATTAAGTCCTTGAAAAACGTTTAAGAAAAATAACTTGCATGATAAAAGTAGAAAAAACAAGTTAGGTTACGTTCTCCTCTATCTCACTTGCACCCCACCCCCACCTCCACCATCCCCATATTATATATATTTTTGAAATAATATTTTTTACTTGCATATCCTATACAAACGGATAAATAAAAATCACTTATTTTCTAAAAAATATTTTCATAATTCCTAAGTACCAAACCCACCCAAAGAAGAGAAATTAAAAATAGGGGACATGTAACACTTTCCAAGGCTTTTTCAAAAAAAGTATTTATTTGGAGCAAACATTTAATTAATTACTCAGTTTTCAGCACCCCAGGAATTGATCTCCATAATATCTGCTACATGTTTAATTTCTCTGATTCTCTCCATTTATGAAATAATTTACCCCAAAAAAAAAAAGTCTACCCCATAAATACAACTATCAATTTAATTTTAATTAATTCCACTTTATACAAGTTGTATTAGTAGGCTAAAATTTGGCATGTTAAATATTTCTTTTCTCAGATAATTGTGGTATTCTAGTGATCAGTTTTAATTTTGAGTATACATAAGTAGGTACTAAAATTTACATAAAATGCATCCTACGTAGCATAATATATCTGTCTAAGTATATATCATGCAAATTTCCTCGTGAAACGTGCGTGTTTAGTTATACAACTTTATACAAGTATACTAAGTGTTTACGTATACATATTCAAAATGGCGTAAAATATAATGAGGTGAATCGAAGTTAAACGACATATTTATACACGACGGGGCGCTGAATTAAAGGACAAAGAAGTTGGGAAATTTAGGAGAGGAATGGACGCATGCATGCATGTGTTGTCTTGGGATTAAGTTTGCTTACAATTTACGTTAAATGATGTATGTATCTATCGATCAGTGCAGAAAACTAAAAAAAAGTTCTGTTTGTTTTTTTGTTTTTTCATATTTCCTCTTTTGATAGATCCAAAGCAAACACCAAAAATAGTGGGTGAGAGAAAGACCTTTCACTATTATACACAATTTTTGTATAACAAAAAACATTTATGAAGCATGGTTGGTTTGTCCTATAACACAACAAGCCCCCACCCCACCCCATCACCTAAAAAACTAATCCTTATAGAGCGATAAAACTAGGTCCGATCATATATTTTGAGTCAGATTTTGAAATTTCATCTTCAGATATCTGTTTGGCCGTGAAGTTTTAAAAAATTGGCTCAAAACTAATTTTGGTAATTTGGGAGAATTTCTTTAATTAAAAATACATGTTCAACACACAGACTTTAGAAACTCAAAAATTTCGAGCTTCAATTTCAAATTCTATGGCGAAAGGGATGGGGACTTGAGAAATATTTATACGAATAACTGATCGAATTGATTGTTTACTTTTTTCTTAGACGATATGCATAAATTATACAGTAAATCGAGACGTATTACTATTAATACATTATGTCATATATTCACTAACCATTTTCGATTTAAGCAATTGATTAATGAACAATTAGGTAAGTTGATTCTTACGACAATAGTTATTACTATCGTATGCTAAATTATAATGAGAATCTAAAAATAAGTAAATTGTCGATATATTTAACTTAAATTCTTTTTATCTTACCGTCTAGGTGTATACCTACGATGGGGGCGATGATAGAAACCAAATGAAGTGGGTCCGGCCCATTGAGGATATATGGGCTTTTTCTCTCCACGAATGTTATATGGGCCCAGACCGACAGAGATTCGTAGATGAGATTAATCAGTTGGCCCATTAGGTCCACTAAAATAATGGCCCAATCATGAATTGTTTGAAAATGACCTTTCAACAGTTTGCCTAAAGGACTATTGTGGGCCTAACTATTGGGCCCATTTCATTAACTGCAGTAATTAAAAGGACTAAGTGGGCTTAACTAATGGGCCCCCATGTTGATGAAGGGCAATTTACGTGGACGTGGGTGGTTTTGAACTTTTGACGTATAAAATTTGGATATACGTTGTTTTGATGGATTAAAAGATATAAATGTAATGATTTTGAATATCGATTTGTTAAACAACATATTTTAACCTGTTCAAATTGTGTTATTCTAAATTTAATCTTATTTCGATTGCCAATGAAATATAATGCGATTGAATAACACATAACATTTTTTAATATTATGAAAAAGATAAAGAGTGCAATAATACACCAACTTAATAGAAATACACCCAAATTAAAGTAACAACTTTTTCTATATTGTTTTTACAAGCATATTAGAGATAACAACAACAATATCAATAAGTAAACTCAAAATATAATTATTTTTTGCAAGAGGGGAAGGTAATTTAGCCTTTTTGAAGGATTCTTCACAAAAATTAATATCCAAATTTGCATCTTTAGCATAATAACCCAAATCCATAAATTGCTTATATTCCAAATACAATTGTGTTTCTCGTAGAAAATCCATTGCTTCTTCATAATTAATTGAACAATTCCCATAAATGTTTCTCAATTTTGAATCTTTTTCATCCAATAAAAGTGAATTAACTTTATCATTTGTAGCATTAATATGAGAAATAGCAAAATTAATGGCTATATATTCAAGACTGACCAAATTTGATGTTTTGGATTTTGGATTTGACTCCAAAAGCTTTTCACAAATTTTTTCATTCTTGATTTGTTTGCAAACATTTGGAATCAAATTTCCAAATGAAAAAGTAATTAGAAAAAATAAGTTGAAGAGCAAGAATGGAAGTGATAAAAATTGAGAAGATGAGGCCATTTTTCTAAAAAGAAATAAATTGAAAAATGCTTGTGTTGTGTAAACAAATATATAGTATTAAACTTTTTTATTTTTTTTCCTTTTTTGGTTGAAACTATTTAATTTATGATTGTTGTAATATGTATTTCTTTAAATATTTTGTTGCCTTGTTTGTTCTATTATTAATTCCCAATTAAGAAAAATACAATATACATTTAATTGCCTTGTTAAGCTTTATTTGCAACACAAACACCTAGAAAAAAAATGATTGGTCAAATTTTTAAAAATTCATGGACTAATATATGTGAAAAAACTAAAAAAGAATACATTCTAAATTCAAATTCTTGTTTTGTAGCCCCTAAATGCTAAACAAAAGTGATTTTTGGCTAAAAACATCCGATTATATATATTGGCTAAAAACACCTTGATTTAAAAATCTTGAATTTTTGTTTCCTGACTCAAAAACACACACAAAAAAATGTGGTGTGAATCTTGTAAACTATGGTATTGTTCACCTGTCAATCAAAAAAAATTCAACAAAAAAGATCAGATTTGTAATATTACCAAATATTTATAGGCTAATACAGACGAAAAACTGTGAAAAAAATCAAATTTCTTGTTCATGATACTTGCATGCTAGGGAGGCCAAAAAACTGTGAAAAAATTCAAATATATACAATTCAAGATTTAACAAAATGCTGTATGGGGACTTAGAAATATATGAAAACCATCCATCACTTAACAAAAGAGAGTATTCTAAGGGAGGCCAAAAATTTGGATAGAAGATGCTCTCTCATGCCTCTCGAAAAGCATAATGTAGCGCGAATTCTGAAGCATAATCCTCCTTGCCATGTTTGAGTTAGATTGATTTGGTAAGTTCAACTTCCGACTGATCCCCGGACCATTAGGGTTCTGGTGAAGTCATATCTGTTTCATGCTACATTTCAACTTCTCTGATTCAAGCTCTTGTTTCAAAGACTCGAGTCGTTCAAGTAAATCAATGTTTTCCTGGTGTAATCGAACATCAGAGAAAGAAGTATAAAATTAAACTGTATCAACACGGTCTACAAACTTTGCATTTCTCATGTGAAAGGCGTCAAAGAGGGGAAGAAGAAGAGAAAGATTAACGAAAAGACATCAAACGTTCACCTTTTGCAGCAGGTCCATTTTCTTCTTAATGCCAGCAGCACCATCCTCCTTCAACAACTGCTTAATCTGCATGAAAGGCCACAAGTTAAAAGACTAGCAAATGAGGTGCAACTACATTGCTCGGACTCTATAAAAATGTTGTTGCCCCTGTGTCGGATCCTACTTTTGGAGGATCTGACATGCTCCAAATTCCAACTTAATCTTCACGGAAGTCCTATTACCCCCTGAACGTTTTTTTTATATATTAGGTCACCCTTATAGGCTAATGTGTCCACAAACGTGAACTCACCTCCGTGAGGGATGTAAGAACCAAATAAATGTGTACATCTGGAGTCCAAATAAGCTTCCAATGTGCATTTTATTTGGTTCTTACGCGCTTCACGGAGGTGAGTTCACGCTTGTGGACACACCAGCCTATAAGGATGAACAAATATTAAAAAGAAAAGTTTCCGGGGTAATAGGACTCCCGTAAAGATTTTGCAGTTGGAAATACGGCTAAAGCTTGAGGGTGCATTCGACCATTTTCTCAAGGATATTAGGAACAATAAGGGACTTCAACATTGGCCCAACCTATTATATTATTTCTTTTTTATGACTGAGAAGTTGGACTGAAGCCACCCTTCAGGTCATTTTCCACTTAAATACTAGACTTTGTTCGTTCACTTGGCATTGGGATCAAACTTGTGACCGAAAAGACACAAGTCCCTTTCAATCTGGGTTAATTTATTTTTTCTGTTCTGTCTGCCCACTTTTTTGAATATTATCTTTTTATTAAACTAAAAAAATATCAAATAAGTTTGGCAAACACAATAGGAAATATTCTAGTTTTACATTTGAGGATAACATCACTTTTTATTCGGTAATATGACATGAGATGAGCTTAAATGGAGAAATAGCGTCAGTTATGATCCATATAGACAAACCCAACTTCTCTGGACTAAGACGTAGTTATTGTAGTAAAGATCACAACAGGACCTGGTAGAGAGACTGATCCTTCAACAACTAATTTGATTAAGTTGGAGAAACTTCAAAACTTATGTCTATTCATCTTAAATTTTAGATAAGATCTTTAACCACACTAGAACTCAGCAAACTGATTCTACTTATTCAGCATGGTCAGAGTAGTAGCTAAGGCCCTTACATCAACTTTGATTGTATTCTTTTTACCTACAAACTATAGAGTGTGAAAGAACTACATTGAGCACATAGTATGCAAAATTTCTTTCACAGATCGAGTCAAATATTGCTTATTAAGGGATTAAAAATCGACTATTTTTTAAATGAGTCGAATATTGACTTAGTAATAATTATTTATTACTAACATATTTAGGATTCCAGGAGAGATTGTTTTCACCTCATTCCTGGACGTCCTTGTGTAAGGAGCAGGTTACTCGGGTAGAACTTAGCATAGCATCTGACATATGGACTGATGGTCAGTCCGTGTGGACCATTCAGCCCAATCCATGTATATAATGTTGTTCATTATGCTTTACTTCTTTTTTTAGACATAGGGTCATCGATACAATCATTTTTTCTAGGCAGATGTATCAAACTAGAAGAAAAGGTGAATGTTTACTTTTTATATGTATTTTAAATACTTGATCAAACATCTATGGTATAGATTCTGAATGAAAACATGCCTACCTTAATCAGTTCCTTTTGGCAGGCGGAAGATATCTTTTCCTCGTCATCATATCTTTTTCTCCACACTGCAGATTCGTCCATTGCTTCTCTACTGGCAAGATCGAACTGTCTCCTACAAGAATCCAAGAAGAATATACTTAGCCAAGCATTAAATGGCATCGAACATATGTTTGATTGCCATCTTTAGACTCGTGCTGGGAATGTGGAATGATTAAAAACCTTGGTCCTGAAAACAAAGTTTCGTATTTATTTGAATCACTACTCAAGTTGGAAGCGGTTTTGCATCGGCAACTTAGAGAAAACAGTGCAATGTTTTCATAACATTCTAGTAGAAACTAGTTCTAATAGTTTGATATATGCCAATAAAAACCACCTCTATAGTCAAACCCCATGTCAAGTCACCTATTAAAGCATTTACAATAGAGTTCACATGATTTTCACCTGCTAAAGAAAATAAACATTGGGCCTAACTCAACTTCAAAAGCTAGTTTATGCAATGAGGATTGCCCAAAACCATATAAAGAGACTAATTGAACTATCCCCCATATATGTGGGACTTCCAACACTCCCGCATGCCTAGGCCTGCAATTGGAGCATGGACAACATAATATGAGGGCAAACATCGGGTAAACCAAGAACCAGGACGGGTGCAAAGACATAATCTTTTTTAGGTACATTACAATGCTGGATACAAGTAAAGGTGATTTTGCTTACTTTTTTTTTTTGATTTTTTTTGCTTCAAATTAAGATTAATCAACAACCCCACTTTTCCCAGCAACCAAACAAAGTGAAATTCCATTTCTAATCAATGTTTTAACCCATTTCTGAGTGCAAAGACATGATCTTTTTGAGGTACATACAAAAGATTAAGCAAGAACATTAAAACAAAGGTTAATTTTCATGATTGAGTGTTAAGAGTAATCAAAAATTCCCAACTAGTCCTTCTAATTCTTGAACTACTCCCAATTTTTCCCAACAAAACGAATAAAGTGAAGAACCATTTCCAATTATTTTGCTGATCCATTTTTGGGTGCAAAAACATCATCTTTTTTAGGTACATTCCAATCATGGGCGGAGTTAGAAACCCAATTACCAATAGTTTTTGCTCAAATAGCTACAACAACTTACCTAGTGTAATCTCACGAATGGGGTTTGGGGCCCCTACCTTGGGAGGCTTTTGCTCAGATTGTGTATTTATGCTAAGAAATTCAACATACATTATGTTTAAAACTCAAATATTTGGTCGTTCTAAAATCATGGCTCTCTAATTCCAATGCCGGATACAAGGGTGACTGACTGCTTCTTTTTTTCCTTCTTTTTAATGTTCTTGCTTAAAACTAAAACTAATCAACATCCCCAAAAGACCCCAACTAGTCCTTTCTGTTTCTTGAACCACACCCAGTTTTCCCACCACCCAAACAAAGTGAAAATCCATTACCTTGGTGCAAAAACATGACTTTTTTGAGGTACAGTCCAATACTTGGATAAAAGTAAAGGTGTTTGTTCTTTTTTCCCAATGTTATGCTTAAAGTTAAGATTAATCAACATCCTCAATCACTCCAAACATTTTCTTGATTCAAAGACATTATCTTTGTGATCTACATACAAGTAAAGGTGATTGCTTTTTCAATGTTCTTGCTCAAAATCATAAAATTAATCAACATCCCCAATTAGTCCTCCAGTTTTTGAACTACACCCAATTTTCCCAACAAACCAAACAAAGTGAAAATCCATTCCCAACCATTTTCTTGTTTCAAAGACATGATCTTTTTTACTTTTAGTTACATCCCAAGTAAAGATAATTGATTTTTCAACATCCCCAATCAGTCCTCCAGTTTCTTAGCCTACACCCATTTCCCCCCACCAACCAAACAAAAGTGAAAATCCATTTCTTGGTGCAAAAACATGATCTTTTTGAGGTAAAATAAACAAGAAACAAGAAGAAGAGAGGTACCTGAGTAATTCAGTTTCATTAGATGAGAAATTGTAGTCAATGGTCCAAAGCCTTAAGTAAACAGCTAAACCCATCACCATAACAAGACCAAGTCCCAAAAATATTTGCTTTCTTCCTCCTCCCATCTTCTCCTTCTTTCTCCCAAACCTCTGCATTTGCTGATTTCTAGGTTTCTCAAAAAAAAAAAAAACTTAACTACTGTCTGTAATTTGGGATTAATGATGGTAATTGGTTTAATTTTTGACTTAAATAAGATATTAAGGTAATGGTAATTGATTGGTCAATTTCTTTCGAAAGAAAAATTTCAAAAATTAAATTATGTTATATTAATTTAATATTTTAAACAGAAAATTTAGATATTCAAAAACGATATGAAAAGTATTATAAATTGTAATTTTTTGTATATTATAAAATATTAATCAAACTTCTTATCATTTAACTTTAAAAAAGAAATAATGACAATATAAAGCGGAAGAGTGAGTAATTTTCTAGTTTTATGCAACATTTTTTTTTTAGTTTTTACTTTATTTTATAAAAGATTTTTGTTATTTTATATAATGATAAAGAAAAGATTTTTTTTTTTTAATTCTGATATTAAAAAGGGCAAGAGATTTCATATCCTCGATATTATTTATACGGTGTGAAGTAATATATTTTAATTTTTTTTTATGAAAATGAAGGAATAATTGTTATTCATTTACTAGTTTTAATAAAATGCCTAGGAACTAACTACTTTTTAAGGCAATTGAAATTTTTTTCTATAGTATGTGTCATGGTGGCATTTTCTTTGTATTTCAAAACAAGTGAAATGTAGATATATATTCATGAGGCCAACTAATTATCAGCATGATTTATTTAAATTTTTATCACATAAAATTATATTTGAGATATTTGAATATCTAACTACAATCTTTTGAATCTAAAGTTTGGAATTGACCAAGTTGAATGGTTAGATTTCGAGTTTAAAATTGAAGACTCTAAAGTTCTATCAAGTTAAATTTCATGCAAAATATCATATAAATGAATTTATAAATATAATTAGAGTCTAGAGAAACATACAACTAAAAATGGGTGACATATACTGATTCTTCTCAAGAAATTGATACTGCTTTTTGACATTATTTAAGTTCAGTATATGTCAAAACAATCTTTCTATTCCATAGAAATATGAGTAAGATCTTCACACGTCATATCATTTTTGAACCCCACTTCAAAAATTATGGTTTGGATATTGTTGTCATATATTGTTAAACATACATACATACCATACCATACTATATTAATTCTACTTCTACTTTCAAATATTTACATATCTTACTACTTATTAAGAATTTTCTATCTGTATTGAGAAAGATATACTTAGAACATTTATTTTTACTATCAAATATACTAAAGTAGGGAGATAGCTGAGTGAAATGAGAAGGAAGGCGAGCGAGATAGTCATGTATTGGTATATACATGCGAATCATATCAGATATACCAAGATACATGTATTTGTACATAACAGATTTGATTCGCATGTATCTAGGATATTCAATGCATATGAGAGTGGGAAGATAGGAGGGAAGTGAGCGAGATTTATTATGAATAGAGTGTATCTAGAACAAATTAACCTCATTTTGACTCGTATATCCCGATATACATATTTCCAAACGTAAATGGATGCATAAAATCTAGTAAGATTTGTAATATTAAATCTATATAATTAGATCCTAAACTAGTAAGATTTCAATAAGCTTTATTTTTAATCTATATGATCCACACAAGGTGGAAAAAGAATTGGGCTTAAAGAATTGTAGAGTTGGACTATGTACACTAATAACCACTTTTAGGATTGTTGTTTAAGATTTATCTTCTATGTAATATCCACAAAGTATTTAAAATATAGCCAGTGTTATTTTCAAATAGCATTTATCTTCTATTTTTATTTGTTCAATTATACTCACTTAAAAGATTAGGCCAAACAAAGAAACAAAGTTTTATTTTTTAATAAATTTTACTCTTATTACTTACTTTAAAGATTATTATAAAAGATAAATTGAATAAAAATTGAACAAATTAGGCTATGATAACTTATTTTAACCCAACCCACTCTATTCATAATTTTTTCATTTCGTTTTAATTTGTCTAAATTCAGCTCAATCTGCACATTTTGACACGTCTACGTTTGTTCCTTTCAAGTGTCCTTTCAATTCCATCATGCACTCAAAATAGATTTTGGACAAATAAATCAGCAAGTATATAAATATATCAATATAAATTGAACATGATATATACTATTAGAGGTAAATTTAGAAGTATTAGATGTTTTTTTTCTTTCAAATTAATAGTTAATGTAAATCTACCTAATTAACCTTTGATTAATACAACACAAACAAGCAGCGCCCATTGTTTAATTAGCACCTGGTTAATATGTTTAGGTTAATTAAGCATAAGTCTTGTCAAATTTGTGTAACTAATGTAAAGGTTAATTATCTAATAATTAATTTCATGACTAGATCAGGTATCAATTAAAAATGGTCTCTATTATTTTAAACATGGACAAATTAAAGTCACCAAACAAATTATTACAAATTATATATTAATTAAGTGAGTTTTAGAAAGAAGAGTTTAACTTTAATTACTACTATCAACTTTACTCGTATTCAGTTTTTTTATTTTCACTTTGAAGTTAGAACTATATAATTGATAATTATTTTTGATAATAAATATAAATATTGTTATAAATAACTTTTAGGTTATCGTGAATAATCTTAGATAGGCATATATGGACGACACGAATTATTTTGTTTTTTTTTTCTTTTCTTGTAAAATTTGCTCTACTCCCTTATTAGTTGCTATGTTTTTTACACTGTTTTTTTCTTCCTTATACTTTAATTTGTTGCATTTAAGTCGAGAAATCTTTTGAGACAGTTTCGCTATCTTCACAAGATAGTGATAAATTTTACGTTTATCGTACATTTTCAAATCTTACGATTCACTTATTATTATTATATATTATTTTAAAATTAATACACCTAAAAAACATCTAATTTCATAATCATCTTCTAGAAAGAGTGTCATGATCTAATTAGGCCTTCTAATAACACAAAAGAATCTTGTATCAAGATTTTACATTCAATAGCTTTTCTTTGATTGTCTTACTAATTCTAATAATAAATAATACAACTAATATACCAGCCAATAGAAAAATAAGAAAAACCATTGTCTAATTAAAACAAGATAGAGCAATGTGAAAATGATAGAAATATACCATCAAAAAATACGGTGCAGTTTATTATTTTTTTTTTTATAATCAGATATTTTAAAATAAAATCATTTTTCGTGTTCCAATCTTGAATATAAAAAATCTTTAATAAGAAAAATTTAAATTAGTCTAACTTTAACACATACTTATATATTAATTATCAATTAAGAAAATACACTTCCTTTGTACCTTTTTATTTGTCAAATTTAACATAACACACCTATTAAGAAAATAATAATTAATATAATGAGAAATATATTTACCCAATATATTTTAATATAATAAATAAAAAAATAATATATTCTCTCATAACTTATGAAAATATTTGACAAGTAAATAACATCAGAGAATAATGTAATAAAAAGAGTATTCACAATGATCTAAAATACTTTGAATATGACTTCAAATAGTTATTTGATTATATTATATCATACAAATACATAAGGTCAATTTATTGGTACATAATATGATACAAAATTTGTCCATATCCAAACAAACAAGTCAAGTTACCATTTCTTTAAAGATTAAACAAAATAAGAAAAATTCCCTCCTTAGGTGCCGTGTGATGTGATTTTTGCTTCAAAGGATTGTCCAAAGCTAATAATATGTTGTTTTCTTACCTACCATCGTAAATTATCGGAAAACACAGTTCGATCTACAAAATAACTTTATTCATATAATATTTATAAATGAAATAAATTTTTTAAGAAATATAATTTATCTTACGAATTGAATTTATTTATAACTAAAAAAATAATTTTATCGTTATTTCAATCTTTTCTTAAAATACAACTTATATCATAAAAGAATCATACCCAAAGGTTGTCTAATGCAAACATGAAAGTCTTGATTCATTGTTTGAAATTTTAATCTAATCATATAAAAATAATTTCATCATTCCTTCGAAATTTCATCTCCTTAAATTCTATCATTCACCCAAAATACAATTACAAGAAACAACTATAGAACCAAGAAGAAAACTACATTAAATGATGATTCACCATTTGTTTAATACAACTAAAACTTTTCAAACAATCATCACTACTAGCTCTTGATTTGCTTTTTAAAATCATCAAAGTGACAATTCGATTTCTCATTTTATATGAGAAAAAAAAAACAAATTAAATCAAATTACTACATAGTCAATAAAATCCAATACAAATCCCAAAAACTCATCAAGTTGTACAAATTACTAATTTAGAAAATCTAATAACACAAACTTACATTAAATCCTCATTGAAGTCCACAACTAAAAGGTGAACATCAATACACATAAAATCAAATCTATTCTAACCCTAAAAAACAAAAAATTAACTCATTAATCCAATAATTTTAAACTTTCGTTTCGTTTCGTTCCAGCATCGATAGTCTACGATACGAAACGTAATATATTAATCTTCAAAACCAATTTTTTTCCAAATAGCATTTCTAACTCTACTTAAATCTCTTCCTTTTAATGTCCTTCCAATTCCTTCATGTACTGAAAATGAAGCAACTCTTGTTCTTGCTAAATATTCATGTGGTGGGATTCTATTTTCATTATCAAAATCTCCATCATCATCAAACATAATATTTTTTCCCAAATTACCCTTCTCATCATCACCTAATATTTTCGACCAATCAGGTATATTCACAGGCAACGACGTCGCATTGATCGCCTTTCTTTCGCCCTTTTTCGTCATTTTTTTCGATAATCTTGAACTTGGTATTGATAATTTTGGTTCAAAATTGTTAATTTCTTCCGAATTACTCCACATTTCAGCTTCATCAAATTCAAATTGGAGGGTATTTGTGCTTGATGGAAGAGGGGTAATTTTGTCTTTTCCACCTAAGAAGAGGAAATTTTTGGTTTTTCTTGTTGTTGCCATAGTTGTTAAAAAGAAGAAAATATTGAGAAAAAGATGAAGAAAAAGAAAAGAGTGTTTTGGTTTGTTATTTGTTAGGTGTGTGAGTAGTTAAAAGATTGTTCTTATTTTGATTGAAGTCAAGGGGTATATATATAATTGAGTTGTACTATTGGATAAGCTTTGTTTTAATTAATTAATTTTTTTGGTTTTTGTACTATTGTTGGTAGTACTAGATAACACTTTACCATCATTAGTTGTATATACAATTATAAAGAATTTGATTATCGTAAAAATAACAGAGTCGGAATTTTCATTAAAAACTTTTTAAGATAAGCAAAAGTTTGAAGGGTGTTCAGTATATATATATATATATATAAGTAATTATAATCATGTACTTCCTCCGTCTACAATTGTTTGTCATGTTAAGGTCGTGCACATTTCTTAACGAAAATTTAATACAATATGTAATTTGATTAATATAACCTTGCTATATCAAGAATATCAAAAGTTTACATAACTTTTGAATTGAACTATACTATTATTAAGGGCAAATTTGGAGTAAAGTAACTAATTGTTTCTTGATTATTTAAATTGACAATTAATCTTGGACATCTATTTTTAATATAATTGTCAAATAATTGTGAATAAAGGAAGTATAACGAACGCATTTCTTTTTAAAAGATAGTTCAGAAGAATCTCTTAATCAAATACGACAATTCATAACTTGAACTGACACAACATGGTCAAGTACGTAGCGAGCGCAATTTTTTTAAAAAATGCATATGGGTCTCCTTGAAAAATGGAGTTGGTCGCCCTCTTTATGGATACATTCACCACATGAAATATTAAGTTATACTGATTAATTTTGATCATAACATGTTTAAGATTTTATGACTTATTAAGGCTTAAGCTTCTTATAACTCAAAAAATGTATATAGTTATGCATCAAAACACCATTTTCTTTAACACGAAAAACTCACTATTAACTGAGTTTAAAATTCTTGATCCATACCAATAATTCAAGAGGAAAATCTTATATAAGTTAACAATAATTATCACAAAAAAAAAATTAGTGTAAATTACTTTATAAACCTATGCTAACCCTAAGATTTAAGATACATACACTTGTATTTCAAAACTTTTATTAGAATTAATTCAAAATATTGATACTTATTATTATATGGTAGATCTGACTTGGTATGATGGACTTTTTTATGGATGAAATAAGTTGAATGCTAGCTGTTTTAGATAGAATAAAATTCAAATAAATTGACTTTTACTTCTTATGACTCTTCTTTTTATTTTATTTATTTAAATTTCATTTGCACAAAAAAAAAAATATTTAGTGTACACGTGATCCTTCATAAAAAGTATCAAATGGAGGATCCCAATAAAATTATGGGATGGGTTTATATAGTTTATTAGCAGCTGCCTATGATCTTTTATTTTATGTGTCTCTTTATTTTCCCAATATAATTTTATGTCTAATAAGATAAGGTTATAAGATTATGTAATAATTTAAATAAAAGCAACAATAATAGAGCATGAATCTATAACCTACTAGTTTAGTAGTGTACTAATTTGAAATCTAATAATGTTATAAAAACTATCGAAATTCTATCCATATAAATTCATTCAGAATTATTAAGTTTTAGGTTTAATATTAATAGAAATAACGATATAATAAGTGATTTTTTATGCTATCGTAATTTTGCATATAGAAAAAACTATTTGATACATATTACAAAGGTGATAAATATTCTGTAAAATTAATAGAAATAAAGACATTAAGTAATTTTTTATGCTATCGTAATTTTGAATATAGATAAAACTATTTGATACATATTACAAAGGTGATAATTATTTTGTAAGATTAATTAGGATAAGACAAAGATGACACAAATAGTAGATTATAAAATAAAATTATCCATTATAATTATACTTGTGTATAAATTTCATAAAATGTGGTTCCTTGCTTTAATTGTGTTTCAGATTTGATAGATTTCGACCCAACTTATATAAATAAAACAATACTTTTTTTAACCATTTAAAATTGAAAAAATATAATTACGTTATTTGGGAAAATAAATATAAAGCTTCTGACATGCACTGTGATTTTGAATTATAATTTTCAGTACAATGAATCATCAAACTTTCCATATAACCAGAAAATTAGATATTTATTTGACCAATCAAATTTCGACAAAATGTCAAAATGTACGAAGCTATTGATTATAATATTAAAAACATTTATCATTATTTCATATTTTTTTATGTCCTTTCAATAAAAAAAATATTTATAGAAAATTAGTATATATAGTGCGATAATATCAAATGTCCTTAATTTGTCATATCGAATTATTCATGATATGAACCATATAATTTAACTCTAATTTCTTTTTAATTTACCTTTAATCATCACAAAAATGTCATTTAAAAAATTTTCAACCACAAGTGCTTTTTTTTTCTTTTTTCTTTTTTTAATTTGTGCTCATAGGATGACACGTCGAGTATTTGTAAGATCAATCATTGATAATGAAAATTTATTATAAATATTTAAATTGCTACAAAAGAAGATATCATAGTTTATCAAAGAAAATAATAAGTGAAAAAACGTGGACCAATCAGAAGCCAATAATATATAATGATGGACTTTATTTCTGTGGGTTATTCTTGTTTATTTCATCAACATCACTATGACTTTTACAACACATAGAAAAACGTTCTTTATCGTCGTCGAAAAATCGCGTTGGTAATGATAAATATTTCTTCATTTTTATCATCGTGCAAGTTTTCTCAGACGTGAAGAACTTTTCGTTTGAGAGAAATTAACACTCTATACTTCTTCCGTATGTAATTTTTTTTTAATGTAAATTTGAATTTAATGAAACCTCAATATGAGATAATCGAACGAAAAAACAAAAAAAATATTCTTATCAAGACACGTCATGTTTACAAAAATTACTCATACTACCTTTAGTATAATTTTTCTATGGAAACTTCTAAACCTACAAGTAATCTCTTATTTTTTGTTAAGTTTCTTTACGTGATAAGATTAATTAATAAGTTCCAACTAATACAAATGTCATAGTACATATCATGTTTTGACAGCAATTGAGTGCCATATTATTAATTTTGAGTTTTTTTTTTTTTAAAAGTATGATAATTTAAATAGAATTTATATAAAATATCGACAATAATAATCAGGTTTATTATTACAGACTGTAATATATATAAATTTCTTAAGATAAATATATGATCCGAAAAAATATCAATTAAGTTTTTATAATAAGTTCCAAGTAAATAATGTTAATTAATGGCCGTGTGTATATATATCAAAGTGGATATGTATGTACGTGCCACCAACTTTGTCTAGGAAAAAGACTTTGTTTTTATCCAATTTATTTGGTTTAAGTTGTTTTTAATTTAAAGTTATTATTTTAATTGTGTTTAATAAAAAAAAATCATGCCGTAAAAGGCCTTAAATATGTTTTCTTTATTATAATCTCTTGTTAATGCCAAACTTTTTATAAAATAAAAGGACAAAGGGTAAACAACTAGAATTTTGAAATTTTGAGTAATAACAAGATGTCAATATTTATAGTTAGAGAACACTAATTATATAGGGTTTATCATCAATTTTATTGATAGAAATTAAGCTCCACCTTTGACTTTTTAGTGAGAGGTACGTCTAGAATTTCGAGATGATGATTATCGTGTTATAAAAAAGTTGATATAAAATATTAATTTGATCCATTTGACATTTAAATTTT
Organism: Solanum lycopersicum; assembly: GCF_036512215.1. NCBI lineage: Eukaryota > Viridiplantae > Streptophyta > Magnoliopsida > Solanales > Solanaceae > Solanum > Solanum lycopersicum. The sequence goes on along the minus strand of NC_090808.1, from coordinate 1,804,018 downwards.
TGTTATTGAAAATCGATATTCTAAGGCTAAAATTGTATATATAAATACTATGAATAACCACTTTAAGAGGTCGTATATAATTTTAAAAAAATAAATAAAATAATATAAATATAAAATTCAAATTTATTATTATTGACTAGGAAAACATAGTAGGGAGGTGGGCATTTATTTATTTTATTTCAATTAAAGAGAAATATGGTCTATGCATGCATGCAAAATTAAAGCAAGTTCTCGTGTGAAACATGGGCAACTAACAACTTCATTTATAAATATAAATAATAAAAATTTCTTTAAAAAAATCACATGTGTTTCAATTATTTAGTATACAACATTCATGAATGTTGAACACTAGTAATTGCATCATATATCTAACTTTATATATAATAAAATACGGTAAAACGTTAAAAACACATTTAAAATATCTTTATTTTTTGAGTCTTATTGCTAAATTTATCAAATTTACGTGAACATAAGTTTTTTTCTTTTAAAACTATCACAAAAATATTTTATCTAAACATAACTCAATTGATTATTAGTTATATCATCTCTTTTTTTATCTGAATGATGATGATATTTTATATAAAAATATTTGCTAAAGGCATATTTCAATAAACATTTTGACAATCGTTATGAAAGGAATTAAACTCACATACAAGATAGATAAGGTATGGACCTTAAGAAATTAAAATATTTTAAATATGTTTTGGACTCTTAAAAATTAAATAAAGATGAGACTGAAATTTTATCCAATCCAATTGCATATCAATTTTAATTAATTAATTGAAAAACTATTTTACAAGCTGCGTGGTTAATTTTATCCTCTCGACCATAAGGATGAAAGTAATTATAAAGTCAAAATTCAATATGGTTAGGCAAGTCAATGCAATATATTTGACTACTACATTTTTTTTTAATTAAAAAAAAAAGAAACTCTCTTTTTACCTTCACTTTTTTATTCACGTGTTTTTATTAATTATTACTTCTTTTATTTTAATTTATTTATATGATTTTCAATGTGATATAAAATTTTAATAAAATAAAAATACATTTAATTTTTACAGGCTTAAATTAAATATACGTATTAAAATGTGTTTAAATCCTATAATCATAAACAATTATATAAAACGTTAAAATTAAAGAGTTATTGTTCTTTTGGAAAACAGACCTTAAAATAAATAGAAATTGAAATGAAGGGTTTATAGAGTACACCTTTCATTCAAAAGGCAAATTAAAGTTGTAATCACCATGTCTCTTTTGACGTATGTACAAACACAAAGTATATATTTGTGGTTTTTATTTTTTTTATTGTGATGTTCAGGTCAGCTTGTACGTATCATAATTTGTTTAATATATTTTACTTTATCAGAACAAATATCGAGTAACTTTGTAATATAAGTATTCTAAGAGCAATTGATTAATGAGATGTTTAACACATTTTGAACTAGTATAACTCGTTTATATTCTATGCAATTTTTGTAACTTGACAAATAAATTCATTGACCAAAACAAAATCATGTGGATTTTAATGCAGAGAAAATTAATTTATGCTAGAAAAAGTCTCACTTTACTTCATGATATGAATAATTGTATAAGACTTTTACTATATAAGCCATATGTAATGTATTTTTGTGATTAAAAAAATTAGCATAAACTATTTTCTTCCATGCCTCATAATAGGCTCAATAATATACTTTTTTCCCTCATCATATAACCAATTATTGTCAATGAAATAAAATAGTTTGTTCCTTATTTCTTGGAATCAATCATGCAAGGATCGTAATGTTGTTTGATAAAAAAAAATTAATTTTCATATGAGGACAAATTAAATTGCCTCAATTAGATAGTGTAGCTTCAAAGCAAGTATCGAACATGCAGACATAAAATGGATTGCCTTAATTAAAATAGTGTGATTTCAAGATTAGTATCGATCATGAAGTGGGGACAAATAAATAATGATGAGTACTAATCGGACATTAAATATTATTTTGTCTAGACGTAACAAGTAAGAGCTTTTTGATAATCAATTGTAAGTGTTAGAAACTTATTATACAAATATATAAATAATCCATAAAATTATAAGTTAGTTTATCTAACCTACTTACACTTGCATCAAATGTTTGTCAAGATATTAATTATGGAACACATAAATTTAAAAAAGTATTTATAAAATAATTTGGTTACTTATATTATATATTTATTCAAACATCATATAAGCCAATTAAAATAATTAAAGTAGAATCTTGAAAAATGGGGATATGCTAAATATATTGTGGGATATGTTTCAACTTTAAGACTAAAAAACAAAAACTTACAAAAATTCCTTGGCTAGCTTGTGGGGATTATCCTACACCTTAGCTTGCAATTTAATATAAACAGTAATATCCAATAATGATGTTTAGAACAAATTATAAGCTAATTATAATTTTTGGAGCTTTAGAAAATTTGAAAATTTATATTCTTTTAATGGGCATTAGATGATAAATCTATCCCTAGTTAATAGCATGCATAATATAGAGAAGATGTAAACTATATTATGACACAGGATAAATTCGATGAGACGTGTTTGACTGAGAAGATATTGATTGTAGGGGAATCGACTCCTAACCAACTTTACGGGGTATTATATTATCTTACAAAATTTCTTAGTGAAATAAGCATTCGGGATGAGAAAAATGTTTTTTGTTTTCCTCGAAATGCTTTAAACTTTTCACATGAGGCGAACTCAGAATCTGAAGACAACTGGTGCACCACCAACGATAATGCATGTTAGTTATAGTATGTACCCAATATGTATAAAATAAATTAGACGACTCTATCGAGCCCTGGATATGGAGAAAATCTTGTTGAGCCCTGCAGTGCGCGATCTGAATTTAGTCGGAGCTCCAATATGGGCTCCAAACACCGGGTGGGAAACCAAAAAAAAAAATTAGACGACTCTAATGGAGCGATGATTGTAAAGAACAGGTGGGGATTCGAAACCATTCCCTCCTAAATGAAGTTCTGCGTCTAAATAAGTTAACCTAACTGACTTTTATATCTTTGGGTGCCTAGTAAAATATATATCTATCTCAAGGTGTATATATATACGTATATATACAAAATTTTCCGAATATACGTATTTATTTATTGACGGGTTACCGGGTTGATACAATTTCCAATTGAACCGTACAATGAGTTTATGGAAATGGGCTTTAAATTAACTGGCCCAACTCGGCATTGCAATAGGTTTTAATGGGCCACCAAGCCACAAACTCATGTAGCATTTGGCCCAATACAAGTTCTTCCACAAAAGTGGGAATCGTTAATAAATCGGATTCACAATTTACTTTTCCTAGTCAATATATATAGATAATAAATGGTGATAATAAGTAATCCAAGTCAACCCACATTACTGACTAACGGTATATGATCATAAACATCTTCCTTATAAATTTTAATATTGAATTTTAACTAATATTCGATCTTGTTTTGAAAATTAATCACTAAAATTTCAAGTTGTATAGGTCAAATTAGCTTCGTTATACTATACTAGATTTACGATTGTGAAATTTAAAACTATACAACAATGTTCCTTTTTTAGTTAAAGAAACAATTAAATTAAATGGCTATTTATATCGATTTAGAAAAAACTTTATTCATCGAAATCAAAGTCGATCAATAAAAAATAAAAATCGATGATCAAAATTAAAGGGCTCCCTTTTTTTTTTAGTGAGCCTTTGTCCTTGTTTTTAGCACTTGTCTATTCTCAACCTCCCAATTCCTAGCTACCACATCTATAAATTCCCAATATTAACATTCCTCTCAAATCATTAAAAACAATTTAATTAAAAGAATTTAATCTTCTTGAAAAGACTTAATCTCTCTTTCTTCCTAAAAGTCAAAGGGAGGAGGGGAGCAAATTAGTCCAACTTTGTTAAATATATTGCTATTTCATTGATCTAATCTTTGTTTAGCTTACTTATCATTCAAAAACGTGCTAATATTGTTCAACTGGTAAAGTTATTACATTGTGATCAGGAGCTTACAGGTTCGAGAAAAATGACAAGGGAAACTAGAAACGTACGTTCTTGGATGGAGGTTGCTCCTCATGACCTAATAATCAATAATCGACGAAAGTCTTCAAATACACCAGGATTGGAAACCATTAGAGAAGAAATCAATGAAGGGTGTGATGATGAAACACAACAACACCAAATTTTCTCCCTTCAATTGCAACGTCGAAATTAATCATGATTTGAAATTATAGCTCAAATGTACTTTGATTATAGATCTTTTAATTGAGAGGTCGATGAAATTTTAGCCCTCCACTACAAATTCAGGAAGTGTAACATTATTATTTTAAAGAATATTAACGACATTTTATTTTGTCATTTTAATTTATTCTTGAAGTTTTTTGATAATCTCATAAAGATATCGTATAATAATTAGTTACATAATTAGATCATTTTGAATTTATAAATATTTGATCATAAATCTTAGTTATAATTATAAACTTATCTATAAAACTGAATCATTATTTTTACTTTCACTCAAAACAGATGATTGAAGTTCAGAATCAACCTTTCACATGAGATAATTTTTGTATTACTTTATCACAAAAAAAAAAAAAAGTGTTACTCCTCTTTGGATATTAATATTAATTTGGTCATAAAAATTTATATGTTTTAAATTTGAATATAATCTTCAAACCCCATGTTGCACGTGAGAAATTAGGTACATCTAACAATCATTGATCTTATCTCTGTTTTTTCTTTAATATTTCACCTTTCACGTTAGTGTCTCACACGCTAAAATATTTTAATACAGGATTTTCGTAAATAGCGATTATAATAAATTTAATTATATTTTTATTGTTACAATATGTATATTTATGAGTTTTAGTTATAATTTAATTTGTCTCGTTTATATATTTTACAATTTCGAATAATACGTAGGTTAGTATAACTCACGGGTATATTTGTATAGTTGAGTTATTCTTTTATAAACTTGAACTTTTTTTTTATACAAATACAAACATAAAAAATGTAAAAAGATATACAAATTATAATATACAAATTTTGAATAATACAAAATTATATAAATTTCAAATTATAAAAAACTAAAAATCTGAGCCACATAATTATAGCTAAAAATTGATTGCAAATTATAATTAAGACAAACTATTACTATATTAAGTAATTAACTAATATATAGTTTCTTTATCTACGTAGTTTCCCTATTTTAATTAACCCCACATGACCTTTATTTTGATTTTTATAAAAGAAATTATTATTAAAACTTGGATCCAATGAGAGGATGTTGCGTAAATGAGGAGTAATATAAAAATATATAATAAGATTAGAGAAATAAAAAATTATTTATCACAAGTGTGCTTATTTCCCACATGTTCCACGTCTTTACTCGGTAATTAGGTACAATATCTCAATCAATTAAAAGAAAAAAGGAGAAACTTATAGATTTACTAATTTTTTAGGATACGAATTCAGTATTTAGAGTTAATGTGTTTGTTTATTAAGATTTTAAATATTTCTTTTAAGGCAAATCATAAATTTGAAACTTTAATATTCTATTATGCATATTTGTACTATGTATTAAAAATATGAATTCAGATGAATAATTTATTTATTTTTTAAGATAGGGGTCAGATTTGCATACTCGCTATCATCTTCAGACTTTACTTGTAGGATCATACTGCGTGTCAATAGTATCTAACGGATAATTTGACTGAGAATAACAAAAAATGTTGGATGGAGATTGTTGTTCCTGCTGTTCTTATTGAAGCTAAAAGGATTTCAATTTCTCCTCAGCTAGAAACTATATTTGAAGAAATAGATTTTGAAAATTCTAACTTTTATGAAATCTTTTCTTGGATAGGGTAATGTGTTTTATATCCTAAATTGTTGAGATCATTGAAGTTGAAATGATTTAGAATGTAATTTAGTTGCAATAGATTTTCTCGTCTAATCGTAATTGTATTAGTGTTATTTATATTCAGAATCACTAAAACCTTTAACGACATTTATATAGAATGTTGATTATGACATATATATAATATAAAAATTGCTAAATATAATATAAAGATAATTATATTATTATTGTTAAATAATTTTAAAATCTATTTTTATTTTAATCACAGTTCTCATCTTCCACTAGACGATTAAAATTAAATAAAGATGAGAAAAAAAAGGATGCATGTGTAAAGAGATTTTGGTTACAATTTACTCATGTCTAATATATTACTAACAATTTAACACTATTATATAGCAAAGTATTCATTAAAAGTTAGTTACTTTATGAAAAATTGGGAGCATGCTAAAAGTTGTAAGATCCTTCACTAGTAAGAATCATGATCATAGTTTTGATTTTTTACTTTTGAAGTATCACCTTAAATATATTGTTATTGAAATATTGATCTTGTAAGTATAGTTTTAAAGAAATACTTTAAATTCTTCACAAAAAAGTCATGAAGGTAAAATATTATTATCGTATATTATTTGAGCTTCAAAATTTATAAGAGTGTTTACATAAGTTTTGTCGTATTCTTCTATTGAGTATCTACTATTTTATCTTTTAATTATACACCTAGTTAATCGAAGGTTAATTAAAGAACAAAAATACAAAGTCATTCCGTCAGTACACGTTTATGACCTAGGTCATATTTATATTTAATAAAATATATATAATTTAACATATTGTTAATATATAATATATATTTACATACATATTATTATTCGGGTCGATATGGAAATTTTTTGATAAATTAGAAAGACCATCCCAATTATTTGGGATGGTTATACGCTTAAATAAAAATTCATAATTTTATTAAAAAAATAATATAAATCAATTATCTGCTATTACATTAGATCGACTTTTTTTCATTTTCTTTTTACATTCATATATCTCTATATTTTTTGTTTTTGTTACAATTGGATCAAAAGCGTCGTTAGCCACTAATTATGAGATCATACATGAACCAAACTTTTTATCGCTTTAAGAAAAAATTATCTAAATCCACATTTTGATTTGCCATAATTTCTAAAATTTTCTATCATTTTAAAATTTTCAAGAATCTCATTTTAAATACATCACTCTCCTCTCGCTTATACATATTCCTATCTCCCTCTCGGATACATCCGTTCCCTCTCTGATACATCACTCCCCTCTCTAATACATTCTTCCTTTATGTATTTGGATGTACTATGCCTTCTACGATACATCCCTTGCCTCTCATATATATCTCTTTCTAATACATTCATCCCTTATGTATTAGAATGTCGTATACATTATTCCTTCTCGAATATATTAATCTAAATGTTTGTAATGTATCTGGTAGTCTAATAATATCTCAGAACCATAAATTTCATAAAATTCTTATAATTTTAAAAAATAATAAACGAATAACGTAATCAAACGGCCAACATCACATCATTTATATAAACAATACTTTTATTTTTTTTATTGTACATCAACCAAGACCTCTTATTATAATTTAGATTATCACGTAAACTTAGTCACGTGGTTATTATACTCGTAACCATAGTAATTTTTAAAGCGCGTGCGTAATTCCCACATGTTTTATGCCTTTTACCCCGAAATTGAGCAAACATCGAACACGACAATATTCACTGCGGCGATGTTTCCACTGCCTTTCTACCGACACTTGGCCTTTAAATATAGCTCTTTTCTCACTTCAATCAAACCCAACAACAAAAATACAATCAAAATAAAACAGAGCAGAGTAGTACTGAACACTCTATTTCGTGTAATTTCACGAGTAGAGTCTCAGAAAAAGAAATGGCGATTAAAAGGGAAGCAAAATGTTGGATGGAAGTTGCTGTTCCAGTAGTAGTAAAGGCACCAAATAAGATTTCAGTTTCTCCCAAACTGGACACTATATTTGAAGAAGCAGAAGAAGATGAAGATTATGATTTTGACGATTGATTTAATAATATTTCTAGGTAGGGGAATTCTGTTTTTTATTTTATTTTCCCTAAAAATTTTGGTTTAATTAATTAGATATGTGATTTTGTATTTGAGTATTGTTAAGAATTGAAATAACTCTACATCTGTTTTTTTTTTCCCCCTAAAACATATACCTAATTGAGTTTGAGGATTAGTTGCACACTCACTTCGTTTCAATTTATATGATATTTGCGATTTATCAAAAGAATTAATTTGTAAGCTTAATGTGAGCTAAATTTGAAGGTTGTGAATTGTGATAAGGTTGTTTAGAGTATTTACGTTAATTGAAATTGATGTAATTACTAACAAGATCGTAGCGAGCTTGGGGATACCAATAAACACTATTTACTATTTTATAGTAGATGTAAACTAATAACACGAAAAAAAGTAAGGGCGAGCTATGTTATTATAAGATGTTCATTTGAATATTCTTCGTCAAAAAATTACGTTATATATATATAGGTTAAATTATACTTTATATTGGTACATATAATATTTTGAACAGTATTATGTATGAAACTACATGATGCCCCTGTGAACTGCAGCAGCAGTTTGCTAGTAGCTCAGTGGAAATTGGGCTCAAAAGTATCTTAGGCATGCACTTTATGAAAATTTTTGGCTACGTCACTAAAAAAAACATACGTTTTTTAGAAAAGATTATATCCACGATTTAAAATATGTGACATTTTGATCGCATAACAACAATTTTACGATAGTATTTTCTTTTTTAGTTTAAACATAACAAAAGTTATAAATAAAGAGGCTAGAAGATATTTCTATTTTTTTTTAATACCAAAGTGGTTAATATTTCTATTTAGATATTTCTATTTTTTAAAAAAAAACACTTAATAAATATTATAAAGATAATTTTATTTGTAAATTTAATTAACAAGTAGTAACTCTAATATTGTTTTGTCGATATTTATGATAATATTTAAGAATTTATAATTTAATTTAATAATTATAAGAAAATATAATTTTTTAAAAAATGGATTGTCTCAACAAGCCTGTAACTCACGTACTTGTGGGTTGGGCCGATCATTTTTTGATTCATATAAAAATGAGCTAACGCGACTTAATCCATAAAATCTCAATGTTGGCCCCATATTGAAATGTCCATATCTAAGCGTGGCATTGCATATTGACCAGTCACACATCAAAATGATAAAAAGGGTGTATAATTTATGGTCATAAATAATAATCGCTTTTTAACTAATTTTTAGAATTGAATTAGACCGAAGATTCATTATAATAGGGAAGGGGGGAAAGTTAAATGGACAATAGCCTTGCTATTTTCATTATTTAGATGCTTAAAACATTAGCATAGTAAAAATTACAAAAACACAAACACACACAAAGAAAAAAGGGAAATAAAGTAGAAATGTAGTGTTTGGCAAATCTAAAATTAAGTGCCAAACATCCAACACAACTCTAACAACATAATTCAAAGAGACTTTTTTTCTTCTCAAATACTTATATATACAATTTTCAATTCTTCATGATAATTGTACTAATTAAGCATTGCTCCTGAATGAACCAAGTGCTTTAACAGCTCCAGCTCTCAAAATAAACTGATGATAAAATGCAGCAATTGCAGCACCAATAAATGGTCCAACCCAAAATATCCACTGTTCACAATTTTAATAACCAAAAATTCAATTAAATTATACCGTTTCAAAATAGTAACCAAAACTCATAAATTTACTTACTTGATCATCCCAAGCTTTGTTATGTCCATAAACAACAGCAGCACCAAAACTCCTTGCAGGATTAATTCCAGTTCCAGTTACAGGAATTGTAGCCAAGTGAACCATAAACACCGCAAATCCAATGGGTAGAGGCGCAAGTACCTTAAAAAAAGGATCGGAATTGAAGTTTAATTGAACGAAACAATCATTAAATTTTTATATTTATGTATATGAAAATTATACTTACAGGAACGTGTGAGTCTCTGGCGTTCCTCTTAGGATCGGTAGCAGCAAAAACAGTGTAAACAAGAACGAATGTTCCAATGATCTCCGCACCCAAACCAGTACCAGTACTATATCCATCGTTCAACGTATTGGCACCACCGCCATATTTGACATAATAAGCTTTTTGAAAAGCTTTTACTAATCCACAACCACAAATGGCTCCTAAACATTGAGCTACAATGTACATGATAGCTCGAACCAACGATACTTTTCGAGCTAAGAAAAGGCCGAATGTAACAGCAGGGTTAATGTGTCCACCAGAAATACCCGCAGTACAGTAAACAAGTACAAAAATCATACCCCCAAATGCCCAAGCGATTCCAAGAATACCAACTCCACCACATTGATCAGTGGAGCTCTGGCTTTTGTAGCCAATAACAGTAAGGACAGTTATGTAGAGAAATAACAGAGTAGCTATGAATTCAGCAATTATGGCTCTGTAAAATGACCATTTTCCTAACTCTTCAGGATCAATTAAGGGTGCTGGAGGTGGGTCTTGGTAGTCTTTTGGTGCATATTCAGTACCAACCTCCATATCTTTTGCCATTTGTATTGTACACCAAAAAGAAAGATAAAGAATAGGTTAATTATGTGATTTGAGAAAAACAGAGTGCAGTGGAATTGATGAGGAGTGAGGAGTGAAAGGGGTATTTATGGAGAAAAATTGGCCTTCTAGTGTATGAAGAGTAATAATTGAAGTCCCAATTCTCTATCTTTAATTAGAGATCACGTATCTGATCGAAATCTTATAGAAATATATCTTAATTAATTTAAAATTTTATTATCATCAAAACTCATTTTTTGTATAATTTTATTGACCTTGCACGTTTCGTGACTTCACTTAAATAAGACATGTGAAAGATATTTGAAGACTACGTAAGTGAAAAATGCATACAAAATTAAAAAAAAAAAAAAAAGCTTAAAGAGTAATAAAATCGTAGTTTAATTAATGTATCTCTGAATTTTAATCATAATTTAAGGATACAATATCTTATCCAAAATATTTTTGTAGTATACAATTTGGAAATAAATTCTATAATATATAAATTCGAATTAAAATATTTAATACGAATATCAAGTACGAGACGATAAAATTGAAAAAATTAAAATTCAATAATTGAAGTGATATTGAGGAGGTGGATGTATGTAGTAGTTTCCATATTTTTCTTTGTCCTTTTTAGTGGTTAGAGTGACCCCTACCTCTAACTCGTGGGTCGGCAAATTTGTGGGGTACGTTGGGCACCGAATTTCGATTTGAAACGTTTAATACGAAGAAAAATATTTTTAATTTTTTTAATTTAAATCTCTATAATTTTTATGAAAATAAATTTCATAAAATTTAAAAATAATGATTTTTGTTGAAGTAAAATATTTAATGAGTAATGTGTTTTTGTATTTTATCTTTCTTATCTTCCGACATTAATACTCAACATTAAGTTACATCTAGAACATTCGTTCAATGAGGTTGTTGTTTTTGAAAATCTAATTTAATTTTCTTTTCTTGCATGTTTTTTATATTTTTCTTATTATAACCTTTTGAAAATTGATATCAATAATAATTTTCCCCATCTAGCGAAATTGATTCTGATATCTCGTTAATCTGAATTCAATTATATTAAATATATTATTATAAAATTTTCATTTTTAAGATTCGAACACAATTCTTTTCACGAGGAATAGATTGTTCTTCGAGTGGACCAATAATAGCAATTACCAAAAAGAATAATCTTATATTAATAGAATTCTTTTGCCAAAAAAACACAATCAACTATAAATAGATTGAAATTATATTTAATTATTTCTAAAGTGTTTTTTTTTTGTTATTTAGGTTTTGGATGCAGCATGGACGAAAATGACCTTTGATAATATATCAAAATCAAACGGCTAAATAATTTCAATCACACAAAACCGACCATCATCATCATGAATGATGAACCATTACTTTATTTTCTCTCTTATTGTAGGTCCTTTTAGACCGCCCACTCCAACTTTATTCCTCTAACCACTATTATGTCACCACGTCAGTCGTAATTATCCGATATTCATATTAAAATTTAACTAATATTCACATCGCTTAATACTCCATTCAAGAAACAACGCTTCTTATCAAATAAATTTTTGTACTAAACTTAAAATATATAATTAAGAAGAAAATAATCACATTAATAAAACATCCTTTAGTTGTCCTTCACCCATTCTAAGATAACTCTCACTAGTTGAGTAGCAATAGACCTTGATTGATCACCGTGAATTGCGATGCACTAGTAGCAGTACTTCATTCTTAATCAGATATTTTAAATTTAAATTTTAAATATAGAGAAAATTATATTATAAATACTCTCCTAAACAGGTTTTTTAAAATTTAATTATATTTAATCGAGATTCTAATATAAATTTCGAACAACAAATGATTAAAAAAAATATATCTTTCGAGTGTGGTTGATAAGAAAAATATGTGCAAATTAGAGAAAGGTCCATGATGTCCAATTTAGAAAAGAAGTAAATTATACTAGAAAAATAGAGCATGTGGTGAAAAAGATTGCCACGTGTAGAGATCAAATAGAAAAAATAAAACTTTACAACAATAATATGGTATATATATATTATATATTATAGCAAATAAAAATTTTAGGTTGTGGATGATATTGAATGGTCGGTGTGCATATTGTCTTTATTCAATGCACCTCCACTAGGTTTGTGTAAGTTTGATTATTGAAAAAAAAAAAAAGTTAGTCTCACTTCTTACTATATCATTATTATTAATAATAATATAGTACATATATATATCTATATATATATAATAATGTGTCACACACTTCTATTAATGAACCTTCTGGATGAATAATTTTGTGAGTTGTGAGAAACAGCATAATATGATAATAAATTTTGTTGGGATTAAAGCATTATATCGCATGATTAAATGGTTTTTTTTCATAATAATGTCGTTTAATTTGTCTGATTTATAGACTAAGGATTAATTAGAGAGTTTTTAAATATTTTTTTTATCGAAGTTATTTCAAAAGAACTTATCAAGATAAAGAAGAAAGGATAGGGTGGGTGGGGGTTATGGCGAAAATGTTATTATAAAAAATATATTACAATCAATTCAAAAAATAAATCGCATCATATTATTTCGTCAAAAAAAATCCACTACTAAATTTACAATTTTTATTTTAATATTGTGTAAAAATAAATAAATATGTGAAATGATACCAATATATATTACTATTAATAAAAATAAAATTAGATAAACTCGAATCATAAGCCTCTTAATTATATCTCAAAGAATCAACATATCATGTCTATTTTCTTTCTAAAAATGTAATACTCTTTATTAATAAATCTTGGATAAATATTTGAAAGTAGTATGTTTTGTTATTATTGAGAATTAATATGAGTGAAATATACAAGTGATGGTACACCACCCCTAAGAATTAATCATATTAGATGTTACTCTAGGATTTTTTGGAAAAAAACATATTTAACATTGTCAAAATAATGTATAGCACATTATGATATAAGATTTTATATAAAAAAAAAAAACTTTTACTTTTATTTGAAAAAAAAATTCATAAATATTATAAAAATAATTTTATTTGTGGATATGATTAACAAGTAGTAACATTAACATTATGTAATATTATTTTATCAATATTTATGATATATTTTAAATTATAATTTACAATTTAATTTAATAATTATAATTTTTTTAAAAAGTGGACTGACCTGGTAAGTCTGTAGCCCACGTACTTGTGGGTTGGGCCGAGCATTTTCTAGCTCACACAAAAAATTGACTAGCTCGACCTGACCCGTAAATGTCAAAGTCTGTATGAGTTAACCCGAATGAGATAGGCTAGCATATATTGATAGCTCTAATCATATTCGATGTTACTCTAGGATTTTTTGGAAGAAAGCATATTTAACATTTTCAAAATAATGTATTAGCACATTATGATATAAGATTTTTTTTTTTTTAAAAAAAGGAGAATGATTGATTAAGGTGGGTGAGGTCTATAGTTACCTAACCAATAATTGAATTTTTTGTTTTGTACTATCTAAAAAATAATATACCTTTTCCTTATATAAAACTAAAAAAATATTTATGAATTGAAATAGAAAAGCATTTTTTTTCTCAATATTAAGGGTTGAAGATGGGGCCTTTGCTGAGATTGTGAGACATGAGTGGTTGAAGGAATCAACAAGGTGGGCTGAGTTGGAATGGACGGTGCTCAATTTACGTTCGATATTCGATATATATATTGAAATTAATTTAATTTAATTTTATATTTATAAATATTATATAAAAATAAAATATTTTTTAATAAAGATAATTTTTCGTTTAAAGTGAATATTTAGATTAAAATAAGTCTAATATGTGTGTATATATCCTGTCCCTTCTTATCTCTATAAGATTTGGATTCAGATTTTTAAATTTTTAGTGAATACTTAATCATAATTATTAAATATTTGCGACAAACTAATTAACACTATTTTTTCTTAATTAGATATTCTAAATTTAACCTAAAACTTTTATGATCCACCCTTTATTGGATATTAGGAATATTGGGCGGAGCATCATTAACAATGAAAAATGGTCTGGTATTTGAAGCGTGCGTTCATTTCATCTAAAAAATTAAGTTATTAGAAAGAGCATATCTTTATTAGTTATATCTCTTCATGTGTAAATTTATTTTTTTTCATGGACCAAGCATGTGGCGATGAGCTTCGACCCTAAAACCTCTATCTACTCTGATACCATGTTGAGGTGTACGATCATTTCATATATAAAAAATTATGTGTTATAGAGAAGTTAAAAGTTAGTATGATTGTATATTTTTAACACTCTTACACTTTGTTTAGAAGATTATTACAATACAATACAATACAGAGTGTAAAAAAAGTCATAACATGATTGAAAAGAAAATTTACGCGTAATTGTCAAATTTCTGACTCCGTCACTGATTCGATGAACAAATGCAAGAACTTTGGGTGATTATCATTGGTCGGCAAATGATAAGTTTATTAATCCATCAAATTAGTGTTAATGTAAATTCCCAACTCCATAAATACCCCTATCAATCTTCAACCAAATATCAAACACTTCTCAATTTACAGAGCCAAAAAACAGAGACAACCCAAAAAAAAAAAACAGAGACCCAAAAATGGGCAAAGATATGGAGGTTGGTACTGAATATGCACCAAAAGACTACCAAGACCCACCTCCAGCACCCTTAATTGACCCTGAAGAGTTAGGAAAATGGTCATTTTACAGAGCTATAATTGCTGAATTCATAGCTACTCTGTTATTTCTCTACATAACTGTCCTTACTGTTATTGGCTACAAAAGCCAGAGCTCCACTGATCAATGTGGTGGAGTTGGTATTCTTGGAATCGCTTGGGCATTTGGGGGTATGATTTTTGTACTTGTTTACTGTACTGCGGGTATTTCTGGTGGACACATTAACCCTGCTGTTACATTCGGCCTTTTCTTAGCTCGAAAAGTATCGTTGGTTCGAGCTATCATGTACATTGTAGCTCAATGTTTAGGAGCCATTTGTGGTTGTGGATTAGTAAAAGCTTTTCAAAAAGCTTATTATGTCAAATATGGCGGTGGTGCCAATACGTTGAACGATGGATATAGTACTGGTACTGGTTTGGGTGCGGAGATCATTGGAACATTCGTTCTTGTTTACACTGTTTTTGCTGCTACCGATCCTAAGAGGAACGCCAGAGACTCACACGTTCCTGTAAGTATAATTTTCATATACATAAATATAAAAATTTAATGATTGTTCCGTTCAATTAAACTTCAATTCCGATCCTTTTTTTAAGGTACTTGCGCCTCTACCCATTGGATTTGCGGTGTTTATGGTTCACTTGGCTACAATTCCTGTAACTGGAACTGGAATTAATCCTGCAAGGAGTTTTGGTGCTGCTGTTGTTTATGGACATAACAAAGCTTGGGATGATCAAGTAAGTAAATTTATGAGTTTTGGTTACTATTTTGAAATGGTATAATTTAATTGAATTTTTGGTTATTAAAATTGTGAACAGTGGATATTTTGGGTTGGACCATTTATTGGTGCTGCAATTGCTGCATTTTATCATCAGTTTATTTTGAGAGCTGGAGCTGTTAAAGCACTTGGTTCATTCAGGAGCAATGCTTAATTAGTACAATTATCATGAAGAATTGAAAATTGTACATTATGTTTTTTTTTTTAATGTTATTAGAGTTGTTTAGCATTTGTTTTAGATTTGTTAAACAATGTCATTACTACTTTTTTCTTTTTAATTTGTTTCCTTTTTTTTTGGTGTGTGTTTCTGTAATTTTTCACTATGCTTTGTTTTGAGTATCTAAATAATGGAATGATGAACAAGGCTATTATCATTGTGTCTCTTTTGGTAAGTTATTGTCAAATGATGAAGAGAAAATGAGATTAAATCGTGAAGAGAAGCGATTGTAGAAATACATGATAAGATTATGTATAATAAATATATGATTGAGAGAGCATAAGTTTAAATCATGAAGAAAGGCGATTGTAGAAATACAGAATAAATTATATATAATAAATTATTGTTGTGATCTGTTCCTTCTATGTACTCATGCTTACTGGGAATTTTGATACATCGAGTTATTTTTCTTTTTAAAAAGTGAAAATGAAATTATGAGTAACTCAATAATTAGTTGTAATAGCATAATTCTAAATGTTGGTAATAATGTAGGAATCTTTCCAAATTAGGCAAAGTTTATTGAACATCTAGACATTAAACAATAAATTAAAATTCCATCTAGTGTCACGAGCCAAATATTAGTCTGTTTGACTGTTTGTTTTTTTTTAATAGCTTTTTAAAAAAGTACTTTAAAAATAATAATTTATACTTGATAAATTTATTGAAATTAGGTTTTAGGTCCTGCGCCTAATTCACATCACAAAAGTTAGCTCGAAGAAATGAGGATTATCCAAGCCTTATAAGGAGTCCATCCATCTCATTAATCATCGATGTGTGACTTTTATCATTTTTTAACGTAGACTACTTATTATAGGGAAGAGAAAAGGTGTGTTCTTATTGAATGTGAAAATTATATGTTATTGCTACAAACATTTACTCAAGCCCTACTTGTTTAACTAATACTCCTACTACATTGCTATAAATTTATATGTTGTTGTTTTATTTTAATTTTTAATTATATCGTACTCTCTCTGTTTAAAAAAAAATGTCTTTATTTCCTTTTTAGTTTATTTCAAAAAAATTGATCTTTTTTCTTTTTTGACAACACTTTAACTTTATCTTTCCACGTGACATGTTTATAACCACAAGATTAAAGAACATTTTAGTACATTTGACATAACTTTAATTTAGAAACACAAAATTAAAAAGTTTTTTTTCTTTTCTTAAACTCCGTTTCAAGTTAAATTAGATCAAAACGGATGAAGATATGATTTTGATAAGTAACTTATGCTTGACTATTTTATTTTTTTAAAAAAAAATATTTCAAGAGTCAAATTATAAAAAATTAAGCCTTCATTTTTTTTCAAAATTATTTAAAATTGAACATGCTGAGTTGGAATGGTCGATAGTAATTGAGTGTGAATGGGGTGGGAGGTAGGGTTTGCTTGATTTGAAGGTATTTAAAAAAAAAGGAAGAATAATTATTGAAACTTTGAATTTGTTAATAAACTTTACCTAAACATATGAAAACGATTTAACACCTAAAGACAATTAATTTAAATTTTTAAAAAAGTTTATAGGAATGTTCTCGAAAACCGACTAGGTTTATTATTTCTAAAGCATAATAATTATGGTCGGTTCATATATATATACACACATCAAACCTTAGCTGTTTAATTAAATAAGCTGCCTCACTAATCACTCACCTCCTCCTTTGGATTAGCATAATCAAAGGCCTAAGTATTTTAAGTAGGTGGAATACTTACAAAACATTAGTACATAAGAGAAGCATCGAAAATACTTCTGTACTCGCTGTAAATTATTAGTTTCAAAGTTAAACTATCTCTTTTTACTTTACTAATTAAATTTAGATACATGCATAATACACTCTTGATCTACCACATGTGGCAAACTCAAGATTTTCGTCCAGAAAGTTTTTTTTTTTAAAAAAATAAACGTGTAAATAAGCATTTAGAAATGAAAATTTTATATTCTTTTGAGTTTAAAACCATACTTTTAGCACGTTTTCAAAAATTAAAAAAAATGTGAAAATGAAACTAAAACTAAAAATGAAAACACTATCATAGGGGTTCGAATCGGTGACATGAAGCTAAATTTAAGGGGACTTAACACTGCGCCATTAATATCTACTGGTCATTAAAGGGGTTCAAGATATATATTTCTACAGAAATACACATAAAAATTATATATATACGGCGTAACTTTTTGCTAAAGGGGTTCGAGTGAACTCCCTGAATCCCACATAGGTTTTCCCCAAACTCTTGTGGGAGTGTTGGGTGTTTAGTAAAAGTTCGAGAGAAGAGTTGAAAACACCCCAATCTTTTCTAAGATTCAGGGGTGTATTTCACTCATGTTGCAAAATTTGGCTTTGAAGTATATTTAAGTTCAGTTAATCAAATAAAAAGATATTTTTAAAATTGTCAATAGTTCGTTGATGAAACTAATAAACGAGACAATAGTTATCTAACCTCATGTCATTCAGAATTAGGTCATAGTTAAGGGTACTTTTAAGTTTTGCTCCACAATTTTTCACTAAATAGTTAATATTGACAAAAATTAAAGACTATTATATATAAGTGCAACAACTAAATACTTATACAACAAATCAACATAAAAGTTATGGGCCCAAATTAAGATCCGGCCCAAAATCATAGTGCTTTCATTCGGCCCGCATGCTTTCTGGGCCTTTGTGTACAATATCTGGCCCAGAGTACCAAGTGAAACACAACCATTTTTTGTGTATATCATATCAAATCAATCCTTATATTTTTATTAAACTAAAATATAAATACTTAATAAACTACAATAAATAATGCAAATATAACCTTTTATAACTGTAGTAGTTTTTCATCACTTATTTAATTGTTTCTTTCTCTATAAATTTTTGGACTGTTAGTTTCCTTGAGTTGTACATCTATCGAAAATAGTCTCCATTTTAAGATAAGTGTAAGGTCTACGTACATTTTACTCTCCCAAACTCCACTTTACGAAATGACATTAAATAAATATATTGTCGTTGTTGTTATAGTATAACCTTTTATTGCTTAAAGTATTTTTATAATATTTTAAATCTTCATAGAAGAAAATAATTATTCTGACTCTCCAATTAATAATTCATTTTCTTATGAAATGTGGCCTAAGCTCAAATTAGCAAAACAAGAGGCTGAAAAAGCCCACTGAACTAATATTATTTGAATGATTATTTATTTGCGGCAGAATAAATTTTTTTAATCCTTCATAAATAATTGTATACTATGTATTCACACAGTAACATCAAAGTCAGAATTTTCATTAAAAATATAAAGAAATAAATACTTGAAAAAGTTTTAAAAATTCAACATATTCCATATATATATATAGATAGATATAAAATAAGAGGTGCTTCTTTTTTCCTCTTTGTATATATTTTTATAATTGCATGACCGTTGAATATTCAGATATTGGTGTTAATTAAATACGTTTTGCCTAGTTAGCCACATGCAAAAGTATATTCATGTCCACACTTAAATTATATTTGTATGATTTTAATATTATCAATGTATGTACGTAGTTTGCACTATATATATATTATGTTGCTAATATTTACATATTTAATCACTTTAAAAGCAATCAATTGTGTAACTATTTTTTTTAAATATATATATATGGGTAGTATATATAGTGGACTAGTAAACATGAATATATATCGAAGGTCGGAGGAAAAGCTAATATTGAAGCTCGCATAATACTCTTTCCGTTCAGTTTTACTTGTCACTGTTTGATTTGATCATAACACATTCATCACACCCATACTATTAAGTCTTGAAAATGATTTAAAAAATATGTATTTAATGTTAAAAATAAAACATAAAAAAGAGATATTTTTTCTTGATATGTCAAAAAAAGTGACAAGTAAAACTGAATTAACGGAGTATTTAATTTTATTAAACACAAGATGTGCCCTTTAATGTTGTTAGTATAGTCACTAGTACATATCAAAGGACAAAGCCATCATTTAATACTCCAAAATTGGACATGGTTGGCTGTCTCCTTAATATAATACTTTAGAAAAAAAACTTTAAAAAATATATTTTGAAATTATTTTTAAAAAAAAAAATTGAAGAAGAAGAAGACAATTTCTTCCATTTTACCCATCTCTATAAGATCTGTTTGCTTTTCTGTCTACATGCTCTTCTGTTATTTCTTATGAATAAATAGTTGCTTTTTTTTCTCTCTTTATATTTTAAAACATTAAATTAGCAAGTTGACCATCAAAAATTTCATTTTTTTAATTCATAATTAATGTGTCATACATGTTTTTCTCCTCCTTTTTTTTTGTAGTAGATAGATGTGTCAAAAATATAATGTAGGAAAAAAAATCATTGATGTATAATAGGCGAAATCAAAATTTTCACTAAGTATCGTTTAAGATATATATAAAAAAAATATACAAAAATTCAACTTTAACGCTATCTTACATGGTAAAATATAATTTGTTGACCAAAAAAATAACGTATTTCAACTTCTCCGATGCTAGTATAGTATATATCAGTCGTGACCTACAACAAATGAATAAGATATGTGATACTTCGACTGTCCGGTATTATTTGTCATGTTGCACTTTTCAAAAGTCAATTTGATTATTTTCAAAGTTGAATTAGATAACATTAATTTCGATATTTTAAACAAAAAAAATTAGATATTCTAAACTATATGAAAAGTACTATAAATTGTAATTTTTTGCATATTAATATGATGAAAAAATGCATCTTAAAAATGTTAGTCAAAATTTTTATAGTTTGACTATACAAATAGAAATTATGACAAATAATATGGAATGAAGGGAGTGCGTATAATCATTTATAACTTAACCATAAATAAATGAGTTTAAATCGTTTAATTTCATGTAAATATTGAAGGTAGGTAAATATTTCCTTTAATAATAAATATGTAAACTATAGATTAATTAGTTTAGGGTACTGTTTTTTTAGCATGGAGGAAATCATTTTTTCCGTTGGCTAGGAGGTTCACAATCGTTATTATTTGAGTGTATATGTATAAGGTGGATTTTGTGTATGATAGCTCGTAAATAATATAGAAAAAAGTAAATAACAATTTAATATAGAAATTTATGATGTGCACGTGAATCCACGATCTATTTAATGGCTAAACAAGATATGTTATATACATATTTGATAGAATTAAGTTGATACAATTTATTGACATCCTCTTCAAAAATAAATAAATTGATACACCTAATTGAATACTAAGTTATTTGTGCAAAGGAGTAACGATATTCTTTTCTGATAAATATATTTTTATTTTCTTTTTTAATAGTGTGTTCGTGTTTTAAAAATCTTAATTAGATCCACTTTTTTAGAGAGGTAAATTATATGAAACAAGCGCATGACTTAGAAAAAAAGTCTAAAAGATATAAAAATCTAAATCTGAATCTCCTCATTCGAGTGATTAGTTACTCATCAACCAACTCAACCATCCTTGAGAAGAGGAAAAATCATATTTGGTTATCTTAAATATCTCGAGAAGTATTTTTTTTAAAACATGTTCTTCTCAATTTTCTTGAAAAATACGTAAAGAAAAGTCATTTTCAAAGATCTCCCTATATCTCATTTCTAGCGGGTTGTTCCGTACCCCACCTCCATCCTAACCCCCACGCCACACCATAATAATTGTCACATTATATTTTTTAAAAAAATTACATCTTAAAATATCAATCAAAATTTACGAAACTAAATGTTCCTTGCATGAGTAGTGAATAGAAAATGTTGTAGGTAAATATAAATTGTTTACAAAAACATATCACATGCAGTTTGATCAAAGCTCAGAGCAAGTGGGACAACAAATTTTCTCTAATCCCCATATCCAACCCACTCTGCTGACCAAATCTACACATTATCAAACCCCACCCCCACCCTCAAATATTTTTTTCTCATTTTAATTTATATATCTGATTTAAAATATGATACAGAATATAAAAAAGTAAAATATATTTCTAAAAATCGTACAATTTTAAGCTAAAGATACATAAAATATATTTATTACGTGATCTAAATAAGCCAAACAAATCGAAACGACCATAGAGTTTAGTAAAACCCCATGTGTTTATTTGTTTTTTTTTGTTTGTGTATTAGGTTTATAGGATCATTTAAAACTAATTTGAATATTTTTGTTTAGAGTATTGCAATAATTTCTTGGCCATACAAAAGGCTGTGAAAACAGAAGTTGGACGGCTACAAGTGAGTTTTTTTCGATTCTATATTTGCCACGAGCTTAAAATTTTAACATTTATTCGTATATTTATATCAATTCAATATATATTAATACTTCGTGGTTGTTACTTTTACTTTTTGAGAAATTGATTTTCGAGACTATATAAGAAAGACAATAACTCATTTACTCATTTCAGTATGAAACATAACATTTCAGTCACCACATATGCGAGATGCAACTGAAGCGCGAATTACGAGAATTCAACATTGATAAACACAACAACAAAAATAAAGATCAATATTAGATTCGACTCTGTAACTATTTAACCTAACTCAATTTTAAAAGATAGACTCATAAAAGAAAGATTCAAGATAGCCTCATTAAAGTGGAACTTAATACAAACCATGATGCATAAGCAACTATATTTGATCGTATGATTATTTAATATAAACACTCGATACGAATAAATTAATATTCTTACGTGAATTCCCTAGTGGACAAAAGGGACCTTACCTAAAAGGACAGAACATACATTGAACTTTCCTATTGGTCATAATTAATAGCTGCCCCCCCACCCCACCACTAAAATTAGACAAATAGTAATAGGCACATGCACACAGATTACAAAAGGAGGCCAATGAAGATTCAATTTGTCTCAAGTTTTGGACTGATTCATTATTTTTTAATAAATGTTTGACATTATACATAAGTATATATATACACACAAAAGTGTTTGGTTTGTGATGTTTTTTTAATTCGAGTTTTGATATTTACAGTAAAATTCGATTAAATTCAAATTTTGAAGATAATATTTTTACTAAATTTTTCTCAACTCATAACACTCATATCAAAAATCTCTAATCAATTCAGTTATCCTATTACAATTTATATTGATCGTTTATAAAGTTAATTAGGGGTTGACCATAGTCATGAAATTCAATAATAATTTTTTTGTGATTAAAAAAAAAAAAGGGAAGAGAATATGCCAAAGGAGCTGACCAAGCAACCATGTGATGATTTAGCTAAATTTACAAGTTGAAGATTTCAAGGACTCTGATTCATTTGGAGGCATTAATTAATAACTAAAAAAAATTAACAAGTTGGTGTTGTTTTATTTATTTATTTTTATTGATTTTTTGTATTAAAAAAAAAGTTTTAGGAGAAAAGGAGGGGTAAAAACAAAAACAAAAGTTGGTTCTTGCAAAAGTGGAGTATCAATTAGTGTAAATTAATGAAAGATGTATAAATGTATCTTAATTATGTCACTTACATATATATTATGTAAATATGTATAATGTAAATTAAACGTGCTCATATTATTTTTAATTCGAATCATTTTTTATATCCTATGGTGATTAAATTGACCACAAACCGCCCCAATATTTTCTTTTTGGTGATTAAAAATTATAAGATAAGATTTAGTGTGAAAATTTTAGGGGTATTTTTATTTGGACATTGCTATTTTACGTATATTTGCCTTTTTCTTTTAGAAATGTTGATTTACTTGAAACAATTTTAGATATATAGTGTATAAAGCTTATCTTTTTAGAAAAAAACTTATGTTTTTAGGTCTTGTTAATTAATTTTTTTTTATTTTTTTTTTAGATTTTTTAATAATTTAGATCTTAAAATAGATAACTTGGATTTTTTTTTTGTGTGTTGAAAGCTTAATTAGTTAATTATTCAAATCTTTGACTATTTTTATTTACTACTAAATATAGAATTAATATTAATTTTGTTACACAAATTGATGTCGTGAATTATGACATTCATGCAATTTATACTAAGTTTGTTTTTATGTGACAATTAATCTAAATATGAGATAATAAAGACAAGTGAAGTAGTGACAAATCTCCTTTTCAAATCAAATTTATGAAATATATAAAGGTGAAGAAATAATGGCATGTGCATTTGCCAATGAAAGATCTCAACAATTTTGGTCAAACAAAAACATAATAAGATTTTTGATTTGATATGTTTCTTCTAAATGTGATTGAACAATGACGGAAATATCAATACAATAGATGAGGTAATTTCTTTCTTAATTAAACGTATTGAACTGAAGTCTTAATTATGAAAAAAAACATTCGATAGAAAATGTTATTTCTCTCAAATATGGTTTTATACAATACGAATTTAAATTAATCAGACTTCGACGTGAAAACTAAAAATTGGATAGAAAATATATATAAAAAAATTGATGAGCTGTTTTTGGTACAATTTATTTTGTTAGGTCCATAATTTTGGATAAAATGTACAACAAATTATAGTTAGGTATGTTTTATGTTAGTTGGTAAATGGAGGCACTTGGGGCCCTATTCTCTATCTATAATTACTTTAAATAATCTTGTGATTATTCCTCATTAAATTTTTTATCATACTATAAAAATTGCATTATTAATCATTCTTTGATCTTTGATTAATGAGAAGACTTTTGCATAAATAAACTTTTCTTCATTATTTCCATAATGATTATCCCATGCTCTTGCACCTTTTTAGATTCAATTATTTAATATTTAAAAATTAATGAATTAATTAATTTAATTTTGTGTCAAATAAAATAGAATTGTATTTATATTTTCTTTTATTTTCGATCCAAGCATTCTTTTTTTCTTACTTTGTTCTATTTAATAATTGATCTGACGCATTTATCATTTCTATCATAAAAGTATTTTGAAAATGGATTACCTCATTTCTCAAAACTTGACTTCACAGGTTTTCCGTCGAAATTTAAGAGAAGTCATACAAAATTACAAATAACTATTATTATTTTGTATTTTCTTCATTTATTTGAGGAGGATGAATTATTCGCATGGTTTTCATTTAATAATCAAAATCTTGATCTCGTATTACTCACTATTAATAGTTATAATGTTTTAAAGATTTATATGAATTTTATCCTTGATTGAATGAAACGATTTCAAGAAAATGATTTTTATGTAATAAAAAGCAAAAATATTTTTATTCACAAGATGTGACATAAATATTGCTTTATGAATTGTTAGGCCAATGACATATTTAAAATGTACTATTTTGGAGTTCTACTTTAGTAGTGCACAAAATATTAGACTTATCCTTCCAAAAATAAAAATAAAAATGACCACCACCATTTCCTTTATAGGAAAAATAATTCAATTGACAACTTGTAAATTTATGTCTTATCAAATAGGCATTATGAAATATACATTATGCATTCCACCATGAGACAAATTAATTAGAAAAAATATATATATATATATATAATAAGTTTTAATTTCAAAGCACAAGGAGTTATTAAATTATTTTTCAAATATTTTAGTTCTCGTTTTGCATTGAGAAACTCTAAAAGGTGAACCAAATAGGCTTATCAAAGGCTATCAATACAAAAACTTTGTTTTTGAATAATTAAATTATTCAGAATAATGAGTTTCAAATATCGAATAATTATGAATTATGATTATGCCTAATGATATATCAAGGATATCGTCAATGCATAGTGACATATCAAATATCAAATGATTATGAATCGTGAATTCCAATTATTCAAAAATCTCATCATGAGGTAAATTGTTCTTTATCTAAGGTGACTACGTAAATATCACTCGAATTTAAAACATTTGACTAAGGATGAAAAAATATTAATATAAATTTGTGTTACAAAGTTTCACCACACAACGATAACATATATATTTCGTGTAATTTTACCAGTAGTATCAGAGAAGAATAGTTATACACATACATTACCCCTACTTTGACACATGAAAATTCAAAGCCGATCGAACAACTGAATAATTAATCAACGAAATAAAACCTATAACAAAAATACATCAAATTTAAAAAATAACTTCATTTTTAGAATATAAATCCGAAACTTCTAACTAATCACTTACCTCTCTCTCTACCACACATATAGGGAAATCCTTCATCCGGAATAAAACACATTATATCAAAGAAAAACAATTTATATTCAAAACTCAAACTCGAAATATAATACGATGAGTCCACTTAAATCATATTATAGTGGCAGGCAAACTGTATTTTGAAGTTTTAACAGTGAGCAGTAACTAACTTAAAATAAGTAGATGGATTTTGTTAACGGTCTAAGAAGAAAACTGTGTAAAAATGGCGACAGCCACGTTGTTTCATCATCTTCAGCTGAATCAGTACATCTCTATACTCCCCAAAAACAACACTCAAATCTTGATCAAGATTTCATTTTTTTTCATTGCTCCATGACTTTACACTTTTCTGATCAAAATAATGAACACCCTTTTCATCAAGATTACATTTTTCCATCTTATTTGCTTCATCTTCCTTAAATCTGCATCTGGATTTGGTTCTATGGGACCCATTTCAGCTGCTTTTGGTAAAAATGGTTTCTTTTGTGCTATTGATGCTAGTGGCAAACAAGATGTTATTTGTTGGGGTAATAAAACTAGTAATCCTTCACGTCCTGATGTACTAAACTACCCCACTGATGTTCCCTCCATGGCTGCTTTATCTGGTGGTGATGGTTTTCTTTGTGGCATTTTGTCAAACACTTCACAAGCATTTTGTTTTGACTCAATGGGATCAAGGTCTGATCTTGTTCCTAATGTTTATAAATCTAATGCTTATTCTCATATTGCTGCTGGTAGGAATCATGTGTGTGCTATTAGGGGACCTTATTATTCAGAGAGTGATTGGGGGAGTGTTGATTGTTGGGATATTATTCGAAGATCGAATGGCACTTTCGTATCGAGGGAGAGTTCGTTGTTTTATAGTCAGTATATTAGTTCGTATGTTTTTAAGAAGATAGTTTCTGGAGATGGATTTAGTTGTGGGGGTGTTAAGGATGGAGGGGTTCTTTGTTGGGGTCCAAATTCTAGTGGTCTTGGTGTATCAGGTTTATCGGAGAATATTCATGCGTTAACTGCAGGGATTGACTCTGTTTGTGGGGTTTTAGAAGAGTCAAGTGAGGTCAAATGTTGGGGGTCTAATGTCTCGTTTGGTGTCCCTCCGGTTGGGGTGCCATTCGTGTCGTTGGCAGCTGGTGAAGAGCATTTTTGTGGGATTAGAAAAGATAATCATGGGATTATGTGTTGGGGAAACTATAATTCATCTGTGATTCCTAAAGGAGCAGGCTTTCTTGCTATTGCTTCATCTGATTTTATAACTTGTGGTATTAGGGAAGGCGATTTGGTTCTTGATTGCTGGTATACAAATATTTCATCAGAAGTAGATTATGATCCACCACTGCAGCTGTGTAGTCCAGGATTATGTACTCCTGTTTCTTGTGGGGAAGGGAAATTTTCGTTCAATGCGAGCCTAATAAATGAGGCAGATTTGATAAATTTGTGTGTTAGGAAAGATCTTAAGATTTGTTCACCTTGTGGTGTGAACTGTTCTGAAGGATTCTTCCCCTCTAGTTCTTGCACTGAAAATGCTGACAGGGTTTGTACTACTTGCTCTCTCTGCCAGAATACCTCTTGTTCTGATGTTTGTAAGCTCCAAATATCGGCAGAGTTGAAGCAACAGCATCAGCATCAAATGCGTCAACTGATCATCATAGTCGGGTCTACTGCTTTTGGTTTCTTGTTCTGCTTAGCTGGATTATGTTTGATAATCCGCATGATATCCAGCAAAAGTAAAGAAGGCGGAAAGAACCAATTCGCCTCCTGTATTCGCAAGCCTGAGAAGGATACTGATGCTAATACCGACCCTCATCCTCCTGTATCCGTGGCTCTGTGTCCTGGGGAAGCTCAGGTTTTCCGACTTTCAGAGCTGAAAGACGCCACTAATGGATTCAAGGAGTTCAACGAGCTTGGCAGGGGAAGTTATGGATTTGTTTATAAAGCTGTTCTGCCGGATGGGAGGCAAGTAGCAGTAAAGAGGGCAAATGCTGCTACGATAATACACACCAACAGCCGGGAGTTTGAAATGGAGCTAGAGATCCTCTGCAGTGTTCGTCACAGCAATATAGTTAATTTGTTAGGTTATTGTGCAGAAATGGGGGAAAGGATTCTTGTTTACGAACTCATGCCTCATGGAACACTTAATGACCACCTCCATGGGGGTCTTTCTCCGGTGAGCTGGAACCTTAGGCTGAAGATCGCAATGCAGGCTGCAAAAGGGATTGAGTACCTTCACAAGGAGGTTTCTCCTCCTATCGTGCACCGTGATGTGAAGAGTTCAAATATTCTCTTGGATGCTGATTGGGGAGCTCGAATTGCAGATTTTGGATTGCTTACGCCTAACGAGAAGGATCTTAATGGAGACGTGCATATGGATGTCTATAACTTTGGGATTGTGCTGCTAGAGATTCTTAGTGGAAGAAAAGCTTATGACAGGGATTGCACACCTCCGAGTATCGTTGACTGGGCACTGCCTCTGATCAGACAAGGGAAAGCAGCTGTTATCATAGATCGTTATGTTGCTCTTCCAAGAAATGTCGAACCTCTGCTTAAACTTGCTGAAATTGCAGAGCAGGCGTTGCGGGAAAATCCTGCTGAGCGCCCTGATATGTCACAGTTGGCACTTCTGTTAGAGCAGCTAGTGAAGGATGTAATGATATCATAGACTTTGTGTCGGAGTTTTATATTAAGTTTTTGGTGGATCGAAATTTTTCAGAAAACAAAATCAGAGGATAGCATATTGGTGAGTAACGACGCTCTTCTGCAATTGTACATTTCTATGAGCTCCTTGTAAATTTTGTGCTTATATTTTTTATTTGCCACATTCTTGGACAAATGTCAACAATAAATTTTCAACTTTTTCTTATAGCAATGAAACCTGTGATGCTGCACCAAATTGTCTTTCATTTAATATCAATGTAATGAAGCGTTTTCCCACATATCTGGATAATGATAGTCTTCTTTGTTCACTGAGTAGATGGGAGGACACGATAAAATTTGGTGTGGTGTACTTGCTCTGTTGGTTGGCAGATAAACTGGGAAATCTGGTCTCTCAAATTCCTATTTGCCCCATGCTTAGACGATAATTATTCACTTGAAGTGACTGATTTTTGCAAAAAAATTCTGTTATTTCAGTTGCTATTCTCAGTTGGATGTTGTGGAGCTTATTGCCAAATGAAAATACAATATTGTCATTCAAAGTTGAATCTAGAAGTTAGACTTGATGGGATTGACCTCTAAGGTTCTTAGCAGTTAACTTATTATACTTATGAAATTATTGGTTCAGAAATTCTCCATATTTGTTAAAATTTTATTGGTTTGAAAGTCAACATATATTTATCCGTGTTTCATATAAAAGTATTGGTCATACCTAGTTTGGTGAGTTTGTGAGATTTGAAATCACAAACTGATGTAAACTGAGGTGTTAGTGAATCCTTGAGAGAGCCTGCTCAACACAGACCACTATCAACGAATTTCCTTGCCAGTCTCTGAATCCCATGTGACATTTCTCCTGTTACAATATTGTTAGCTTGATGGACTCATATAGAATATCTTGTAGGATTTGCATTAAAATATTCTCGATATGGTAAATTTTAACAAGGCCCAAAGAATGATACTTTCTGTTGTTTAACGTATAGAGTTGTTATCTTCCAGGGAGCTTTATCCATAGAATTCACTCAAAAATGAGTGTTGTGTCATTGCATTTCATAGATTTGGGCATAGATTCAAGAGAACCACATTTTGCCTGGCTGAGTTATAAAAATATGGTATACAGCAGAGTTTATTATGCTCTCAAATTTAGTCTCAGATCCGGACTGTTCTTATTTTCCTCATTGAGATGCTAGAAGAGTAATAGCAAGGTAAAGTTGTTGCAATGTAATCAAGAGGTCACGGGTTCAAGCCGTAGAAACAATTTCTTGTAGAAATGTAGGGTAAGACTATGTATAATAGACCTTGTGGTTCGTTCTTCTCCGGACCTGTGCATAGAGGGAGCAGTGCACTGGCCTACCCTTTTTTTTACATGTTAACTGAAATGGATCGGAATAGATGCTGAGGGAAAAATCTAACTTCTAAATGTATTACTCTTTTCAGCTTGTTCTCCAGCTAATAATATCGGAGAGTTACCTCTTAAATTTCCTGCATTGAGCTTTGCTGACATTGTAGCCGATTAATGTTTATATCCTAGACACTAATTATGTAATAAATTTGTGATAGTATTCTTCAAAGTTACTTGAAGGGGAGCCTTGGAGCTACTGTAAAGTATAGGCTACATGTGCTAGTGGGGTGGACTTCAAGGTAAGCTGCCTACATTACGGACCCTTAGGGGGCTTAGATATTCGTGCACCGCCTGAACATTGTATCCTTCGAAGTTACTAGTGGATAGATCTTTGATTTGATCTGGATCTGTGAATGAGTGCTATGACCTAAAAAGACAAACAGAAGTTCATCAAGCACCTTTAATTGTATGGTCAATTTGTTGTTATTGGATGAGTAGGAAAAGCAAAGGTTCCACTAGGATCACAACACTTCTTTTTAATATTAAAAGTGATTCCATAAAGCTACAATTGAATGGTCTTTTTCATAAGAATATTCAATATCTATAACTTTATGGAATTAGTTATCAAAAAGTGCCATGTCCTATAGTTGAACCTTTGCTTTTCCTACTCAAACTACAATAGCATACACAATGTAATCCCACAGTTGGGGTGTGTCGAGACTAGAGTGTATGCATACCTTACTCCAACCTCTTGGAGATAGAGAGGTTGTTTCCGAAAGACTCTCAACTAAGGTAATGCATAACAAACACGAGAGGAAGCATTACATACATTTTTCATGAAAAGGAACGATAACAACTTCAATTTAATGTGAAACCAAAGAACAAGAAACAGTTGGTAGTAAAAGAAATTGAGGGACAAAAACTAATGAAGTCATAATTTTGTTCCTGTGGGCTGTGGAAAAGATAAATGAAGAAGCTTTTTCTTGTGTAGAACTGAAGTCAAGTTAGTTGTTAACTCTGTTGCAGCTGTTAGAAGCAGTATCAAGAAAAGTACATAGAAACTAGTATGCTTTTCCTCGTTTTTCCTTTATAGTTTCGGACAAAAATGGAAAGCTGTTAAATCGTATTAGACGATGTTTCTTTCCCTTTTTTTGTGGCCGAAAGGTTGAGATCATGAAGGAACTGACAGAAGTGAAATGAAGGAAAGAAAAAGTTGATTCTTTTCTACCTGAAATTCTGAGATACTGTTAAGCAAGTCACCTCTCATTCAAATACTTCCAAAACAAAACAGTTGGAAAATATGGACGGTACAAGAAACAAACATATGGCCCTTTAGCTTTTGACTGTCGATAACTGCTTTTATTGACAGCTTCTTAAGAACATAAACCCTTTGAGCTGAGTGTCTATCGGGAACTGCTTCTCTACCTCTGAGCATAGATAGGGGTAAGGTCGGTCATGTACACTCCATCCTCCCCAGACCCCACTTTGTGAGACTATACTGAGTATTTTGTTATTGTTCTTAAGAGTAGAAACTCCACTAACCAGTTGACTGGATTGTCATTGCCTATTGTATTGTATCATATGTTTGTTTTGATTATTACTTAAACTTTATTATATCGTATTGTCAAATCCATTACTACGTAACAATGGAAAGTGTCATGTTATGCTGCGACTCATTTTGTGTGATCATCGTGCTGTTACCTTATTTTTTTCATTTGTTGCACTATTAACTAATCCTATTTTATCCTTTTGCCTACCCTTTTTGTTAGTAACTCTACCCCATGCCCTACTTTTTCTTTATAATACTGTAAGCTTATGCTTCAGATAGGTTGATGTGAGACATTGTGAAACGACGAGAAACAATACAATCTATCCAAGTGATATATACATCAAAACAATACAACAGTACAGTACATAAGTTAATGAAACGATATGTAACAACCATCCAAACAAGTTGTAAAAAGATTAGGACTTCAACATGAAAGGGGGGGAAAAGAAAAGTAAGAAAACCAGGAGCTCTTTTTTTCGAGCTGGCGGTTTCAAATTCAAAATGATCTACACTTTGTTATTTTCATATTTTAGTTATTTGTCGCGTCTTCCTTTTCTTTTGCCTATATATTCTGTTGCAGAGGTCACTTCAACTACAACATATTGTAGCAGTTTCAGCAGAGAGTCTTGGCTAATAGAGGAAATCAAGTCAAGTTGTTGTTTCATTTCGATCTTAAACGAGTCTGGAATTCCAGCAAGGTAAGTTTTCTTGTTTTCGTGATCGATAACACAACATGCCTGGCTCCTTGTATGCCATTTGCATTGTTCCACCAAGAATTGATGGCCTTTTCAGATGGCATTCTAGGAGCTAAGCATGTATAGAGTTTCATGTCAAGCATTTCTAAAGTTGTTTATTTACTTTAAATTTTCATAGACAAGTTATTCCTTTTGTTAACTTACATAATCTTCTTTTAGTGTGAGTCGAGGGTCTATCAAAGACAGTTTCTCTACCCATTTCTGGATTCGCTTCTCTTTTTAAGTCCCGTACACAAGATCTTGAGAAAGCGGCGTTAGTCTATTGTCACAATTCAGTTAGTAAGTGAGTTAAGGGCTAGAAAATATGATGCTTTTAATGCTTTACATGTATTAAACTCCCGTTTGAACATAGATTTTGAAGTTATGATTTTCGGAATTTGAAGTTATGTTTTTGCTTGAAGTTTTCTAGTCCCAAAACTTGGTCTGGGAACTTCAAAACCGATATTTGAAGATAAATTTTTCGAAATCTACTCCCAAGCTAGCTTAGTTTCTTTTTTTTTTTCTCTTTCAATTAGTCTATACATTGAAAACCAAGATAGTCCATTTAAGTAATGGATGTATGAGTTTTTTTTTTTTTGAACTTTTATCTAAACTTAACTACTGAATATAAAATATTCCTCAAGTTTGCAAAAGTGGACAATTTTGGTCCAATTTTTATATAGTGGCTAATTGGAAGACTTTTTCTTCCTTCACTCAATTTTTAGTTTGAAATGATTGCTATAACTAGAATTGTTCTAAAAGAGAAAGATATGGGCTAGCATGACCAGTTCTTAGCAAAGAAAAATTGGAGAAAACATGTTATCATGGTCAATAGTGGATTCTATCTTCCTACTTGAAAGTAACATATATTAGAACTACTCTCGGAAATATAAGATCTGCTTACACTCAATCGTGTGTATTTGAACTATTCAACATATAAAGGGTGAATTTACTATTTGGTTTTTAAGTTCAAGTGAATTGTATAATTTTCTCTTGTTAAAATATCCACTCAATACTTGGATATTTGATTGTGAATCTGGTTAATACTGTATTATTAACCGTAGATCGTTATAGAAGTTTATAAACTTTAGTACCCTTTGGGATGACCCAGTGGTTTGAGCTTGGAACTTCCATATTGGAGGTCTCAATCTCGAAACCCCTTGCCAGCGAAAGCAAGGGGATTACATTCTGGATCGAGTTCAGCCTAGTACGGGTTACCTCTCTTGTGTAGTTTGCGAGCTATTGCATAGGAGCGATAGTGTACGCTGTGCACATCTAATAAATAGCAACCGCGAATTTCATTTTGTCATAGAAATTTTTTTTTTATAAACTTTAATGAAGGCCAAGTCCAAAATTAAAGTCTTTTTTCTTAAAGCAAGTCATGGTCTCATAGATTGTTTAATTTTGTTGGTACTTGGTCAATTGACCAAACTTACATTTATGTCACACTAAGGACAAAGTCTTGATTCTAGACTAGTTCTCTTATTTTTGTGACTCCTCTTTTGACATTTAGTATTCAAAAACTCACAGCTTATTAATCTTTGTAGTAATAATAAAAGGGAAAAGGGTTAGATTTGCGCTCTACTATACGAAAAGAATCGATATATTAAAATACTTTTGTTGTTATCTAAATGGTTTGAATATACACTTTCTTTGTTAAGACTGTTTAATATAAGATGGACATTTAATTTTTTATTGCGCTGATATTTTAATGATATGAATATTCATTTCAACTAAGAAAGCAATTCACAAAGTATTCATAAAAACATTTAAAATGTGATTTACTTGGTATAGTTAGTAGTGTTCCTTATTTTAAGCTAAACAAGATTATGATCAAGATTAAATGTAAACTCAAATGGGGTGTCAATATTTCTTTTTTAATACCAAAGTGTAGATTGGATATAATTTAAAAAATTCACATAAATTAATTGATTGGTTGAATATTAAAACTAAAAAGTTGGAATTTGGGGTTGTAGCACTTATATTTCTTTAATTTCATGCCATCACATTTTCCACTTTGGTCAATCCCTCTTACAAAAATAATAATAAATATATTCCAAAATAAATAAATAAATTGTGTGAGTGGTTGAAGGTGGTTTGGTTGAAAATAATCAATAAAAATTGTTGGGCAAAGAGACTCTATTATTATTTATGAAATGAAGGATAATATAAGTGACAAAAAAAAATATTTTTCTTTGGTACTAGATTTTTTTAAATTTTTTTTTATATTTTTTGACCCCAAAAATTGAGGCTAATTCTAAATTTTATGCTAATGGTGATTATTATGTTTACCAATTAGTTAGGTCACTAATCACTTACATCTCTAACACTTCAATTGCAATTATGTTCCTAAATTAGTTAAATATGTGATCATTCTATGTAACCTTAGCTTTTTTTCCCCACATGATATGTATATCTTTTTTAGATATCTAAGTATCGCGTTAGGTCTAATAAAAAAAACACTTCTTACTAGAAAAAAACACCTTTGTTCGCAAATAAGTCCGAATAAGAGTGTTAGTTATGATCAGTAGCGAAGTCGTGGGATTTGACGAATCCTCTAGCTTTTTTGTAGATCTAATATTTATACTAGAAAGTAAATTATATATATATGTACCTTATTTGTGAACTCTTGACAAAATTGATTGACAGTTCTAAAGAAAATTTAGAACCTCAAATTCTTGATTCTGACTTCACCTTTATTTGCGGTGAATAAGAACAAAATGACCTGTTTTTTAGTTGTGTTGTTCTTTTTCTTTTTTTTTTCTTTCTGTTTTTAATAATTAAAAAGTTTGTCCCCCTTTCACTACAATCTCTTAAATTGATCTGAATACAAATAATAGTAAATTATATGTAAATATATAAAAAACAATATCTTTGACAAACAATCTATTGAGAAGAAAATTTTGTCCCATATGAGAATGTGTAGTAATGAATTATGATCTAATGATAAATAATTTATAATTTCGATTTTTCAAGAAACGTCTCAATTATATCATACTAACACAGATAAAAATATTCAAAAGATAGTACAAAGAATTAAATAATTTGTAATTTCAATTTTTCAAGAAACATCTCAATTATATCATACTAACACAGATAAAAATATTCAAAAGATAGTACAAAGAATTAAATAATTTATAATTTCGATTTTTCATGAAACGTCTCAATTATATCATACTAACACAGATAAAAATATTCAAAAGATAGTACAAAGAATTCCCTTTGTTAATCAATTACACAAAATAGATATTTCAATCAAGATAGAATAGTCAAAGTTTCAATGTCTGAATAATTAATTTCATATTAATACTAATATATAAATCTGCAATTATTATAATAATATATATGTATTATATATTTTAGTATACTGAATTCCATTTTTTTAAAATATACTTACTAAGTATCAAAAATATAAAAATCTAATATAATAATTCGATATCTACCGTATCTATCTATACTATGTCAACTCTTTTGGTGTTAGCAGCCACAAGCCCCTAATAAATTTCCTTTACTACTATATATTGATGTCTTTTTCATATCTAAACACTAATGAATCATTTGTCAACCATATCAATAATTAATTAGTGGTTAATAGATTAATGTCCCTTTCACAATTAGCAGTAATTTTATATCTATCCTCACTTTTTTATGGTAGTTTTCTTGATTTAAACATGGTAAATTAATATGTTTTTGATATAAATATCGAGTGTAGATAAACTTTTTTATTAATAGATGCCTTGTGATTTTGTTATTTTTTGTACTACTTGATAATAGTTGTTGATCCCTTCTAATAAAATGAAAAATTCACCAATATGTGTCGTGGTGCACTGGTGGGAGTGCTTCATTCTTAACCAGAGGTCTCGGGTTCGAGCCCTGGATATGGAGAAAATTCTGTTGGGAGCACCACCACTGAAAGGGCCCTGCAGTGCGTGATCCGAATTTAGTCGGAGCTCCAATATGAGCTCTAGATACGGGGTGGAAAACCAAAATGAAAATGCTCTATATACCTACTCAATTATTGAAAAACTAAAAAAAATGTTATTAAAGGTAGCTTTTACATCAAATGGAACCAAATATTCCGAAAAAAAATTTGAAAAAATTAAAGACCTAGCTGCTCACATTGATATACAACTGATCTAACAATTAAAAAAAAAAAGTGATCAAACTTAGTGCAAGTGTATCTATGTGTGTGCACAATATACTCTTTGTACAAGTATATTCTATTTTTTTTTTATAATCGTGATGTCTGAACCAGCTTGTGCGTACCTCGACTATTTTCTAGCTATTACTTTTTCTTCTATTAACTATTTGGAAGGGGCTTCCTGGGCTCATGCTTGTAGAAGCTTTAGAAAAAAAGCTTTGAGAAGAGTGTTTTCTGCCTATCTTAACATCCATTAGATCAGCAACAATCCCAGGCTGAGTAATCTTCATTTCATCAACTATTATCGCGCCATCACGACTCAACATCTTGATGACCATGGACATTTTGGGGCGGAGGCTGGCGTTCTCTTGCACACAGAGGAGGCCAACCTTCAAGAATCGGAGAGCTTCATCGTCATTCAGAAGTTCTCTATCCAAAACAGGGTCTACTAGCTCTAACAGTTGGTCAGCATTGTACATTTCCCATGCCTAAAAACACAACACAAGTTGACAACTTTCATGTCATATCAAGCCAACAAACTAATACTATCATTATATTAAGAGTCAAAATCATGGTTCCCACTTGTTTGGTTTTTAGACTGTTACAAGTCAATCATTGATAATAGTAATAATAATAGTACATATTTTCATCGAATAGCGATAAGTTTCATATAAGCATCTATATATGTAGTGTTGTTTGAAACTAATCGTAGACTACACATAAGTCAAAAGTAATAAAAATGTACCTTGTTAACAAGGAAATGCTCTCCTCGAGTAATGTCGAATGCAACTACTGGTGAACCGCTGACTATTTCTAGTAACACGACTCCAAAGCTATAAACATCTGACTTGCGTGTTAAGTGTCCACTGATGGCGTATTCTGGAGAAAGATAGCCTCTTTAGGCATAAGATGAGTTCAAGAAATTCACAACATGATCAGCAACAAAGACTAGTGGAGGACACAAACGAATCTATCAAAATTCCAAATGAACATCTTAATTATGTAACTTACAATGTTCCGGCTACTCGGGTACTAATATGGGACATGTTCTCTGTAAACAGCCTAGCCAAACCGAAATCTGCAATTTTTGGTGTGAAATTCTCATCAAGGAGTATGTTGCTGGTTTTAATATCTCTATGCACGACATGTGGACTCACTTCTTCATGGAGATATGAAAGTCCCTTTGCTATTCCTATTGAAACTCCTTTCCTAAGCGTCCATGTAAATTTACTTCTGTTTTGCTCCCCACCTGCTAGTCAAAACAAACAGACACGACCTCAACGAACATACAAAAGTGAAACAAATGCAAATAACTATAATTACGCCTGAGTACTAAACAAGTCAGGGTCGGCTAAAACAAGTTCAAACAACAACAACTACGCCCGAGTCCCAAACAAGTGGAGGGTCGTCTAAAACGAGTGCAAACAACAACAACTATGCCTCAGTCCCAAATAAGTACGGGGTCAGCTTTAATAAGTGCAAACAACAACATCCATGCCTCAATCACAAACAAATCGGGGCCGGCTAAAACAAGGGCAAATAACAACACCTCAATCTCAAACAAGCCGGGATCGGCTAAAACAAGTGCAAACAACAATAACTAAACCTCAGTTCCAAACAAGTCGGGGGTAGGCTAAAACAACTACAAACAACAACAACTAGGCCTCAATCTCAAACAAGTCGGGGATCAACCAAAACAAGGACAATGAAAACAAGGAAATTACCTAAAAGTGTTAGGGAAAGACTGTTGTTTTCCATGTAATCATAGACTAAAAGTCTATGTGCTCCATCAACACAACATCCTCTGAGGTTGACAAGGTTTTCATGTTTGATATCAGACAATGCAGCTATTTCTGATACAAATTCCCTTTCCCCTCTCATTGATTCCAATTCAACTGAAAGAACTTTTACAGCCATAAAGGTTCCATCTTGCAGCCGACCCTTTACAACAAAACCCCCAAATAAAACATAAAAATAGTCAATTCATAAAAAAGAACAAAACCCCACATCCCTTTTTTCCGTTTTCTTCAAACCCAACTGAAAAAAAAAAACAGAACTTTTTTTTCACCTTGTAAACAGAACCAAAACCTCCTTCTCCAATTTTATTTGAAGCTCTGAATCCATGAGTTGCAGCTTTCAATTCACTGTAAGAGTACACTGTAAA
Organism: Solanum lycopersicum; assembly: GCF_036512215.1. Classification (NCBI taxonomy): domain Eukaryota; kingdom Viridiplantae; phylum Streptophyta; class Magnoliopsida; order Solanales; family Solanaceae; genus Solanum; species Solanum lycopersicum. Next base: position 1,765,224 of record NC_090808.1, on the reverse strand, counting down.
ATTCTGGGAAATTTGTCCACCTGTTTTTAGAATTTGATATTCTTAAGAAATATATAAAAAAAAAAAAAGATGAGATTTTTAAGCAAAAAACAAAAAAGGGGTTTTGAGAAATTTACCATATGGGATTTGGCTGCCTTCAAAATTATCTGCTGATGAGCTAAAACATGAGATAAATGGAAAAGAAAACTTCATGATTCTTGAAATTTAGTTTTTATGAAGAAATAATTTTTAAAAAATATTAGTGGAGAAAGAATGTGAAAAAAGCAAGAAGAATTAGGAGTAGGGGAAAGGCAAAGGAGAGGTTTTTCATGGGAAGTTTTAAATTTTGTTTATATACTTGAAGCCATGCCCATATATTTTGACTCTAAACAAGACTTTCAACACATTTTTGTCTTTGATTTTCTATCCGCTCCTGCTATTCATATTGAGGATCGATTAAATTTGCATGACTTATTCAATAACTTTGTTTTACCACTTCCTACGAGTTTTGATTAATTCGTTTTTTATGACTCAAAATTGTAATCTTTAAGATTGGAGGTAAGATATGTTTAGTATCTGAGAAATTTTTCTTATTTGTCAGAAAGTTTTATACTATGGATAAAATATTAGAAATCTACTTTATTAGACGTACATTCATACTATATATACCAATAATTATGTATCTTACAATTGATCAAGAGTTTTCTATTATATATTGAGAATTATACATCTAGATATATGTATTTTTGCGATCATATACGCTTAAATAGAAAGAGAGACGAGCAAGATGAGAAGCGAGGTAAGCGAGTGTGAGAGGGAGATATTCTTGTATCTCCAAATATACGTGAATCACATGAGATAGGCTGTAGATACAAAAATAACTTAGTATTTAGCAGAGTTTAAATTCATAAATGATGATTAAATAGACGATTAGTCATTAAAAAAGGTGAAATTTAAAATAAAGTAGAGTTATATTTTCTAAGTTCAAATGATATTTTGAAAATTGAAGTTGTATCATAATTTTCACGAGTAGTTTGGAGTGAAATTTCTGAGGAAAACTTATTTAACATTTTTATATTCAAAAACATTTTCTAAAATTATATTTTCGAACTTTTTTTAATTGTGAACAAGACTTTTTAATACTACAATTCTTTTCTGAAATGTTTTGTCTTGGCCTACTCCAACTAACATTTTGTTTTATTTTTCCATTAATTGCAATGTCATATATGTAATTAAATACTTCAACTAATTCAGCAAATGATAGGATTTGAATAATAGAGAATATTTCATAAAGAATATTTTTCTGGAATTCTCTCAATCATAAAGTAGGCGTTTGGCCATAAATTCAAAATAAAAATCCTTGTTTTTATGTTTTTCAAAAAATATAATTACTTTTGGTTATACTTTTTTTAAGGATGAGAAAATAACATTTTATTTCAAATTTATAAAGATAGAGTATGAAAATTTAATTTGAAGTAATTTTTCTAATTTGGATTTGAAAATTTTGTAACAAAATAAATCACCCTGTATTCGATTCCGTAGTTATTCTATTTTTAAAATTCGAAATTTCTATCAAAAGTAAAAAGTTTGTCTACCTCATCATATTATTTGATGGTTGTGAAGTCTAATAAAATACCTAGCTACTTTGTATAATTACATACAAAAGAAATAATTTTAGCTCAACTTCAAAAATATATGAAATAAATAAATTGACCTATAATATTTTTAAAAATAATAATTAGGTAGACAGGTGATATAATTTTATATATTTATACATTGTGATGTAATTGTTAGTATAGCTTACCCGCTACCCTCTAATTTCCCTCAATTTTTATTTTTCAACTAAATTAATTAGTCCCATAATTAGAGAAATCTGCTGGCAAATTCATTTTTAATGTATAAATAAAAAGTCAATTAGAAAAAAAATAAGTTTTGGGAAATAAAAATAGTTAATTACACAAGCAAATCTATGATGTATATATGATTTTGTTGCACGTCATTGGGAACATTATAATAACATTTATCAAAGTCATGTTAACAAAATTGAATTATTTTGTATATTGAGTTTAAGGTTTTGATCAATTGAATACTTATATTATTTTATTTATAATCGCCCTCTTTATGTCACCCTTTATCATAAAAAATCGAAATAATTTTTTTACATCATATTATTAATATATATTTTTTAATTTATAACGCGTAATTCAATATATCTGTTAAATATATCTAATCAAAGATCATTACTACGAAAAGGTTTGATTATATCTATTGTATCTCAATCATGTGAGCAATGTTTGGATTTGAGTTAAATTCTTGAATAAAAACTCAACTAATAATTTTTATATAAGAGTTTATTTCGTTTTAAAATAAATACTCAAAGTATATTACTTTTTTTTTTATAAATATTACTTTTTTTTTTCTTTTCACATCATCAATATGAATATTGAGTAATTTTGTTGTTCAACTAACAATAGCTAGGTGATTTTTATATTACCAAAATTAAATTAATTTATATACTTTATGAGATAATTATTTTTAGTGAAGTATTTTACGTTATAAAACAAAAGTACGAGTTATTTTTGAGATAAATATTATTTTTTGATAAATGATTGTTTGAAAAATTTAACTCCAGTGTTTATCACCAAATTAAACTGATTTAACATCTAATATACTTGCCTTGCAAAAAGAAAATAACGTATAACTTTATATACATCGTAATTATCTGACGATAAGTTTTTTAGCTCCGTCCCTACATTACATGTTAATATGTTTAGATTCTTTTAATAGATATTTTTCTAACCAATTTTGGAATTTCGTAAAAGAAAAAAAATGTGGAATTTAGAATTCCAGAAGAGGAATTTAAATAAATCTTAGGTCGCCATAGCTGACCATAATCATAATTAGTCCAAGCTTTAGAAATTGCAGCGTACGTGCATATATATATATTTTTTTTTTGAAAAAAAAATAATAAAATCACTAGAATCCAATAAACTTATTTGAAGTTTATATATCTCTACAATTATCTCAAATTAATATTATAACAATAAATGGTTCATATAGTTAAATGTGTTATAGATATTTTCTAGTATTTAAATTTCTTAAACATATATGTAAGTACTGATAAAAATTATTATTGAATTTACGTGAACTAACTTGTGTGTTAGATCGATCACTATAATGTGATGCAAGAAATTTTCCTTTTTTTGGATTTGAATATAATATTTTTAGTTATGAATGAAAAGTTTCAATAATCTTATTAGGGGCGGCTATATAACTTTGAAAAAAAAAGCAATTGCCTTAAGTCTCAAAAATATGAATGGCCTCATTTTTTTTTAAAAAAAATAGGTTACAAGTATTTTCTGAAAAACTTCGAGTATTATTTATAGAAAATTAAAACTTTTCGTAAAAGAGTAAAAAAAAATAATAGAAGATTGACAAATTATGAGTACTATGTCTCGAGAAAAATTAAATAATTATTTATAATGAACTTTATAAAAAAATATATATTGAAATTTAAGGCTTCTATTTAAATTTAATTTTAGGTCACCGATTTATTGAAACCGTCCGCTGAATCTTTATCATACTCTTGATCTTTAATTTATTACGTGCATGTCTTTATTACTCCACACTAGCATGAAAAGTATATTAAAATTGTTTTTAAGGAAGAAGAAAAAAAAATTAACTAGTACAAGAGGCCATTAAATATGTGTAAAAAAAAAGACTTTGAATTTGTCTGAATTCCTTAAAAATTAAGATGGTTATTTTGGAACTTAGTTGATTATTTTTATTAATTTATATTGTTTTATTGTAAGAATTTTCTTAGTAAAAGAATGCGTATTTGGAATGTGGAAATTAGATGAGGAACTAATTAATTACTTGTTTTTATTAGACATCATTATCCATATGATAATCTTGTTAAGTTAAACTACTAATCAAATTATTTCTACAGGTTCCTACTGGACCTAATTCAGTTGGATCTTAATTAATCATAAAAATTTATCTCAACTAAAGATTTTTTTTTTCTCCTAAAATATTATTGTATATGTAAGTTATTTATTGTGATATGTTAGTTTTATATATTATTACTCCATATCAAGGGCAAGATATAATTCTGAAAGTAGTCTAAATATAACATATTATCTACGTAAATAAATCAAAATCGCATTTTAATTAATTGAAATGTAAATGTATTTATTCATACATAATAATAATAACAGATCCACTGTAATCCCATAAGATATAGGACTTTGTATAAATATTTCCATAGAATTAGGAGTAGGAGAAAGGCAAAGGAGAGGTTTTCATGGGAAGTTTTAAATTTTGATTATATATTTGAAGCCATTGCCCATATATTTTGACTCTTAGACAAGACTTTCAACACATTTTTGTGTTTGATTTTGCATCTGGTTCAACTATTTATATTGAGATTCGATTAAATTTATTTTTCGTAGTTCCTTTTTTGCCACTTCCTTGGAGTTTGGATTCAATCGTTTTTTCATGACTCAAAATTATAATTTTAAGATTAAAGGTTGGATAGATTTATTATCTGAGTAATTTCTCTTATTTGTCGACAAGTTTTATTTTAACGATACAATATTGTTAGACGTATGTTCATACTATGTGTACTAATAATTATGATTCTTACAATCAATCAAGAATTTTTTATCATATATTGAGAATTATACATCTATAAACATAGATTTATGTGATCAAATACACTTAAATATAAAGAGAAACGAACGAAATAGGGAGGTGAGCGAGTGTGAGAGGGAGGTAGTCTTGTATCTTTAAATATATGTAGATCACATGAGATACGCACTAAATACAAATGCAACTTAGTATTTAGTAGAGTTTAAATTCAAAAAAATTGATTAAGCAAGTGATTAGACATCGAAAAGGATGAAATTTGAAATAAAGTAAGAACTATATTTTCTAGTTGAAAGTGATATTTTAAAAGTGAAATTGTGTTATAATTTTCGTGAGTGGTTTGGAGTGAAATTTATGAGGAAAAATTATTTTTAACATTTTTCTATTCAAACAATTTTCTAAAATTATATTTTCGAAAAACAAAAAAAGTGAATTATGTTTTTGTTGTGAACAAAACTTTTTAATACTACAAACTTTTTTCTGAAATGTTTTGTCTTAACCTACTACTCCAACTAATATTGTGTTTTATTTTTCCATTAATTGCAATTTCATATATATAATTAAATATTTCAACTAGCTCAGCAAATGATAGGATTTGAATAATAGTGAATATTTCATAAAGAATATTTTTCTGGAATTATGTTTGATTATACTTTTTGTAAAGTTGAGAAAATAACATGTCATTTCAAATTTATAAACATGGAGTTTGAAAATTTAATTTGAAGTACTTTTTCTAATTTGAAATTTAATTTCGAATTCAATTTGAAAATATTATAACAAAACCTATATTTCGATCTATAGTTATTCTATTTTTAAAATTCGAAATTTTTATCAAAAGTAAAAAGCTTGGCCACCTCTTCATATTATTTGATAGTTGCGAAGTCTAATTAAATAGCTAGCTACTTGTACAACTAATTACATACAAAAGAAATAATTTTAGCTCAACTTCAAAAATATATTAAATAAATAGTTGACCTATAACATTTTAAAAAATAATAATGTTGTAGACAGGTGATATAATTTTGTATATATATACATTGTGATGTAATTGTTGGTATAGCTTACCCTCTACCCTCTAATTTCCCTCAATTTTTATTTTTAAAGTAAATTAGTTAGTCCCATAATTAGAGAAATCTGCTCGCAAATTCATTTTTTTATGTTTTTAAAAAAGTCAATTAGAAAAAATAATATTAAAAAAAAAGTTAATTACGCAAGCAAATCTATGATGTATATATGATTTTATTGCACGTCATTAAGAACATTATAATAACATTTATCAAAGTCATGTTAACGAAATTGAATTATTTTATATATTGGGTTTAAGGTTTTGATCAATTGAATACTTATATATTATTTTATTTATAACCGCCCTCTTTATGGCATTTTGTATCATAAAATTTTAACATAACGATTTAAAAAATCAAAATGATTTTTTATAGCATATTACTTATATATGTTCTCTGATCTATAACTATGTGTTAAAAAAAAAGGACTTTGAATTTGTCTTAGATTTCTTAAAAAATAAGATAGTTATTTAGGAACTTAGAGCCTGTTTGGCTCAGCTTAAGAGATGGTCAAACTGACTTAAAAGCTGGTTTTTGACTTATTTAACTGTTTGGCAATACTCAAAATAACTTACTTTAAGTTAAAAACTTATTTTAAGTCAAAAGTTAAAAGCTGGGATAGGGGTGCTTTTTTTTTTTTTTTTAAGTTTATAAGCTGTTTTAAGTTGACCATATTTTTATCTTTTTGCCCTTAATATTTTTATACAATCTCCAAATTACCCATATAACCCTAACATCTCTTTCTTCCATTTTTCCCTTTTCACGTTTGACATAATAACTTCAGCACTTTTATCCAAACGCATAACTGCTTATTTTAAAAATTCAGCACTTTTAAAAGTACTTTTTTAAAGCTGCTTTTATTAAGCCCATTCAAACGGGCCCTTAGTTGATTATTTTTATATATTTATATTGTTTTATTGTAAGATTTTTCTTAGTATAAGAATTGAGTCTTTGGAATGTGGAAATAAAATGGGAAAGTTACTTGTAGGGGATGGACATTCGGTTCTTCGATTCGGTTTAATCAAATTTTGGTTCGATTCTTCAAAATTCAATTTAGAAAAGTGTGTATTATATTTATACCAAACTAATTCGGTTCGGTTCGATTTAGTTCGATGTTTTTAAATTATTTTTCGGTGTGAATAAAAATAAAGAGGAAATACGATAAAGTGTTAAGAGTTTCATGTATTTAATAAAAATAAAGAGTGCATAGATGATTTTTTCGGTTCGGTTTTACCATAGTTTATGCCATGATCTTTTAGCAAAGATGCTAAAGGCTTTCTCCCATAGGGGAATGCTGAATGAATAAAGAAGAGAGCAAGCAACCTAGCAAGCACGATGCCGCAATGAACTTTTGAACAATCAAAATATAAGAACTCACAGTGTACAATTGTACATAAACGACAATAGTTCAACACTTTATTGATATTATATTTGTTGTCATTTAAAAAATAAAAATTTAAATGGGTCATATAAATATTTTGACTCAAAATTCAAAAATGTATAACTATTATTGATTAAGCGATATAATTTAAATATATTAAATTTTAGTAAATAAAACTTCGATTCTTCGGTACACCATAGTTTCGAGACCTTGCACCGAACTCCAAATCAAAGTTCAAAAAAAGAAAATCGGCATTGAACTGAAACACCAAAGAATCAAACCAAAAAATCAAAATTTATTGATTCGGTTTGATTTTTCGATACTTCAATATTTTTGGCCACCCCTACTTATGTTTTTTAATACTCTATAGAGGAACACAAACACATATTTATAGGTTTTGATTGAATTTGAGTATGTAATTTAAATTTTTAAGTAAAATATTATCAAATGAATAAATTAGAGTTCACATAAGAAAAAGATGCATTTTAAAGTGATGCATTAATAAATTGCATATCCACATATTCTTTTGTGAATAAATAATGATTGTGACTAATACTTTGTTTAATAATTGTTATTCATTATTTTATATTATATTATATTATATTAAATTGTATTGTATGATAAATATAATTTTTAACTAGATTATATTATTTGTTATTATTTAATAACATTTTAATTGTTTGGTTTGATTATATCATACTGTATTATAATTTATAAATTTACCTAAATATCCTTAATTATTCTAGGGTAAGAGGTTTGACTAGATTCAAATAAAATTAAGGTAAAGGGTAAAGTAGTATTTTTAAATATTATGTAAAGATATAATTGGAAAAATAATTAAATAACAAGGGGAACATACCAAATTGGTTGTTCCATAAAATAGGGATTTCCATTGTTTCGTAACAACAAAATTTAACAATATAGTACAATACATTTTAAGTAACAATCAAAACAAACATTATAAGTATAATAACAATACAATACAATGATCCAAACATAACGTAAATGTTCTTTATAACTATTAACTAGCTATCGATATAATTCTCCTACGAGATACGTACGAACTATCTCTTCACTAAATGATGAGTAGTCGTTTTTAAAATCGAAAACTTGTAAATTTAAAATTTTAAATCTGTCTCTACTTTTTTTATTGACCTCCAACGTAACATGCTTACCTTATATAATGCTAAGAATTAAGATCATCAATCATGATTATGAATGAATTTAATTAGCCGTCTATGAAGATTATTCAACTAATTAATTACTTGTTTTTATTAGACATCATAATCCATATGATAATCTTTGTTAAGTTAAACTACTAATCAAATAATTCCTACAGGCGGACCTAACCCCACTGGATCTTAATTAATCATAAAAATTTAACTCAAATAAAGATTTTTTTCTCTCCAAAAAATATATTATATCTGTAAATTATTTATTGATAATATTAAAATAGAATAAATTAGAGGGTAGGTAGTTAATTCTAAGCAGGGAATAAGCTCACATATCATTGAATTTCGAAAAGAAAATTCACGTATGTTATTCGTTAAAAGTTTGATAAATTTATATATTTCCATTTAAAAAGACTCCAATAATATCATTGTTTGTTAATGGAAAATAATTTTAAATTTATTAAACTATTTTTTACACATGATCAAGTATAATTCAAAAAAATAAATCTGAAATTCAATTGAACTTTGAGAAAATCCTATATTTCGGTTGCTGAATCATTCTGGAACCTCTTTCTCTTCGTATATGTATTTTATGGCATAGTCAATATATCTATAATTATCCAGGTAAGTATATAATGATTTTATTATATTCAACCAACTCGAAATCAAATACATTTGAATACTCAAATAATAATTTATATTAATAATGATAGTTGATATATGAAACTATCGACAAAAAATATTTTAATTTGTTAGTGGATTTATTCCCTCTTTTTCTTGTCTATAGGCGCCAATCCAACTAAAAAAAAATTTAGAAAATTTTCCTCTACTTCTCCCTAAAATTTGCTTCTTAAAATCCCTAAATCGATTCAATACATTAGCAGATATTGCCACAAATTCTCTTGTTTGCATGATGATTTCTGCAAAAGCTCCCCAGAATCAGAAACTACGATAACGAAGTAAGTTTTTATAGTTCATATTTGTGATTGTAAATCGAATTTATGTTGTTTATTTTCTGTGAATTGAATGCGAAGGAGTTGTTAGGGTTTGCCGATTGTAAATTCGTGTTTCGATTATAGAATTAGCGAGGGCAATAACTAGTGGAATCACCTGGTAAAAAAAAGTCTAATTTGTTCGCAGCATAGAAAAAGTCGAAATAAAATCTCAAAGCTCCTCATTTTTGTTTTTTTTTTGGAGATGCGAACTGATAATTGAAATTACAGCATTTTGGATTAAGTCTCGTTTTTTCATACTCTGTAATAGTGACATTTTTTTTTTGCTTCCAATAACCATGGTGTCTGAGCTAGTTTGTGTACACCTCGACTAATTATTTGAGTCCTTTGCATTTTGGACCATTATATTGAGTAGTAGAAAACAGTAATAGGCTTAACTTCTACCGTTAGAGATTTTTGACCATTTGAGTAGTAGGATACAGTAAGATACTTTCCTTTTTACTGCTTTTCGTTTCGTGAAGTATATTGTTAAAGGCTCATCTTATCTATTATTTGGTTCATACTCAGGTAGGAGAAAGATCAAGGAAGAGGTTACCATTTGAGGAATCACGAGGGAGATGAAGTAGCGTTCCGTGTTGCAAACGTTGTTGCCACTTTCAAGTACACCTGCATTGTTGCCTTTTGTTCTTTGCCAACTACTGATTCTGATTTACTGGTAAAGTTTTTATATCATATGTTTTAGTTATCCTTGTGATATGTTAGTTTTATACTATTACTCCATATTAAGGGCAACATATAATTCTGAAAGTAGTCTATATCTACATAAAGAAACCAAAATCACATTTTAATTAATTGAAGCTTATATGTATTTATTCACATACAACAATAATAACAGACCCACTATAATACCACAAGTGGGGTCTAGGAGGGTAGTGTGTACACAAGCCTTTCAAGGTAGAGAGATTGTTTCCAGTAGACCCTCAGTTGTCTATAATATTTACCAATTACCATTGCCCTTTGTCTCACTTTAACCAAGGTAATCTACAAGAACCAGACTTTTGACCTCACTTGCCTTATGGGAAGAAGTTCAAGTTTAAAAGATTTTGAACTTTGACCTTGAAGGTTTTCCCACGGGTCAAGCTGCATCAAAAGATCAAGACTATTCATTTTCCTGCCAGAATTGTCATCAAACCCAACAGTTCCAACTTCCTTCATCCAAGCCTAACCTGTTTTGTTGGTTGACTACCACTTTGCAAAATAGATCTCGCCAATCAGCTGTATTCCGTCGACTATGGTCATATGCTTCCTGCAAAAGCTGACGAAAGCTGGCGTGATTTACATGGAAAGGTGTGCCGATGATGTTGTGAAATAAAGATGTGCCATCACTAGCTTGCGAAAGACGAAGGCCGTCAAATATGACTTTCTGAATGTGCTGATCACCAGTGCCATTATTAAGACTATATGACATAACATGTCCTATTTCAGCAAAGGATGATTGTCTCCACAAGGGTATCGACCTCCTTTCCTCAAAATTACTCCGAGGATCTCGAAACTGGAGTTTTGGCAGTGCTCTTCCTGCTGTTGCATAGACTGGATGGACACCACACTTTGTCACACTTAACCCTGTGAATCCTTGCTCTCTGATACTGAACGAAAATGTAATTTGTTCTCCACCTTCTAAAGCAGGACAAAAGTAATCTCGTGGTATGAAGCTCACCCAAGAACAGTTGTCAGCGGTTACAGTAATTTCAGGGAAGCCAAGGACCCATGTAACCTTATTGGTCTGATCACCGACCTCTATGATAGGACCATATTGAAATACTCCATTGTATTTGCACTTGTAGATAGACCAAAGGATCATTCCCTGGAAGTTATGTTCTATGTTTTGTGGCATTGTTAAGGTTATATTAGATCCTATGTTTAAGTTGCTGAACCATTCTGGAACCTCGCTACCTGCAATATAGTAGCTGCTTGGATAAGGAAGATCTTTATCACATTCTCCCGTCTGCATAAAAATAAAACATAAAATGGTGCGAGTTGCAGTTAATTGTAATAGTACAAAGATGACATGAATAGAGGAACTAACTAACTAACCAGCTGGAAGAAACTTTCATCAAAGAAACGGCTTGCCATCTTGCGACTGTGTTCCATGCAAACATATTCAACATTTTCCATAGTTTCCATGCCCTTAATCTCGGACAATCTGTCGCAATTAGATACATGGAGCTGTGGCATTATCCTGTAATTGGACATGTCTAGACTTTCAATGGATGAACAATCATTTGCATGGAGCTCTAGCAGATTACAAGGAAGCAGTGAGAGCATTTGAAGATTCTTGCAATCATCCAGGACAAGACACTGTAGCTCATATAGGTCGCAAAACAGGGATGATGGGAGAGTGTAAAAATCATTTCCTCCTAAATCCAGGTATTCCAATGAGGTTAAACTCCCAAGATTGGTGGGAATATCTGCTTCTGAAAGCCTACAATCTTTGAGATTGAGCTCCGTCAAGTGACTTAAACGGGAAAGGGAATGTGGCAACAACCACTCTGGACGCGATGAACTACTTCCTGCCCATGGGAAATGAGATAAAATACAAGTCCGCCAAGATTGAGCCTTTAAACTTCTGTTGCATCCTTCTAATGATAAGCTTCTTAGGTTTGTCAAGTTTCCAAAATCAGCAGGCAGTTGTTGTAGACCCGAGCAACCTGACATATCTAGATGTTGAAGTGATTCTAGCTTGCAAATGCTGTTTGGTAGATTCTTGAGGCTTACACAGTCTTCCAAATTTAAGTAAACAAGTTTCACCAAATATTTTATTGATGAATCAATCTCACCTAACTCGGAGCAACCTGTAAACAATATTGTCTCAAGACTTATCGCCCTTGAAAAATCAGGAGTTCGCTTTAGTCGTTGACAATGACTGAGATTTAGATATGCCAGGTTTTCCAGGGGCTGATTCATAGAAACAAAATAATATATTCATTAGTATCTATACTTAGTTCTCTTAATCTAAAATCTTATTATATCTAAACATTGAAAAACTTAGAATAGCAATAAACCTTGATGGTGGATTGCCAAACTTCCATGATATTTGCTATATTGCATGTCCAGAGCCACAAGTTTGGTTGGATGAATATCAGTAGGTAAACATTTCAAAGGGAAATTTTGCCAATATAGCCATCTTAGTTCCTCAAACAAATTTTTGAAGCTTCCAGTAAGATTCATTCCTTTTGCTTGAAATATTTTCAACCTATCCATTCTTGCAAAGGACTTTGTGCCAACAGTTAGATCTTTCACTCTGGGATGGATCGCGCTGATGCCTTCTATCCGGTCGCTACCCTGTCATCATCAAGATATGTTGTTAGTCTTGTGTTTATAATTGCTTTATTTTTCTTTTCAAAGAGCTTAAAACATCATGTAATTTTATGCACTCTTTCTGTGTTTGGAAACGATTCAACTTTTTACACTTGTTGGAATAGTTTCATAGTCACATATAAATGTTATGAAATGGTTGAGTTCTTTTTTACCTTGTTCTTTTCTAGCACATAACGGACATCTTCATGAAACCACAACCTAGAGCGCATATGAGGCTCTTTAACCGACTCTTGACGAACAATTTCTCTAGCCATATCTCGAACTAAATCATGCATCCACAATTGATTCTGTTCAATTTTCATTAAACATCTTCCAATCAAAATTCCTTTCCCCAAGTTGAAAGAGTGACCACAAGCAGTCAATACAAGACTAGCAAAACATTGTTGGGCTTCAATGAAAAAGCACGCGATGTCAAGGAAAATCTCCTTAGAGTTGTCATCAAGTGAGTCATAGCTTACTTTGAGTGCTTTGTGAATACTAGTGTGATGAGCAAGATTTTTCAAGCTCTCGAGGGTACTTCTCCATGTTTGATCATCCTTTTTATGCAAAAGAGAGCCCAATACTTCGAGTGCTAAAGGAACCCCTCCACCTAGACTTGCTATGTTATTCACCAACTCATGATCCAAATTTTCGGATACAGTAGTATTCTTGAAAGCATGAAAACAAAAGAGTCGCTTGGAAGAGAAATCATCCAACCTTGTTACCTCGTACTTATAGTCTACTCCTACATCATCTAGCAAACTCTCACTTCTTGTTGTTATAATTATTGTGCTCCCCGAACCAAACCAGCTTCTCTCTTCCGCCAATGCTTTTATCTGGCTCATGTCATCGACATCATCCAGAACAATAAGGACCTTCCTCTGACCAAGTCTGTCTTGGATTAGGCATTTTCCCTTATCAACATTGTATTGGACTTTAAACTTGTCTCTTTTTAGAACATCAGATAGAAGCTGTTTCTGTAAGTTGTGAAGCATGTTATTTTCCGAGCGCTCTCTTACGTGAGCCACAAAGGAGAAACCTTCATACCTCCTGTGGATTTGATTGTAGACGGCTTTGGCAACAGTTGTTTTACCAATGCCGCCCATCCCATAGATCCCAAACATGCAGACACCAGCTGATGAGTAGAATTCACATAGAGAAATCACTCCTGCAGCATGAGAATTAGGCCCAATTACCAGTCCTGGAAGGTGCATGCATGTTGGCTTTACTAACTCTAACACCTCTTCCACAAGTTTCTTGTTGAATTTTGCTTCATGCCTGGAAAATCAAACTCAAACACAAATTAGTCTAAAGTTTAACCAAGATGAGACAAAGGTATTATTTACCTTATATAGACTAGATTCCAGGTCAATTATCTATATAATAAAAATAACAAAGTAAGCATGTCAAAATGCTAATTATTTAACAAACAACTTTTATACCCTTTGTAAACTAATTTTTTTTTTTCCATAAAAGAAGCAAAATAAGTGTTGTGGGTAGAGCCGTCAATATGGACTAGGCCCGTTGGGCAGGCCTGGCCTAACCCTGGATTTAATAGGGTTGGACTAAGATTTTTGGAGCTCATTTAAGAAAAAGGCTTTTTAGCCTGACTTGAATAAGCCTGTTGATTTGATGGGTTTGAGAAATATAGGTAAGTCCGGTCCGTGGGCCAATAATAATTAATTAAAAAATATATTATAATATTAAAATTTAAAATTAAAGAGAGTCCAAATTCAAAATAATTAGGTTAATATTTTTATTTATATATTTATACTTTTACTTGAAAAAAAAACTTAATAAATAGAGATAATTTCAGAGACCTCTCTCCAGGCTTCGCTCTATAACACTCACATTTCCTGTGGTTTACGATATTACGTCTACCTCCCTTATTTTCATTTTCTTGTAATCATTCTTTGAACCTATTTAAATAAATATAAATTAATTTAGATTTGATAAATTTACCGTAAACTTTGTGTCAAATGAAACTACTTACTCGACAGATGGAGTAATATTTATAATATCAGTCAATAATAACTACAACTTTAATTCAACAAAGCTAGATAAATTTGGTGAAATATAATTTGTTGTAGACTTAATTTGACGTTCTAATCACCAACTTAACTTTTACAACTCCTCTCGTCTCTACTTACTTTCCTTTTCAATCGATCAATTATTCAATTCCATAAAGAATGACATATTTCTATACTAAGTAACAATCTAACTTAAAAATATTCATTTATCCTTATACTCACACAAATATATACATGTTACTTATCTTAGACCACAAGTTTCATAAACTCAATGCAAGTCAAACTAACCTATTTTATTATTTTTCGTCTTAATTAAAAAAATAAAAAAGAAGAAGACTTACTTGAAATTAAGTAAATGATAGCCTGATATTTTCCCAGCCTCCACAAATGCAGCCCTCCATCTCTGAACCTTCTCCATATCATCTTTCATGTATTGTAAAAATGAATCAGCAAAAGGGGGATTTTGATGGCGCACATCTGATGGAGTTACATCATAGAAAACTGGAATCACTATTAGCTCCAATTCGTTTCTACACTTTATGATGTGTGCAAGCTCCTCTAAGCACCATCTCGACGATGCATAGCTTTTCGAAAATATCACTATAGCAATTTTAGACTCTTCTATGGCTTTTAAAAGTTCATCAAAAATTGGTTTCCCCCTTTCTAATCGCTCATCATCTTTAAAAATGCGGATTCCACTTTGTTCCAGGGCTTTATATAGATGACTCACAAATGTTCTACGTGTATCTTCTCCTCTAAAACTCAAAAACACATCGTACTTGCAAATTTTCGAAGAAGAAGCATGAGACATTGTTATATTATATTGCTAAAGACTAACTCTCAGCTTTAGGTATATGATGAGAAAATATATTCAATTTTTTCTGCTACTTGATAATGAGAAATATTTGAAGCCTAACTGACAAAACTATCAATCATTTTCCTATCTGTCATCAAATTGAACCCTACTTTTTTCATTAATGTGAGAAATTAATGAGTGAAAAAAGGGGAGTGGACTGAACTTGGTAATAAAGAAAGGTCACATTCTAACTTTTAGAATTTATATCAAAAAGTTATTAAATTTTATTTTGTATTAATAAAATCACTCTACAACTTAGGCTATAATAAAATCACTTAACCAAATTCATCATTAGAAAAATTAACACATGGCAATCTGTGACTCCATGTTATTAAGGCGTATGAAAGATGCTTAGATGTCAAGTAAGCCAAAAAAAAAAGTGTACAAAATTACTAAAAAAATGAGTTTGATGGTAATAACACCTTAGTTTAGTTAAAGTGTGTATCTGAGATTTTGATCATAGTCTAGAATACTATTGTCTTATCCCCTAGAGGGTAAAGGACAAAAATCACATACTTTTAAAATTATAATTTATCTCTTATAAGTTTATAATTACAAAAACCCCTCAAACTGATACAATAATATAAGCGCCGATATATTAATATGATGTGCGAGATACATTAATCGTTAAGTAAGATATATGACATTTATATACAATACACTAATCTAATGTACATTTTACACATGATGCACTAATCTGATGCGCAAGATATATTAATTTGATGCGATGATACATTAATCTTATGAGTAAAAATGAGAAACTTTGAGAATTTGTAAAACCTATAGAGAATAATGGTAATAAGAGAATTTTAAGGTGGGTATTCTGTCATTTTTCCAAAATAAATTTATAAATTTCATTTGATAAATTATTATTGCTTCATTACTACATTTGATGGATGATAATTTAATTAATGTTATAAATCTATTGAATGAGTTGGACAGTCCATAAAGTTAGTACATGAACAATCATTCATATTCATTAGGTTTCATGAACCTTTTTCGATAAGAATGTATCTATTTATTATCATACTCAATATGATGACTTTTGGAGTGATTTCTCACTCTATAAATAGGGTTGTTCATTCACTGTTGTATGATATACAGATGAGACTTACATATACTTGAATAAAAAGAAACTTCGTCTTCTTCTGTCTACTTCTCTTGTCTTCTTCTCTTTACGATTCTTATGAGCTTGATTTTATAACAATTAATTTTTTATCTGTGTGAATCTTTCAAATATTCCTGCGGTTGAGAAAATGACTTGATCAATGGTGACTCCTATGAATTGTTGTTTTCGAGAAAATGACTCGACCAATGGTGACCCGCATGAATTGTTGTTTTCTTATATCCACGAACCAGTAGGGTTATATGAGAAGAATTATTGGGTATATTTGCGAGCTTATAATTCTCAAGTTTTAACAGCTTTATTGATTATTATCGTAAGAAATTAAAGTCATTATATTTTTACTATTTTAAAAAAAGACTATTATTGTAATATGGTCCAAATTAACCCTATAAGAATCAGTGTCGTGAAAGGCGCTTGCCATAGCGCCTTTGGCAAATGGTGAGGCGAGGTTGTGTCGCCATTATCCACTGAGGCGAGGCGACCTTTATGTCGCCATATTGTTTTTTTTAAAAAAAAGTTTTAACTTAATAATATTAGTTTTTTTTTTCTATTTTCAAACTTTCATAAGACTTTCGTGTATTCCTCTTCTTCTCTTCCTTGAGTCGCTGCTGCTTCTTCTCTTCCTCAGTTGTTGTTCTCTTCTTCGTCTCTTTCCCTCGAGTTGGTGCTCCATTCGTCTCTTTCTCTTTCACTCTTCATTGTCCCCTGCCTTCACTATTCTTTTTTTCCTCTGTTTTCTTTACTCTCTGTTTTGTCCCGGAATACTGTAAAATGTTTTTTGCTTTCACTGTGTTGTGACTGCTGTCCATTATTTTTTTGAAAAAAATTAATTCTTCTATAGTAATTATTATAGTATTTGTAATATATGTAATTGCTATTGAAATTTTGAATATTATATGTGCAATTAAATGTTTTTAATTTTTTATATTAATTCAAAAAGGTGAGCGTCTCGCTACTCCACTCGCTGCGTTGCGAGGCAGGCCGTTGTCGCCTTTTATCGGCTCTCGCCGTCCAAAACATTGATAAGAATAGATGCATTACGAGGACTTTCAATAATGGAATTACAGCTCATGGTCTGGATATTCCTTTAATCAATGAATGGCTTGGCATTTTTTTTGTTTTTGTGAGTGGTGGTAGGAAGTATTTATTTGAAGTGACAATAAATTTTGAGAAAAACTAAGATATAAAATTTATGTATTTTTTGTGTAAATAAGATATAGCTTAGTTGATTTGATAGGACAATTGTAAAGATTCTATCTAGATGTTGGTTTTGATAATACACTCTACGGTTGTAAATCAAGAAAATGACCAAACTGATCTTTAATGTATGAATAATAATTTATTTTGATTTTTAATATATTTTACTTGAAATAATTCTTAATATATAATGGATGTGTTCATTTTGGTCCTTACATATTTTACTTGGTTGAAATCGTCCTTAATATATATAAAAAAAAGGTTTAAGTCATGTCATATACAATCCTTTAAAATTGTCCGCATAATTTATTTAGATATCTTAACTAGGACATGTACCTATTGAACACTTATATTATTCAAAACATATACTTATTAAACACAAAATATTTATGTGACAAAATAAGTGTATCCTGCGGGATGCTTTTACCTGTCATCTTCTTCACTCCATCTTAAAAACCTCTTGAACTGCATTGTGATTCTACTTTTTTTTTTCTTCATTTTTTGTTAAAACGAAAAACTCTATTTGCTATACTTAATATTTTAGTAAATATTGATTGTGTTTTCTCCAAACTTTTCAATGTATTTTAGTAAATATTGTTTGTGTTTTCTCCAAACTTTTCAATGTCATCTTATTTAAAATTTTATCGATCAATTTCTTTGCCATCATCCCAATCACACCCCTTTCCAATACACTCTTTAATTATTATTTTTACGCATTTCAACATCACCAATAATATCAAAAACTAAAATCAAATGCGTTTAAAATAGTTCCAGCGGAACTCTATTTTTTCCGACGAGATTAATACGAATCTGGAATTATTTTCTTTCAAATTGTTAGGAAAATCAAATCCTAAAAAACTCACAATATAGAAGGAAAAAAATTATATGAGAATCTATATTGATAGTTGAAACAAAAGGAGACTGAGAGAAACAACTAATACAATATTTGTTGATATTGAAATAAACGAGAAGAACAAGTGTATGAGTGGAAAATCCATTGAGAGAATCAAAGATAGAACGAAGATAATTGTTGTTTATTTCAATCACAGCTGCTCTGTCGTGTTTCGATAAAGGGCGCGGGTGGATGGGTGGGTTGGTGGGGTGTTCTTGCCAAGTAGAAATAGGGAAGAAGATTTTTTTAAAATTATTTTTCTTTTTAATATTTTTTACTTATATTATGGATGTAATGTCACGTGTCTTCTTTTTATTTGTTACTATGTCACATCATTAGCAAGGGTACAACACACACACACTCTATTTTTAGTTGATTGTCACAAAATGTTCACTAGGTATATTTTTTGACTAATGATGGTGTTCAATTGAAACAGGCCTAAGATAAAGTGTCTAAATGAATTATACGGACAACTTTAAAAAATCTTATATGACTTAAGCCTAAAAAAATGATCATTTTGGTCGTTTACTCTAAACATGACAAATTTTATTTTTAAAAAATATTAAATTTAACTATGGACTCCTAAGTGGCTAACAAAAACCCACATTTTTGTCTTCCTTTTAGCTCCAAAGAAAAATTTAGTGAAATCTAACATCATTGTCTCTAATTTCTCTAACAAAAATTTGATATTTTCTTATGCTTAAAATAAAAATGGATATTAGGGTAAGTAAAATAATATTTTAGGAAACAGAAAATATAATAAATTTTGTTGAAGAAAGAGAGAAAATAATGTTTAATATTTGTTGATTATTTTTTTTTTTGAGCTAACAGAGAAGATAACAATGGCGAAAAGAAATATATGATATTTATGGGATGAAGAGGCGTGAAAATCAGGTCTTTCATAGACTTACCTAAGTAACTTAATATCTTAATTTTAGTCAGATTTTATTATTCTAATTTATATTACACGTTCTCGTTAGAAATATCATGGATGAAAGATGTGTAAATTGGTAAAATAGAAAAAATGAATCTCGAATTATTTCATCAATATCATGAGTTTCTTTGTATAAATGTTTCATAGACTTCTCGATGTATAGGATCTTTACGTGTCCTAGTCATAACCTTTCGTAGTTGTTGCACCTATATATGGATGCGCATCGATCAATTCGAGTCGATTTTAAGGATGATCCATTTGATTTATCAATTATTAATTTGTAAACTATATACTTCATGTTATCGAGTAAATTGTTAATATACCTCAACTAATAAATTGAATTGAATTTCATATATGATTTCCAAGTCATATTTTCAGTCAAAAAGGGGGAGAAAAAGAAAGAAAAAGTATTAATAATATTAATAAGACAAAGCTGAAAATAAAATATAGGAGAAATGTAGATCATGATGGAGAATAGACTTGCACCTTCAATGGCCTATATTTATTTAAGTACTATATAATATGATATTTAATTAATTACTTAAATGTATATAATTTTGCAAAAAGTGAGATTCTTAGTTCCTTTGTTTAAAGGATAAACATAAGTGGAGTCCTTTTATGTAGCTAATAATAAGTTTTTCCTTAATTAATCAAATAAAATAACGATATATGCTTTTACTTTTTTTTTTTAAAAAAAAAAGCAATTCAATTTGTTTGGGAATTTTATTTAAGAACAAGTATAACTAAAGATTTGTGAAAGAAGCACTTGAAAAGTTATTTCTTTATAATACTTGAATTTAAGTAAAGTTATGAAATTGATTGACAATCATCGAATAGCAGAAATTTAATTTTATCTTTCAATATTTTTCAATACAAAATAAATTATTCATGAGGATTTTATAATATTATTAGCAAAAAAAAATTTACACGTTCCTAAAGAAAATGACATTAACAAAATTGAAACACAACTCCTAGTTCAATCTATTCTCATTAAGTTTTTTTTTGATATTACCTTTGTTACTATCTCAAATTATATTTCGAGTTTCTTTTATATACGTTTCTAATAAGAGATATTTTTTCTTTTTTATAATATATCGTACTTTCATTTGATTACTTAAATATATAATCTATCTTTATGAAATATTTTATATGATTGAGATGTTTATACTCTTTAAAAATAATTTTTACTATGGATAATAGAAAAAGTATTTAATTTTATTTTCAACTTCAAAAATAATAACAAATAATTTGAGAAGCATAAATAATTGAAGTTTTTTTTTTTTTAATTAAAGACTTGTTTAAGATGATTTGTATGGTTGTCATTAAGATAATTTGATATATAAAATATTTTAAATTAAATTAGTAATAATGTTTGAAGAATCTCACTTTTGTAGATAATCTATTTTAATATAAATATTCCAAGGCTCTATTTAGCAGAATAACTCCAAAAATTATAGGTACAAAGAAAGGAATACTTTTTAGATAAGGAAATAAAAATGATGGGATTTATTAGCAATTTAATTATATTTGAACATGTCTAAAATGAGTATATAAAGGTCCCCATCATCCCATAGTATATAAAATTATTAAATTTGAACTATGTCTATATATTAATTTAGAATTAATGGGGTAAGCTTTGTATCAATTTCTCTTACCAAACTTTTGAAGTGCAAGCTTTTATGTATGATTTAACGTGGGAGTGATTAAATACTATGCTTTAATATTTTACAAAATATTAAATAATATTTTATATTTTAAAATGAAAAAAAACTTTATACAAAAAATCTCCAATAAATAAATAAAAAATTCAGCCTTTAGAAGCGTACCACATCAGCAATTTTTGATTCAAATTTATATATGTATATAGATTATTAAATTTGAACTATGTCTATATATTGATTTAGAATTAATGGGGTAAATATATTCCTTTTGTAGTATTGTTATACTTTTTATAAATTTTGTGATTGTTATTGTTGGTGAAAATCCTAATTCCAACAAGAAAAAAGTTAACTTTATGGGTAATTTATTTAAAGTTAATAATGAAAAAAGTAAGTTATTTTATGAGGTAATTATTTATAGTTGATAATTTTTTTTGGGTGGGTGAGGTATTTAATTTTTTATAAGGTGTCAAGGTATGTATCTTTTCGGTTATTATGCTATACATAAGAACGATGTACTCGAACGAGAGAAAAAATTATATATCAATTCAAAATTTAATATCAAGTGAATTCAGTCGTATATGACATAAATTTCATAATGAAAAAGTGTTTGAAGTTTAATTATATGAACTTCAAGTACAATTTATTGAAGTTCATTTATATATGTCTTTAACTTCATGAAAATATAATATATATGAATGAAGTTCAGTACTTAATTTTAGTCAAGATCAACTTATTCCTTTATTAATACATGGGTTAATTTTGAGAATCAAATATATTTTGGAATGCAAGTTATGAAATGGCCTAAAGACCAAATAAGAAATATTATTCTATCACTTTTTTCTTTTTATAATTGTTGGTGCTATTTATGGGATGATGGTGGTGAATATATATCTTTGTCCATTATAAAAAAAACTTTATATTATTAAGCACAAGTGCTACTTTTAGAGCACAAACTCAATATGTAAGCCAAGTATTTTATTCCCAAAAAATATTTAAAGAAAAAAAATAATTGCTTTCCTCTTTTGTTGGATAAACAGCAACATTTTTTTTTATAAGAGTTTCAAATATTAATTTGTGTTTGTCAATATATAATATATGATCTCATCATTGAGTAATTTATCTCTCTCTATATATATCTTGATTTAATTGTAATCTCTAATTGACCTAATTAATGGATTTATAAGTGAAAATAGGCACATAAATGCCCTTATAATTTGTGGAGAGGAGGAACTATATGATTAATAGTTTAGTTGAGAATTACGATCTCTCAAATTCAATAGTCAAGAAAAGTAAAAATACAAATAATTTATATATATATATATATATATATATATATATATATTTATTTATTCAGTTTCATTGTATAGAGCTATTCGATATCAATATTTTTAAAATGCTTTTGAGATGAGTCTCAGAGCTAGACGTCTAAAAAATATTCCAAAACACAAATAAAAAACTTAGCTCAATGCATAGCACAAATGAAAGACTTAAATTCATAGAATTTAGGCTTAAGCATCGAGTGAAAAATACAGGCATGAATGACAAAGCATTTGGCTCAAATGTGATATTTAATTTTTGCTATTTTAAAAGTTTTTTTTTCCATATATATATATATATATATTCTTTATTATGTAAATTTACATTTATACTTTATATCACCATGTCTTTATATTGTTGCGATTTTACTAAATTATATAAATAAATAAAGCAATTTCTGTTAAAAAATGACACACTGATGTAATAATTTGCTTAGATAATTGTCTGAAATTGATAAAATAGAAATTTCGTAAACTATATTCATGATACAACTCTATTTTTATTATTTCTTTTTCATATTTTATCCAACATGACTTATGCCTCATCCCATAAAGCATTCTAATAAAAAGAATAATATTATATAAAATTAGTTAAAATACACCAAAATTTAAGTAGATATTATATATTTATAAAAAAATTGTGAAATTGGAGAAGATAAGTGCGTATATTTAAGCACAAGCAACTTGTATAATTACAACATTACCTAATCAAATCATTGCTTTTCCAAATTCAAAAACTAAATAAAAAGATAAAAGACAAAATATATGTAATTAGTTTCATTTTTAGTTAGTGATTTTGAATTTGAATTACTTAAGTATAAAATTATTTTTATTATAAAACACTTTGTCCTTTGTGATTATACTTTTCAATGTAAATTTAATTTTATTTTAAATTTTATAAAAAGTATTTTTTTAATTAATATTTACATTTTAATATGTAAATATAAAATTTAATTAAACTTTAATAAAAATATCGAACGAGACACGAAAGATGGGTATGCTGTTGATGGTGGAACTTTACGCAATCGCATAATATCTTCTTACCCATTTCCCATTATCCCCCCACACCCCACCCCACCCCACCACCCTACTCTCCAACCCCATTATCTTCATCATCATCATCAAGATTCCTCTTTCCACTTTCTCCATAATCATCTCTTCAATTTTTTTACAATATATATCTTGTTTAATCTCATTGTTATCTTTTCTTCTGTGCTGTTTATTCGAAACCCCATTTCGTTTTTTCTTCACTTTTCTACTGTTTCGCGTCATAATTTGAGAAAAGGGGCGAAAGGGTGTTGAAATTTTGTTTATTTTCATGAATGGTTTGATTCAAAGTTTGGGAATTTTCGATTTTTGATTTGGGTTTTTTTGGTTTTAGGTGAAAAGTTTGATTTTTTTTGGTTAAAAATGGGTAATATGGGAAGTAGTGGTGTGAACGGCCGGCGACGGAGTAGTAGCCGGAGGAGCCACCCACCGCCGTCTCCACAACCACAACCACCGCAGCCGGAGATAAACGCGAACAGGTATGTGTTTGCGGCGGCGACGCCTTATCCTACTCAATACCCAAACCCTAATGCTCCGCCGTATTATCAATACCCGGGTTACTATCCTCCACCGCCGGCGGCGATGCCGGTGCCGTTACCAGCTTCGTATGATCATCACCATAGGATGGACCCTGGTCATGCTAATTGGGTTAACGGGCGGTACCCGTGTGGACCGATGATGCCTCCACCAGCTCCGTATGTGGAGCATCAAAAAGCTGTAACAATAAGGAATGATGTTAACTTGAAGAAGGAGACTCTAAGGATTGAGCCTGATGAAGCTAATCCTGGCAAGTATCTTGTGGCCTTCACTTTTGATGCCACAGTTCCTGGGAGGTAAAAAAAGTGTCTTTTTTTCATTTTACCTGTTTGTTTATTGGTGAAGTTTGTGCAAATTGATGTTACTATATGGTATTCGCTTGAGTCTTGACTGTTTCAGTTGGAGTGTATTCAAATATGTGCAGTAGTGTTAGTACTTGTTCATTAGCCGAGGTCTATCGGAATTAACCTCTTTATCTACTAGGTATGGTATGGTCTGTGTACCGCAGACTCGCCTTGTGAGATTAAAGTGAGTATGTTGTTGTTGTTTAGTAGTACTTGGCTCATAAAGTTGAAATAAACAAGAGTTTCAACTTTGTACTTTTCCATCTGAATACTTTAATTTGATTGTTTTTTATGGGGTCAGAGTTAAAAACTTCAACTTGACTTTGGTACTGTGTTAGTATTGTGGAATATAAGTTAAACAATGGCTTAATTGGTACCTTTCCCTTGAATTCTTTAGTTTGATGGTTTCTTACAGGGTCAGAGTTAAAAACTTCAACTTGACTTTGGTACTATGTTAGTATTTTGGAAAAAGGTTTGGTTAAATAATGGTTTTGGAAATTATCACCTTTCCAGTAAAGTCCTTAGTTTGATTGTTTCTTGCAGGGACTATAACTTGACTTTAGTATTATGTTAGTATTATGGAAAAATAGTTAAATAATGGAATTGAAAGTCAATTTGATATATCAGACATGATATTATAGTTTATTTTTGAATATGTAAGTGTATTTAAGTTCTTGAAGTATGTATAGTTGTATTGTATGATAAAATTTTCAATAGAGTGGCGTCCAACATCTTGGAATGTTCCAGCTGGGGTGAGTATGTGTTTAAAATCGGGATGGAGGCAGAGGTACTAGATTTATTTGATCAAGAAAGTTTTGAACTTTTTAGTCTTTTCATTAATTTTGGAAACACATATAGACACTAGTAGGATTATTGCTATTGGGTTTGCTAGGGATTAATTTGTACTTAAGCTTTCTGTGAGACAATCTTTTGACAACCTCCCGTGTCATAAATGCAGATTGAGAAATTGAGAACTTGATCAGCAAATTTTATTTTATCTTGGACATTAATGTAATTTCATTTTGTTGTTACCAGTCCTGCAATCTCTTTAACAACCTTGGATGAGTAGATAAATGTGTCTATTTTAGAGAAAACAAATGAAGTTTCTGCTGCTAACTTTGAGGATCCTGTATAGCGTGACTTAGCACCAGTGGCAGTGTCATCTTTGTTCAAGCGAAGTCAATTGACACTACTTCGTAAAATTCCAAAACGTAGATAGGTCAATCTTTCTAAATGTATACATTGAATCTCCTTGGCTTCTTCATCTTTTTTTGAATATATATTTTGAATCTCCTTAGCAAAAATCCAGTTATTTTAGTTCTGCCACTGTTTAGCACTACTTTGGGTTATTTGAATAAGCCTTTGGGTCTAAGTAATAATTACTCATCTACAAAAATTGGAAGTGGTCTTTTGTTTAAGCACTGGTGTTGAAATCTCTTGGTATGTACTGAATAGCAACCAATAACTTTGGTCTTCATACAGATTATTGCTTCTTTTTTTTTTTTTTTAATGAAAACGACCTCAAAGAGGCAATTGATATTTGCAGTGGTCTCCTTACAGCTATCCCCTTGTTAGAAAATGATCCATTGAATCTCATGTTGAGATACACATTTAGAAGAAAAAAATATAATATCATCTGAGATTTGGATATGCAAGTAATTTGATAATCAACTAGCTTTTTAGTTTTCTAAAATGATAGTAATATACTAGATCAATTTCTTCTTAGAATGAATACATTATATATTATCTCGCATGCCTAGAAGTTCGACAATGGTGTTTTATACTGAAAACTGAGGTGTTAACTCCCGAAGGTTGAGATCTGATGTACTTGCAGTGATGGTACAATAACAAGGGATCAATGGAGGTGGTAGTGATTTCCAGGGAAAAAATATAATCACGGTGGTTGCTTCTTCTTTGTTGGTCGTATGGAATCTGTGTTCACTTTTCAGTCTTCAGTCATCTGTTGCTGACTCTTAAGAGTAGCATGCACAATGTTGATGACTGTTGGACTTATTAAAGGAATGAGTTTTGTCAACTAGGAGATACTCCCTCCTTTTCAATTTGTTTGTCTGGTTTTGACTTGGTACAAAGGTAAGAAAGTGACGAGACTTTTGAATCTTGTGGTGTTAAACATGTCGTGTGGAGTTGCAAAAAAGGGAACGAGGCATTTTTTTTTGAAACGGACTAAAAAGGAAAGTAAGACAAACAAGTTGAATCGGAGGGAGTAGTAATTACTAAGAACGAGCTCTGATATGCTTTGCAGCTTCTAGGTCACTCACATAAGAATTATCAAGTAGTTGCTTTGTGTGGTTTTTATGAAAATTGTAGTGCTTGGCGATATATTGGTGATTCTTCAAGTTAAATTTAGGTGCTTTCAACGGGAGCTAATCCAAGGTATTTCTTGATCTTTTTTCTCTTGCAGCATGACTGTCATTTTCTTTGCAAAAGAAGGTGAAGATTGTTGTTTGACTCCCATGAAGGAAAGCTTGCTTCCACCAGTAACTTTTGAGTTTCAAAAAGGTTTAGCTCAGAAATTTAGGCAACCGTCTGGTACTGGCATTGATTTTTCAATGTTTGAAGAGGCAGAATTGTCCAAAGATAGTGAGGCAGATGTGTATCCACTTGCAGTCAAGGCGGAGGCAACATTAGATAACCCAAGTGAATCAGAGGATGGAAGTGCAGCATCAGGATCCACTAATTCACAGATCACTCAAGCAGTTTTTGAGAAGGACAAAGGTGAGTACCATGTTAGGGTGGTGAAGCAGATCCTGTGGGTCAATGACATGAGGTATGAATTGCAAGAGATTTTTGGGATTGGTAATTCAGTTGAAAGTGACTTCGATGGAAATGATCCCGGAAAAGAATGTGTGATTTGCCTCTCTGAACCTCGGGATACCACTGTACTTCCATGTCGGCACATGGTATGATTCTGCCCTTTGTTAACAATTTATGTCGAGTTTTGGTCTCAATATGTTCCCAAACGTCTGCAATGTCATGATTATACGTAGTACAGAATTTATGCATTCTGCAGTTCAACAGTTTTGCTTATAGAATCTGAAAACAATTCCTTCCGACACTTCAAGTCTTCCTAGGGTGTGTTTGGTATGGAGGAAAAAATGTTTTCCAGTTTTTAAATGTTCAGTTGGTTAAAATTTTGAAAAAAAATTTCTCTAGGAAAACAAGTATTTTTTAAAATGAAGAAAATGACTTCCCTAGAGAAAGAAGGGGAAAGATGTTCCACAGGTGGTGTCCTTGCCACCCTCTAACATACATCATCTTCACCCACACCCCCTGTAGCCTCTATCCCCGCCACCCCACGCCCTTACCTCTACTCCTATCTTCCATTGTATTGGTTCAGGTGATATACAAATGCTTTAAGGATAATATTTTCTGCTTATTTTCCTGGGAAACATTTTCCTTCCTACCGACCACACCCTTAAAGTCCACTGTTTTCCCTCTTTTTTGCTGTGTGACCTCTCCTTAGCACACCTCACACTTTCTCTTGCCACTGGCTGAGTGATTTAAGATTTTAGTAAAATTGATATTCTGAAGCAGACTTCGTTTTAAGCTTCATTTTCACTGCAGACATTTATTGATTGAACAAGCCATTTATAAAATACCTGTTTCTGGATTAGGACGTGTCTCTCTCTATTGGGCGGAGATCCGAAAGGAGCTACCACATCTTACCTTGAATTAAAATACTTCTGCTCAACTTCCCATCGAGGAAGCACCAACCCGTTTTTCACCTTGAATTGATCAAACCATGCTGAATTTCTTATGTTTCGCGGAGGGATTAGACCCTGCATTTCTTTTAGTTGACAAAACTCTAATATAATGTACATTACATAACTCAGTGTCTTTCTTCACGCAGTGTATGTGTAGCGGATGTGCAAAGGTTTTGAGGTTCCAGACGAATCGCTGTCCCATCTGTCGACAGCCAGTTGAACGCCTCCTGGAGATCAAGGTCAGCGAAGGCGCAGCTGAAGAGTAAAAATAGGAAGAGTTGCCATAATCCACTCTTGTATAAATATCAGTATTTCTCTTTCTTGACCTTTTGGTTTTCCTTCTCTATCCATCCCCCTAGAGTAGAATAATCCAACAGCTGAAAGTCTCTTAGTTATAGTTTGCCATTGGGTTGCCAGTCCTACAAATGGATCATCGAGACATGCTGTTGAGCTAAGCCCCCTTTTTTACTTTTTTTTTTCCTTTTAAAGAGTGTTTTTGAATTCCATGCATTTTTTTTAAGAAGTTGTTATAACTATACCTAGTAAATATTCTGTTTGCTTTGATAACACTTTTTTTGAGCTTAGGGTCTATTCGAAACTGTTTTTTTTTTTTTTTTTTACTTTCATAAGGTAGGAACAAGGTTGTGTACACACCACTTGTCTCGAGCTCTACTGAGTTTTGGTCTAGTTGGAGGAGCGCAACAAGTGTGTTTTGGTGATTAGATGCACGTTTAGTCTCATGATACTGAATTTATTGAAACTTGGTATTTTCAATATGGAGCATAAATTTATATTAAAAGTCAACTACAATTACATCAAGTAATAAATGTGAATTCGTAACTTTAGATATATTTGCTTAAAGCTAAGAACATCAAACACAACATGAATTTATGGTAAGTTTTTTTTCCGTTGTGATAAATTGTACTAGAGAAAAATGTGGCTTTTGGGATGCAGAACTCAATAAGACACTATACTGTTCATTCAACAACCTACCTCGCATATCATGTGTTGAGGTCCCTAGCCTATAACGAAAAGACAAGTTCAATGAACACTACAATATCTTGTTGAGTTTTATATCCCGAAAGTCCTATCTTTCTCTTGTAGAATTCATCGCAACATAAATTTGTGATAACTTTTTTTTATTGTTGTGATGAATTGTACAAGAGAAAGATCGGACTTTTAGAATGCAGAACTCAACAAGACACTATACTGTTCATTCAACTTGTCTTTTAGTCATAGAAAAGGAACCTCAACACATGATATGCGAGGTTGATCTACGTCACAAATTTGAATCATATTGTAGATAAAAGTTTAATATTAAAGTAGAGAAAAATATAAAAGGACAATGTGTTATCTTCTTCCTTCGGGTTAAGGTTTCGAATATGCAATAGAACAATAAATTTTTGAGAAATTTCTTCTCCTTTTTTTGGGGGAACTTTTAAAATCTAACAATTCCAGAAAATTTTAAATTTGATATCTAATATATTAAGCACATCTCATCAATTTTTAATAATTATATTCAACATAGACTTCAAATTTTTTTTTACAAGAACATGTACAATTTCATCAAAAGAAGAAAAATATAGAGGAATTAAATTTCAATTAGTCAATAAATCAATACTCATATTAAGTTCTTTATGTTCTATATTTGCTTTTTATATTAAGGCACTTTGAGTTAAAACATCATGCCCTAACAATTATTTTTGCTTTTTAAGCATGACTAAAATTTAAAAATCTATTCTCCAATAAAAATTTTCCACCATATAATAACTCATGTACATTTTTTCTAATAACACAAATCCTAAAAAAATTATAAAAATCCTACATTAACCAATGATTTTCTCCACTAACATTTCTATTTATTGGGCTCAAAAATTCAAATGTCCCCATTATTGTCAAAGAATGATTGATGTCCAATGATTCAAATCTTTTACAAATTTTATTCTTAATATTTTTCATAATATCCAAAATATTTTTTAAAAAATATAATCAATCATCTATTTATATTTTTAAAAAATAGCTTTAGGATATGAATTAATTCATTTTAGCAAAAAAGAAAAAGTATTAATCAACACTTTTTTATCAAAACAAACAAACTAATTATTGTTTAGTTTCAATTTTTAATAATTCAATTCAACTTCACAATTTCTTAATTATAATTTCTATTTTCATCATCAAGCTAATTCAACTCTTACTCACATGTCATGGATTGTGAACTAATTATTTTATCTCAACTTGCAATTCTTTTAATTATATATCATATTTAATTTAATCTTGTCATTAAAAAAACAAACAAAGATAAAGATATAAACAATTTTTATTTTATTTTTACTCTTCATTGTACAATTAATTGTTAGATTACAAGTGGTGTATAATAAGCCAAGATAATTAATTAAAGTTGTGACCATCAATAGAGGGTATATGTGAGTATCTCTACTTTTGGGTTTGGAAATAAATAAATCTTATATCTTTTTTAAGTTTATAATTGACTATATTTGTTTGGTGAATGGTCCCTTTATTAGACTACATCAATGATATCATTCATGATTATTATAATTTTTTTTTTTTGAAAAAAAAAAAATTTAGTAGTGTCCTCTAAATTTTGTGAATTTTGCAACTAGTTAAAGAAGTCAACCTTTGCCACATAATGATTGTTTTAGTGGTCTTATGATCGAGACGATATTGATCTCAAAATTTACATAGTGATCAATTCTAAATTGAGCTTTTAGTGAAAAATTAAAACGCTTATTTCATAAAGTTTTTTTCGTCCTATAAAAAATGATGTATGATAGGACAATATCTTCAAATGCGTTTCACACTATGAAAACCATATTTTACTTTGAAATAAAAGATGTGTGTCCATTATGTACATATATATATATATTATATAGTTCTTTAATTAAAGATATAAAAGATGTACTTCCTCCGTCTGGTATTGTTTGTTATGTTTTCTATTTTTAGAGTCAAATTATAAAAATTTTGACTAACATTTTAAGATACATTTTTTCATCATATTAATTTACAAAAAAATTGTAATTTATAGTACTTTTCATTTAGTTTCAGAATATCTATTTTTTTTGTTAAAAATATCGAATTAATGTGATCTAATTTACCTTTGAAAATTAGTCAAATTGACTTTTGATACGCAACATGACAAATATTTCTGAACGGAGAGAGTAGTATATATCTTTTTTTGTTTCACATGTACGTAATCAATTGAGCAACTATGACACGGCTAAAGGTGTATTTGAGTCAATTTTATTAAAAAATTATATTATATAGCAAATATTAATTTTTTTTTTAATTTCTTCGAAGTCTCAAATCAATTTAAATTTTCTTTGACTCCACCACTAACAAAAGTATATACTCGTATAATACTTAATAAGATAAATACAATTTATAAAGAACTCATCATTGTGACTTTGATACTAATTGTTATCCTAATCATCATCCATCAATTTTTTTTTTTAATTTTGCAATTCATCTAATTAACTCAAAGGCATACTTAATTTTATTTGCAATATCTTCTTTTAATTATTATATATATTATAATTATAATTGTCAATCTCAAGCACAAGAAAATTACTGTACAATATACTAGTGAAAGTTAAAGTGGACATTGCATCATAAGAGTGATAATGCAATATTGGAGATCACATCAATCCTATAAATAATTGTTTCGATATATAACGGTTTTTGGCGGATCTAGAATTTTTATTATATATTTAATTTGTATCATTAAAAAAATTAGTACATAAGTACTTCAACTTTTTCCTATATTATTTTTTCTTAGAAAAAATAATAAATTATCTAGTTGACTTTTATAACCCGCTAATTAAATCGACAATAATCATGCTTGATATAAAAATAAAGTCAAACTCCATCTATAAAAGTGATTTGTGCACAAATTTCAGAATCTATATATAAGAATTGACCTTTTAATTCCCCAAAGGGTGTTTGAATTCACTGTTTAATTACCTACAAAAGTTGTGGCGGAGCGATAAGAATTATTCCGTCCTTAATTAACGATTTTGAATTTGAATTATAAATATTGAAAAAAAAATCTTAATACAAAAGATTTTTTCTTTAAATGAATCTTATACATTGTGAAATAAAATTAATTAAGCGAGATTTTAATACAAATATCAAAAACCAGATAAAAAACAAAAAAAAAAAAAAGAAGAAGAAAGAATTAGTATTTTTTTAATCTTCTTTATTTAATACACAAAAGACTATTTAATTCAGAAAGTGATGTATACCATAGCTTTTTTAATGAGTTGCACTTGAGTTTAATTTTAAGGAAATTGTTTTCGATAACATTAAACTAAAACACATTTTCACTAAAAACATAACATAGATTTTGCGGGGCTCGAGTATTTATTAACTTTGTTTCGAAATATATATATTTATGCATAAATTAAAAAGTATTTGTATAAAAATTAACATAGAACATCCTATGTACAAATGATCTGATTGGTCCATTGACTCTTGGGGGGTATTTTACGCTCTTTTAGTGTTGTTGAGCGTGTGTTCGGATTTCACTATTAACTTATTTTTTTTTGCCTCTCCCCATTTTCAGAGTATCCACAATCTTGAAATCCTAAATCCGCCACAGTACTCGACTTGCGAAATCTTTTACACGGTAAGTATAATAACTAAGTTGGTTGAATACTTGATTTCACTCGAAAAATATGATAATATATTTGTTTAGTCTTCTTTTGTTTTAAAATAAAAGTACATCTTTTACGTGCGAGTTACATATACGACGTGTGTCTTTTGAAGTTATCGTTCATGCATTTGTCCGTAGTGTAATATGAAGGATCTGCTTCTCTATGAATCATGATCTTACCGCTTGATCGGTCCTCGATTGTCATGATCGAGAATGTTATCATGATAAGACGTGACACGATATATATTTAATGCTTATCGATTAACAATAACCGAATAGATTTAACGAATAGCTACATATCCACTTTGTTTGGATGTATTGTGATTCAATTAATTGACACAATATAATAGTTTAGGTATATTTACGTTTCACTTTCTCACTAGACTAGACTAATATTTGCCCTAGGAATTACTATGATTCCAAATGGTCTTTTAATATACTTTTTAAATAATATTTTGATCATTAAACTATTGGGATTTATATTATTGTTTAAATTTAAATTTGAAAATTCTATATTTGAATACACATTAAAAATAGATAATTTAATTTTTAATATCACATAAATTAAGATAAAGAGATTATCCACTTATCTAAATACTTAGCCGAAGTCCATTAAGTGCAAAAGAAAGATTTTTTTGAAGTATATTTTAAATTATTAACCGTTGTAATTTGTGATTACTTACATTATCTTTAAGAAATATAATTTTTTTCTATATATATTAAAAAAGTTTTTTTTTAAAAAAGTATATTAAAATACACATAAAGTTAAGTAATTTAACGCTCACACTTTATATCATGTCACATAAATGGCCAAAAAAATTAAAAAAGTAACACCTTTATAACTACTTCAAAAGATAAGTCGTAAAATTTTTATTTTTGGAAAAACCCTTCAAAATGCCAAAGTCCATTAAAGTTGTATACGTAGAATTATATATTTCTATATATTTTTGGGTTAGTTGGTTTAAGTAACTTTCATTATTGAGTCACAAAATTGATTTGATAGAAAAAGATGGTTTTGGAGGCAATAATTGATAATAATAATAATTAGTATGGTAACAAAAAGAAAGTAATAAGATTAAATAAAAGGAAAAACACAACAAAGCAAAATGTGGTTGATTTTATTTGTTTAGGATTTTTTTATTTAGTGTCAGATATTTATATTAGAGATACATATATTTGAAAATTTGTGTCAAATGATTCTACATTAAAAGGATAAAACACAAGTAAATAAATTAAAAATGACGATTCTATACTTAAGACTGTACCGAGAATATATGGTTAAATGTGATTATAGCCAAGAATGCATGCATTGCTATACCTACCAATCCTATATCGTAATTTGTATTTTTCACGAACTTTTATTTGAAGTTATATCCTCAATAAGTTGAAACTACACGCACAAAGAAGAAGAAGTTGGAACTACAACACTGTCTTGTCTAATTACTCTTTTTAGGCATGTGAGTGAGGCTCGGCCTCACCAATTTTGAGTGACAATGAAATCGAAGGATAAATATTAAAAAATTAATCGACTGACTTAAAATTTCATTTCATATGTCGTGAAATTGAAAAGACGAAAATATAATGAATACTAGTCAATAGAATTGTGAGGCCTATTTTTGCCAAGATCAAAGGCTAACAGAGTCGATTAATCCCTTTTCAAAAAATTAATGAACTAATGTACAAAAAAAATATTTAAAATCTTAAATTTCTATTTCGTTACACCAAAACATTAATAAATAAAATTTTATTAATGAAAATACAATAAATTTTGGTCACCACACTTGTGAGGCTCAGCTGACCAATTTTGAGAAATAACAAAATCGTCCAACTAATTTCCAAAAAATAATAAAATAACACAACAAAAAAATATTAAAATTTTAAATTAAACTATAAGTTAACCAGTTTGTTAGATCTGCTAAACAATTTTATTGTTATAACTTCTTAACCAATAACCAAACCACTCTTAAATACATGGAATAGAATAAACACAAATATTTTATGACATTAATTATCTTTTTATCTCCTATATAAAGCAGTTAAACTCATTATTTTAATATTAAAAAATGGATAAAATAATTACATAATTAAATAATATCTTAAATTAAATAAATAAAGAGAAAGTTACTCGAACAGTAAATTTTACTTCACCATCCTATAGTTATGGATGCAAGTAAGAAGCAAAAACGGTGAAAACTCCTAAATATAAGTAAAAGAAAAAATCAAACCAATTGATCTTAAATTTAATTTCAAAATTATTATTCTTATTTAACGTATCGAGCGTTTATAAAAGGAGAAAAAAAAACACAAACAGAAAGAAAGAAAGAAACAGTACATCACTACTACTATATTGTTTGTTACACCACATTACTTTCTTGTCTCTGTTTTTTTCTCTCAAAGCTTGTAACTTTTGTTCATGGGTATTTTTCTTTACTTTCAGTGATTCAATACCCAATATTTTCTTTAGGGTTTTAGTTTCTTTTTCTATAAACCCATTGTTTCAATTAAAATGGAGACTAGTGACCAGAGGTCTTTAGCTGAAGAGGATGGAAAAAACTGTACAAACAATCTTAATTCCAGAGTTGATCCTCCTCCTCTTCTTGTTGAAAAGGTAGCTTTTTTAATGATTTCTTGTGATATTCTGCTTGAGAACTAATTTGGGGTGTTGTATATGTGTTTTGTTTCTGCTAATTGTTTCTGATTTTACCCATTTTTCAATTTGAGCTAAAAAAAAATTGATCTTGGATTGGTTTTTTCTGTCAAATTCTCAGCTTTTCCACATTTTCTCAATTTTTGCTATGGCTTTTCTTTACTCTTGATTTCTTGGGTTTGTGGAGGATATGACCTTATATAGGAGGTTGTGGAGGTTAGTAGGTTTGGAGTTTTGTTTGTTGTGGTATTAGCCTTATACTTGTAGTGAATTGCTTTTGATTTCTATTATTGTTTATTGTGTTTTGTTTATTGAAACAATTTTGTTGTTGTTAGTGTTTTCTTATTAGTTGTCATGTTTATTTTACTCTCTTTTTTTCTTATCATGCCTACTTTGATGTGTTGTATTCGAGCTGAGGGTGCTCGTGAAATAGCCTCTCTACCCTCACGATATAGGGGTCAGGTCTGCATATACTCTACTTTTCCACATATTCCACTTGTCAGATTTCATGGGGTATGTTGTTGTAATTCTATTAGATTTTTAGCTTATTACACATTTCTCTCTTGGAGCTATGGCTTCTTTTCTTATTGATTTGTTGTTACATTCTGTTTGTTTACTAACTTTGGTGCTCTATATTGGGTTCTGTTTCTGGTAACTTTGCTGCTTTTTACCATTTCTCAATTTGATCTATTTCCTTTCTTTCTTCTTCTTGATTTGTTTTGATTTGGTAAAACTGTGGATTTGGGTCTTCACCGACTGTTTTGTATTATTTTGGCATGAAGTTTCTGTCTTTGTCTTTGCTTGTATTCTTGGAACTAATACGTTGTAAACGGTGCCACGTGCTTATTCCTTGTATCTGAGAAGTGTTTAGAGTTTATATCTTTGTTTGGTTGCAAATTGGTGCAGTTATGTTAGTATGGCAATAAATAAGAAGTTGAGTAGTAACTTTGGTATTTTGGTTCTTAATATCTGTTAGGTTGGTGAATCAAGTGAAATTGTAGAGGAACTACAACTCTGCGAACTGCAGACGAAACAACTACCTCTGGAAGTACCTGAAAGAACCATTGATGGACAAACAGAAGATTTTGTTAGGATAGACATGTCCACATCACCAGTTCAAACTCCCAAGAGAGTGATTTTCTCGCCATCGCCCAGTCCTAACCATGTCAGACTAAACGAATCTCCTAGTCCCTCATTACCGTGGGCAAAATCATCCATTAAATCTCTCCTCCCTAAAATAAGTTTCAAATTACGAAATAAGACGAGTGATATTGAAAAAGCTGCAATGTTAGCTCTTGGAGTCTCTCCTTTGCCTCAGGACAAACCTTCAATTTTGAGGACTCTATCCATTAAAAGAATTTTCAATTCAAAGATGAACAGAACTTCATCATTGCCTATAACTCCAATTGAACACTCTAATCCAGAATCAACGCATGGTGACTACAGAGATGCTACATTTTATTCAGTTGTAAGTATTTATATTTGCTCGTGTCGTTAATGCTGTGATTGAATTCACTATCTTCTTCTTCCGAACTGTAAAATTCTCAGTGAGGTTATGCTCCATTGAGTAATAAATGGTAAAAAAGCACAGCCAAGGGTGTGGTCAAGGACTGGAATATATAACTCCAGTTGAACACTCTAGTTGAGGTGCATGCACCACGGTTATTAAAAAAATGGTAAAAAAGCTGCAAATTTGGGTAACTCACAAAGGAAAAAAAACTCAAGCTATGTAAACATCTGTTTACATCTTTAAGCGTTTGAATACACAAGTATGGAAGTGGAAAGACCAAATGAAAAATGAGTGTAGTTAAAACATAAGCATGATTATTCTTCCCCAACTAGATTTTAATAGGTGTTATGCTCGGACTCTTCACTTTTGGTGTTGCATCCGAGTCAACATGATGTGGGTGTGACTGTGAGATTCGTACCCGTTTTGGGTATTTTGACCGAATTTGATGGAGAAATTTTGGACAGATTCAATGATTTCTGTGCACAAAACAAAAACTGATATGAAATTGAAGAAAATGGAATACCTTGTGTATATAAATTTCTATTGTCACTCCCTTTCCTTTAATCTCCTTCCGGATTCTCCTTTTGATCAAGATTTTCTCGTCAAGTTTTACATGTAATATCTCATAATTTAGGCTTTATAACTCTATTTTTAGTTACTGTATGATTTTTAGCTGAATCCCCCGCACCTGTAGATCCGTATCCCTAAATCTAAAAATTTAGATCTTAGAGGATCCGACCTCTAGATCTGCACCCGTATCGGACACCCGCACCCGAGTCCGAGCAACTTAGGGTGTTAATGCATTTACCTGGATGTTATATCTGAATGTATGTAGAGATCCAGGATACTTTTACTGGTTTGTTGCTATGAATATAAATGTCTTCGTAATTTCACTTAATGTTCAGTATTTCCTTTTCTCTTGTTGTTTCTAAATCTTACAAACTCACCGCCTTCTAGAAAGCAGGAGTGCATCCCATACTTCGCTCACATTCAGTGCCAACACTGATCAAAGATGAAAGCCTAAAACAGATGGATTGCGTAGGGAATGTCTATCGTGTAGTCCCCTCAACTCCTCTCGTGCCAAGACATGATGATACATCATCAAATGCAACTCAAACTATTGGCGCAGGTAATTTGTTTATGTCTAATCATGTTTGATGCATTGTCACATGATAAAGGCTTTTGTTCTGCAACTGGTGATTCTTTGTTAGATAAGTCTTGAATGCTTCGTTAAGTCTGAATTTACATACCGAGTAAGAAGCAGTTGCTTGGATACATGTGTGACTTACTTTTAGGAAGCCAAACAAATAAAGAATTTTCAACCTAGGATTTCACAATACACTCTCCGTCCCTATGATGTAGTTTGACTAGGCACAATGTTTAAGTAATATGAGAAGACTTTGCTATGTTCCAAAAATTTCCTTAAAAGAAATGAATTCTTGAATAGAAGAGTACACCTTTTTGTGGACTTTTTGCCAAATAAGTGGCATCCAACATGCATAAAATGTTGATAGTGTTGTTAAATTTGCCAAGTAAGGTAAACTGTCATTCATTTTTGAACTAACTATTAAGGAGGGTGTGTCACATAAATTGACAGAGGGAGTATAAATTTATAAAAATTAGGTTGCTTAGTGGGTCATGCTAATTTCTGACGACCGCAACTTTTGTGGAGAAATATAATTAGAAGTTGTATTACACTCCCTCTGTTGCAATTTGCTTGTCTTACTTTTCTTTTTAGTCCGTTTCAAATAGAATGTCTCTTTTCCTTTTTGGCAACTCTTAAATATCAAATTTTTTACATATGACATGTTTAAGACCACAACATTAAATGACAATTTGGAACATTCTGCATATTTTTAGTTTAAGACCACAAGATTAAAAAATATTCGTTGCTTTCTTAAACTCCGTGCCATGTCAAGACCATAGAAAGAAATTGAAACAGAGGAAGTGGAATCTGATTTATATTTCAAAGAATCATCGCTCAGAATCTGGTAACTATGGGAAATCGATTTAATAACCGATATTTGGACACAGAATATTCTGTTAATCTATTCTTATGTAGATACGCATCCTGCATTCATGAATTGAACCTTATGTTCACTCACCTGGGATAACTAACCTACACCTTTCTTAGTGTTATGGTTCAGTTGAAAATGCTAATTTTGGTGGAGACATCACTCAAGAAGAGGCTGTCTGCAGAATCTGCTTCATCGAACTTGGGGAGGATTCGGAAACTTTGAAGATGGAGTGTAGCTGTAAAGGCGAACTAGCCTTAGCTCATCAATCATGTGCTGTAAAATGGTTTAGCATAAAAGGCAACAAGATTTGTGATGTCTGTAATGAAGAGGTTCGGAACTTACCTGTCACTCTTTTGCGGATTCAAAGTACTATTCGTAGAGGAAATGGATCCCCAGCTGACTCTGTCCGATACAGGTATGCTCATGGCCGTTCCTTTCATTTCTTTTTTTAAAATATATATCTTTTGAATTAAAGTTAACTTCATTCAGTGCCTACACCTTTCTGTTAACTTTGTTCACTACTTTGCAACAGCCACTAGGAATTACTATTATATGTCTCGAGTTTTAATACAATTTAATGATGAGCGACATTTCTTCGTTGAATGAACTTTATAGTTCTCTAGTATTTCTTATGAGGAAATAGCTCAAGTTTAATCGCATGGTGACTATCGAACGAAGAAATGTTCAATTCAAATTATATGGTATTTTACTTGACGTGTGCAAACTGCTTACAGGGTTTGGCAGGACGTTCCTGTTCTTGTCCTTGTCAGCATGCTTGCCTACTTTTGTTTTCTGGAGCAGCTTTTGGTGAGTAAAAGACTAATGCAGTAATGTCATCCTACTCCAGAAAAGGATCTTAAATAATGCTTGTTTATAGGTTACCAGAATGGGATCCGGCGCGATCGCTATATCTCTGCCCTTTTCATGCATCTTGGGTCTCCTTGCATCCATGACAGCAACAACTATGGGTACATGAACTAAACAAACACCCTCCGTTTCAGAAACTACTTTCGATTTCAGTTTAACAGTGTCGGTGTTTCACTTTTTTCTTCTATTTGCTGGTATACATTATACAGTAATATAACATATAAACAAACATGCTTTATTTGTTTAGTGCAAAGGCGATATGCTTGGGTTTATGCTGTCAGTCAGTTTGCCTTGGTGGTTCTGTTTGCTCATGTGTTCTACTCACTGGTAAGTTATGCTTCAGGTCAAATAAACAAAATACTTTAGGTAGAGAATACATACACAATCACTAAAACTTGGCCTCAACGGGCAAGTAAGCACTACAACTTTGAGAGTGCACATCTAGACACCTCAACTTGGTCTGAACTGACAGCTAAACAATCCAACTCGTCTTCACTGTGTCTCGTGGACACCAGACACTGACCTGACACATGAAGAAGCGTTGATGTGCATTACTCAAAGCACGAGTGCTTCCTTGCCAGTTGAGGCCATTAAGTGTCTGTTTATGTATTATGTATTATGCCATCATTTCACCTGACCACTCGGAAAGGAAAAAAAGAAGAAGATTTTCTGAATTTCCTGAATTGCCTCGGGCTCTGCCTAATACTAAAAACTCTCTCATCTTATGCTCGGGATTGTAGCTTCGAGTGCAGGCAGTTCTAGCTGTTCTTCTTGCCACCTTTGCGGGTTTTGGAGGTGTAATGTGTGGGACTTCTTTTCTTCTTGAGCTTCTGAAATGGAGGAGTAGATGGAATTATTGGTCAAATGAGCCACATGATTCTCAAGAAGGGGCACAGCCAAATCAATC
The DNA here is from genome assembly GCF_036512215.1 of Solanum lycopersicum. Taxonomy (NCBI): domain Eukaryota; kingdom Viridiplantae; phylum Streptophyta; class Magnoliopsida; order Solanales; family Solanaceae; genus Solanum; species Solanum lycopersicum. The sequence goes on along the minus strand of NC_090808.1, from coordinate 1,724,388 downwards.
ATCAGAAGTTACTCCTACGCCTCAGGTAGAAAGTCAAACTCGTCGAGCTGAAGCTGGTACTTCTGGAGTTGTCAATGGAAGTTGATACAGGACAAACATAATCTCTTTATATCAAGAAACCAAAGGAAAACACTATTTTCTGTCTCTTGTAAGCAAAATTATTGTAGTGTATAGCTAGTCCTTGCAAGTCACAACTGTACAGTTTTGAGCTTATATCAAAGCTCTCGTTCAAACTTCAGAATTCTAAACATGAACACGAGACTTGAAATGAATTCAACTGTAGGTTGTAGGTTCAGGAATGGCGTTGCACGCAAAAGACGAGTGGTTCATTTTTCCAGTAGATGGGCAGTGCATGAAAGGAAACTGAAATAATGTAAATATCATAACGTTACAAGGATCTCTTCTCCTGTTATCAAAAAATCAGATCATTACTCTTTTTACTTTTTTTATTCAATTGTTTGGTACATCTTTATCCATCTTCCAGACGTCTAATGAAGTATATTAAGCTCATATCTCAATAGCTAACCATGTGGGTTAAGGTTTACAAATGTGATCATGAATCGAACCAGATCAAAGCATTCGTTCATGGTTATCCATGAACATCGCAGCTATGGCATAGTTTCTTCGGTCCTTTTTTATGTGCAAGTATTCTATATGATCAAAATAAGACTCTACTTGTTAGATATTACGACATAGGTAGTCACTTCAACCCTTCTTTATGTGTTAGTGTTCTATATGATCGGAATAAGACTACTTATTAGATATTATGACGTAGGTACCACTCCATACAGTTCCCACGCCTACCACTAGCTTGAATCATTACATGGTTTGCTAAAACAATACAACAAAGAGTTGTCATCGAGTTCACGATGTTTTTGCCCTTCAAAAGGGTACATTTCAAAACCTCATACTAGTCTCAATTAGAGTTTCATCACACTAACAACTTCTGGTTCAGCAAACGAATAATCATGAGTTGCATAGGAAAATTTTTATGAAAAAATGCCTTAAATAAGCTTTATCAGCCTCATACGCCACGGCCAAAATATTAGACAGGGCAAAACATGAGGTAATCCAATACAAAAATGTCAACCAGTAGTTACTAGGAAAAATTGCCTACAGAGGAAGAAAAAAAGGAAAGAAAAGAACAAAGAGGGGAAAAGGGAGGGGCTGGGAGAGTTCTAGCAGGGTGGGAACTAGAAATTTCGCATCTCAAAAGACAATATCGATTATTTCAGCACATCAGCTTAGAAGTTCTTGTTAAGCATTTCATACTTACCGCTAGGTACATACTGTTCTTCCAACCTGGTCTTGCTCCCAGCAGCATCTTCATTGTTCGCTATACAATTGGTCAGTTAATCTCATCGAGCAACGTCATATCATGTGCTTATTAGAAATGAGCAAACTAATTGAAGAGCAGTCAATGGTAGTATGTACGAAAAGGACCCCCACTTACTGCATCCTCTACTTTGCAACCCGTTGTATGATTGTTATGTTATTGCTTGTAACTCGAAGAAAGAGTCTTCCCAGATAACGATGTCTTCTCCTTTAGACTAGTACTCAATAAAGAATCTGAGTTGCTTGATTGGTTTTCACCAAAGCCTGGTCTCATCCAGATCTTAATGTGCCCTTCCCGGCAGACAGTAAGCACTGATTCATGAGTGAATGTTAAACCAGAGAGCGGTTCAGTATGAACACGGTGAGTAACCAGGGGTGATATTTTTGGAATATCTCGCATACTTGGAGCAGGTTGCAAAGTACCCACAGGGCAAGCATTATCCCAATGTGATGACTGACTCCCGGTGCTGAAAGTTGGAGATCCACCAGGAGGACGGCGCATTGGTACTACAATCTCATCCATTTCCAGATCCCATAGAAGTAATTGTGTGTCCTGCAAAGACATGTGAAGTTTGTAGACAGTCGAGCAAGGAGATATAGGGTAGGTAAACGCAACTGACCGTAGAACTATTAGCAAAAATATCTTATCATGAAATTATAAGTGACTCTGCAAATTCTATGCACATGAAACTATGAAAGGTACAGCATCATCACTCTTGACTGTTTCTCACCTACTAAGGAGCAGAAAATGAAATATAATAGGTAACAAAAGCCTGACCAGAGGGATAGGTCAAGTTCTGTTACAAGGAGATCAATTTTTTTATTTTGATTTCTGTTCCTTCATTGAGCAAGTTAGCAAGACACAAAATTAATTTAACTCAGATGAAATGTTCATCTTGAGCATGAATCTAGTTTTAATAGTGATTCAGGCAGCCTTATGCTTCATTTAAACAATACCTGACCAACAGAACCAAATCGGTAGACAACATTTTCATCCGTAGCATCTGAATTTGGTGCTGACCAATATGAATCAAATGCCACTCCACTTACCTATAAGACAGGAGTCAAGACTGTAAGGAAGACTTGAAATCCACAGAGAAGAAAAGATAAGTCATTCTTATTTATCAGCTACAAACTCACCCAAGAATTGTGTCCCTCACCCCATGCAACTACTTTCCTTTCTTCCATGCTCCAAACTTGAACTAGGTCATCTTCTCCACCAGTTAAAATGTACTTCCCATCCATACTGTCAATTTATTCACTTTCAGTAAAACTTTTCTCTAGTCAAAACATTGACAATAAGGAGTTTTTTTTTTCTTGGGGGTGGGGGGGATCCCAAGTTCAAATTTGAAGGAAAAAGCTAATTCAAGACACAAATATATCTTTTACCTAAAACCACCACACACTCACCTCCATGCACAACACAATAGAGCACCATAGTAGCTTTTCCCACCACATATAAGCTGTTCATTTTTATAGTCAAACACTCTCAGATAACCTGCATTTACTTAGCCATTACTAATAATCAGAAGGACAAAAGAAAACGATCCAGAAGTAATCATCAGATGAAGAAAATACCATCTCTCCCTACAGTTGCAATATAAGCCCCATCATTTGAGATAGCAATGCTATTGATTGAACCTTGACAAATATGCCATCTAGCTATAGGATTCTGCACAACAAAAATGAAGAAAGAACTATAAAAAATGAATAGAATCAGCTTATAGCATATATGGTGAAAAGGTTCATTTTTTGTTTATAAGACGATGAAACAGGATACCACATTTTGTTTTTTTTTCTAAATGGCAAAACCATGTCAGATTAACATAGAAGGTGATATTTAAAAACGAGGATTCTATTATTTCAAAAAAATCACAACTTGTTGAAAATCATTTGCCTAAAAATAGCCAGCCACAAAAAGTATACAAGGGAGAGGAGGTGGGGCTTCTACTACCAAGAAAGATAAGTGTCTAGATACAGTGATTGGAGAAAAAAGGTATAGCAGGAAAATTAGACAATAAATAGTTTGTGCAAGACATAAACTCCATCTGGTTAGTTCTCCACTATATCCTTGAAATAAGGTGGTGAATAAGAGTATTGCAAAACCACAACAATGGCTGACAAGAACTAAGCTTTCTGGTTTCCAGAGAGAGAATTTTGCAGAACCAATTTGTTGATGGTGATTTGACAAGATAATGGCAATTTAACAAAACTCTAAGGCTTGATAAATTGGGCTACTTTAATATGTTTATACCTGTGTGTTTCACACTTCCACTTATTCTTATTTTATTCTTTCCCAGATGGCAACAATCCATATTTTGTCTCAATGTGCCACTTAGCATATAGAGGTGTAGTAATACAGGGCCAAAGGAGGAAGAGAGGAAAAAGACAGATGTCACAGTTGGAAATAATAGATTTGGATCAAGAAAGAAGAAGAGGTTCCCTACGAGAATCAATATAAGAAAAATGGATAATTGTCCATGTTGAAGTACGTGAGATATAAATCTAAACCCCATCAAATAAAAGAATATTTTTGTTTAGAATAGGCTCGAAAGATTAATGAAGCTATTAGTGAGGAGTTAGAAAGGTCTTGTCACTAGCATTGTGCCTATACCTTGAGGATGAGGCTTTTAATAATGGGTTCATCATCAAAATATCAGGACCAATGCCAAATTCGCTGGCTTCATACACTGTTTTGCAGTCCTAGACAGAAGCGATGTGAACAGTGACAACTAAATGTGGATTTTAAACTTGGCCAAATCAAACTACAATCATTAAGCTAAAAACTATGCAATCAAGAGCAATAACCTACCTTATTTCCTCCACTATCTAAATCTATAATTTCACAGGAATATATGCTGAATCATATTGCTCCAATGAAATGTCAAAGAAATATGAAAACTATGAAGCATTTTGCACTGCAACAGCTTACTACAAAAAATGCAATTGCACAACGAGTACATCCACTACTCTTATGCAGAAGAATTTTATCCACTGTTTGAACAAATAGATACTTCGGCTTTGCCTTAACTTTGACTCTCTTCTGGATTTTCCATGTCTATATTTTCAACTTTGTTGGTAAGTTTGAACAGCGTACCATAGTCCAGTCTAATATTGTTGGACGCATACAATGTGACCCTCTCAAATTAACACAACTAACAGAGAAGGATAACTTCCAAAAATGCAAACAACAAAGTTTGTTTAAATCATGAGGAAGAGCCACTTAAGGGCTAATTGCAATCTCAATTCTCCCGTTCACACATCTGACCTTCAGCATAGACAATACCTCAAAAGAGTGTATTTTTAAGCACACTGACAACATTTACAATTGCAGAACATGGTTGATTTGAACCATGCTTCATTTCTCTAAATGAAAAAAGAACTAATGTACAACATATGGCTACATTCATTAGAAGTACACCCCCACATAACAAGATGTAACAATTAAAGAAATATATGCCCTTTTCCCATCATATTAATCAAACAGAAGGAACATGTGTGCGTTTTCTGATAATTGTTCTAATTGAAATGATTTGAAAAGAACATAAAGAAAAGCAATAAAGAATTACTTAAGTATATACTTATCTAAAAAAGAGAGTAAAACATCCATTAGATATATAATGTAAATACAGATTTTATTTGATTGCACAACTTAGTTGCGCGGACTCTTCACTTTTGATGCCGCACCCGCGTCGGATTCTCCAAAAATACACTACAATGGCGAATCTGACACACACCCATTGACATTTTTGAAGAGTCCGAGCAACATGGTTGCACAATATATTTTTTCATACATAGTAAAAATGATCATATCGGACTGACAGGGTGCAAGGAACATACAATAAAGGGTAAAGTGAGAGATCACTTGAAATGGTTTAGTCATAACCTATATTGAACATCACAGACACCAGCATAGGTGGGAATATGATCATCTAAGGTGATGAAAGAGGAATAAGGTGATGTAAAGTTTATGAATGGAAATAATCTTAGTATTACCTATAACCTATCCAAATCAATGCTTATTTAGCTTAAAAATGATGAAATACAAATAAATAATACATGTATTGTAGGCTATAGAAACTAGTTGAGATTTAAGGCTTCGTTATTGCTTTATACTAGCATCAAGTCTACCATCTGTCACGAGTCTTTTTATTCTTTTGTTCAGGTAAGAGACTTGTATATTGGTATAGGGTTAAGTGTAAGGTTCAGAGAACCTCCAATATGCTTGACAAGTCAAATTATTTAGTATTGAAATTAAATGAACCTAAACAACATGAAGTTGATGCACAATTGCATAAAGCCAAACCCAAATACTTTGAGAATTAGATGTGATTGATCTCAAAAGAAAAAAAATTGCCAAATGATTGGAGACAGCAAGAGACTATTGTTGCTTTATTTCTCAGTGTACATATCTCAACATCCATAAGCATGAGTACCTTACTATAGCGTGCATGGGAAACAGAAAATTGAGTTTGATCCTTGATGATTGGAAATGAAGGATCAGCAGAACCGTCTTTGCTCTGAGAAACAACAAAAGGTGCACATTGGTCTAACTGAAGTTAGAAATATGAGAATTAGAAATTAGTAAACATCATTTGAATTCAATATTTACCTTATCATATACATAAAAGTTTCCATCCGCATGAGCAACAACAAAAGCCCCATCACTGTTAGGCACCCATGCGATACTAGTACAACGACTGGTGTTGAATGCAAAGGAAATTGTTAACTTGGCAAATAAATCACTATTTTTTTTCGGGTTATCAAAAACACCTCTTTGTTTTTTGTATTACCATCACACTTAAATCATATTTTTGTTTTCATCCTTATACTTCATACACTAATCTACTTGTCCTCCCTCAACTCCGGGTGGGGCAAGTTTGTACATGGGAGGTGTCAAAGCATCTAGATAGACCGATACTTAACAAGACATACATTAATAAGCTAATGGGATTTTCGTTTAAGATTATTGATTGTTTTCTTAAAATGTTATTTCGAAACATGAGTTGGTGTGCTGCAGAGAACATTTCGTAATAAAAAATGCCATTTAATAAATGTACTGCAAAAGAAGCATATTTTCTGGATGATACAACTACGATTACCAATTGAAGATGCAATTTCCGACCCCATAAAATGGGAAATGACCAGCTCAGTGGCACTTAATTCAATAACGTTATTATGCCAATCAGCATATGAGGCTTCCATTTATACAGAGGTAGCAAGATAGTTAAAAAGAACATAAGATTCCACCTTTATCAAAATCGAAAGCTATCCACTACAAGGGAAAATTTAGGGAGCTAACAAGGTATACTAGCCATCAAAAAGCATATATGACACATGTCTAACTAAATATTCATCTATTTCAAAAGTCAACTATAGAAAATGTCAAGGAAGCCTAGGTGTATAAACATTACTCCCCAAAGACAAGATAACAACAAGAAAGCATTTAAGATAATAACAATGACGATATTATTTGAGAGCCTTGCCTGTTGTTGACAACACCATCCTTATTGTAATGTTGTGCCCCAATAAGCTTCTTCCCAACATCTTGTAGTTGTTGCCGTAAAGATACTGAATAAACTGCAAGTGTCAAAACAGACAGATTGAGAAAAGGAACCTACTGGAAGCTGTAATTCATATGTCACATTGACTGATAAACGAAATTTACCATCTCCAGAATTTAACCCAATGAGCAAGTCATGTCCTTCCTTTGCATCTGGATCAAATGCATGGCAAACGGGGTTTGAATTGCTGAAATGTATAGACTTTATAGGGTCCTATATTGGACAGTAAATCTATCATAATCCATATCATCACATCTACCATCTCAGAGAGCAAAATATGTTGATGAGCTTACCTTATCTCGAGAATTCAAATCACTGATAAAAATTGCATCACCAACATTGAACACTAAATAGGTTCCTTTGCCATCAAAATTTGAATTACCAACAGAACTACTTGAACTTGACACCCCAAATGATCCAACCCTACCACTCAGGCCACTGATAGACTTACCTCCACCATTTCCTCCAACAAAACTAAGTGTTTTACTACCGTTTCCACCTAAGAACCTTGCTGCAGCTGACCTAACACCACTGCTCACACCAAAACTTGATGATGCTTGGGGCTGCGCATGTGCCGGCTTATCCTTGAGATGAGCAAGAGTCACCTGAAAATCAAAATTATTTCAGTATTATCTCAATATGGACTCTCTATTTGGGATAAAAAGACCAACGGATTCTCGATTTGGAGCGAAAAGTCAGATAATGAATTCTCAATATGGGGTGAAAAGACACAAAAAAATTTAAGCAATTAACTATAAAAATTCATTGCTCAGAAGTTCCCAGCACAACTAAGTGGCAAAAATCTTGAAAATTTGGCAGAACGACAACAACTATACCCAACAAAAACTACCTGAAGTTAAAATTAACCTTTGTTATATATGAAAAGGCTATGTTAGGGTATGAGCCTTGACAGATCCTCTAGGTAACCTGCTACACCCACAAATACTGAAATACAGGTTCCGAGTAAACTTAAAGTGGCCTCTTTTTACTTGTTTTTAGGAGAAGGATTGTGTAGGGGCACGGACCTCCATTGATCCACTACTCCACCCTAACATGTTACATCCACAAAATCAATACAGGTGCCAAGTAAACCTAAAAACAAGGAAAAAGATACCGAGGCAAAATAACAAGTAGTGGTAGAAATCTAAAAATAAGGAAAAAGAACGACAAAGAATAAACTCTGGGAAAAGGGAACAACTACTAACTAACCTTCTACCCTAACCTCAAACTCAAACTAAATGTTTAAATTAACCCATATTAGCCAGCCCCTTTCCAAAACTCAGCTCAAAAATCCAATTTTGAACATCTTACAAACCACTACAGTTGAAATCATCATCAATAAACACAACTAAGAAGGAAAAAGACAAGAACTCACCAAAGTTTAGAATAATCGTTATACCTCTGTTACAGTCTCTTCAGAAGATATCGACACGAAACAACAAGTAGTGATAGAAATCTAAAAGCAAGAAAAGAAACGAATAATAGTAAACTATAGGAAAAGCAAACAACTACTTACTAACCTTCTACCCTAACCCTCGAACACACACTAAATGTTTGAAATTAACCCATATTAGCCAAACCCCTTCTAAAACTCAGCTCAAATATCCTGTTTAGAACATCTTACAAACTGCTAAAGTTGAAATTAACATCAATAATCGCAATTAAGAAGGAAAAGGACAAGAACTCGGCAAAGCTTAAGAGTGAATCGTTATACCTGTGTTACAATCTCTACATGAGCATAATGACAATATCGAAGCAAAACAATTAGTAGTCATAGAAAAATAAGGAAAAGAAACGAGGGAACAACTACTAACTAGCCTTCTACCTTAATCTTCAAACTCATTCTAAATATTTGAAATTAACCCATATTAGCCTAACCCCTTCTAAAACACAACTCAAAAATCCAATTTTGAACATCTTACAAACCACTAAAGTTGAAATTAACATCAATAAACACAATTAAGAACGAAAAAGACAATTACCCACGAAAGCTAAAGGGCTAATCTTTATAATACCTGAGTTACAGTCTTTCCATGAGCATAATGAAGAAGCCCAGCAGGGTGAGTCTTCTCATACTGAAGCTTGTATCTTCCTTCTGGGGTTTTGAAATACGTCTTCAAACCAGGTGATTGTGCGTTGTTACTGCTGTTATTCCCCGGTGCCGATGAAGACGACATCGAATTACTACTAATCCCAGAATTCATCATTCTTCACCAAATCAAAATCAAAAAAAAAAAAAAAAAATCTGTTCCTATCAAAAATTCAACATATGGGGTTTATGAGATCATTTAAACAATCGGTTTATGAATCTTCTAGGGTGTCAATTGCTTCTAGATCAAGTGTTTTGTGAAGGATGATATTGACTTTTTTTCACTATTTCTTCTTCTTCTTCTCCTTGTGCTGCTGCAATTCCTTTTTGCTTTTTGTATTTGTTTTTTTTTAACTTCTTATTAAGGTTTATGTTTATGTCTAATTTGAGATTTTAGCCTTTTTGGGAGTTTGCAAACAAAATAAACAAACTTTCAATTGTGTCCCTTTTTAAGAGATAGGGTTTAATTATGGTATTCGAATTAGGGTCGAAGGTTGATAAGGTAATTAAACATTATCTCGCTTCTCTTGATATTTTCGTTTGGATAGGTATAATATGTTGTTTCATAATGTATGATATGATATCGTTTTGTGTTATTGAATATATAATGTCTAGATAGATTGTATTGTTTTAATTTCTGGTGTTACGTAATGTGACATGTTAAGCAATTTAAAGGACAAATTTGCAAGAAAGAAGGAGAGGGTATGGTATGAAATAAAAGTTATGATTAAGAAAAGGAAAAATATTTGAATTTTGATCGAAATTGTTGTAACGATACAATTTTTGAAATGACCTTTTTACCCTTGTGCTTTAATAGTGTATTTTAAAGGTTTATATGTTCTCATGTGCACATTATAAATATTTTATCGTTATAAATATTAGCGTGTCCACGTGAGCGAATTGTACTTTCAAAATACACTATTAAATAATGTAGGAGGTAAAATGTCCTCCGTATGAAGTTTGATATCGTAACAATAATTTAGGTCAAAATTAAAATATTTTTCAGACTTTTTTCCCTAAAAAAAAGGCAAATTATAAAGTATGATTATTAAATAAATAATAAAGTAACTATGTAACCACACCAAATGGACCGTTGCATAAAATGAGAATTTAGTGATTACCTAATGATGATTTAAGTTTTAATGATACGATACAATAGTATTTAAATAATAATTAACATAAATATTTAATTTAATTTAACAACACAATGCAATACAAGTGGCAACTAACATCCAAACAAGTTGTTACTAGTTGTAGTATTAATCCTATAGTTTTATGTTTTTTATTATTATATTATTTTATTTATAATTTTAATTTAACTTTTTCACTTCTACTATTTTTATTCTTAAAATAAAAATATGTCGAAAATAACTTTTATACCTCACAAAATAGAATAATATGTGCACTTAATTATATGTCTAAAAATATCAAATAATCCAAAAACAAAGAAAGATAAAAGTAACAATGATGTCGTTGATAAAAGCAACTATATCTTGTTCTTTAGATATCTCTATTTAACTTTCACTATTCAATTATTTTTCCAAAGCTAATTGTTTGAATGAATTATTCTTACTTATAATTATGAATTTTATTTGAATACCAAAATTGAGGTTTTAGATGTGAAGTTAGTTTGAATTAACTATTATCAAGTCTAAATTTTCAAATAAGTTTGAAGTTAAACCATACAAATTCTCAATGTTTATATCGTTCCATTTAAATTAATATAATTTTTTAGGGAAAATACATAAATACCTTTCATACTACGATCGAAATCTCAAATACACATTTTAACTATTCTAAGGTCTTACTATTCCTAAACTAATTTTTTTTTGTCATTTTCTACATTTTTTGGGCTAACGTGATATTTAAATATCTCCCACGCGCTTTAATTGTGTGGAGTCACAGAGCGTGCCATGTAAAAAAAAAAGCGTATAAAATAAAAAAAAAAAATTCAAGAGATAATAGAAAATTAACTTAATTAAAATGTATCTTTCAAATTTTAATCAGTACTTGAGAATATACCTCACATGGGAAAGAAGTTAATATTTTTCTTATATAAAGAAAATAAGAAAAGGATATAAATAAAAATTATATAAAGTAGGAAAAACAAGGGGGCCTATATATATGTATGGTTCCTTTAATATTCTTTAGTGGAGGTTGCACAACAAAACAATAAAAACATGATAAGAATTACATAATATATATATATTCATAAAAATAATAAAAGATTCTACAAACATAATAAGAAATATACATAACATGTCTATTTTTCATAAAAACTAATAAAGATTCTACAAACATGATAAGAAATATACATAACATGTCTATTTTTCATAAAAACTAATAAAGATTCTACATGATAAGAAATATACACAACATGTCTAATTTTCATAAAAACTAATAAAGATTCTACATGATAAGAAATATACACAACATGTCTATTTTTCATAAAAATAATAAAAGATTCTACAAACATAATAAGAAATATACGTAACATGTCTATTTTTCATAAAAACTAATAAAAGATTCTACAAACATAATAAGAAATATACGTAACATGTCTATTTTTCATAAAAATTAATAAAGATTCTACAAACATGATAATAAATATACGTAACATGTCTATTTTTCACAAAAAAAAAAATAGAGTGGACAACAACAAGTGGAGTTGAACTTGGAATTTTTTCTTCCCTTAAAATTATCAATAGGGATTGAATCTTTTTGTCTCACCATTAGTATTACTATAAGAATTTCAAATAAAAAAAATTTAAATATGCAATATAAGAAGTAAATAAATTAAAATATCCTTCTATACGATGTTAATTTTCTAACGAATGAAATTCATATAAACTTTTTGTGTCCCTAACTCCGCCACAAACATACACTCCCCTTATAGTTTGCCCTTCTGGTATTTGGTCGTACAAGATCTTTGATCTTTATTTCAGACTCGATAAAATATAGATACCTCTTGAATACAAATACCAAACTTATAATAACCAAGATCTATTCTTGAAAACACTCAAAATTCATTTTCAATGAAATATAGGTAAAGAATCACAAGCATACATACACACAAATACTAACATGATCATCATACTTATAAACTCGAAAAAAATGCAGTAGAAAACAAGAAAATGAAAATCATCCCATTGTACATTTCTTGAAGCAGAGAAGTAGCAGAGGAAGCATCTTGTTTTGATGAAGAGTCAGAGGATCCTGCTTTCCTTTTACGCGTTATAGGTGTTGGTGCTGGTGCTGGTGCTGGAGGAACAAAGAATTGTAACGGAAGAAGAACGTTGTCTACTTGATATATAGCCAATTGGTTATCAGTATATATTGTATTTGATATACTTGCATTCACAATTCCTGTTGTAATGTTAACTGAACTTCCAGTTGTTGTTATATTTATCGGGAACTCTCTATCCGTTGTTCCTCCAGCTTGTGTTCTTAAAGGGTTGCTAGCAGTTTGGAATTGAGTGAGTGAATAGTATGTAGGAAGGATATGGAATTGGATAAGTTCAGCTTTTTGTTGATCGTTAAACGAGTTCAACGTGCCTGCTTTCATGTTTAAAAATGCATTATCTGTTGGCACAAACATTGTGATTCCATTGTTGGAATTGTTGAGTTGTGAGGTGATTTCATTGAGTTGTTGTGTGTTTTGTAGTAGACGTATGAACGTTGAACATTGACCTGCTTTTTCGAGTATCTTTGTCACGTTTAATGGAGGTGGTGGACCTGGAGCCGGAGCTGGAGCTTGTGACAAAATGCCAATGCATTTCAACAAGAAAAAGAACAATATCAAGAAAATGTGTTTCATTTTTTTTTTGTTTTTTGTTAGATGTTGTGGAGGAAGAGTTGTGTAATTGTGTTTATTTATATGTTGAGAAGTTAGATTTCTTGTTTTGAAAACAATGAAATAAAAAGGTCTGTGGGGTATTTTGTTTGAAGAAAATTGAGTGTAAAGTTAGGTGAAAGAGTATAATTTAAGGTGAGAAGGAACATCATATGTTTTGATAAGCTCAGAGCAGCTGTTAGTTTGCTTCTGAAGGGAGGAAAAACAGCTGGGAATAATGCAGGTGAGTTTTGTGGGACGGGAGCGTTGGAGCAACGGTAAAGTTATTCCTGTGTGATTATAAGCTATGATGCTCGGACTGTATAAAAATCGAATGTGTCAGATCCTTCAGAAATAGTAATCCGTTTGTTTTACTTTATGTGTCCTAGTTACTGTTTGGAGAGTAAAAAATGATTTCTTTCTTTTATCATAACTATTTAAATATTTACTTGTTATGTAGTTTGCAAATATTTTTGATATTATTTCAATCTTTTTTAGAGATTTTAAGTTTTGAACTCACAAAAACTAGTTAATTTGACCCTCATATTTTGAATCAGGCAGGATAAATTGAAACGAATACATTTTTAGGAGGATAAAACACAAGTTCGAGAACATTTTTGGTGAGTCCTAGCAAGGTCACCACCTCATGGGAATCAATCTTAACTCACTTTAATTGATTGTGACTCTTCTTCGGATCCTATGTGAACGTGGAATACTTAAATGTATCGAGCTGCCATTTTTGTCATATACTAAGGATCCTATGGGGAAAAATATGCAAATGCAATCATAAAATCATTATTTATGGTTATGGTGGGACAGGAGGGCTAATTAAGATGTAATTTCAACAGTCACAAACTCACAATTAACAAATTATAGGTACAATTAATGAGATTAATGTAAGATAACAACTTGTAATAATCCATCAGATAATTGCTTTTTTGGTTATTTGGTATGTGTTTTGCAATTCAAATACAGATAGATACGCACAATGCCTAATATCCATCTTATACTGTCAAAATTTCAAGTTAAGTTTAGGGTGTTTTGTTAATCATAGTAGTAGTTGAACTATTTGCAAGCGGAAAAAAGGGTCAAAATTACCCGTGATCTATATGAAATGGTCTAAATTTATCATCCGTTAATATTAGGATTCAAACGTGTCCTCGCAATTCTTAAAATGGAGGACTAGATTTGCCTTTGTTTTCATCGTTGGAAGCTTAACACACACGTGTCCCCCTCGTTGAGTCATACTTTTTTAAACGAACTAAAAATATGCACCTTCTGTATATTTTAGGATAATATTTTTTGCTTATGTATCAAACCAAATTTACATGACGGAAACCAAAACTGCAATTGAATGAAATCACAACAATAGCATAACTTCAACATATTAGCTCAGATATACAAAACAAAACACAGCCAAGAAGAAGAGAAGTTCGCGAGGCGAGTTGATTACACCAGAAGAAACAGAGGAAACAGAGTCAGAATCCGACGAATCATCATTGTTTTTAGGGTTAGGTGGTGAAGGAGCTGGTGTTGGTGCTGGAGGGACAAAGAATTGCAATGGTAGAAGTACTTTGTCCACTTGATAAATAGCTAGTTGACTATCAATGTAAATCGTATTCGAGATACTTGCATTGACAATTCCAGTTGTTATATTAACTGAAGTTCCATTTGTTGTTATATTGATAGGGAATTCGCGGTTACTAGTCCCACCGGCTTGTGTTTGCATCGGGTTGCTAGCTGTTTGGAACTGTGAAAGTGAGAAGTATTGAGGGAGAACATGGAATTTGATCAGTTCCGATTTCTGTTGATCGTTTAAAGAGTTCAAAGTACCTTCTTTCATGCTCAAAAATGCATTATCTGGTGGTACAAAGATAGTGATGCTGTTGGAGTTGTTGAGTAATGATGTTATTTGGCTGATCTCTTGAGTTGTCTGCAACAAACGGATAAACGTCGAGCATTGTCCTGCCTTTTCTAGGATTTTTGTTACGTTGGTTGGGCCAGGTGGTCCCGGAGCAGGAGCCGTAGCTCGAGCTGGTGGTGGAGTTGGAGATGGAGATGGACCTTGAGCCAAAATGCCAATGCATTGGAGAAACAACAAGACAAAGGTTGACACTAAGTTGTGCTTCATATTTGGTTTAAGCTTTAGTTGAAATAGCTCTGGTTGTGGCAAAAGAAGATTGCACTACTTATATAATGAGAGCGTGACTTAGTAGTCAATGAAGTGCATGGTTCTCAAGTTCAAATCACTACATAAAAAATGATCTTTAGCGACAATTAATCAACGACAATAGATCAATTGCCGCTAAATATGTATTTTTAGCGGTAATTAACACTCTTTGTAAATGTCGCTAAAGTCTTTAGCGACATTAGATCTAATGACACTTAACTAATGCCGGTAAAGACTTTAGCACATTAATGTGTTTATTTATTACCGCTAAAAGTTGTTTTTGTTGTAGAGAATCTTCCTGGAGACGGAAAAAAATTAGGTAGAAGGTAACAAATATTTAGTCAGAGTCACCCAAAAATACTTGTGATGGTAGAAGGTAACAAATATTTAGTGGATGCACGCAAACTGACCGAGACACCACAAACATCCAAACAAAACAAGAAAAAGAGAGAGAATGATGGAATAAAGGTAGTGGGGTATTGGGATGAAAGTAAAATGAAGGTGATATTTGGTGAAAGGTTACATGTAAGGTGAGCAAGTGGATTGATAAGATATTGATGATGTTATAGCAGCTTCTGTTTTTTTGCTTATGATGGAAGGTAAAGAATCATAAGAACTTTTAAAAATGGGAACTCGATTAAATAAGAATTTGCACGAGAAGTTTCATATTAGGTAAAACACTTCCTAACAAAAACAATTTCATATCTAGAACTCGAATCTGATCGAGGTCTATGATTAGGATAGAAAAATACTTACCGCTCGACCAAGAGTCATTGTTGGTTAATTTCTCTATTATGATTTTTGCTAGGGTGAATCTTTCTAGTTGGAATATGTACTCAATTGCTAATCATAATTGATTCAAATGGTGGGACTATAGATGGCTAATTTAGTTGCAACATCATTGGTCACAATCAAAAATATATTGGTACAACTAATGATAATGTAAATGCAATATAACAAAGATTATATATCAATTAGTTGGTTATGATTTTTGCAATATCAATGCATGACAAGATAGCACAACCAAAATTTAGCAGCTAAAGGTGGAAATACTCATAAGTTTGTCACTCCAGACATTCCAACTATGCCTCGGTTCCAAACAAATTCATTAGAACGAGAAGTTGTTACATAATCGCAAGTGATTAGTATCAAAGATTCCTGACACCATAGTCTTTCATTACCCGTAACTTAAAAATGCAGTCCTTGTCCTCTCAATACTGAAACAAAATGGTCGATGAAGTGTTAGCACGGGCATAGATCACACATTTATAAGTTGTCACTTCACTCTAGCTGTTTCTGGAGGTAGATATATAGCGCATAATTGATTATGTGAACCGGTATACATCATTCAACTAACTACGCCTTTATCCCAAACAAGTGAGTGTACAAATGAGAAAGTATTTGGTAATGTAAGTACATTAATTATCTGCTCCAAACCACACAGTTACAAATGGACCTGTTTATCGATCCCAACAGTTATACTTCAGATCTACTGATACTCGACACATAAAACTATAAAACAAAGAAAGAAATCGCATCCCCAAACAAAACTTCTTGGAAATGAGTATGAGCGCCTACTTTAAATTGTGCTGTGCATCCCTTGCAGCAACAGCACAAGGAGTTACTTTCAAATCTGCAACATCATATATGTACTTTCTGCTGTGCATCCCTTGCAGCAATATCATATATGCACAATGGGATCGAGTTGTCATGGCAACGTCTTCTCTCATAAGCAAGGTTTAGACAGGGATAAAACAAACTAAACCACAGAAATACACCTTTATCTCAAACAAGCTAGTACAGAAATGAGAAAGTAAGTTGAAACAATATCAGAAGAACATGAACTTCTCTCTCCACAGATGTTGTCTTTGACACTTCCAAGATCTTGTACCAACCCTTCTGTTGGCTCAACTTGAAAGATCTCTCAGACATCATCAGTGATTTACGCATATCTATGTTGCTTCGACTCCGGTGAAAATCTAGAGGTCAGATTTTTCATCACATAGATTCTAGGAGTCGGGTTTATGCATCCGTGTGTGAATACAGTCCTG
The DNA here is from genome assembly GCF_036512215.1 of Solanum lycopersicum. Taxonomy (NCBI): domain Eukaryota; kingdom Viridiplantae; phylum Streptophyta; class Magnoliopsida; order Solanales; family Solanaceae; genus Solanum; species Solanum lycopersicum. The sequence continues at coordinate 1,707,347 of NC_090808.1, read as the reverse complement.
AGATACAGCTGATAAATGCATACTATGACATATATAAGTATATAAAGGGTAGAGACACGCACGAACATTTCATGCAGGTCCAAGGAAGGCAACCTACCCTAATACAAGCATCAATAGTTGGTTACATGACTCGAACCTACAGTGACAACTTTATGGTTGCTCTAAGATTCCCCTTTGAAATATATAAGTAGATAATTTGATTAATTAAAAAGCTGTTGAACTAAGATTAATAATCTCCCTGTCCAGTTTTATATGACAACCTTTTTTATAGTCAATCCCAAAAAGAATGACATATTTCCTTATTTGGCAACAAAATCCACAAAGATGTAAACCTCCACAATTTACTATTTTCTTAAAATCACATCTATTCTATGGAACAAGTATCTGTAACTATAGTGCATCTGAATTGTTAGGATGCAGCATTTTAGTTTTTCATTCACCGAAAACAAGAAGATATCGATGATGAACCAACATAGGGAGCTAGAGAAATTATTGACAGCGAAATGCACTCCAAACATTTCTTAGAAAGTTTTACCTTTTATTTCTATTTAAGACATTTCAAATGACGTGTAAGGATACAACAAACATAAAACTCAAATTTCTAGGAAGTCATAGTACAACTAACAGAATAGTAGCACATGCAACAGAGAACTCAAAGTGATTTACCCATATTGGTTGACTTTTGCTTGAGCCTTGTGGCGAACAATCCCTTTTCCAATACCCAACCTTCGATCATCGCCTGAGAATTCACTGCCTGGTCGGTAGGCACAAGATGCCCTGCATTCATCACCACAACATGAGTCAAATTCTCCCACTTCTGCACATATCCAGCGAGCTCGTCATTCACTCTCCAAACATTCCGCTCCGCCTCCAAAAACTTTCCAATTCCCTCCCACTTCATCTTCTTCATCCATGCCTCAGTTGACACCACTCCATCTCTCAAATCACACTGCCCCTGGTATAACAACACCTTAGTATTCTTAACCAAGAACTCCACCATGTACTTCACACTTTTCATCACGTCCTCGTGCAACACTTTGCCTACTACATCACTGCATATATCGTAAACTATCGATTCTCTTGCATTTAAAGCCCTCTTAATCTCTACATTGCTAAGAAATTTAGCCACCAATTCATCTTCATAAGGCTTTAGCTTTCTAAAATCATATAAAGTCGCAAGCCCTGTCATATTACTCAACGTATTCAACACCCTTGATCTAGCACTCGTTGCCTCGCTCCAATTGCCATTTTTCGTAAGTCTAATTGCTTCCATTTGAAGTTTCTCCAATTGTACCTTTTGCTTCTCATTGATCAATCCAGAATAGTAAGCATTTACAGCATGAGTCCCCACTTGAGCTTCCGGATCCGTCAGTCCATTTCCAATAGCAACCCCAGCTAAATTCAACCGTCGCGATTTAGGCAAACCTTCATTCTTTTTCAGTGTATAGTACCCAAATCCAGGCACATATTTTCCAGCATAACTTTCACCAGTTAGGTAAATTGGTCGATTTTCGAACAACTTATCTAATGCAACAAACTTCCTTGTAGCAATAAAAAGATGTTTAGCAACATCATGTTGGTTTCTTGGTATCTCGTCTGGATTTGAAGCAATACTAAATCCAGTTCCAATAGGATTATCAAGAAAAAGTACCCCAAATAAACGATTCCATGAACCAGGATTAGGTTTGAGCGTAAGGTGTTCGACATTTTGCCTCACAGAAGACGAAACACGAAAAGGGCCAAGTTCATAAAAGTTCCCAAGCATGGAAGAACATCCAGGACCACCCTGAAGCCAAATGATAATTGGGGTTTCAGAAAGATCAAATCTTGGTTTCTGGGCTTCATAGTAAGTGTAAAAAATGGCTGAACCAGTTGTTGAGTTAACTGTTAGGTACCCAGATTTTGTTGGTAAGGCTTCTTTGGGAAAAAAAGATTGCAGAGTTACTGATGATGATGCTGATGAGGTAAAAAGACTGGTGAGTAACAAGATGAGCAGAAAAAGGTGAAGCTTTTTTGGTTTGGACTCCATGGATGAAAAAGCTTCAACAAAGGACATTGACCTTTGTCACTGATAAAGTAGAGGTACTAAAGATTCAATCTTTTTACTAATTTATTGTTGTTCAACTTGTCCATAAGTATGCAAATATATACTTATTTTTGTCCTTGTTATGTACATTTTATATTGCTATAAAGTTTCCAGCACTTTTACTTGTCCAATAAATAGATATCTTCTTTTTAATTGCTACGAAGTTTACAGCACTTTTACTTGTCCAATAAATACATATCTTTATTTAAAATGTGACAGCTTAGAAGTTTATTGAAGTTTCAAAATATATTTGACCATAATTTTTGAAAACATGTCAGCTCCTCTTTTTCTTTGTTTGAAGAAAATGAAACATGACTTGATACTTCAGGAAAAACATGAAACATGACTTTCAGTCTAAAAGTTCTAAAAATTATCAAAAAACTTACCTGTAAGTTTGACACATAATAGTACATTATCCTAAAATTATAACAGGATATTTAGAATCACTTCACTTGGTTTCAGAATAACACTATTTAAGAATGTAACTACATCAGCTAGAAAGTTACAAAATGGATCTGTTTAATTGATCCAAATGATTCTCCTTAAAGCTAAAGCTAAAAAAGAGATAAAAATGGTATCTGCAAAGCAAAAACTTCTTGGGAATCAGAGTATAAGAAGAGCCTACTGTACTTTATGCTATGCAGCAACCATGAGAGGAGTATAAACGAACGCCATGGAGGTCAAAAATGAAATCCGCCAAATCCCCCTCCCCCGCCTCCACCTGGAAATCCTCCTTCAAAGTGGAATGTGTACTGCTGCCCTCCTCCGCCAAATCCTCCACCGAATGGGTTGAATCCTCCACCACCCATCCCTGAACCCATGTCTTCAATGTCTTCCCCTTGGTCATATCGTGTACGTTTTTCCTCATCCCCGAGAACCTGTTTAGAGATACGTAACATTCAGACAAAAACAGTCAGAATTTTCTTTAACAGTCATATCCTCTAATACAATATTTCACTATAACAACTATGTTTTATGTGCTACGGATCTTTTATGTTATGCTCTATGTTTTCTATTACAACATTTTGCTGTAGCGGCCAAATACTTGAGACGATTGCAAAACCAAAAAAGAACTCAACAGCTCAAACGAAAAATGATCGAAAAGAAAAAACAAAAACAAACCTCATATGCAGCTGCTATTTCACGAAACTTTTCTTCAGCTTCTTCTCTGTTGTCAACGTTCTTGTCAGGGTGCCATTGCAGCGCAAGCTTTTTGTATGCCTTTTTTATCTCTGATACAGATGATGTCTTTGACACTCCCAATATCTTATACCAATCCTTCCGTTTACTTAATTTTAATGATCTCTCAGCCCTCATCAGCACTTCACGAATATTCCTATCCTATAGAAGTGTACTTCAGATTATTTGATATCCAGATCAAAGCTAAAACAATAACCTTGACAAAAACGATCAAGCACGAGCACACATTATAGATGGATTTCTATGCAAAAAAAAAAAGACAAGCAACAACAAATTGCTTGAACAAAAACCCCGCAAACTTGGTTTAAGTCAAAAGGAAGGACCTCACTTCGACTTGGGAGACTGAATCCTGATTTTTTTTTCCTTTTCCTTTTCATATGTCGACTTTTTGGTCATGCCTAGTGGCAAAGCAAGTTTGAGTCAAAAGGAAGGACCTCACTTCAACTTGGGAGACTGAATCCTGATTTTTTTTTCCTTTTCCTTTTCATATGTCGACTTTTTGGTATATAGATTCTTAGTAAAAAAATCCTGGCTCCGCCACTAGTCATGGCTATCACGAAATTCGCAAAATCTAATCCTTCTTACATGCAAAACTCAAACCCATCCCACCCCCTCAAAAAAAAGGACATTATATCATATATGCACAATGTGATGGCATGATTGAGTTGTCATGCCAATGTCTTCTCGCATCTTCGATGCAATATTACTACATGAAGAAAGGTTTAAACAGCGAAAAATATAAACAAATAAAACCAAAGAAAAAAGTTGCCAACAGACCTGAGGAGATTTTTCAGCTGCTTCTTTCAAATCTGCAACAGCTCCCTCCCAATCTTCTGTTAGAAGCTTGGCTTCACCCCTCTGTAAAAAAAAATGTCCAACTAAATGATTCAAGATTCTTTATGGTGTAAACTAGATATTTCTAAGCAGACAATTGGTCTAATAGAATTCAGTCATCCTAATGTCATTGACTATTTGAAGGTCGAAAAAAGTAGAAAGCAGATAGAGATTGAACCTGCACTAGAGCATCGATAAGCTCTCCATCAAGTTCAAGGGCTTCTGAACAGCTTGATATAGCATCCTTCCCCCTTCCAAGCTTTACCAAGACTTTGCACAAACCAAGATGAAGATTTACATTATGTGCAGAATGGTTGGGGTCCAACGCCAGGGCTGCTTTGTACTCCTCCACAGCAAGACGAAATTTACCCTTACTTACGTTATCGTCTGCCTGCACAAAAGTTTGGGGTTTGAGAAGCTCACATTGTAACATATCTTGGAGATATAGCAACAGGATAAAGGATTGTAGTTAAAGCTTGTTTAGATGGTTGCTACCAATTGTATTGTATTTTAGTTTAAATACAACGTTTTTTCTTGTGAAGTTGTTCATTAATGGGCATCAAGAAGATGCGGAAATAGTTTAAATACACTGTATGTCTAATGTTACTTGAATATTATTGTATCGTATCGATAAATCTAATTTCCATTATATGCAACAGCCCATTTGGTGTGGTCGAGTCGTTACCCCTTTTCTTTTAATCCAAAATGTTGTATGCATCAAAACAACAGAGTACAATAATATATATTATGAAATGATATGTAACAATCCTCCAAACAAGCTGTAGGGAAAAATAGTAAGTAAGGCTTACGCTTTTAGTTTTTTTAAGTAAGTTTTTCAAGCCAAAATAGGCTTTCTTCAATTCCCCGTGCTCTGGGTCTGAACGAAGACCTTTTTGGTAGTGCCTGCAAAGAGCACAAAAAGGCTTCTTTAGGCTCTCTTTACACCTTTATGCTACCTTTTTCATGGATTGGTGTAGTGGGAGGCAGGAAATAGTGGCCCAAATTGATAGATTTCGTAAGGCATACCGTAAGGATACATCATGATCAGCCAGATAGTAGTAGGCACGGCCTCGTAGAAGTAAAGCCTCCAGATTATCCTCATCCTCTTTAAGTATAAATCCTGCCTCGGATATGACACCTGAATAATCTTTATCTGCTAGCAATAGCTTCACCTTAAGGAGTTTGGCCTAGAAATTCACATGTAAAAGACATCATCATAGGTGTAACACTTAATGGTTACACATGAAGTTACATCAATAGTACAAAATTGAATACCTTGGAGCATGCTGGAGAGAAAACTAGTACGACTTTATCAATATACTCCAACGCTTTTTTAATGTCATCCGTGTCCAACAGGTTGGTAGCTGAATCAAGAGCACTCTTAGCTTGGTGCATCTGAGAAAGCTCCTTCTCTGCAGCTGAGTCTCTTGGTTTCATCTCCAGAAACTTTTTGTAGCTTTTTTCCGATTCCTCATATCTACATTAGTCCAAAAAATATTAGGATAAATTACAAATTTTTCACATCAGAGTTTACCAGTAGAGACAAGGCCCAACATGCTTGAATACTAATTAATCAGAAACAAGACTTGTGGATAACAGATGCATTTATGCACCATGCAAAAGTAAATAACCCACAACACCCAAGGGTGTGGCGTACTTGTCAATGAAGTGGGTTGTAAACATGAGGTCTCAGGTCCAAATCCCAGCAGAGACAAAAAAACACTAGGTGATTCTTTCCATCTGTCCTGGCCTTGGTGATAGAGTTATCTGCTACCTAGTGGGAGGTACCAGGTATCCCATGGAATTAGTCGAAGAGCACGAAAGCTTGCCTCAGTTTATCAAAAAAAAAGAAAAGAAGCAAATAGTATTTGAGATAGTAAATTACTCAAGCAAGTTGCCAATGAAATGAAGAGGTACAAAAGCTTATATCAGGAAGACCTTCACTAAGAATCAAGACATACATGATACTAGAGCTGGTACAAGAAAAACAAAAGGAAAATTGATTTCAACCTGCACAACTGACGAAGGAGAGATGCACGGTGCCAATACGCCTCTGAAAGTGCTGGGTCTGCCTCTATGGCTGAATTTAGATCATTAAGTGCCTCACTGTATTTCTTAACTTTTACATTTTGTGTAACTCTCTCAAACAATGCAGCAGCATCACCAGGTTTGGCGTCTACACATCAAGAGTAGCAAATGTATCAGGAGAACAATAAGTGCCACTTCAATTACAAGACAAGAGAACACTATAAAGCATACTTCGTTTGTATTTCCTAACTACATTAATAAAGAAAACCCTCGCGTTTCATCACTTAAATGAAGATTAACCCTTCATCATAACAGCAACAATTGGAGAGGGGAGCATAGACACATCATAAATCAGCATTGAACGCCCTTTCTATGAAACAATTAACAGTGTCCTTCGTCAAGATGCACTTTACATTACTTGATGCTAGCGGGAGCTCGACTTAAATAATAAGAAACAATTTTTCTCATCCAAAAACAGTATTACGGCTCTCGGAAATTTCTAGGTAAAGCTCCAGATGTGATAATTTGAATCAAGCTATAGATATTAACAGGAGCATGATTCCGCAGATCATTCCTCATTGCAAACAACTGCTCACTCAAGACACGTTCAACAACAAATTTAAAGAGAATAACCCTGTTTCATCAGTTCTCCAGATATAGTTCTCACTCACTACAGCAGGACCTAAGATTGGCACAGTTGACCCTTCTGTCTAAGTTTTTATTACTCCCTCCATTCCAATTTGTTTGCCTTACTTTCCACCTTTTACTCCATTTAAAAGAGACTGTCTTTTTTCTTTTTTGGCAATTCTCTAGTTCTAACTTTCCACATTACAGGTTTAAGACTACAACATTAAAGAGTATTTTGGTACATATCTGTAATTTAATACAAACTCTATGCTAGACAAACAAATTGAAATGGTCGCCTAAATTGGTGTCTCATCCTCATTATCAACATTAAAAAGAACATAAAGGATACAAATCTTTGAGGTTAATTGACACCCCACCTCAAAAAGAACAGCAAAAACTACTTCCTCAGTCTCATATTGCCTAGCAATACGCCTATTCATCGCGAAAAAAGTTCTTCTTCACTACTAATTTCTTTCAACAATTAAAGTTATGATCTTTACACTTCCCAAGTAGAAATTAGACACAAATGGATTCACCAACTCATATACAACAGCAATATGCATTCAAGATTTTGCTCAAAATCAGAAACCTCTACAATGTAAACAAATTCCCTTACCACGAAGCTCAAATCTGTTAAAAATCCCCAAATCAACTGTCACTATTAAAAATCAAACAAATCTGAGTAACCCAAATTTACAGCTAACATAAAAATCGAAAACCCCAAATCAAAATCAAACAAAAATAGTCATAAAAATTTGATCTTTACCTAAAGCAGATACAAGGGGTTGAAGGAAAAAGAGTTGGCAAGCGAATATAAAGTTAAGTATCAATGCTGAAAACAAGAAACCCCTCCATGCCACAAGATCAAAGCTCCATATCTTCATCAATGGCTCCATCATTCAACTTTGCAAATTCACCTATAGATACATACAATATATTTATATGTATCTATAATTTTCAAGAAAGATATATAGATTTGTGTTTTTTTGTTCGACAATTGAAGTTTTATTTGTTGCGTTGGAAGTGACAAAAGGGTTCAAAGGTTGTAAGGATTCTTGTGTCATTACACGTTAGACTAGCCTATCAGTGTCTTCCACGTGTCTTTGACTTAGATGGGTGACATGGATTAATCCAATGAGTGATCGACACGTGGGATTTTGTTATGTGCTTTTTTTTTAGGAGAATTAATTAAATTTAATTTGTTTTAGTAGCAATGATTTAAAGACAAATTAGAAGTTTTACTACTAGTTCATGTTCAATTTATTTTTATATTTATTTTATTTTTATTATTAAATATTATCCAATATCTAATACATTTATTAAAATATTAACTTTAATATATTCAAAGATAATGTAATAATATTGTCTCTATTATTCAATAGTAAATAACTATTGTTCGATAGATATAGTATGAGTATTAACAAGAGCTAAGGGTTAAAAAGAACATAGTACTGCGTGTTTTTGCGAACAATCACTAACTAATTATTAATTGTTCTTCTTTTTTTTTTCACCTGAAATATTACTATTGTTCAGGTAAGAAAAAGGATGAATTAATGATTGAGGTGTGTTTTGATAAATAGTTGATGACGGTTTAGATAGAAATCTTGTATACCGATAATTCACGTATGAAATTTAAAAAAATGAGAGATACTTAAGGTTTGGTTTTGACTATTCATTCACGGAGCATTTTTTTGTCTTCAGAGTAAACTCTTTATTTTCTCAAAATTTAATTGTATAAATTTATGGGAAAAGGGTCTGATATACCCCTCAACTTTGTCATTTAGAGCTGATATACCACTCGTTATAAAAGTGGCTCATATATACTCCTACTTGTAAACAAATGGCCCACATATACCCTTTTCCTCTAACGGAAATGAAAAAAATAATAATTTTAATCTAAATTTTTATTTTTTTTTCTAAAAAATATAATCCCATATGAGTAAATTTAATCCTTGTCAAACATTTTTTTTGACTTTTTTTTGTTTTAATGACTAATTTATAATTATTAGTTTGATAATCAAATTTATTTATGTTTCACTAATATTCTTGTAAAACTTATTATAGATGACCAAATTTTTTCTTCGAATACGGAATTAAATTACAATACACACAAAAAAATAGTTTAAATTTTTTTTCTTTAAACTAAGGAATGAAAGAAAAAACAAAATAAGAATAAGAAACTCAAATAATTATAATAAAAGAAGTCAAAAAATAATTTATGTATGAAAAAATTAAAATATACCTTGAACTTTGATAAAAGAATCATATATACCCCTAAATAATTTTTAAAAAAAATTAGAAGTAACAAATATAAATTTAAAAATAATTTTTTAATTTCCGTTAAATAAAGGGTATATGTGAGCCATTTTGTAACGGCAGGGGTATATGTGAGCCGTTTGTATAACGGTAAGGGCATATATGAGACACTTTTATAACGAGGATATATCAGCTATAAATGACAAAATCAAGGGGTATATCAGACCCTTTCCCCTAAATTTATTTTATTCTAAACAACAAGAACATACCTAGTGTTTTTTAATATGATTTGGCATAAGAAAAATAGACTGTGGATAAATTTTACCTCTACCTCGGGAGTGAGGTAAAACAACTATTTTAGACAGACCAACGACTCAAGATAAAAGCATACTAGAAAAAAATAAATGGAAGTAGCAGAAAAGTACTAGAACAAAGACAAATATCAACAAAAATCGAAGAATAAAAGTGTAGCACTACGATTACTAGTAAGGTAGCAAGACAATACACTCCTACCTACCAGAAGGATGCGACCCTTGCTTAACAATTAGTCTTCTATAGTATTTCGTGTCTCCACATCTTACTATTTTAAGGTCATATCCTCAATATACTATAATTGTGTCATGTCTCTCCAATACTTCGTTGATCTACATTTGCATCTCCTGAATTCATCCATAGCCAACCTCTCACAAGATACGTAAGCATCTCTTGGTCATATGCCCGAACCATCTCAACCTTACTTCCCGCATCTTGGTAGCCACTTTCATCTTGCCTCACATATCTTATCTATTTTAGTAAACTCACATATACATTAAATCATTCTTATCTCTTCCACCTTCATCTTGTGAATAGGGAGTTTTTTACTAGACACCCTCCACCACATACAACTTAGTTAGTCTAATCATCACGGAATAAAATTTGCCTTTGAGTTTAAGTGATACTTTCTTATCATACAAAACTTTGCACCAATACAGTGAGTAATATCCTCATCGACTTCTCCAATTCTTGGTTAGTAAACCCAACATACTTGAGATTACCTTTTTTGAATGACTTGTGTATCAAGTCCTACCTCTACGTCAGCTTCACATGTTACCTCAGAGAAATTGCATTCTTAGTATTTAATTTAGGAATTCTACTCAACCTAAATTGTATATGTTATGCGGAATTTGATATAATACGAGAAAATATAAACGCGAAAAACAAGACAACAGATTTACGTGGTTCAATAAATTGGCTACGTCCACGGGAAGAGGGGGAGCAGTTTTATTATGGAGAGGCAAGAACAAAATTACAGAATAGGGTTTGTCATAGCGTCTATATATAGTGCTAAATTACGCCCTAACAGGCTTGAGCCCAAAATACAGAATTGACAGAAACGGGTCCGATTCAAGGCATTCAACAGTATATTTATCTTCAAACCTCCAATTAATTAGCATTAACTCCGTAGTGGTCTCGTTAATCAAAACTACTTCACCCGCAAATAATATACACCATGACACATCACCTTGAATTTACCACAACAATATATCCACCACCAAGGCAAATCTCTCATAGTGTAGCTTAACAACTTGACCTACAGTTGTCGTTGCACTTCTGAAGGTCGCCCTTGTTCTTGTACTGGAATCATCGTACTCCATCTCCATGCTTCGAGCATCTTCTCTCTTCTTTTTTTTTTTCAAAATAGAAATGATTTATTGTATAAGTGTATTAGAATACTCTATCCAAAAAAAAAATTAAGGGGACTTTTGGTCATGATTGTGAGTAAAGTAATTTTGTTTTCAATGTAAAAAATGATACTTTTTATCACAAACAAATATGGCAAAGAAGTCTACAAGTTGATGGCTTCAATTTACATCCTCTTGTTGCTCTGAGCACCAATATAATTTACATGAGCTGCAAATACCAGATCCCCAGCCTGCACCTTCCCCATATGCAAATTTCTACTTGTCATGATCACTCGTAAAGTAATTAATTTAGGCGATATTAAGCTTTCTGTATAAGCAATTCCTTCCTTAACGGTTCTCTAGATGTCATCAATGCAGAACTAACACATCCAATAAAAAAAGATTTGTATCTTGTATTGTAGTCCATCTAAGTCCAAGATTCCCCGACACCATAATCTTTCATTATCCACAACTTAAACCTGCATATTATTAGATATGCAATAAAAGCAAAATGAAGCAGCAGGCGGAGTAAAATATATCAACATCAAACATTTGCTCGAACAACAATATCTCTTTACACCTCATTTGAAATATCAAATGAAACGAATAGTATAATATCCTGCAATGCTCCATGAACAAATGCAAAATAATCCTTACCATAACTATATCAAGAACTAAATTAAATGAAGTAGCGACGATTAAGGAGGTATTCAAAATCTGCAAGAAATATCAATAAAAACCAAATATGTCGGATATCAGTCACTCAAAACATGCAACATGAGTACTTAACTATGTTTAGCTTCGGAAAAGAAAAATGCATTAAACTTATCAACCAGAAAAACGAAAACACAGTTGTTTTTCTGGTTCCTAATTTTCAAGTTTCACTAAACTTTCTTGAGGTTTGCCAAAACAACTTGATGCAGAAATATGCCCTGAGCCCGAACTAAGCTGATTAGCTGCAGCCAAGCGATCAAGGTATGCACGGATTTTCAATGTAAAATGCCTAATAACCGCCACTCTCCTTCTGCAGATGGGGAAAGTGTTCACAATCATGTTCCAGTTTTTGAGACAATCCTTGTGGTACATATGTCCACATCGATCCGAGCAAGTTCTTCTTTGTCACAAAAATCCTCCTACGACACACATAATCCAAAAAAAGAAAAAAAAAGTTGGTCAATCGAACTTTAGGGTGTACAAAAATACTAGAATGAGCTGCGAAACTAAGGTGGCCCTTACCAAACAGATGGAGCAATTGTCCTTCTTCGTCTCAGAACAAGTTGAGTTTGTCGCGTCACATTTATGCAAATTAATGTTTAACAGAGGAGGTATTGTTCAGGTAAAAAAAATGAAGAATTGATGGTTGAGATGTGTTTACGTAGAGAACTTGTATACTAATAATTTAGGTATGAAACTAAAAAACGAGAGATACTTTAGATTTGGTTTTGACCATTCACTCACGAAGTATTTTTTGTCTTACGAGGAAACTTTTTGTTTTCTCAAAATTTGGTTGTGATAAATTTATTTTAATCTAAACAACAACAAGAACTTACCTAGTGTATTATAAAAAGTATGGTAGTGAGGTAAAACAACCATTTTAGACAGACCAACGACTCAAGATAAATACGTACTAGAAAAAAAATATAATGGAAGTAGCAGAAAAGTACTGGAACAAAGACAAATATCAACAAAAATCGAAGAATAAGAGACTCGAAGTGTAGCACTACGATTACTAGTATGGGTAACAAGACAATACACTCCTACCTACTAGTAGGACCATTGCTATCAATCCGCCTTTGAGTTTAGGTGATACTTTCTTATCGTACAAAACTCCGAATGCAAAAACCTTCATTTTATCCACCCTGCATCAATACAATGAATAATATCATCATCTATTTCTCCATTTCTTGGATAGTAGACCCAACATATTTGAAACTACCTCTATTTTGGATGACTTATGTATCAAGCCCTACCTCCACGTCAGCTTCATGTGTTACCTAAGAGAACTTGCATTCTTAGTATTTAGTTTTGGTTCCTTCTCAACCTAAATCCTGTAAACGCCAAGATTTATCTCCAAACCTCCAATCAACATTAACTCCTTTGTGGTCTATGACACATCACCTTGAATTTAATTACCACAATAATATATCCATCACAAATGCAAATAAAACGGGCTAAAGGTTAATCCCTAGTGCAACCTCATCGACATAGAAAAGTGCTCTGAGTCTCCTTCCACCATTCTAACTAGTCTTGATTCCATAGTACATGTCCTTAATGTACTAGCTAGTCTACATCACCTATACCCTCTAGCCTCCAAGAACCTCCCTTAGAACTTTGTCGTATTTTTTTTAGATCGATGAACACCATGCATAAGTTCATCTTCCTTTCCCTATACTTCTCCACTAGTTTTCTTACGAGATGAATGACTTCAGTTGTGAAGTGTCTTGGCATAAATCCGGACTAGTTCTCGAAATAGTTATGATCCTCTTCAATCTCAAATCCTTAACTCTCATACTGTAGCTTAACAACTGACATATATTTGTCGTTGCAATTTTGAAGGTCGCCCTTGTTCTTGTATTGGAATCATCATACTCCATCTCCGAGCATCTTCTCTCTTCTTCTTTTTTCAAAAGAGAAATCATTTATCGCAAGTGTTATTAGAACACCCTATCCAAAAAAAAATAAAAAAAATTAAGGGGACTTTTGGTCATGATTGAGTATTTCAAAAAAGTAATATTCTTTTTCAATGTAAAAAATGATATTTTATCACAAAAAATATGGCAAAGGTAGTCTGCAAGTACCAGATCCCCTCTTGTTGCTTTAGGCACCAATATAATTTACATGAGCTGCAAATACCAGACCCCCAGCCTGCACCTTCCCCATATGGCAAATACTAAGTAATTAATTTAGGCGAGATCAAGCTCTCTGTATAAGCAATTCTTTCCTTAGCAGTTTAACTTCCGGGACATAATCCAGATGGTTCTCTAGATGTCATCAATGCAGAATTAACTCATCCAACATGTTTGCTGATTAGTAGCACTTCACCATCTGCAAACGTATATTTCGGTTTGGTGGAATAAAAAAAAGATTGGTATCTTGTATCGTAATCAATACAGTCCAAGATTAATCCTCGACACCAATCACCAGAGTCTTTCATTATCCACGACTTAAGCCGACATATTATTAGATATACAATAAAAACCAAAGCAGTCCTTCCAATACTGAAAGTCTGAAGCACCACAGCCATGCATGAAGCAGTAGGCAGGCGTGTATATCAATATCAAACATATGCTCGAAAAACAATATCTCTCCATACACCTCATTTGAAATATTAAATAAAACGATAGTATAATATCCTGAAATGCTCCATGTACAAATGCAAAAAATCCATACCATATATAATCCCTAAAACATCTAACATATAGTGAACGTCAATATATTCTTCTCCAGGAATCACTTTTTAGCACGAGAATTTCAATTGAAATATTATGACTAATTGCTAGGATCTTATAGTCATCACTAGCTATATCCAAATCCGCGTACACAATGTAACAGTGGAAAGTCTGGATGGGGAAGTACTATTGATTCTCTTGTTTCGGGGTTCAAATAGCAAAATGTGTCTATTCGAGTAAATTAGAATAAACTACAAGAAGAACTAATCCATCACAAGAACAATATATTTTGGAATTATTTAGTTTGCAGCTCAAAGCGCAATCAAGTTTGTTCATCCTCAACCACTTGTAATCTGTAACATACAGAAAATAGCAGCACCTTCAGACTCATGTTACCATTATCGCGGTTTTTGGACATTATTATTTACTAGTTCATAGTACTGAAGTGGTTTTTTTGGACATTATCATTTGAAATATTTTGGGATGAGAGAATACATCGCCTACTAGATACTACACGCTTATAATCATGTACTTACAAACATAGACCTTAACATGTATTCATATAGAAAGCACACAGATCGGAAAATTAAAATAATAAATCAAGCAATTATATTAAATCCAAAATGAAGCAATGCCGTATAAAGAGGTATCCAAAAAGAGTTGCGGAAAATTTTGCTTCCATGTGTGTATGTATTATGTTGTTAATACATAAACAATAATGCTTATTCATATTAGAAAGATAGGGAAACAATCCCGTGCACATAGCAAACTCGACATTATGACAAGTAACTATATCAAGAACTAAATGAAGTAGCGACAAAATCTGCAAGAAATATCAATAAAGAAACAAATATGCCAGATACCAGTCATTCAAAACATGCAACATAAGTACTTAATTATGTTTAGCTTCGGAAAAAAAAAAGCAAGAAAAATGCATTAAACTTATCAACCAGAAAAACAAAAACACAGTTGTTTTTCTGGTTCCTAATTTTCAAGTTTCACTAAACTTTCTTGAGGTTTGCCAAAACAACTTGATGCAGAAATATGCCAACAAAATCAGTTCACTGAGCCCGAACTAAGCTGATTAGCTGCAGCCAAGCGATCAAGGTATGCACGGATTTTCAATGTAAAATGGCAAATAACCGCCACTCTCCTTCTGCAGATGGGGCAAGTGTTCACAACCAAATTCCACTTTTTTAGACAATCAATGTGGTACATATGTCCACAGTCGATCCGAGCAAGTTCTTCTTTGTCACAAAACTCCTCCTACAACACACATAATCCCAAAAAGAAAAATAAAAAAAAGTTAGTCAATCGAACTTTAGGGTGTATAGAAAAACTGGAATGAGCTACGAAACTTAGGTGCCCTTACCAAACATACGGAACATTTGTCCTTCGGCTCAGAAAAAGTTGAATTGGTCGCCTCATATACATGCAAATTAATGTTTAACAGAGGAGGTATTGCTCTAAATCCAGCACGAGCATGCTCTTCTAATTCCGATATGGCCTAAAAGATGTCATCCATTAAAGAAAAATTCAAGTATGTTGAATCAAACATAATTAAATTATCTGTTATCGCGAAGCAATACCCTTTCAATAACTTCTTGATAAAGAAAATTCCTCCTATCAACTTCACTATCTCGCACTTCACCACCTTCATTTTCCTGAAAAGTTGAACACCATACGATTTTTATTGATGGTCACACATTTCAACGTTGTAAAAAAGGAAGCAAAGGTCTAATGCCTGAGTCTCACTAGCACCCATTATTCAAAAAAAAATGCACATGCTTGATTCATTAAAAAAAGAACTAAAATCGCACGTTAGGATATGAATCGAAAAACATAATTAAATAAATAAAAGTGCATTCCTAACTTGCCGCCAGAGCTTTTTGCAAAACAATCCTTACTGTCAATTCCTTCAGCTGCTGGTAAGCCAATAGCGATTGATAAAGCCACTCAAGATAAGTACAGACCTAGCACGGCTAGAGTTAAAGTAGGACTTGATTAGCTAGCAAATTTGCCACATCGAATGAGAATTCAATATGTCGACCAGAAAACAGGAAAAAGTGTGGATCAATTTCAGAAGTTTGTGTATGATAATCTGCCGTTTTATTGCAACTTTTGTAAGCACCAATGCCACAACGAAAGTGAATGTCGACTATTATTGGGAAATAATGCAGCAAGAACCCAAGAAGAAGCATCACAAGTAAGCTCTGAGCTTGAAAAATATCAAGGTGATGCTCGAGAAATATTAGATGAAATGAGGGATGAAAATAAATCCCTTGTGGTTGATAAAATTGGTGTCGTTGTGGCACGAGATTTGGAGTGCCAAAATAAAGAAAATTTTGGGCAACCCTAGGCAAAGCAGTTGCGCACGAATCGGCTTCAGGGGATCAAAGTTTAACCACTAAGAAATACTTTAGTCCTAGAGGGCAGCAATTAAATAGCAACACTGTTGAAAACAAAAGTGTTACTGGTGCTGAGACCTGGCATTAAAAATACCGGAGAAATAAGCATTAATAACAAAGGTGGAAAAACTGGTTTTTTGCATATTGATTCTAAGAGTGCTGATGATATTCATTCATCAGGGAATAAAGTTGGAGCTACCGAAACATTCTTTTTACCCTCCCTAGGAGCTCCCACCCTTTTGCTCCCTCGGTTGAAAGTGAGGGATGCTTACCATATGAGCAACTCCCTCTCGTCATGTGGTAACTAATTCAATTGCCTTGATGAATGCCAAGAGTACAGGTGGGGGAGTGGAACTGGTACATGAATCTAATTTGGGCTGTGGTGACGAAGAAAAAATCTCCAAGTATTGGAATTGATTCGCTTATTAGTAACACAATGCAACAAGTTGTAGATAGTCAAACTATGATTCAGGTGCTCGAGAAATTTTTCCACAGGATGTCATGTGTTTTAACACTTTTGATGCTCTTAACGAATAATATTGTGGATCAAATCAATTCATCTCAAATTAACTCCACAAATGAATTAGTTATTTCTAAGGAAAAAAAGGTTCGACAAGTACTTTGAGATGGATAGAACAAGACACTTCTCCTATGCAAAAGAAACTGAGCCCAACAACTCCTGCTTTTGTGCCTAGTAGTGCCAAGTTAGTAACTCCTCGACAAGGTTTTTCATCATCAACAAATATTGTTGCAATCTTAAGTGATCGTTTGGTGAGTTCTAATACTGAAAAATTGGCTTCAGTCTCCGATTAAAGTTAACAAACAACTTCAAGTTGGTGGTAGTAGTATTTTTCCCCCAAATAAGTTTAGGTTAATGAAAATGTAATCACAACCAATTAATTAAAGAAGAGGATTAGAATCTTAGTAAAGTGAGAAAACTTAACTGGAACATTTGGATTGATCACATTTGTCACCCCCTCTCGATTATCAGAAATCGGAGCATTGGAGCTTCCGTCACCATTCATAGCTCCATTAGAATTGTAACTCTCCATCTGAGGTGCAAAGAGAAATAGTAAGTTTTTCATCCATTTCAATCACAATTCTTCCCTACGTTGCTCGAACAATCAAAAGTATTGTCACATCTGTGTCGAATCCTTAAAAAGTACACTATTTTTTTTTAATTCATGGATATGAATCAAATACAAGAAATGAAGCTTTTAAGACCTTAGAGTCTTGATAAGTAAACCTAGTTCATATTCCTTCAACATCCATTCCTTATATATACCATTTTTATGTAAATCAAAACGGAAGATCTAATTGTATCGAAACATAAAGATCTATAACAAGTTTGGGTTAGATCTAATCGAAATCAAAATCTAAAGCCGCAAAACACAACATAAGAAAGATATACAATGTACGGAGGTTCACACCACGAAAGATTTTTTTTTCTTCGCAAAAACTCATGTAAAAGTAGAGATCAACACTAACCTCGATGTGAATCAAGTACCGAAATGCTTTGACAACAAAGTAAATGGAAGAGGAAAAAAGAAAAAGAGGGTCTGTACTATTTAATAGAAGATTGAAATTGTAGTAATCTAAGTTCCAAAAATTCATCAAAATAAGAAAAATCTTAAAACAAGATACACTAACCAAAAAAAAAAGTCAAAATAAAGTAAAAAAATAGTCAAGATGCCATTAATACTTTTCTCTTTAGTCCTTTCCTTAAATTTCTCATGTTTGTGCTATCTCAGGTTTTATGAGGGGTATTGATATCCAATAATAAAAATTCACGGTTATTTGAAAATTTTCAGAAATACAAAAGTTAATGAATTGGAAAACAAATTGTATGCGTCTAAGCAAACCAACCCAATTACAAAAAAAAAAAAAAAAAAAAAGAGTGACGGTTCATTACTCTTCTAAATATTTTTAAAAACTAGCTCTGGATACATATGTTGCACGTGTTTCTGAAATACTAAACATCTAAAAATAGTTATAAGTTATGCATTGAACAACTATTACACCATATTAGTCAAAATTGTGGATTGATCTTCTCTCCTCTCAAAGATAATCTGTTGCATTGGTCATTATAAACCAAATAATGTATCAAGTTCACACAACAAATGAACGCGATATCTAACCTCCAAAAATAAAATAAAATACTGTGATCTAAACGAAGACAATATATGAAGTGAAATTGAACATCACATAACAATATATATTAACTTACATTAGTTAGCTCCTTACATTTGCGTTGACGTGATAAAATGATGATGAATGTAATTACCAATTTTTTGTTTGTGGTTTCGCTAAAAAGTTTAGACCAATTAATTTGAACTTGTAATTAAAATGCATGAGAATAAAATGGTGTTTATTGTACTTTGATAATGTTATTGCCAATAATGTCAAGCTTTTCATAAGGAAATAGTTTCAAAGTTAAACATCTGTTAAAAACAAGTGCAGCAAATCAGAACATCTGATCATGCAGATCAAAAGTGCTTTCATCATCAACGGCGAGGGTCTAAACTGTGCCATATGCCATCACCAAAGTAGGTAATGGAGTGCCTCCAAAATCGATGGCATTGGTATCTTCTAAGAGTAAATTATAGTGATCCTTGGTCTCATCACCAGGAAGTGCTTCTTCCATCTTCATGAGTAGATTGTTATCGTTAAAGTATATCGCGAGGATATTCTCAAAGATTTTGTCCTCCTCCCTAGTCCAGACGCCAGAAGCAGCTATTGCATGTCCGGTCGGTGCTCTTTTTCTTTTAGATCTACAAGGAAAGATCAAGCATAAATAAAAAAAGTACTTGAAGAGGATTTAGAAAACAGATGAATGTCAATATACGACAAAAGCAACCATAAATGTCAAATATCTAAAAAAAGACTTTTGAAACTTCTGACATTTAGTAAACAAAAAAAGCAAGCGCAGCAAGACATGTATTCTTTTAAAATCAACTATGGATACTAAGAGAAGTAATAAGTGAATGGTAAAACGAACAAATATGAAGATACTAAATGATATACTACCCACATTAGTTCCCAGAGATACGAAGCATATTAGGAAAGAATCATCGTTCTTTACTTTTTCTAATGGACGGAAGGTTTTAGAATTAGAAAGAAAACTACAAAGAAGAAAACTATTTATCTGAACAACTTTCATGCCGAACATTATTCTAGAGTAATACCTGAACAACTTTCTCACCTGAAAAAAGTAAAAATTTAACAAGACGAATGTAAGCAATATTAAATAGGAAAGTGACATTTCGTATTCCTTCATAATCTACCCCAGAATCCAAGAGTGAGTCAATCATTATGATGATACTATCAATAAAGCCTCCCCGGTATCTTCTTGTTTCATTTATACAACTTGAAATAGCAAATCGAAAAGGAAAAACCCATATTCCCTTTTCATGCAATCTAACTATGTAGAATTAGTGGATGTGCAATGAAAAATTATGTCCAAGACAACAAATCAAAAGCAAAGCTATACAACTTTTTTTTTTTTTGAGAAACACTCAAATCTCAATACATTAACTTTCAACAACAGAAAGCATTATAAAGAAGTATCACTGAAAAAATGTTGACACAATTTTTCTCTCATAAGTAAAACACAGAAACAAGACGGATCTCATGATATTCATCTCTTCAAAATCTACCTCAAAACAACAACATATTCAATTAATTCCATAAGTGAATTCTGGGTATGGTATAGTGTACGTAAACCTTACCCTTACCTTGGGAGTTAGAGATCGGTTATTTTTCAATAGACTCTCGGCTCAAAGAAAAGCCTATCAAAGCAGATAAACTTTATGTAATCCCACAAGTGAGGTTTGGGGAAGGTAGAGTCAACAAAAACCTCACGACACTTACCTTCGGAGGTAGAGGGACTATTCCCGATAGACCCTCGACTCAAAGAAATAAAATAAAATAAAATCGAAAAAGGAAATATTTACAGAACCAAAAAAAAATAAAATCGAAGAACATACCCTGTGTAGTCCCACTAGTGAGGTGTGATAGGATAGGTAAAGAACTATTTTATGATAGACCATTAGTTATCAAAGAAGATCAAAAAAGGAAAGATTTACATAACCATGATAACCATGACAGCAAACCAAAAAAGGAAGCCATAATATATCTTACTTTTTTTGTATAAATTATTTTCGATAGATCCTTGGCCAAAGGATTAGCATGTCAAAGCAGATCAAGAAAAGGAAAGATTTATAGAACCATGAAAATAAATCAAAAAACAAATCCAAAAAAGATATTTCTTTTTTCGTAATCTAAAAATTAATTTTCATAAACACAAAGCATGTTAAAGAATATCACCGTAAATTGCCAGCATAACTGGGGCAGAACCTGATGATCACAAAGCTAAGCACAGTCAAAGAAAGCTTTTGGATGAATCCTACATGATAAATATAAGTATTCAAACACACACATATACATATATATAATCAAGAAAAAAAACTAGAGAATTTTGGGCAAAGAGATTAATTTCACACCTACGATGTGTTGTTACAGCAAAGCCAAAGCTTATTGAAATAAACTTGGTCGAAATTCATTCATTTTAATCGGATGTTTCAAGTTTTTAGAAAAGAAAACCTCCCAATAAACCGATTTTACAACACCCACTCACTCTTCAGTGAAATTATTAAGTACTGCAGAACAACAAATAAAGGATTTTACGATGATTACTTTGCGCCAATAAAATAATTGTCTTATATTATATTCAACAGCGATAATTAATTTTCTAAATGTCGCTTAAAGGAAAATAATTCTCTTATTTATGGGCATAACAAGATACTGAGTTTTGTTTTCTTGAAACTAACGGATGCCCAAAATAAATTATAAAAAAAATTATCGACAATAAATATGCACATTAACGAAGAGTGTTAGAGTCTTTACCGATATTAATTAATTGTCATTAGATTCAATGTTACAATTGACACCCAATTTCAAAACCCTATAAACTTCATCTTCTTCAAATTTCTCCGTGAAAATGTCTGGTCATGGAAAACGAGGTAAGGGATTGGGAAAGGGAGGAGCCAAGAGGCACAAGAAGGTTCTAAGAGACAACATCCAGGGAATCACTAAGCCAGCTATTCACAGGCTTGCTCGTAGGGGTGGTGTGAAGCGTATCTCTGGTCTCATCTATGAGGAGATCGACCCGTGGAGTATTGAAGATCTTTTTGGAGAATGTGATTCGTGATTCCGTCACCTACACTCAGCATTCCAGGAGGAAGACTGTCACTACTATGGATGTCTATGGATCAGTTGTTAGGTGCATTAGATATCTCTGTAACTGTTCATAAGCTCTAAATATTGTAATTTCTCATTAAATATTCAATGAACAAAGCTCAATTTCTACAAAAAAAAAAAGAAGTTGCAGTAGACATTAGAGACATTTATAAAGAATACTAATACATATTTAGTGACCATTAAAATATTAATTATGGTTAGAAGATGAAATTTTTTTTGTAGTGATAACTCTTTCTTTTGACTTTTTTTAAAATAAATTTGTGAATTTTAAATTGGTGTGAAAGGGGTGTTAGAGTGGATAAAAAGTCCCACATCGGTTGAGAAATGGACTGGCTGTCTCCTTATATGGACTTGGATAAACCTCTCATAACAAACTAGTTCTTGAGGTTGAGTTAGGCGCATGTGTCATATCTTTACATGGTCTGATATCTGAGACCATGTAAGGATATGACACATGAGCCCAACTCATCCCCAAGAGTTAGTTTTTGCCTTTTGGGTTGAGTTAGGCCCACATGTCATATCTTTACAACACGTCCAAGCCCATCTTGTGCGTGGACTGGGAGCCCAAACGAGAATGAACATGACTCTGATACCATGTAAAGATATGGCACATGAGTCCAACTCACCTCCAAGAGTTAGTTTTTTCCTTTTAGGGTTGAGTTAGGCCTCTAATTAAGTGTCATATCTTTATAGTCACTTCTAATCAACTATTTCCATGAAGATTTTTCTTCAACTTCTTTCTTATACATAAAATCACTCTATGACTTATATTTTTTGTGCAACAAAAAAAAACATCACTTAAAGATTTCAGCGGAATATTTTGCATTAAGATAAAATGTTTTTGGCAAGCAATGTAGTGTATATATCAAAAATACTAAAGTAACTAAATGATCATATGTAAGCTTAATAAAATAGTGTATTTTCGTGTAATTTACCTAGTATCATTAGAAACCAAATCTGTCAAATATCAGTCATTCAAAACATATATATTGTTATACAATATGTTAGGTTTTCTGTGTTCTATATCATATATGGGCATACAGAACAAACCTAACGGACAATAACCAATTCTTAAATGTAATGATAGTCCACCTCTATATGCTTTGTATTTTCATGTTGCACCAGGTTTGTGACTATTATAAACGCAGTGGTGTTATTAACATGTAACAATGTAGGAGATGTGATAACGACACCAGGATCAGATAATAGTCGTTGTAGCCAAACAATTTCTGAACTTTCTATCGACGTAGCACAATTAGCCTCCATATATAATTGATTTAGATATACGGGATTGTTTCTAAACATGCACCAACCAGTAACATAGCTTTGTGAATAGGGACAACCAGCCCAATCTTCATGAGTATATCCTTCAAGGTGTATAGAAGAATCAGAACCGAAAAGAACACCTTGACTCATAAAACCATGAATATACCGAATGACATGAAGTAATGCAGTGTGATGTATACGGTAAGGATTGGCCATAGAACATGTACTTTATATGAGATGTTTGGTCTTTTCTACGTACTCATGCAATGTAGGTTAACTCATGGTCACGCCCCAAAAAGGAAAGCACGACACAGTACCTGATGCGTCTAACTTTGACTGCACGAACCACATAAATCTCCCTACCCATTAATGATATATTATTTTGGAGTCTGAAATGTAAATTAAACATTTTAAAATCATCTTAAAATTAGAATAGTAATACCTCACTAAGAAGGTAGATGAATTGCTTAGCCAACACTATCTTGACCTTAGCTTCTTTTGTTTTCTATTTAAAATCTTGTTCGTAAGCAACCAGATCGTTTATATGCAACAAGACAAGAGTATATATGTCCGCCATGGGAAAATAAGAGCTCGTCGAATTATTGTTCTTTGCTTCCCGGGTCAATAAATTGGTACTGTTGGAATGTATGCGTCCACTATCAGTCAACGGACCAGGTCCTTTTTCTCAGCAAGAACAGTAGCTAAAAGTAAAAGTGTCGAAAATAAATAGCACAATGTAAAACAGGCACAAGAATTTTACGTGGAAGCCTCGTTGCTCAAGGGAGTAAAACCACGACCTATCACACGGGATTTTCCAACTGCTTTCACTAAATCTTCTCAAGCAAAAGTGAAACACATATTACAACCACAACAGTGATATTAACACCCTAATTCCACACTAAGTAATACTCTTAATACTTAAACGAACCAAAGCAATAATCCTAATGCCCACTAAACCAACTAACTTTAGTTGATCTTGACTTTAAGAACCCCCAAGGTTAACTCTAGCAACCAACTCCGATCCCCAAGACAAGAGCTTAAACGAGCAGCAACTCTGCTGCACCAGTACACATAAATAAGTAACTCTAGTTTACACTCCTAAGCAACTCTACCGAAGAGAATACCAACACAATGGTGTAGGTTTCACCACTTCATTTTTGAAAACAATTCCAAATGTTTTTAAAAAAAAATATATATTTCAACCAAAATCCACTTGTCTAGCAATACTGTCTAAAGCAGATTAAGAACATCTGTCAAAACAAGTCTTCAATAAACAAGTGCAGTAAATCAGAACATCTGATCTGTGAACAGATCACACCGATTAAAAGTGCCTTAATCATCAACAGCGAGGGCCTAAACTGCGCCATTCTCCATCACCAAAGTAAGATGAGGGGAAAAAGGGAGGTAACAGAGCTGAAGCCTCCCCTGCAGCTGCATAACCGGACATATCCGGTTTGAGCAGTTGGTGCTATCCCAGCATCAGAAGTTAGTTCCATCCCGACATCAAAAATCAAATTGAAATCATTGTCTTCGTCCATTGGGTTACTGAGTAATGCTTCAAGTTCACTCCCGATTCTAGAGATAGAATGACCGGAAGTTCCACTGCTAGCATCAACATTCACAAAAGCATTTTCGCCTCTGACTACTGCTGTCATCTGCTCAGCATTGGTGCTTTCTCAATTACACATGCTCTCAGTGCTAGTGTTCGGCACTGCTTGTGATCCCTCGCAAGCAGGGTCAATCATGTCCGCGGTGATAGGAACTTCGGAAGTACCGCCTAATTCAGTATCCACGCCAGTTATATCAAGAACACTTGGTTTTGCTCTTCTTCTTCTGTTCCCTTTCTTGTTGGCTTCAACGCGCTTGAAATACTTCTGCGCATGGGAAGCCACTTGCATTGCGGTTCTTGTTATCACACATTTCCTAGATATACTTCTCCAGTCACCTTTTCCATATATATCTAAGCCTCGGAGAAATGACCTATAGAAGGAAAGATAGATAAATGAATTATTATCCCGAAAAAAACATTAAAACATAAAAATGACCAACCTGTGTTCCTCTTCTGTCCAAGCAGCCCCTCTTCGCCATTGAACATATGCTTTCATATTTTGGTTGGCATTGCTTTGAATTTCTGCATAATTAGGTAATGGAGCGCCTCCAAAATCGATGGCATCGATATCTTCTAAGAGTATATTATAGTGATCCTTGATCTCATCAACTATTTTTCCAGGAAGTGCTTCTTCCATCTTCCTGAGTAGATTGTTATCGTTAAAGTGTATCGCTAGGAAATTCTCAAAGATCTTGTCCTCCTCCTGACTCCAAAAGGAGCTATTCCAGGTCCGATCAGTGCTCATTTTCTTTTAGATCTACAAGGAAAGATCGAGCATAAATAAGGAAAGTACTTGAAGAAGATGCAGAAAACGGATGAGTGTCATATATGACACAAACAACCATAAATATCGGATATCTAAAATAAGATTTTTTCTAACCACTGACGTTTAGTAAACAAAAGCAATCGTAGAAAGAGATGTATTCTTTTAAATCAATTATGAATACTAAGAGAAGTAATAAGTGTGATAAAACGAACAAACATGAAGATACAAGTGGTATACTACCCACATAAGTATCTAGAGATACGAAGCATATTATCAAAGCATCTACATTCTTTACCTTTTCTAATGGACGAAAGGTTTTATAATAAGAAAGAAAACTACAAAGAAGAAAACTATTTATCTGAAGATAAAAAGAAATTATATCACTGAAATATATATTTCTGCTCTTGTTAGTGACGCAAAAATAAAATATCTATGACCCTGTACCACATAAGGGGAAAGAAATCATGCCAATCTAACATATGTTATAAAAAGAAATCGATCCTCATTTGTTAAGAGTTTCACGATAAGAACATTATTGTAGAGTAAAACCTGAACAACTTTCTCTCATGAAAAAAGTAGAAATTCTACAAGACTAATGTAAGTAATATCAAATAGGAAAGTGTCATTTTGTATTCCTTCATAGTCTACCCCTGAATCCAAGAGTAAGTCAATCATTATGATGATACTATCAATACAGCCTCCCCGGTATCTTCTTGTTACATTTATGCAACTTGAAATAGCAAATCGAAAAGGTAAAACCCATATTCTCTTGTCACGCAATCTAACTATTTAGAATTAGTGGATGTGCAATGCAAAATTATGTCCAAGACAACAAATCAAAAGCAAAGCTATACAACTTTTTTTTTTTTGAGAAACACTCAAATCTCTATACATTAACTTTCAACAATAGAAAGCATTATAAAGAAGTGTCCCTGAAAAAATGTTGACACAATTTTTCTCTCAGAAGTAAAATAGAAACAAGATGAATCTCATGATATTCATCTCTTCAGAATCAACCTCAAAACAATAACATATCCAATTAATTTCATAAGTGAATTCGTGTACGTAGACCTTACCTCTAACTTGGGAGTTAGAGATCGGTTGTTTTTCAATAGACCCTCAGCTCAAAGAAAAGCCTATCAAAGCAGATAAAAAAAGAGAATATTTATTTAATCTCACAAGTGAGTTTTTGGGGAGGGTAGAGTCTACAAAAACCTCACGACACTTACCTTCGGAGGTAGAGGGACTATTCCCGATAGACCCTTGACACAAGGAGATAAAATAAAATCAGATCAGAAAAGGAAATATTTACAAAACCAAAAAAAATAATTAAAGAACATTACTCTTTGTAATCTCACAAGTAAGGTGTGGGAGGATAGGTAAAGAACTACTTAGGATAGAAGGAAAACCACATCAAAGAAGATCCAAAAAAGAAAGCAAAGCCATAAAAGATCTTACTTTTTCTGTATAAATTATTTTCGATAAATCCTTGGCCAAAGGATAAGCATGTCAAAGCAGTTTAAGAATAGGAAAGATTTACAGAACCATTAAAACAAGTCAAAAACAAATCCAAGAAAAATCTTTCTTTTTTCTTAAAATTCATATCTCTATAAATTAATTTTCATAAACACAAAGCATGTTAAAGAACATTACCATAAAATGTCGGCACAGCTGGGGGCAAAACCTGATGATCACAAAGCTAAGCACAGTCAAAGAAAGCTTTTGGATGAATCAACCTAAGCATACAAGTATTCAAACACACACATATACATATATATAATCAAGAAAAAAAACTAGAGAATTTTAGGCAAAGAGATTAATTTCACACCTGCGACGTGTTCTTACAGCAAAGCCAAAGCTTATTGAAATAAACTTGATTGAAATTCATTCATTTTAATCGGATGTTTCAAGTTTTTAGAAAAGAAAACCTCCCAATAAACCGACTTTACAACACCCACTCACTCTTCGGTGAAATTATTAAGCACTACACAACAACAAATAAAGGATTTTGTGATGATTACTTTGCGCCAATTAAATAATCGTCTTATATTATATTCAACAGCAATAATTAATTATAAATGTTGCTTAAAGGAATATCTATTGTCACTAAATGTCTCTTTTGTTATAGTGCTAGCGGACTTCAAATAGATCTGCGCAACCATGTAGATGTAATATCCCCATGGTTGGGCCTTTGGGTTTTAAAGCAACCATGTAGATGTAATATCCCCAATTTCAAACAAGTTATCTCATGCAACACGAGTAAACAGAACTTAATTGATGGTGTAAAATTTACCTATGCTAACGGAGCACATAACTTGAGCTTATAAGAACACGATGTAAAAGAAAAAATGATATCATCAAGATTTCAAATACCATTAAAACTACCTTGCCCAAGCACACCACAAAAAGAGTAGAAAAATTCATCTACATTAGATATTTTTCTCAATAAGAAAAAATTGCAAATTGTAACAATATCAAAGTAAGATTGAGCAGCATCCATTAGAAGAACAATACGTAACATCAACTTCTGTCTCACCTATCACTTGGTATGCTCTTTGTGTTATTCGAATCACCTGAGTTGGAGTAAGAGAAAGGAAAAGGTCTGAAAATTCCCTTAGCTATGCAAGATTGAACAAAACCATTCAATTTCGCACGGTTTAAGTGCATTTTTTTGTTAGGATCGAAATAATTAGGTGTATTGCGGAAGCTAGCAAAGCAAACACCGAAAGACCATGAGTAAGAAGACAAACGAGAAATATACCAAAAGATACAAAGATTTAACTTGATTCGGTCAATGGAACTATGTCAACAAAGGAGATGAGCAATTCATATAAATAAAAGAGTACAAAATATAGCGAGAAATAACCTCATCCAATTCACTCGAAATACATGGGAGGTTCAAACAAGTGATAACCTATCACTTGACTCCCACAAATACTCCACCCTACCAATATTGTAAATATTGATTAACATTTGACTCTTTCGTAAATAAAATTTCTATTTTTTTATTATTTGTAGGCTTTTTTTTCTGCTATAGGAAATTCGAATTCAAATATATTAATTAAGCTTCTTATGAAGTGTCTTTCATTTCTCAAAGTTTCCTTTAATGTTTAACTAAAAGTCACAGTAATTTATGTAACTATTTTGTTATTTTAGAGACTATTTTTAAACTTTGTTAAAAAGCACAACAAGAATGATTGAAAATTGATCTTGCCTTTTATCCCTTTCCAGATGCTTCTTCATACATATTCTGGGAAAATTCTTTGAGGGTTGTGCTATATTTGATAGCAACAAATATATAATAACTAATACGGAACCAATGGTGAAGTTTGTTAAAAAAAACAAACAAATTACTCTCTTGCTTGCCAGTTAGTATATAAATTTTTTATTATTTTTTCTTAGGTAAAAACATTTTGTATGCCATTGCAGTCTTCCTAGAATATTAGTTTTGAGACAATTAGTCTACTTCTTTTATTATCATGTTGACTAATTTGTCATATTTCTTCTTCTCTTCTTTATGGGCATAACAAGATATTGAGTTTTATTTTTTGAAACTAACGGATGCCCAAAATAAAGTAGAAAAAATTTATCGACAATAAATATGCACATTAACAAAGAGTGTTAGAGTCTTTACCGATATTAATTAATTGTCATTAGATTCAATGTTACAATTGACACCCAATTTCAAAACACTTCGTCTTCTTCAAATTTCTCCGTGAAAATGTCTGGTCATGGAAAACGAGGTAAGGGATTGGGAAAGGGAGGAGCAAAGAGGCACAAGAAGGGTCTAAGAGACAACATCCAGGGTATCACTAAGCCAGCTATTCACAGGCTTGCTCGTAGGGGTGGTGTGAAGCATATCTCTGGTCTCATCTATGAGGAGATCGACCCGTGGAGTGTTGAAGATCTTTTTGGAGAATGTGATTCATGATTCTGTCACCTACACTGAGCATGCCAGGAGGAAGACTATCACTACTATGGATGTCTATGGATCAGTTGTTAGGTGCATTTGATATCTCTGAAACTGTTCATAAGCTCTAAATATTGTAATTTCTCATTAAATATTCAATGAACAAAGCTCAATTTCTACAAAAAAAAAAGTTGCAGTAGACATTAGAGACATTTATAAAGAATACTAATACATATTTAGTGACAATTAAAATATTAATTATGGTTAGAAGATAAAAATTTTTTTGTAGTGATAACTCTTTCTTTTGGCTTCTTTTAAATAAATTCGTGAATTTTAAATTGGTGTGAAGGGGGTGTTAGAGTGGGTAAAAAGTCCCACATCGGTTGAGAAATGGACTGGTGGTCTCCTTATATGGACTTGGATAAACCTCTCATAACAAGCAAGTTCTTCAGGATGAGTTAGGCTCAGATGTCATATCTTTACATGGTGTCATAAGATATGACATCTGAGCCCAACTCATCCCAAGAGTTAGCTTTTGCCTTTTAGGGTTGAGTTAGGCCCAAGTGTCATATCTTTACAACACCCACTTCACGCCCAAGCCCAATTTGTGCATGGACTGGGAGCCCAAACGAGAATGAACATGACTCTGATACCATGTAAAGATATGACACGTGAGTCCAACTCACCCCAAGAGTTTAGTTTTTTTCTTTTTAGGATTGAGTTAGGCCTCTAATTAAGTGCCATATCTTTATAGTCACTTCTAATCAACTATTTCCATGAAAAATTTTCTTCGACTTAAAATCACTCTATGACTAATATTTTTTGTGCAAAAAAAAATAAACATCACTTAAAGATTTCAGCGGAACATTTTGCATTAAGATAAAATGTTCTTGGCAAGCAATGTAGTGTATATATCAAAAATACTAAAGTAACTAAATGATCATATGTAAGCTTAATAAAATAGTGTATTTTCGTGTAATTTACCTAGTATCATTAGAAACCAAATCTGTCAAATATTAGTCATTCAAAACATGCCACATCAGTACTTAATTATGTTTAGATTCCAAAAAGCAAGTAAAAGGAATCAAATTATTAACAGAAAAACTAAAAGACCGTTGTTTTTCTCAAACTGAGAATGGTTCCTAATTTTTATATTTTCGCTCAATTTTCTTGAGCTTTGCTAAAGCAATTGTGAAATATTAATAATAGTAACAATAATAATGAACTAAAGATCCCTAAGATCTATAAATGAACAAATCGGTGCATTAAGGCTCTCGTTATCATGTGTAGGATCTGTGAAAAAAAAGTCGAGTTAGGATTTGAACAGCGCGTTAAAACTCTCGATATCTGTAAAATTTGGAAGTGAGTCAAAGACCACGAGGATCTTACTTTTATCTCGTAGATAGAATAAAATTAGAAATTAAAAAAATATATATTGTTATACAATATGTTAGGTTTTCTGTGTTCTATATCCTATATGGGCATATAGAACAAACCTAACGGTCAATAACCAATTCTTGAATGTAATGATAGTCCACCTCTATATGCTTTTTGTTTTCGTGTTGCACCAGGTCTGTGACTATTTTAATCGCACTAGTGTTATTAACATGTAACAATGTGGGAGATGTGATAACAACACCAGGATCAGATAATAGCCGTTGTAGCCAAACAATTTCTGAACTTCCTATCGACGTAGCAAAATTAGCCTCCATATATAATTGATTTAGATATGCGGGATTGTTTCTAAACATGCACCAACCAGTAACATAGCTTTGTGGATAGGGACAACCAGCCCAATCTTCATGAGTATATCCTTCAAGGTGTATAGAAGAATCAGAACCGAAAAGAACACCTTGACTCATAAAACCATGAATATATCGAATGACATGAAGTAATGCAGTGTGATGTATACGGTAAGGATTAGCCATAGAACATGTACTGTATATGAGATGTTTGGTCTTTTCTACGTATGCATACAATGTAGGTTAACCCATGGTCACGCCCCAAAAAGGAAAGCACGACACAATACCTGATGCATCTAACTTTGACTGCACGAACCACATAAATTTCCCTACCCATTAATGATATATTATTTCGGAGTCTGAAATGTAAATTAAACATTTTAAAATCATCTTAAACTTAGAACAGTAATACCTCACTAACAAGGTAGATGAATTGCTTAGCCAACACTATCTTGACCTTAGCTTCTTTTGTTTTCTATTTAAAATCCTGTTTGTAAGCAACCAGATCATTTATATGCAACAAGACAAGAGTATATAGGTCCGCCATGGGAAAATAAGAGCTCGTCGAATTATCGTTCTTTGCTTCCCGGGTCAATAAATTGGTAGTGTTGGAATGTATGTGTCCACTATAAGTCAACGGACCAGGTCCTTTTACTCAGCAAGAATAGTAGCTGAAAGTAAAAGTGTCGAAAATAAATAGCACAATGTAAAAAGGGCACAAGAATTTTACGTGGAAGCCTCGTTGCTCAAGGGAATAAAACCACGACCTATTACACGGGATTTTCCAATTGCTTTCACTAAATCTTCTCAAACAAAAGTGAAACACATATTACAACCACAACAGTGAGATTAACACCCTAATTCCACACTAAGTAATACTCCTATTACTTAAACGAACCAAAGAAATAATCCTAATGCCCACTAAACAAACTAATTTTAGTTGATCTTAACTTTAAGAACCCCCAAGGCTAACTCTATCCACCAACTCCGATCCCCAAGACAAAAGCTTAAACGAGCAGCAACTCTGCTGCACCACACATAAATAAGCAACTCTACCGAAGAGAATACCAGCACAATGGTGTAGGCTTCACCACTTCATTTTTTAAAACAAATGCAAATATTATTTTTTTTTTTGAAATATTTCAACCAAAATCCACTTGTCTAGCAGTACTGTCTAAAGCAGATTAAGAACATCTGTTCAAAACAAGTCTTCAATAAACAAGTGCAGTAAATCAGAACATCTGATCTCTGAACAGATCACACGGATTAAAAGTGCCATCATCAACGGCGAGGGCCTAAACTGCACCATTCTCCATCACCAAAGGTAACTGAGCTGAAGCCTCCCCTGCAGCTGCATAACCGGACATTCTGGTTTGAGAAGTTGGTGTTATCCCAGCATCAGAAGTTGGTTCCATCCCAAAATCAAAAATCAAATTGAAATCATTGTCTTCGTCCATTGGGTGACTGAGTAATGCTTCAAGTTCACTCCCGATTCCAGAGATAAAATGACCGGAAGTTCCACTGCTAGCATCAACATTCACAAAAGCATTTTCGCCTCCGACTACTGCTGTCATCTGCTCAGCATTGGTGCTTTCTCGATTACACATGCTCTCAGTGCTAGTGTTCGGCACTGCTTGTGATCCCTCGCAAGCAGGGTCAATCATGTCCGCGGTGATAGGAACTTCGGAAGTACCACCTAATTCAGTATCCACGCCAGTTATATCAAGAACACTTGGTTTTGCTCTTCTTCTTCTGTTCCCTTTCTTGTTGGCTTCAATGCGCTTGAAATACTTCTGCGCATGGGAAACCACTTGCATTGCGGTTCTTGTTATCACACAGTGCCTAGGTATACTTCTCCAGTCACCTTTTCATATATATCTAAGCCTCGGAGAAATGACCTATAGAAGGAAAGATAGATAAATAAATTATTATCCCGAAAAAAACATTAAAACATAAAAATGACCAACCTGTGTTCCTCTTCTGTCCAAGCAGCCCCTCTTCGCCATTGAACATCTGCTTTCATATTTGGTTGTCATTGCTTTGAATTTCTGCATAGTTAGGTAATGGAGCGCCTCCAAAATCGATGGCATCGATATCTTCCAAGAGTATATTATAGTGATCCTTGATCTCATCAAGTGTTTTTCCAGGAAGTGCTTCTTCCATCTTCGTGAGTAGATTGTTATCGTTAAAGTGTATCGCTAGGAAATTCTCAAAGATCTTGTCCTCCTCCTGACTCCAAAAGGAGCTATTCCAGGTCCGATCAGTGCTCATTTTCTTTTAGATCTACAAGGAAAGATCGAGCATAAATAAGGAAAGTACTTGAAGAAGATTCAGAAAACGGATGAGTGTCATATATGACAAAAACAACCATAAATATCGGATATCTAAAATAAGATTTTTTGTAACCACTGACGTTTAGTAAACAAAAGCAATCGTAGCAAGAGATGTATTCTTTTAAATCAGTTATGAATACTAAGAGAAGTAATAAGTGTGATAAAAACGAACAAACATGAAGATACAAGTGGTATACTACCCACATAAGTATCTAGAGATACGAAGCATATTATCAAAGCATCTACGTTCTTTACCTTTTCTAATGGACGAAAGGTTTTATAATAAGAAAGAAAACTACAAAGAAGAAAACTATTTATCTGAAGATAAAAAGAAATTATATCACTGAAATATATACTTCTGCTCTTGTTAGTAATGCAAAAATAAAATATCTATGGCCCTGTACCACATAAGGGGAAAGAAATCATGCCAATCTAACTTATGTTATAAAAAGAAATCGATCCTCATTTGTTAAGAGTTTCACGATAAGAACATTATTGTAGAGTAAAACCTGAACAACTTTCTCTCATGAAAAAAGTAGAAATTCTACAAGACTAATGTAAGTAATATCAAATAGGAAAGTGTCATTTTGTATTCCTTCATTGTCTACCCCAGAATCCAAGAGTAAGTCAATCATTATGATGATACTATCAATACAGCCTCCCCGGTATCTTCTTGTTACATTTATGCAACTTGAAATAGCAAATCGAAAAGGTAAAACCCATATTCTCTTGTCACGCAATCTAACTATTTAGAATTAGTGGATGTGCAATGCAAAATTATGTCCAAGACAACAAATCAAAAGCAAAGCTATACAACTTTTTTTTTTTTGAGAAACACTCAAATCTCTATACATTAACTTTCAACAATAGAAAGCATTATAAAGAAGTGTCCCTGAAAAAATGTTGACACAATTTTCTCTCAGAAGTAAAATAGAAACAAGATGAATCTCATGATATTCATCTCTTCAGAATCAACCTCAAAACATTAACATATCCAATTAATTCCATATGTGAATTCGTGTACGT
Organism: Solanum lycopersicum; assembly: GCF_036512215.1. Lineage (NCBI taxonomy): Eukaryota > Viridiplantae > Streptophyta > Magnoliopsida > Solanales > Solanaceae > Solanum > Solanum lycopersicum. Next base: position 1,672,947 of record NC_090808.1, on the reverse strand, counting down.
AGACCTTACCCCTACCTTGGGAGTTAGAGATCGGTTGTTTTTCAATAGACCCTCGGCTCAAAGAAAAGCCTATCAAAGCAGATAAAAAAGGAGAATATTTATTTAATCTCACAAGTGAGTTTTTGGGGAGGGTAGAGTCTACAAAAACCTCACGACACTTACCTTCGGAGGTAGAGGGACTATTCCCGATAGACTCTCGACACAAGGAGATAAAATAAAATCAGATCAGAAAAGGAAATATTTACAAAACCAAAAAAAATAATTAAAGAACATTACTCTTTGTAATCTCACAAGTAAGGTGTGGGAGGATAGGTAAAGAACTACTTAGGATAGACCATTATCCCAAGGAAAACCACATCAAAGAAGATCCAAAAAAGAAAGCAAATCCATAAAAGATCTTACTTCTTCTGTATAAATTATTTTCGATAAATCCTTGGCCAAAGGATAAGCATGTCAAAGCAGTTTAAGAATAGGAAAGATTTACAGAACCATTAAAACAATTCAAAAACAAATCCAAGAAAAATCTTTCTTTTTTCTTAAAATTCATATCTCTATAAATTAATTTTCATAAACACAAAGCATGTTAAAGAACATTACCATAAAATGCCGGCACAGCTGGGGGCAAAACCTGATGATCACAAAGCTAAGCACAGTCAAAGAAAGCTTTTGGATGAATCAAACACACACATATACATATATATAATCAAGAAAAAAAACTAGAGAATTTTAGGCAAAGAGATTAATTTCACACCTGCGACGTGTTCTTACAGCAAAGCCAAAGCTTATTGAAATAAACTTGATTGAAATTCATTCATTTTAATCGGATGTTTCAAGTTTTTAGAAAAGAAAACCTCCCAATAAACCGACTTTACAACACCCACTTACTCTTCGGTGAAATTATTAAGCACTACACAACAACAAATAAAGGATTTTGTGATGATTACTTTGCGCCAATTAAATAATCGTCTTATATTATATTCAACAGCAATAATTAATTATAAATGTCGCTTAAAGGAAAATCTATTAGTCACTAAATGTCTCTTTTGTTATAGTGCTAGCGGACTTCAAATAGATCTGCGCAACTTGAAGATCACTAGATTGGGCCTTTGAGTTTTAAAGCAACCATGTAGATGTAATATCCCCAATTTCAAACAAGTTATCTCATGCAACACGAGTAAACGGAACTTAATTGATGGTGTAAAATTTACCTATGCTAACGGAGCACATAACTTGAGCTTATAAGAACACGATGTAAAAGAAAAAATGATATCATCAAGATTTCAAATACCATTAAAACTACCTTGCCCAAGCGCACCACAAAAACAGTAGAAAAATTCATCTACATTAGATATTTTTCTGAATAAGAAAAAATTGCAAATTGTAACAATATCAAAGTAAGAGTGAGCAGCATCCATTAGAAGAACAATACGTAACATCAACTTCTATCTCACCTATCACTTGGTATGCTCTTTGTGTTATTCGAATCACCTGAGTTGGAGTAAGAGAAAGGAAAAGGTCTGAAAATGCCCTTAGCTATGCAAGATTGAACAAAACCATTCAATTTCGCACAGTTTAAGTGCATTTTTTTGTTAGGATCGAAATAATTAGGTGTAACGAGGAATCTAGCAAAGCAAACACCGAAAGACCATGAGTAAGAAGACAAACGAGAAATATACCAAAAGATACAAAGATTTAACTTGATTCGGTCAATGGAACTATGTCTACAAAGGAGATGAGCAATTCATATAAATAAAAGAGTACAAAATATAGCGAGAAATAACCTCATCCAATTCACTCGAAATACATAGGAGATTCAGACAAGTGATAACCTATCACTTGACTCCCACAAATTCTCCCCCCTACCAATATTGTAAATATTGATTAACATTTGACTCTTTCGTAAACAAAATTTCTATTTCTTTATTATTTGTAGGGTTTTTTTTCTGCTATAGGAAATTCGAATTCAAATATATTAATTAAGCTTCTTATGAAGTGTCTTTCATTTCTCAAAGTTTCCTTTATCCTATTTCATGAAGCATAATGTTTTACTATAAGTCATAGTAGTTTATGTAACTATTGCAATTTCATTTTGTTATTTTAGAGACTATTTTTAAACTTTGTTAAAAAACAGAGCAAGGATGATTGAAAATTGATCTTGCCTTTTATCCCTTTCTACATGCTTCTTCATATATAATCTGGAAAAATTTTTGAGGGTTGTGCTATATTTGATAGTAACAAATATATAATAACTAATACGGAACCAATGGTGAAGTTTGTTAAAAACCAAACAAATTACTCTCTTGCTTGTCACAGTTAATATATAATTTTTTTATTATTTTATCTTAGGTAAAAACATTTTGTATTTGCAGTCTTCCTAGAATATTAGTTTCGAGACAATTAGTCTACTTCTTTTATTATCAAGTTGACTAATTTGTCATCTTTCTTCTTCTCTTATTTATGGGCATAACAAGATACTCAGTTTTGTTTTCTTGAAACTAACGGACACCCAAAATAAACTAAAACAAAATAATTATCGATAATAAATATGCACATTAACGAAGAATGTTATAGTCTTTCCCAAAATTAATTAATTGTCATTAGATTTAATATTGCAATTGACACCCCAATTTAGACCCTAGAAACTTCATCTTCTTCAAATTTCTCCGTGAAAATGTCTGGTCATGGAAAAGGAGGCAAGGGGGGAAGGGAGGAGCCAAGAGGCACAAGAAGGTTCTAAGAGACAACATCCTGGGAATCAATAAGCCAGCTATTCCGTCACCTACAATGAGCATGCCAGGAGGAAGACTTTCACTACTATGGATGTCTATGGATCAGTTGTTAGGTGCATTAGATATCTCAGTAACTGTTCATAAGCTCTAAATATTGTAATTTCTCATTAAATATTCAATGAACAAAGCTCAATTTCTACAAAAAAAAAAAAAGTTGCAATAGACATTAGAGACATTTATAAAGAATACTAATACATATTTAGTGACAATTAAAATTTTAATTATGGTTAGAAGATAATTTTTTTTTTGTAGTGATAACTCTTTCTTTTGGCTTCTTTTAAATAAATTTGTGAATTTTAAATTGGTGTGAGGGGTGTTAGAGTAGGTAAAAAGTCCCTCATCGGTTGAGAAATGGACTGGTGGTCTCCTTATATGGACTTGGATAAACCTCTCATAACAAACTAGTTCTTCAGGATGAGTTAGGCCCATGTGTCATATCTTTACATGGTCATACACCATGTAAAGATATGACACATGAGCCCAACTCATCCCCAAGAGTTAGTTTTTGCCTTTTATGGTTGAGTTAGGCCCAAGTGTCTTATCTTTACAACATGCCCAAGCCCAACTTGTGCGTGGACTGAGAGCCCAAACGAGAATGAACATGACTCTGATATCATGTAAAGATATGGCACATGAGTCCAACTCACCCCCAAGAGTTAGTTTTTTCCTTTTAGGGTTGAGTTAGGCCTCTAATTAAGTGTCATATCTTTATAGTCACTTCTAATCAACTATTTCCATGAAATTTTTTTCTTCGACTTCTTTCTTATACTTAAAATCACTCTATGACTAATATTTTTTGTGCAACAAAAAAAAATGTCACTTAAAGATTTCGCGGAACATTTTTCATTAAGATAAAATGTTTTTGGCAATGTAGTGTATATATATCAAAAATACTAAAGTAACTAAATGATCATATGTAACCTTAATAAAATAGTGTGTTCCCGTGTGAAGCACTTGTAATTTACCTAGCATCATTAGAAACCAAATCTGTCAAATATCAGTCATTCAAACATGCCACATCATTACTTAATTATGTTTAGATTCCAAAAAGCAAGTAAAAGGAATCAAATTATTAACAGAAAAACTAAAAGACCATTGTTTTTCTCAAACTGAGAATGGTTCCTAACTTTTATGTTTCGCTCAATTTTCTTGAGCTTTGCTAAAGCAATTGTGAAATATTAATAATAGTCACAATAACAATGAATTAAAGATACCTAAGAACTATAAACGAAAAAATCGGTGCACTAAGGCTCTCGTTATCATGTGTAGGATCTGTGAAAAAAAAAGTCAAGTTAGGTTTTGTAACAGCGCGTTAAAACTCTCGATATGTGTGAAATTTGGAAGTGAGTCAAAGACCACGAGGATCTTACTTTTATCTCGTAGATAGAACAAAATTAGATATTAAAAAATATATATATTGTTATACAATATGTTAGGTTTTCTGTGTTCTATATCAATATGGGCATATAGAACAAACCTAACGGTCAATAACCAATTCTTGAATGTAATGATAGCCCACCTCTATATGCTTTTTGTTTTCGTGTTCCACCAGGTCTGTGACTATTTTAATCGCACTAGTGTTATTAACATGTAACAATGTGGGAGATTTGATAACAACACCAGGATCAGATAATAGCCGTTGTAGCCAAACAATTTCTGAACTTCCTATCGACGTAGCAAAATTAGCCTCCATATATAATTGATTTAGATATACGGGATTGTTTCTAAACATGCACCAACCAGTAACATAGCTTTGTGAATAGGGACAACCAGCCCAATCTTCATGAGTATATCCTTCAAGGTGTATAGAAGAATCAGAACCGAAAAGAACACCTTGACTCATAAAACCATGAATATACCGAATGACATGAAGTAATGCAGTGTGATGTATACGGTAAGGATTGGCCAACATGTACTGCATATGAGATGTTTGGTCTTTTCTATGTACGCATACAATGTAGGTTAACTCATGGTCAGGCCCCAAATGGAAAGCACGACACAATACCTGATGCATCTAACTTTGACTGCACGAACCACATAAATCTCCCTACCCATTAATGATATATTATTTCGGAGTCTGAAATGTAAATTAAACATTTTAAAATCATCTTAAAATTAGAATAGTAATACCTCACTAAGAAGGTAGATGAATTGCTTAGCCAACACTATCTTGACCTTAACTTCTTTTGTTTTCTATTTAAAATCTTGTTCGTAAGCAACCAGATCATTTATATGCAACAAGACAAGAGTATACAGGTCCGCCATGGAAAATAAGAGCTCGTCGAATTATCATTCTTTACTTCCTGGGTCAATGAATTGGTAGTGTTGGAATGTATGTGTCCACTATAAGTCAACGGACCAGGTCCTTTTACTCAGCAAGAATAGTAGCTGAAAGTAAAAGTGTCGAAAATAAATAGCACAATGTAAAACAGGCACAAGAATTTTACGTAGAAGCCTCGTTGCTCAAAGGAGTAAAACCACGACCTATCACACGGGATTTTTCCAACTGCTTTCACTAATTCTTCTCAAGCAAAAGTGAAGCACAGATTACAACCACAACAGTGAGTTTAACACCCTAATCCCACACTAAGTAATACTTCTATTACTTAAACGAACCAAAGCAATAATCCTAATGCCCACTAAACCAACTAACTTTAGTTGATCTTGACTTTAAGAACCCCCAAGTCTAACTCTAGCCACCAACTCCGATCCCCAAGACAAGAGCTTAAACGAGCAGCAACTCTGCTGCACCACACATAAATAAGTAACTCTAGTTGACACTCCAAAGCAATTCTACAGAAGAGAACACCAACACAATGGTGTAAAAGGCTTCACCACTTCATTTTTGAAAACAATTGCAAATGTTCTTTTTTTTTTTTTTTGAAATATTCAACCAAAATCCACTGGTCTAGCAATACTGTCTAATGCACATTAAGAACATCTGTTCAAAACAAGTCTTCAATATACAAGTGCAGCAAATCAGAACATCTGATCTGTGAACAGATCACACATATTAAAAGTGCCTTAATCATCAACGGCGAGGGCCTAAACTGCGCCATTCTCCATCACCAAAGTAAGATGAGGGGTAAAAGGGAGGCAACTGAGCTGAAGCCTCCCCTGCAGCTGCATAACCGGATATTCCGGTTTGAGCAGTTGGTGCTATCCCAGCATCAGAAGTTGGTTCCATCCCGACATCAAAAATCAAATTGAAATCATTGTCTTCGTCCATTGGGTGACTGAGTAATGCTTCAAGTTCACTCCCGATTCTAGAGATAGAATGACCGGAAATTCCACTGCTAGCATCAACATTCACAAAAGCATTTTCGCCTCCGACTACTGCTGTCATCTGCTCAGCATTGGTGCTTTCTGGATAACACATGCTCTCAGTGCTAGTGTTCGGCACTGCTTGTGATCCCTCGCAAGAAGGGTCAATCATGTCCGCGGTGATAGGAACTTCGGAAGTACCACCTAATTCAGTATCCACGCCAGTTATATCAAGAACACTTGGTTTTGCTCTTCTTCTTCTGTTCCCTTTCTTGTTGGCTTCAACGCGCTTGAAATACTTCTGCGCATGGGAAGCCACTTGCATTGCGGTTCTTGTTATCACACAGTGCCTAGATATACTTCTCCAGTCACCTTTTCCATATATATCTAAGCCTCGGAGAAATGACCTATAGAAGGAAAGATAGATAAATAATTATTATCCCGAAAAAAACATTAAAACATAAAAATGACCAACCTGTGTTCCTCTTCTGTCCAAGCAGCCCCTCTTCGCCATTGAACATCTGCGTTTATATTTTGGTTGACATTGCTTTGAATTTCTGCATAATTAGGTAATGGAGCGCCTCCAAAATCAATGGCATCGATATCTTCTAAGAGTATATTATAGTGATCCTTGATCTCATCAACTGTTTTTCCGGGAAGTGCTTCTTCCATCTTCCTGAGTAGATTGTTATCGTTAAAGTGTATCCCTAGGATATTCTCAAAGATCTTGTCCTCCTCCTGACTCCAAAAGGAGCTATTCCAGGTCCGATCAGTGCTCATTTTCTTTTAGATCTACAAGGAAAGATCGAGCATAAATAAGGGAAGTACTTGAAGAAGATTCAGAAAACGGATGAGTGTCATATATGACAAAAACAACCATAAATATCGGATATCTAAAATAAGATTTTTTGTAACCACTGACGTTTAGTAAACAAAAGCAATCGTAGCAAGAGATGTATTCTTTTAAATCAGTTATGAATACTAAGAGAAGTAATAAGTGTGATAAAACGAACAAACATGAAGATACAAGTGGTATACTACCCACATAAGTATCTAGAGATACGAAGCATATTATCAAAGCATCTACGTTCTTTACCTTTTCTAACAGATGGAAGGTTTCACGATAAGAAGACTACAAAGAAGACAACTATTTGTCTATTAGATACGAAAAAATTATATCATTGAAATATGTATTTTTGTTCTTGTTAGTGACACAAAAATAAAAGATCTATGGCCCTGTACCACATAACGGGAAATAAATTTTGTCAATTCAACATATGTTATCAAAAGAAATCGATCCTCGTTTGTTAAGATTTTTAGGATAAGAACTTTATTGTAGAGTAATACCTGAACAACTAACACTCCTAAAAAAAGTAGAAATTTAACAAGACGAATGTAAGCAATATCAAATAGGAAAGTGTTATTTTGCGTTCCTTCATATCCTACCACAGAATCCATGAGTAAGTCAATCATTATGATACTGTCAATACAGTCTCTCCGGTATCTACTTGTTACATTTATACAACTTGAAATAGCAAATCGAAAAGGAAAATGCCATATTTCTTTGTCACACGATCTAACTATTTAAAGCTAGTGATTGTGCAATGACAGATTATATCCAAGACAAAAAAAAAAAAAAAAAGCTATACAAATATGCTTATGTCTAAAGAGAAGCTCAACAGAGGGAGACAAGTTCTTCCATGGCTGTCCATCGTAGCAGTTCTGCTATAGGTCGATTAATTCGTCATTTGGTAAGCCTACTAATCTTGTTTGTAGCCATTGTGGTGAATCAGGACACTTAAAACAACGATGCTACGAGATCATTGGCTATCCGTATTGGCGGGATTTCTCGAAGAAACCTCGCAAAGTCATTCCAAATAGAGCTATAGTCACGACTACTTCATGAACTAATCATCCAAACAATTATGGTAAAATAGAACCTTGTGTCAACATGACGCAGCCAGTTATTACCGGTAATAACAGTGTTAATGTTAATGTTACTGCACCTTCTACGAATAGTGCTCAGATTATAAATAGTGGAGCATCTGATCACATGACCAAAGACCCAAGCGAAATACAATCATTGAAACCATCTTCTCAACCCTTTATTTCTACCGTTACTAGTGGTACTTCTCCAGTTATCGGAGAAGGACCAGTCGTCTTAACATATGCTTTAAGACTTGACACTGTTTTAGTTGTACCTACTCTATCTGTTAGCCGAGTTACCTCCTCGTACAATTGCACTATAACCTTTTGGCCTCCTTTTTGTAACTTTCAGGACATTCTGACTCGGAGGACTCTTGGTTTTGGTGTTAAGCGACACAATCTCTACTTTCTGGAATTGACTAAAGGCGGAGAGAAGAAATTCAGTCATGCATTCCGCACATATGTGGTTGAGAAAGCACGGGAAAATGTATGGTTATGACATAGAAGGCTCATATATATCTCATTTGGTTATCTTCAGAAACTCAAACCAGATTTGTTTTTAGGTTTAGATAACTCAGTTTTTCATTGTGACATTAATGAATTCTCGAAAATCATTGTGCTCCATATTTATCAAGTTTGAATAAATATTATGAACCTTCTGCTTTTATACATTCGGATATTTGGGGCCTTGCAAAAATTGCAACTCAGTCTCAAGCTTGTTACTTTATTACTTTCATAGATGAATGTACTAGGATGACATGCGTATCATTACTTCAAAAGAAGAGTGATGCGTCTATTGCATTCAAAGATTTTTATAACATGGAACACACTCAAGATCAATGACAAATTTGTGTTTGTCAATCTGACAATACTATTGACGAATACATACGTCATCAAACATCCTACACATACACACCCCAACAGAATGGCCTAGTAGAAAGAAAAAATTATGAAAATTGTCCATGCATCTCTCTTTGGCATGAATATGTCAACTATTCACTGGGGGCGGGGGGGAGCGGTTAAATCTGCGACTTATCTTATTAATCGGGTTGCATCTCGAGTCATTAATTTTGAGACTCTGCAGCAAAAGCTCCATTCTCTTTTTTTCTCTTCCTCATCTACCAAACTTAGAGCCAAGGGTGTTTGGTTGCACAATATATACACACATTCCCAAAGCTCTACGAGGAAAATTGGATCCGTGTGCAAGACGGTGTGTGTTTGTTGGCTTTTAGAATTTCAGAAAGGGTACCGGTGTTATGACCCCCAAAATAAGAGACTATATGTTACTCTTAACACATCTCTCTATGACTCAAAACCATATTATAAAGGTGGAGTGACACCCTCATCTCTTCGGGTGGGAGAATGAAATAGAAGAGACTAGGATGAATAGAGCTTTAGGGGGAGAAACCTAGTTCTTGGAATTAGTAGCTCACGAGGAAAGATAAAATGCACATATCAACGTCTAGTGGGAAGTTGATCTATCTGACTCGCACAAGGCCAGCCATTGCATATGCTGTAATTGTTGTGAGTCAGTTCATGCAGAACCCAACAGAAGATCATATAGAAGCTGTCTATAAAATTTTGCGATACTTGAAGAGAGTTCCAGGAGAAGGACTATTGTTCTTGAAGAATGAAAAAATGGTCATCGAAGGCTACAAAGATGCAGATTGGGCAGGAGATCTCTTGACCAGGAAATCAACCTCGGGTTATCTCACTTTTTTCGATGGCAATCTTGTCACGTGGAGAAGTAAGAAGCAAAAGGTTGTTGCGAGGTCTAGTGCAGAAGCAAAATTTTGAGGGATGGGTAATGGCTTGTGTGATCTTTTATGGATTAAATATGTTCGGAAGGATCTTGGAATTGAATGTACAGGACCTATGAACTTATTCTGTGATAACAAAGCCGCAATTCAAATAGCACAGAACCTGTTCAACATGATCGAACTAAACATGTTGAAATTTTCGATACATCATTAAGGACAAGTTAGATCAAAAGATTATACATTTTCCCATTTTTCAAGTCTTAAAGTCAGCTGGCAAATGTACTCACCAAGGATATATAAGGGAAGCTCTTCCACGAGATTATTGGCAAGTTGGGCATGATAGACATATATGCACCCGGCTCAAAGAAAAGCCTATCAAAGCAGATTTAAAAAAAAAAAAAAACATACCAAGTGTAATCCCACGAGTGAGGTGTGGGGAGGGCAGGTAAAGAACTATGTACGATAGACCCTTAGCTCAAGGAAAACATATCGAAGAAGATCTAAAATGGAAAGATTTACATAACCAAAAAGGGGAAGCCAAAAAGATCTTACTTTTTCTATAAAAATTATTTCCGATAGACCCTAGACTAAGTATGTCAAAGCAGATCAAGAAAAGGGAAGATTTACAGAACTGATAACAAATCCAACAAAGATCTTTATTTTTTCATAAATTTCATATCTCTATAAATCAATTTCATAAACAAAATGCATGTTAAAGAAGATTACCGTTAAATGTCGGCACAACTGAGGGCAGAACCTGATGATCACAAAGCTAAGCACAGTCAAAGAAAGCTTTTGGTTTTGGATGAATCAACCTACATTGATAATCTTTATCATCTATGTATACAATTATTCAAACACATACATATATAATCAAGAAAAAAAATAGAAAATTTTGGGCAAAACGATTGATTTCACACCTGCGATTTGTTCTTCCTGCGATTCTAAAGCTTCTTGTACTTGTTACTTCAAAAAAAAAATCTTTTAGGGCATTTCATCTACATTTAAGGAGATAAGTATATTAAAATTACTGTAATCTGAAATTTTTTAACAGTTAGTATAATACAAACAAAAAGTTCAAAATGTGCTGAGTTGTGCTACCTAAAAAAAACAAAAAATTGTTTTGAGACTTTAAGAGGCATGTTGCGGTAAGGGATAAAGTTCGGAGTGATCGAAGTGATGAAAAGCAAAAGCTTCCAAAACCTTCCCTTCTTTTTTTTTCGTATATGTAGAGGCCGATTGTTTTCATATTTGATAGCCAAGTCGGGTAAGATACTCTCTAATAAAGACAAACACGAGATATAAGTTTTAATATATAGTGTTGCATTCATTCATTTCCTTTGTGGACATGGAGGTGGGGAATGATCCCAACCATTGCGAGGGAGATTTTCACGAGCACAAATTATAAAACTTGATTAATATTAGAGCTTTTTAGGTCGCATTGAAGAATATATGTTTTGTTGAGTTTGAAATAAACTTAATTGAAATTCATTTATTTTAATCAGATGTTTCAAGTTTTTAGAATAGAAAACATCCCGATAAACAGACTTTACACGACCCACTCACTCTTTTGAATAGCTTAAAAATATGATTGCTGGTTAATTCTTTCGATGAAATTATCAAGAACTACGCTGAAAAATAAAGGATTTTGCAAAGATTACTTTAATTTGCACCAATAAAATTACTGTCGTTATACTATATTCAACGGCAATAATAAATATAACTAGTACGATCTATATAAATGTCGCTAAAAGAAAAATTTATTGTCCACTAAATGTTTCTTTTTCAATAGAGCTAGCGGACTTCAAATCGATATGTGCAACTTGAAGATCATTAGATTGGGACTTTGGATTTTAAAGCAACCATGTAGACGTGATATCCCCAATTTCAAACAAGTTATTTCATAAAACGCGAGTAAAAGTGACTTTATGGCGTAAAAATCACTTATACTAATGGAGTACATAACTTGAGCTTGTAAGAACACAATATAAAAGAAAAAATTGATATCATCAAGATTCCAAATACCATTAAAACTTCCGTTCGCGCACACAACCAAAAGAGTAGCAAAATTCATCTACATTAGATATTTTTCTGAATGAGAAAAAAATTGCAAATTGTAACATCTCGGTAAAATTGCAAATTTTTTCATGTATCGATTCTTCAACGCCCGTTATGGTAGAATATTCATGTGAGACTTTCTCAGCTTCTATCTCACCAATCACTTGGTATGCTCTTTATGATATCCGAATCACCTGAATTGGAGTAAGAGAACGGAAAAGGGGTAAAAATGACCTTAAACTATGCGAGATTGAATAAAATATCTTTTGTTGTTGTTCGCATAGTTTAAGAGCATTTTTTACCCCTTCTCCGTAAAAAAGAAAGTACTTCAGACATATATCCACATAGAATAAACACTAATAGTCCTACCACATTCAGTCCCCCGATCAACTAGAGGGAGATATATAGTACTAGAACGAAAAAATCACAAGAAAGATTATACCAATCTAAAGAACGTAACGTGATCATTAATATAGAAAATATAAGACATCTAGGGTGGCTATTTTTCTCTATTTGTAATACGATACAAGAATCAACTGGTTCCATCAAACTAGCTATATATATGTTGTGTATTGTCAATATTTCCACATAAAGTGGAGAGATGATATCTTGAGCAGTTACATATCCAGAATCTTCAACACAAATATGCACATCTGCAGTTCATTATAATTTACTACTCAATAGTATTTCTGTTAAATTCATTAAAATTTCAAATACCGATTCTTCAATGCCCGTTATGGTAGAATATTCATGTGAGACTTTCTCAGATTTTTTATAGGAGGATTTGCAAAGAACAATTTTTTCATTCAATTGATCTCATGTATCAATGTTTATTTTTTGCTGCATTTCATCTCAATAGATAGTACATCGCTATTAGATACTACACCCTTGTAGCGATTCACATGCATATGCTTACCTATAGTTATGAAGTTACAAACATAGACATTTACGTGTATTCACATCCACAGTTCTAGGAATTGATATAATAAATTCAGCAACTCTATTACATTCCAAATGAAGAAGCGCGCCATATAAAGAGTTATCCAAAAGCTGCGGAAAATTTTGCTTGTATGTGTATGTTGTCAAAAGAAGAGTGGTGCGTATATTGCATTCAAAGATTTTTATAGAAGAGACAAGGATGAATAGAGATTTAGGGGGAGAAACTTAGTTCTTGGAATTAGAAGCTCACGAATAAAGATCAAATGCATATATCAACGTCTAGTAGGGAATTTAATCATGCAGAACTCAACAGAAGATCATATGGAATCTGTCTATAGAATTTTGCGATACTTGAAGAGAGCTCCAGGAAGAGGACTATTGTTCTTGAAGAATGAAAAAATGGTCATCGAAGGCTACACAGATGCAGATTGGTCAGGAGATCTCTTGACCAGGAAATCAACCTCGGGTTATCTCACTTTTTTCGATGGCAATCTTGTCACGTGGAGAAGTAAGAAGCAAAAGGTTGTCGCGAGGTCTAGGGCAGAAGCAAAATTTTGAGGGATGGCTAATGGATTGTGTGAGCTTTTATGGATTAAATATGTTCGGAAGGATCTTGGAATTGAATGTACAGGACCTATGAACTTATTCAGTGATAACAAAGCCGCAATTCAAATAGCACAGAACCTGTTCAACATGATCGAACTAAACATGTTGAAATTTTCGATACATCATTAAGGACAAGTTAGATCAAAAGACTATACATTTTCCCATTTTTCAAGTCTTAAAGTCAGCTGGCAAATGTACTCACCAAGGATATATAAGGGAAGCTCTTCCACGAGATTATTGGCAAGTTGGGCATGATAGACATATATGCACCCGGCTCAAAGAAAAGCCTATCAAAGCAGATTTTTAAAAAAAAAAAACATACCAAGTGTAATCCCACGAGTGAGGTGTGGAGAGGGCAGGTAAAGAACTATGTACGATAGACCCTTAGCTCAAGGAAAACATATCGAAGAAGATCTAAAATGGAAAGATTTACATAACCAAAAAGGGGAAGCCAAAAAGATCTTACTTTTTCTATAAAAATTATTTCCGATAGACCCTAGACTTCAAATAAGCATGTCAAAGCAGATCAAGAAAAGGGAAGATTTACAGAACTGATAACAAATCCAACAAAGATCTTTATTTTTTTCATAAATTTCATATCTCTATAAATCAATTTCATAAACAAAATGCATGTTAAAGAAGATTACCGTTAAATGTCGGCACAACTGAGGGCAGAACCTGATGATCACAAAGCTAAGCACAGTCAAAGAAAGCTTTTGGTTTTGGATGAATCAACCTACATTGATAATCTTTATCATCTATGTATACAATTATTCAAACACATACATATATAATCAAGAAAAAAAAATAGAAAATTTTGGGCAAAACGATTGATTTCACACCTGCGATTTGTTCTTCCTGCGATTCTAAAGCTTCTTGTACTTGTTACTTCAAAAAAAAAAAATCTTTTAGGGCATTTCATCTACATTTAAGGAGATAAGCATATTAAAATTACTGTAATCTGAAATTTTTTAACAGTTAGTATAATACAAACAAAAAGTTCAAAATGTGCTGAGTTGTGCTACCTAAAAAAAACAAAAAATTGTTTTGAGACTTTAAGAGACATGTTGCGGTAAGGGATAAAGTTCGGAGTGATCGAAGTGATGAAAAGCAAAAGCTTCCAAAACCTTCCCTTCTTTTTTTTCGTATATGTAGAGGCCGATTGTTTTCATATTTGATAGCCAAGTCGGGTAAGATACTCTCTAATAAAGACGAACACGAGAGATAAGTTTTAATATATAGTGTTGCATTCATTCATTTTCTTTGTGGACATGGAGGTGGGGAATGATCCCAACCATTGCGAGGGAGATTTTCGCTAGCACAAATTATAAAACTTGATTAATATTAGAGCCTTTTAGGTCGCATCGAAGAGTATATGTTTTGTTTAGTTTTAAATAAACTTGATTGAAATTCATTCATTTTAATCAGATGTTTCATGTTTTTAGAATAGAAAACATCCCGATAAACAGACTTTACACGACCCACTCACTCTTTTGAATAGCTTAAAAATATGATTGCTGGTTAATTCTTTCGATTAAATTATCATGAACTACGCTGAAAAATAAAGGATTTTGCAAAGATTACTTTAATTTGCACCAATAAAATTACTGTCGCTATACTATATTTAACGACAATAATAAATATAACTAGTACGATCTATATAAATGTCGCTATAAGAAAAAATTATTGTCACTAAATGTTTCTTTTGGAGTAGAGCTAGTGGACTTCAAATAGATATGCGCGACTTGAAGATCATTAGATTGGGCCTTTGGATTTTAAAGCAACCATGTAGACGTAATATCCCCAATATCAAACAAGTTATTTCATGTACCGATTCTTCAACGCCCGTTATGATAGAATATTCATGTGAGACTTTCTCTGCTTCTATCTCACCAATCACTTGGTATGCTTTTTATGATATCCGAATCACCTGAATTGGAGTAAGAGAACAAAAAAAGGGTAAAAATGCCCTTAAATTATGCGAGATTGAACAAAATATCTTTTGTTGTTGTTCGCATAGTTTAAGAGCATTTTTTACCCCTTCTCTGTAAAAAAAGAAAGTACTTCAGACATATATCCACATAGAATAAACACTAATAGTCCTACCACATTCAGTCCCCCAATCAACTAGAGGGAGATATATAGTACTAGAACGAAAAATTCACAAGAAAGAATATACCAATCTGATGACGTGATGTGATCATAAATATAGAAAAATATAAGACATCTAGGGTGGCTATTTCTCTCTATTTGTAATCCGATACAAGAATCAACTGGTTCCATCAAACTAGCTATATATATGTTGTGTATTGTCAACGATTTGCACATACGAGGGCAAGATGATATGTTGAGCAGTTACATATCCAGGATCTTCGACACAAACAGACACATCTGAAGTTCATAATGAGTTACTACTCAATAGTATTTCTTTTAAATTATTCTTCAATACCCGTTATGGTAGAATATTCATGTGAGACTTTCTCAGATTTTATATAGGAGGATTTGCAAAGAATAATTTTTTTGTTCAATTGATCTCATGTATCAATGTTTATTTTTTGCTGCATTTCATCTCAATAGACAGTACATCGCTATTAGATACTACACTCTTGTAACGATTCACATGCATATGCTTACCTATAGTTATGAAGTTACAAACATAGACATTTACGCGTATTCACATCCACAGTTCTAGGAATTGATTTATTAAATTCAGCAATTCTATTACATTCCAAATGAAAAAGCGCGCCACATAAAGAGTTATCCAAAAGCTGCGGAAAATTTTGCTTGTATGTGTATGTTGTCAATACATACACAATAATGCCTATCGATATTAAAAAGATAGGCAAACAATCCAGTGCAGATAGCCTAGCAAACTAGACAATATAGATAAGTAACTATATCAAGAACAAAATGAAGTAGCGGCTATAACAGAGGTATTGATCAAAAAATCTGCAAGAAGTATCAATAAAAACCAAATATGTCGAATATCAGTATTCAAAACATGCAACATCAGTACTTAATTATGTTTAGCTTCCACAAAAATAAGAAAAGGCATCAAATGATTAACCAGAAAAAACTAAAAGACCATTGTTTTTCTCAAACTGAGAATGGTTCCTAATTTTCAAGTTTCGCTCAATTTTCTTGAAACAATTGTGAAATAATAATAATAACAACAACAATGTGTCAAAACAAAGCATGTTAATGAAGATCACCGTAAAATGTCAGACACAACTTGGGTCTACGAGAGATAAGTATGCTCTACCTTTTTTTATGAATATAACGTATAGATAGACAATATACCATACATCATCAGTTAGGTAATTTATTTTTTTGGTCGAACAAACACATTTTATTCAAAAACAACCAGAGTATCATTAAAACATCTCATACAACTAGTCTCAAACTGATCAAAAACCTATACAATTCATCTTGTGTAGTTTGATATATTCCCTCTATTGAAGTCCTATCGTTTGCATACAAGTTTGTAAAAATAAAAGTTCCATATTTTCAGGATGATCACCTCATAACGAGCATAAAGTATCCTGGCACATGTGGATGCATAATCTTTTAACTAACATCATACACCAGCAAAACTTTGGTGTGATAATCAAGTTATTCTTCATATTGCTTCGAATTCAGTGTATCATGAAAGAACTAAACATATTAAGGTTGACTGTCATTTCATTCGCGAGAAGATTCTGGAAAATTTGATTTTCACCGGCTATCTGTAGACCGGAGAGCAACTAGCTGGTTTGTTCACAAAAGCACTAAATGGAGCTCGAGTTAGTTATCTATGTAACGAGCTGAGCATGATCAATATCTATGCTCCAGCTTGAGGGATGGTGTTATAAAATATTGTAGGATATTGTAAAGATATTTACTTACCTTTGATAGAACCTCGAGTTGATTGTATATATACATGTACTTCTTAACATAGTGAAATACAAGTTCTTCTGTTCCCATATTTCAAATAACACAAAAAGGAATATCTCCTAGATGTATGCTAAAGATTGATATGCAAAAGGCATACGACTCAGTAGAATTGTCCAGTTAGACTTTGCAGCCGATTTGTTTCTCTTTTGTAGAGGCGACAAGATTTCTATCATGAAATTGTATGATTGCTTCATGGATTTTTGAGCAGCATCTGGCATCGTTGCATATAAAGCTAAAAAGTTGTGCTTACATCGGGGGAACGGACCAAGTTATACAACAATCTGTATTGACCAAGCTGCAGTTCACAAAGGGCACTTTACGTTTCAAATATCTCGGTGTCCCTCTAAGCATCAAAATAATATCAATTCATCTTAACTCTATCCTTGAACTGTAGCTGTTGATTAGCTTTCTCCATTATATTTTGTTGTTAGTGATATGCTAGGACTAAGTGTCTAAGTCTAATAACAAGAGTTGTCTCACTTCTGGTCCCTTGTATGCTCTTAATGATATTCGAATCACCTGAGTTTTGATAAAAAGAATGAAAAAGGGTAAAAAATGCAGTTAAACTATGCAAAACAAATGTTCTATGCTGTTGTTCAGTTTTGCATAGTTTAACTGCATTTTTTACCCTTTTCCGTAAAAAGAAAGTACTTCAAACATCAAAAAAGGAATCCTCACTCATTCTACTATTATGATTTATCGATCATACCATTACATTTGTTAGTCAATTAACCTCATCTAGCAATGCTTATTTTTTGTTTCATTTCATGTCACTTCATTCTTAGAAACAATAACAAATAAAATTAAACTGAGGACCTAGTCATTCTGTTGGTGTTTATGCATTGTAATATTAAAATTTAAAACATTAAGTGTATATAGTGGGTATAAATTGACGAGAATGTGTCATCATAGTAGTATAACTCTTTTAACCACTATTGTCGTGATCTACCACTAACTCCACTCATTATCCTACCTCATTATACCTTTTAACTTAAGTAACATTCGGGCTATTCATTTACCTAATTTACTACCTATTATATTCCTGTGCATTGTAAGGAAGAATTCCTCGCCGATAAATAGTGATGGTCTTCCTTTGTTATGGGAGTATATATGTAGATATGAAAAAGTGGAAGAAAAATGAGAAGTGTAAAAAATGTTGTAGTGTGTTGTAGTGAAAGAGAGAGTTGAGTAAAAAAAAGAAAAACTACTCTAAGTCTTTAACTATATTCACTAGTATATAAAAGAGAGTTATTTTATATGTTGAAGGAAGGTGTTCTTATGTAGAGTTTTGGACTCTTCAACTAATCCAGAGTTGCTTGAGTACTTGTACGACGTTGCTGGACTGTTGTATCCTAGAGGAAACAAGCCAAGAATAATACTGCTGAAAATAAAATGACAAAAATGAACAAACACATCTTTAGGCTTTGAGACGCGGATATCTCGATCTCGTTAAGGAGATTCAAGCCCACTGTTGCAACCATGGTGGCTGGCCTGGTGGAATGGATTCAAAGAAACAAATGCAGTCGACGGTGATAATGGAGGAAGTTTTCCCCTATATCTACTACTATAACATACGCAGTATAGTCGCAGTGTTGCTCCTGTAGTTTCTTGTTCTTCGATTTTTGTTACTATTTGTTAATACTGTGTACCTCGATTATCATAGTATTTTGATGTAGTTTATGTCATGTGTTACTATCTGCTGTTATTGTTATGTTCTGTTTTTCTTGTACTTCCGTTACATTTTTTTATGGATTGCTTTGGACTATTTTTTCCTTAAGCCAAGGGTCTGAAACAACTGCTCGACTTCTGAGGTAGGGGTAAGGTTTGCATACACCAGTAATTCATCTCTTCATCGTTACGAGATATTCTTTTGAAACATAAATCTCAACAAATGCCCTAAAGCATTCAATAAATCTTCTGCATTAGTTCATGGCAGCTTTGGTTTTAGATATTATATTGCTGTTTGATTCTCATTCGAGATATCTTTTCACTTCGGTGTTGATAACCAAGTGATCTCTGTCCTATATCCATACAGATTCCCAATGCCTTGGAAAAATAGTCGAGATGGATGACTGCACCTTTTTTGCCTCTTCCTTATCTATAGGACAATCTTCTCTTACGGCCTTCACCTTCTGCACCAGAAAACTAGACTGCAGAGAATGTAGACAGAGATAGAAGGGAAAAGAAGTGAACATTTAAGAACTATCTTTGCCAAATGATTATTTAGCTATCAGATGATGAAATGCTTTTATTAGCAACTTCAACGCGGTCTTTTCTTGTGATGCTATTGTTTTGTTGTTAGGTGATGGAGGTAAAAGCTTGCAGTCAGAAAAGAGAAAAGAACTTTTAGTGATCGTCACTCGAAACAAAGCCTCTTCAGCATTGCACTTGGATGTTGAAAAAGTGGACTTTACAATGCTTGCGGTTGCTTTGCTATTGAGTTGTTATCCGAGCAGACTTAACCTGCAATCAACAAGTGAAATGGTTACAGTTTTATGGATGGTTTGATGTATACGAAAAATTCGAGTTAGTCTACTTCTCATGGAAGCAATCCTATCCATAGCCAATTAAAAGAAGTAGAAGCCTACAAATTTGATCGAAAAATCCTCTGGAACTCAAAAGTTGGAAGCTAGCACAAAGGATATATACACACATTGTAGAATTGTGGATTTGAAAGTTTGTGATCAGATATATCAATTGACTCTAGTTTGAGGTAGGCATTATGATATACACACGACGTTCAATATACTCTTCTTCTCACTTTATTCCTCTTCCTCGCGTAACAGATTCAACATCTCGGAGCTCACTTGCTCCTTCATGTGATGAATATTGAGATCTTCTACTTATCGGAGCCACGTTGAAGGCATCATCTCAGCACCCCCTTTCTTTTCTAGTGTAATGAAGCTCTAAATAGATGTCTGTGGACCTGGTTCTGCTGCATTTAGAGATAAAGAGAAGATGTAATACTTCACTCTCAGCCATTTTAAGTACAAAAACTAGAAAAAAGTGTTGATTTTGTTTTTGTCGCAGATCGACAAAGGAAAAACTGAATATCAGTGTTGTCACTCCTACTAATGGCTCAACATATTGCACCTTGACATGCTTTTGATTACCTTTTGAAGAAAGATCAAAGGGAAGGGTCTGATATACCCCTCAACTTTGTCATTTGGAGCTAATATACCCTCGTTATAAAAGTGGCTCATATATGCCCTTATCGTTATACAAACGGCTCATATATACCCCTGTCGTTACAAAATGGCTCGCATATACTCTTCATTTAACGGAAGTTAAAAAATTAGTTTTAAATTTATATTTATTACTTCTATTTTTTTAAAAAAAATTATTTAGGGGTATATATGATTTTCTATCAAAGTTTAAGGTATATTTTAATTTTTTTTCATACATAAATTATTTTGTGACTTCTTTTATTATAATCATTTGAGTTTCTTATTCTTATTTTGTTTTTTTCTTTCATTCCTTAGTTTAAAGAGAAAAAAATTAAACTATTTTTTTTTGTGTGTATTGTAATTTAATTTCGTATTCGAAAAAAAAAATTTGATCATCTACAATAAATATTACAAGAATATTAGTGAAACATAATTAAATTTGTATCAAAATAATAATTATAAATTAGTCATTGAAACAAAAAAAAGTCAAAAAAATATGTCTGACGAGGATTAAATTTACTCATATGGGATTATATTTTTTAGAAAAAAATAATAAAAATTTAGATTAAAATTATATTTTTCATTTTCGTTGGAGGAAAAGGGTATATGTGAGTCATTTGTTTACAAGTAACGGTATATATGAACCACTTTCATAACAAGGGGTATATCAGCTCTAAATGACAAAGTTGATGGGTATATCAGACCCTTTTCCCAAAATCAAATACTGAAACAAGAAAATAGAATGAGCCAACTTCGAAAGGAGCAAAAACTGACTAATGTGGAGATACAGGACATGACGGGAATTTATCTACAACTTCGGGTACTTGAGGGGATTAAGGGTTCTGTGATAGTTCTTTTCTTTTTCTTTTCATCTTTTATTGTTTCTGGTTTGTTAATCTGAATACAGGATATAACAACTATGACGGGTTTCACAGAAGTAAGACATTTTCTGGGTAAAATGGGTGCATGGAGTGTACATAAAGCAACAGAGGAATATCTGGGATCACTGATATTAAGTTTAGAGACAAGTGAAATGGTTACATGTTTTATTGAACACTTGATTTATATGATGAATTCGAATCAGTCTACTTCTCAAAAATTTGGCTTATTGAGTTTGAAACATATTACTAGGTGTTTATCTAGTAATTTTTAACACATATTGTGTTTTGAGTGAAAACTACTGAGTTATTATACTATGTTGCAGGGTCGGTTTTTTTTCAAAAAAATTGGTACTACCTTTGTCCCAATTTAAAGAAAGACTTGTTTGAATCTCGAAATCTGAAAGATACTGATAGCACCCTCACCCCGCAGGTGGTGGCTAGTAAATTACTCTTTGTTCCCATTTATCCACCAATTTGGTATACAACTCCTCAAAGCACTAGGTATGTTTTATGATCAGGTAGCCATAAGAATACAGAAATAAACAAAGAGCATGCAAGAACTCGAATTGCTAAAGTTTTTTTATTGAAAAATTCAACCAAAATCAACCTTTGAAGATAGACATAATCCTGCTCTCTGCAGCAGATTAAGAGAAAATAAAGAAGAGCAATATCGTCTAGTATAATGGAACAAGTCTTCAAAAAAACAGATGCAGTATCAAGATTAATAGTCATCTGGTTGTGACCAACTAATATCAACATAAACAGCTTCCACGCCACGAAATCAGAACATTTGATCTATGAACAGGTCATCGGTATCAAAAATGCCTTCATCATCAACAGTGGTGTTAGATGAGGGGGTGAAGGGAGGTAAATAAGGAGGAGCCGCCTCTACAACTGCATAACGGGAAGCTGGTGTCTTCTCATCATCAAAAATGGAACTAATAGCGTTGTCTACATCCATGGGCTCAGCGAGTAATGCTTCTAGTTCACTCCCAATTCTAGTGATGGCATGACTGTAAGTTCCACTGCTAGCAGCAGTAGCGTCCTCCAGCTCCGTCATTAGGTCATCAATGTCTGAAAAGAACTCAACATTTACATCAGGAATCAGACTATTTATTACATCGATAAATGCAGCATTATGGCCTGAGGACTCACCTTCAGCAACTGTTGTCATCTGCTGCTCAGCATTGGTACTTTCTTGAGGCGACATGTTTGGCACTACTTGTGATCCTCCACAAGCTGGCCCAATCATATCCTCGGTTTTTGGAACTTGGGAAGTTCCAGCAGCTTCAGCATCTGCACTAGTAATATCAAGAATGCTTGCTCTTCTCTCCCCTTTGTTGGCGGCTTCGAGGCGCTTGAAAAATTTCTGTGCATGGCTAGCCACCTGCATTCCTGTTCTTGTAATCACACAGTGCCTAGATATACTTCTCCAGTCACCTCTTCCATATATATCTAGGCCCCGGAGAAATGACCTATTGCAGGAAAGATAGAGAAATAAGTTATTATCAGGCAGCAAAGTTTTACTTTCTCTTAATCAGTTAACCACACACTACATATTATAAAGCCCAGAGGCAAATAGGTATGATTCCATAGACATGTTTATTCAGTATGCACTGTGTAAAATCACAGACAATACCCCCACCCCCACCCCAAGAATAAAATCACCATTCATTTTGTTCCTTTCACAAAAAGAGGAAGGGACCTAAATTCATGGGATAACAAATGTCCTTTGGATATGTGACTCCCAACACTTGCTAAATTTTCCATTGCCACTCTTTTTCGCCTCGTTGGTATATGCACTCACTTCAACTATATGTGCTGTGTTTTCAATGCTAATCGTTTCAACTATACTTAGCTTCTCTAACAGATAGGATATAAAACAGAAAGTGAGATAGATCAAGAAAACAAGAAGAAGAATACTACAGGAAACCTACCTGTGTTCCTCTTCTGTCCAAGGAGTCCCTCTTCGCCATTTGGCGTCTGCTTTCAAATTTTGGTTGGCATTGCTTTGCATTTCCAGATAATTCAGTAATGGAACACATCCAGAATCGATGGCATTGATATCTTCTAAGAGTATATTATAGTGATCCTTGATGTCCTGAAGTGATTTTTGAGGAAGTGCTTCTTCCATCATCCTCAATAGATTGTTATTGTTAAAGTAGATCGCTAGGGTATTCTCAAAGATTTTATCCTCCTCCCTAGTCCAGAAGGAGCTATTGCATGTCTTATTGGTGCTCATTTTCTTTTAGATCTACAAGAGAAGGCTCAAGCATGAAAAAGGGAAGATCGTATTCAGAAAACCGATGAGTGTCAATATATGACAAACAACCATAATTACCAAGCATCTATAATAAGATTTTTTTGTAACCCCTGACAATTAGTAAACATAAACAATCGCAGCAAGACATGTATTCTTTTAAATCAGTTATGAATACTAAGAGAAGTAATATGTGACCGGAAAAACGAGCAAACATGAAGATACAAGTGGTATACTACCCAAAGAAGTCCCCACGAAGCATTTTATGAAAGCATCATAATTCTTTACCTTTTCGATCGGATGGAAGGTTTTATAATAAGAAAGATGAATACAAAGAAGAAACTATTTGTCTCAAGATAAGAAAAAATTATACCACTGAAGTACATATTTTTGTTCTTATTAGTGACGCAAAAAATGGCCTTATACCACATAACGGGAAAGAAATTCTGTCAATCCAACATATATTATCAATCCAACATATATTATCAAAAGAAAAGGAAAACCCCACATTGTCTTGTGACACAATCTAACCACTTAAAACTAGGGAACATGCAAAGACAAATTGTATTATATCCAGGACAAGAAATCAAAAGGAAAGCTAAAAAATTCTTATTTTTCCTTTTTGGGAAACACGCAAATCTCTACACATAAACTTTCAACTAAAAGCATGTTAAAAAGGAGACCCCGGAAAATGCTGACACAATTTTTCCCTCATGAGATAGAAACAAGATGAATCTCATGACATACGAGTAGGTGAGTATCACTCTTCAGAATCTACCCCAAAACCAATATATAATCAACCATCTGTGATTGTATGCACATTTTCTTTTGTCGTTATTACCTTTATACATCATGAAATAGAAAATTATTGTTCATTTTGAATGGAATATTTATGGAACCAACAACAACAAATACCGACGTAATCCCACAAGTCAGGTTTGGAAGATTTACCTTTGTACATAGACCTTACCCCTACCTTGAGAGGCAGAGAAGCAATTTCCGCTACACACTCGGCTCAACGAAAACATATCAAAGCAGATTGAATAAGGGAAGATTTTCAAAACCAACAAAATACCACAGTGAAATTCCACAACTAAGATCTAGGGAGGATAGAGCGTATATAGACCTTACCTCTACCTTAAGGGGTTGAGAGGCCGTTTTTAATTGACATTCGACTCAAGGAAAAGCATATTAAAGCAGATCGAAAAAGGAAAGATTTACAAAAGCATGACAAAAATCGAATATGGAAAGCCATGAAAGATCTTACTTCAAAGAAATAATTATATCTCTAAAAGTTAACTTTCATAAACACAAAGCATGTTAAAGAAGAGTACCAAAAAAACGTCAGCGCAACTGGCAGAACCTAATGATCACAAACCACAATCAAAGCAAACTTCTGAGTGATCGATCTATAGTGATAAGTTGTATAACCTATGAAATAATGCATTCAACCATAAGGAAATCTCACACACACATATATATATATACTCCCTATGTTTCAAAAAGAATGACCTAGTTTCCTTTTTAGTCTGTTTCAAAAAGAATGACCCCTTTCCTTTTTTGGCAATACTTTAACTTCAACTTTCCACGTGGCATGTTTAAGGCCACAAGATTAAAGGGCATTTTGGTACATTTGACATAACTTTAAATTAAAACCACAAGATTAAAAACTCTTCTTTCTTTTCTTATACTCCATTTCAAGTCAAACTAGGACATTCTTTTTGAAACGGAGGGAGTATTTTCTAGTGTTTGGTAAGTAAGCAAGAAAATATCATCTCAAGAGCATCTATATATCATCTGGCAAAATACTATGGAGGCAGGATGCAACGGGAAGTGGGGGTTCGGGGGTCGGGGATGGTCAAGGGGTAGGAGTTGGACGGATTGGGTGGGTGGGTGGGCGGAGACATTAAACTTGGAAGTCACTTATCCAATTTGTTTTCTCTACTTCCATTAAGGAAGTCATTTTCCTTACTTTTGAAGAACTAGTTTTCCTAGAGAAAATAGTTTCCAAACATATTGACCAACCAAACATAGGAAAATGTTTTCCTCCACAGTAACCCAAAGACAACTTCCAGAAAATATATAATTGCAAAAGGAGAAAATTCCACTAAAAGATTTACAAGAAAACACAACTACCAGATAAACAAGCAAAGCAATAATTACCTCAAGTGGCGCGAATGTTTCCATTAAATGGACTCAAAACAGAAAAACTGCAAAAGAAGTTCATCAGTATCTGGATTCTGGAAGCAACAAGTAATGTTTGATAAACTGAGAAGCAATTCGAACTCTCTTTCCTGAGGCAATATCTAGCCAATTGTGTGTTTTTTCATTATAAGCTTAGTGTCTTTTGAAAAGGAGAGGAGCATCATCAGTATCAAATTAGTCTGAACCAAGAGATCAATAACAATCAACTGAAAAAGATTGCTTTTTTTTTTGTAACCGAGAAATCCGTCTGTGACCCGCCCTTTGGACCAATCACAGTAAAATCTTCCTCAAATCCAAGAAGTGTAATTAAACCCCTTGCTCTTTCACTATTCAGAAGGTTCATCATGGTTAGACATATTATAAGTGATGATATTAAAATGGAAAGGAAACAACAATGAAGGCATCAGAATAGAAGGATATTCATCTCAGCTTCATGGCTTGTTAGCATAAATTCAAATGGAGAAATTTTAAATGCTAAACTTCTAAAGATAAATGAAGAATAGTAAAAGACAGCTACGCAAAATTAACCAGAATTAGTTAGATAATATATTTTAACATGTAACAATTCTCTAAGGATATTTTACCAGACACATTATACACTCAAAAAATGAGCACCACCATTAAATTCTTCATCGATCTAAAGGATATAACACATCCTCGATTTCATCAACTTTCTGTAGTCTAACTCGTCAAGAACAAGGTTTTTATTGACCCAAACCAACACAAGTACCCTATGAAAGTAGGTTCTTTTACTTTAATTTCTCCCAGAATCTTCTGGCTGTGTTCACAATAACATAAGTGGCAGGAATGATTTCAATTTGATAGAAATAACAACAGCTTCCCTTTTGAGTTTCTTTTTTCCTTTTTTAAGGGGCGGCAAACAACCAAAGAATAGGCTTAGATATCTATCTTGGAGTACCAGTATGGAGATCTAGCAAAATCAGAATGCAGCATTACAAGAACAGGTTAAAACCAAATCAAATGACATAGAACCTGAAACCACTAAAAAGCACATTCATACACACTTTGAAAGAAAAAACTCTGTACAATTTGAGCAGAATAAAATGAAGCCAAGGGAATAAAGATTCAGCAACATGGTATATACTATAAATAACTGTGACTTTCTAATATGCGAATATAAATAAACCTTAGAGGAAGAAAGGAGAAAGGTGGGGGATCAGGGAGTAGAAATAAGTATGGGACTCCACAGCCTCACACACATCAAGTGTTAAGCATTAGGACAAATTTAGAAAACGTAAATAAGATATCGCCCGCAAATACTCCTTATCACATACGATAAAAGATAAAAGCAGAGATGTTAACTCACCTAAATGTGAATATGGTGGAGCTAACAAGAGAAACTCTTTGCCTGAAATCAAAGTAAATGGCAGACGAGAAAAGGGAGCGGGTAGGAAATATTTAATAACATACAAATTACAGTAATCAAGATTCATGAATAGTAAAAACTTAACTAGAGATAAAAACAATTCTTATTTTTTTTTTTTTAGAGGAAGAAAACGTAAATAACATATATTCGAGACATCACCAGCCAGATGGTAAAAGTGCAATTACAGATTTTTCTATTCAAATTGTACGCCAAAAACAACTGATAAACCACAAAACAGTTAAAAAACAACAAATCAACTCATTATCCCTGGAGATTGGATCCACCTCATCTCCTAGACCTTTGCTTCGCCTTCGAGTCAAAATGGTGAGCTCTAAGCTTTTTCTTTTTCGTAAAAGTTGTCTGTCCACCAGAACCTTCTCTAAATGGCATACCCATGAGAGCCAACAATCTGTGTGCCTCTTTATCTGTCTCAGCTGTTGTTGTTATGCAAACATCCATCCCTCTTGGCTTACCAAGAGCATCATAACTTAACTCTGGGAAGACACTCTGTTCACGAAAGCCAATGCTATAATTTCCATGACCATCAAAGCTATTGGGGTTTACGCCTTGAAAGTCCCTCGTTCGAGGAAGCCCCAAATTAATTAACCGGTCAAGGAACGAATACATTACATTCCCTCGAAGTGTAACAGCAATTCCAAGCGGTTGACCTTCTCTAATTTTGAAAGTAGCAATAGCATTCTTAGCCCTAGTCTTCACAGGCCTTTGCCCTGTAATTAAGGCCAAATCATTCATTGCTGCATCCAAACCCTTGGAATTTTGTGCAGCATCTCCTATACCACAATTTACCACAATCTTTTCGACCTTCGGAACCTAAAACACGGTTTTTCCACATTCCGTATCAAATCAAATTAAAACTAAAAAATAATAATAGAGTTTGAAGCAATAGGTCAATGCAACTAATATTCACTGTGATTTCTCACTCCTCAAATGATAATAGTGTCAAACAAACTAATTTCTCAGCATTTCAACTCTAAAATTCAACATTTAATCAAACAAACAAGAAACAGTTCAAATTTGTAGATATAAGTTGTAAAATTTGAAGCTAAAGAAGTACATATGCTTTGAAATTGAAATTAACTTGAAAAGTATAATTGAAAATTGAATTTGTGTTTGAACCTGCACTAAGCTTTTTTAAAAACTGAAAAATTTGTTCAATTCCCCCATTTTCCCTTTCCCAAGCCCTAATTTTTATCTGTTCTGGAAAAAAAATGCAATGGACAAACGACTCCTAAGTTTACCTGAAGAATATTGGTGTAACTGAATTCTTCCTTCAACAACGGCACAATCTTTTCGAGGTAATTTGTTTTCAGACGATTAACTTTTTCAGCTTCACTTTTATCCACTAGTACTGTTGCTGAAGCTTTCACCGTCAATTTATTGGACGACCGGACCTTGGTATTTCCGACCGGCAATCGAACGGAGTACGCCGGAAACTCAGCATTGTAGAAAGAGGAGGCCGTGGAGTGTAGAAGAAGAGGAGAAGCCGCCATTTTCTCTGAGCTTTTTCTCTCTGTGTGTGAAAAATAAAAGGGTAATTGGATAAGATGTTCTTTGTGGATATAACAGAGTTCTCTCTACTAAATTTTAATTTGTGAATGTTTAAGTAAAAAAAATTCGGATCCATTTCGCCATAGATTTTTCAAGTAAAATTTTTTACGTGAACATCAAAATAATGATGTAATATTCAGTAAATAAGAAAATGACGATATGATTATTGATAAAAGTGACGAACAATATGTTTCGTCTACTTCATAATGTATGCAATGATGCTTGTTGCACTATCTCTGAATTACCATATTGCTTCAGTGACATGGACACTAATTGTTACGATAGTGAATCTTTTTATTCTATTTTGTTATGCAATACAAACTTATAGTTAGTTTTGATAACTTTTAAAACTTATTAGTATACATTTCTTAAAAAAAGTGAAATATGTTTCCAAAAATTAAGCCAAACATATGATGAAATTTATGGTTAAATGTTAGCTTAAGTTTTGGGCTAAAAATTATTGAATGAAGATCGTATCAAATCAGGAAAATTGTATATAATAGCAAACTGTTAATTTAAATTAAATGTTATAAATATACTTTGATTTAATTGTACCCTATAGCAAACTATTGCTATTTCCGCCACTCTCCCTGGTGGAATCTCGCTCGCCACTCTCGTTTTGTGACAGTCTCACTCACCTCTCTCGTTTTTTATACAAACACAATTGTATAAAATGTGTTTGCGTTTGTATAAAGTGAGAGAAAATTGTATAGATACATATAGTTTTGTTCACCTATCTCAAATCTCACTCACCACTCTCCCGAATCTCCCTCGCCTCTCTCGCTTATTCAAACAGAAACGAAATGTATAAATTGCATTTCTGTTTGTATAAAGCGAGAGAAAATTGTATATACACATGTAAATACATATATCTTCGTCCTATACACTTGTAATTATACAAAACAAATATTCTCCTGCTCAGTTTTCTTTTGTCTTTCTCTTTTTCTCGTTTTATACATACACAAATGGCAGATTATACAATTTATCTTTTGTATACAACTGCTTTCTTTTGTATATGTATAGTGAATTATACAACTGCTTTCTTTGTATATGTATATAGGGAATTATGCATATTTATATTTGTCACCGAGCGCAAGTATACAAACTTTGCTATATCATACAAATATAAATTTTGTATTTGTTATATATGAAATTTACTATATCAAATTTTATTGGCCCAACAAAAATTTTTACCAAGAAAATATTGGGGTCTATTAGACTGGAATGAGGTAGGCCCAAGTCTAAATTGGTTTGTGGGCTGGATAATTTTTTGAAAATTTAACGTCGTAGTGGCCCATTTCATTAAATAAACCTAATCTTTATTATTTAGCCAGTTTCTTCACTGGCATGTCTTTGTTTACATTTATAGCCTAATTTCGCTCATTTCTTCTATACTTGTATTTACTTAGATTATTTGAACTTCGTTTATAATTTATTTATTTTGGATGAGTTTACCTTGAATAAAGGTGAAAATAAAAGAATTTCACATCGAATGGGATTGGAACCTCAAAAGTTGTGGTAGAGTAGAAAGTACGAATATATTTTTATCAGAAATTTTAAATTCAGAGTTATAGAATATAATTTCTTTTGATATATAAAAAGTGTTTTACATTATCTGAATTTTTTTAATATGAATCTGAATTAATTTGAGTTTACTAATTCCCGATCACGGCTTTGAAATTACTATTTTATTCTTAAAGTTTTTTTTCATACATATTTGATTGCTCAATCAAAAAAGATTATAAAAATAGTACAATTGTCTTTGGATTCCTACTTCAATCTATGAGAAATGTCATCTTTTCTTGTACATTTTCAATAAAATTAAAGTTACCCTTTTTTTGTACTTTGGCTCTAGGAAGAATATATATACATATATATTACTTATTAAGTAATATTTGCCGTTGACCTTTAAAAACTCCTATAAAAAATATTTTCTAGATTAACTATAAAGTTTCAATTGAATTAATTTATAAAATAAGTAGACTTCTCCATTTTCAAGCTTAGTGGAAAAAGTTATCCCTTGGAAAAAAAAACAAAAATTATTCCATGAAAAGGGGCCTAAAATTATACTTCTAACACCAATAATCTAAATTCATGTCGGAAATTTTTAGTTAAGGTAAAATACGCTTTGATAAAAACAATTTCATATTTATGATTCAAATTTTAAAAGAATTCTTTTGTCTTCTAAAATACTTTTCTTGTAAATTTAAAATAAATTTGAAACATAAGATGTTTGGGATTCTCTCAATGTTATTCGAAGGTCTCGATTTTGAACATATCAAAATAAAAAAAAATCATGTAAAAAGTGTTGCTTTCAGAAATAAATTTTACGATCACAGATTCAAATTCAATCGAACCCTGATATAAATAAAAGATATCAAACTTTTTTTAATAAAAAAAAAAACTAAAGTTTGGACCACCTTTTGATAGACTTTCTTTTTATCTTGTTTTTGGTTATACTCACTCGTGACTCAATTGATAATTAATAATCATAGTACTACGTACTACAAGGACCATGAAAAAGTAAATATATTTTACAAAATAGTCAACAAGTGATTTTTCGTATATTTTCTTATACCCTTTTTAAAGATTTTACGTTCGAGTTCTACGAATTAATTACATAATTATTTGTCTAGCAAATATTTTATCTCCAATACATGATTTCCTCGTATGAATATTAAAGATTTTATATTTGAGTTCTACGAATTAATTACATAATTATTTGGCTAGTCAATATTTTATCTCCAATACAATGATTTCCTGGTATGAATATTAAATTCTTATTATTAAATATTTTAAAATTTCATTTCTTTAGCTTAAAAAAATTATAAAGAATTTTATAAATTTCAAGATAAGACTAAATTGAAAGACAATAGCGCTATCAAAACGTTACATTAGTGGAGACATATCAAAAAGTTATACCTATGACATTAAAAAAAATTATATATTTCTCGCTTTAATTTCACGAATCAAAGAAAGACGAGAATTTAATCCGTATACAAGCTCTATACTTATTGTCAACTTTTTATCTAGTACAACTTATTATTTTAAAGAAATTTCATTAATATTGTCATAGAATATAACAACTCCAATAATTGAAGTTATTCTTCTATATTAATTGAAAAAAACAACAATTTTATTCATTATTTATGAAATGATACTTGAGATTTCAATTTTCCAAGAAGAAAATAATACTTTTTATTTTCAAAAATAGTGCCTCTGACAAATTGTGATCTTGCAGCTAAAAAGATAATCAAATAAAAAATATCATAAAAAAAAATAAAAAATCTGCAAAAACCACCATCGTTGACTACTTCATTATATTGGTCATTTTGATAAACTAGTCAACACTTTGCTTCATTGTTTTTTGTGCCCTACTTTTTATTTATTTTTTTTCTAAATTAAAAGGCTACAATTATTTCCTAGCTATAGTACTAATAAAATAAAAGTACTATTATAAAGTTTATAGGAAAAATAAAATAATATTTAGGGTCTTCGTAGAGTTGAAAGTTAAAACTAAAGTAACCAACACGTAGTTAAAAAAAAATATGCATGACTATTGTTTTTTAGACATAAAGGTCCCACCTTAATTAATAATTATATTAAGTTGAAAAATTACAAAGGAAAAAAAATATTATACGTTAATAAAGTTTGGTAAAAAGAGTCATATTTTAAGCGTGTGATGTAAAAATATATATTTTAATATAAATACTAATAACTGTTTATATCGTTTAAATTTATAATTTGTGAATCATATGAAAATATTTTATCATTTCATGAATAGTTCTCGACCGATGAATGATGAGTAGTTGAGATTTTTTTCTAAAATATCAGTAATTTAATAATTGGTCACTAGAGGACATTTATTAGGTAATTTCAATCTCTATTGAATTTTTTATACATTCTTAAAACAATCATCATTATTAATTCTAATCTTAAAAAAATAGTAAAAATTAATTATGAAATTTATCGTTATATAACTCTTTTTTTTCTTATAAATCTTATTAATTTATCATTCAGTAACTTAATCATAATTTTATCGTTTAGAAATAGATGACATTTATCACTAAATTCATAAATTTTAGTGTTATATTATCTTTTCTTTTTTACATATATAACCTACAAAAATGGATTTTTTTTTCCTCCTATAATACATACTAATTGTTTTTTTTTTTAAAAAAAATAGCATTTTTGGGTATTAGTTTTATGTAATACATTGCAAATTTAAAGAAACATGAAAATCATACATTTTAAAAAAAATAATCTTTACACAATCATTTCCTTCTATCTAAATATACATATAAATATAAAAGGCCAATTAATCCACTTCAATTTTTTATCTTAAAAAGGAAATATATTCAAAATAATGCAAAGTAAAAAAAAATGCCAGCTTGATAATAAGATAAGATTCAAATTTTACATTATTCTATTTTTTTTTAATACAAAAAAAAAAAAAAAAAACTTGGTAGGACTAGTGACCAGTACTGTAATGGCTTAACCCCATAGCTGAATTGATTGAAGCAAACTTTGCTAATTCTTGTGGCAAAAATGGCTGACCCCCTTCATTTCCCATGCCTAAAAAATCTCTAGTAAGACTATTATGCAAGTTGAAATGAACATTTTGATTATGCATGCCACGTGTTTGTAATAATGCCTGATCCAAATTGATTGCTTTAGAATTAACAGATGAATTCATATTTGGACACCCATTGATGAGTATATTCTCTGTTTGATTGTAATCCTCTGTTTGTTTTGCAAAAGCTTGATGAATTTCATTGTTGTTGAAGATTTGTGTTGTGTTGTTTGATGAAGGAGAAGATGATGAGTGCATTACTCCAAATGTGTTGGAAAAGTAGTTTGGAGTGCTTTTTGTTGACCCCATTTGTGCTGCTTTTTGTAGAAGAGCTGTTGCTGACATCG
Source organism: Solanum lycopersicum (assembly GCF_036512215.1). Lineage (NCBI taxonomy): Eukaryota > Viridiplantae > Streptophyta > Magnoliopsida > Solanales > Solanaceae > Solanum > Solanum lycopersicum. Next base: position 1,639,283 of record NC_090808.1, on the reverse strand, counting down.
GTATAGGGGGGTTTGGGGTTGCAGGGGTGTTAGTGTTAGTGTTGGTGTTGGTGTTGGTGGTGGTGGTGGGGGTGGGGTTGAGTATTTGGTTAGTACCAAACACGTTATGAGATGGGATTTGGACCATATGATGATCTGGTAAGCCAAAAAGATTTGAACTTTGTGATGACATGTTGTTATTAGCTTGATTTAGCCAAAGTGATAATCTTGGTTTTTGCTGATGCTGATGTAGTGGATTCACAGTTGTCATACTTGTAAAATCTTGAGCAAAACTTGTCCCAATTTGTGAAACTCCAACAGGTTGTTGTTGTTGCTGGTTGAAGTTCAAATTGTTGGTAGTAGTGATTCTTGCACTCTCTTCAGCTAAAGCATCACAGAAAGCTCTATGGGTAATGAAACTATCTTTCCTGTGTACAAGAAAAAAGAACTCATCATTAAACTAAAGCACAGTAACATACACAATTTAACTAGCGTTTGGTCATAGATTTTAAGAGGGCAGGGATGCTAGCTAGTCGGCTCGAAAACTGACTAGTGCATGCCTAAACACAAGTTTATCAAAATTTATGACCAAACGGAAGCTTAATGGTGGGTAGTTTGTAGTCAGGAGGGAGCAATAAATTGAACTTTTCCATGAATGAATGAGCATTTAATTCAGTTTTGAAACAAATATTCCTAAAACAAGAACATAATATTATTACTAGATGGTACCAAAATTAATTACCTGGAAAAGAGTGTTCCACAGTCACATTTATACTCTCTAGTACCACAAGTCTTAGTATGAGCTTTCCAATCAGATTGAACTGCATATTTCTTTGAACACTTTTCACACTTCCATTTTTTCTCACCATGTTTTCTGCTAAAATGCTTCTTTATACCAGTAAGGTCACCAAGTGCTCTTGATGGATCATGATGTACACAACTCTTTTCTGGACATATGTAAACTTTCTTCTTAACTATTTCTTGTTTGTTCCTTTGCTTCAACTTCCATGGAAGATTATGTCCTCTTCTATGGAGTTGCAAGTTTTGATCCCTCTGAAAACCTTTGTTGCAGATTTCACATATGAATCTGTTTGTAGCCATCAGTGTTTTTGGTGATATTGCAATCACTTCAGCATCTGGATCTGTTTAACATAACAACAAAGTTAAAAAGATTCAATCTTTACAACACTAGTATATACACACATACAACAAGAAACAATACAAAGTAGTTTGAAGAAAGAAACAATAAAGATTCAATCTTTACAACACTAGTATATACACACACACAACAAGAAACAATACAAAGTAGTTTGAAGAAAGAAACAATAAAGATTCAATCTTTGACATGCAAAAGTGAATATTTTTGTACTATTGTACTAAGCTCTTCGTTCGGCCATAGATTTTGAAGTTGAAACTCTAAGTTTATGAAGGAGTGTTTCATAGTTCACAAGGTGGTAAATTTGAAAATACTACTCGAAAAAAAATCTTTGACCAAACGCTAGCTAAATGAACATATAGTTCTAAATTTACCTGGTGTACCTGGAAGATTTCTTCTTTTCTTAGAAGAAGAATTAGCTTTAGGGTTAGGGTTTTGTTCAACTAGTACTTGCTGATGTTGTTGTTGATGAATTGAAAACAAATCTCCAGACATCATTTTTAAGAAAATGGGGTTTTTGTTTTAGCTTTGTTGGAGCTAGAAAACAAAGCTAACTCACAAAAAAAGCTTAATTTTTTTTTCAAATACAAACAGATAAAAAGAACTTAAAACTCACAAGTTTTTATTTTTATTTTTAAGATTGTTCCAAAAGAACAAAAAACACAATAAAAGACACTAAAAGTTTGAATCTTTGAAAAACACTAAGTAAAAAACAAGAACTTAAACTTATAAAGACATTTTTTTTTTCTTGGCTTTGCTCAAAGTTTTTAAGATCTTTAAAGAGGGGGAGATAAGAGAAGAAAAAGGGTCTGTATAATTTCAAAAGAAAACACCAAAAAGAGACTATAAAAGTAAAAAGAGAATATTTTCTTTCATTTTCTAACAAAAAATAATAATAATTATAAAAAAAACACACACACACACAGTGATATATAGTACACCATTTCTCTCTCTTATAAGTTTTTTTTTCTTGTTTAATGTCATTTCACTTTTATGTTGTTTGTTTATATATTTCAAAGTCGGTCAGCCATAGATTTAGCTGCTGGGGTCACCTTTTTTGCTGTGATCTCTCTCTATCATAAAGTATTTAGTCGGGATTTTTACGTAAATAGTTGGACAGATTTATTTTTTAATCGATATATACAAATTGTACATTGAGTATATATTCAAGAGTTAAGTGATTGTATGTTGCATACATGTCTCGTATTGTTTTATTTTGTGTTAATTGTATTATTGTAGTTAATACTTTTTATATCTTGCATTATTCGTTATTTACTATATTTTGATTATTTATTTTGAGGAAAGAGGACAAATATATCCGCAAACTATCATAAATGACATGCAGATACATTGAGTCATATTTTTGGCACACTAGTATTCTTGCCGTCCAAAAACTAGAACATATATACCCTTTATATTAACGAACAAATCTGCGTCATAATCTTATCCGACGATCGACGGATAAGATTGTGTCACGTGTCCCTATTTAATCTTCCGTTGGGGTGAATGACATATATGTTCTAATTTTTAAATGGTAGACGCATCAATGTCGCAAAAGTATGACAACGGATATCTGCATACTTTTATGATAGTTCGGGGTATATTTATCCTTTTTCCTTTTATTTTGTTGTTCATCGTGTAGTTATCTTTTTACTTGAATTTGTTGCACTCACATCGAGAATTTTTTTAAAATAATCTATCTACCTCTACGAGGTATGATAAATTGTACGCTTTATCTTCCTCGTATCTAATTTATAAAATTTTACTGATTATGTTATTATTGTATATGCTGATTCTATATATTTCATATAAATATATGACACTTGTTGGCTATTTTATTGTGAGTTTTTAGGTTAATTTTTTTAATTATTATTTAAAAAAAATAAAATTAAGCCTTTTTTTTTAATTAATAAGATGTATTTTTGGTACGTAGTAGTATTGGCTGTATGCTGCTTGTAACCAGAATGTGTAGAGCTCTGTGTCATTTTGTATTTTTTCGAGCAAAATTCCAATTATCAAGACTGCATATGATATATAATAGAAGCTAACGATAATTAATTAATTTATTATTATTATTATGTGATCAAGAAATTATAAATTTGAGCTAGGAAAATATTTTTTTTATAAAAATACAATGTAATATTTCATAAATAGATCTCTATACTTAATTCTTTTTCAAATTTCACGCATAATGAATTCAATATCTATTTTGTGGTTATGATATTATGAAATATTACAGCCACCAAAATTGTCCCAATTCCATAATGGAATTAGGTTGATAAAAAAAAATTGTTGAATCTTCTTCGTCGAAAAATTATGTCAAAAAAGAAAGAATAAATAATTCATATTTTATTTTATTATATTTTTAAATATAAGTTTTGGTCCACACTAACGATGATCTTAGGAATTGTTATTAAAAGGGCATAATAATACAAATATATTTCAATTTATCTCCAATAATTGATTTTTCCATGCATGGTCATACTTTGGTCAATTTTTAATTATTATTCCTTTTATTTTTTTGGTGGGGGTGGAGTGGGGAAAATGGATATTTATATATATATATATATATATAAAAAAAATCTTAATAAATAAACTAAATAGTCATCCTTTATTCAAATTAAATTGTGAGAATATAATATGATGAAATTGCCAAAGTACCATGAGAATATTTGAATAGCTAGATAGCGTTTTGGTATAAACTTTGAAAACTAATACATAAGCCAAAAAAAAAAAAGTTCTCTTTATAGATAATATTTGATGTCAACTCTTTAGGAATAAACTTTTTCCGTCTCATAATACTTGTTATATTTTCATTTTTTCGATAGTCGGCTTGATGAACTTTCAGAGTAATATTAGATTAGATTAATTTAAAATATTTGAACATTACATAAAAAAGTATCACAACTCTATAAGTTTGTAATTTTTCTGATATTCAATATAGTGAAAAGATATATATCATAGAATATTTATCAGTTTCAACTCTCGAAAATAAAAATCTAAAAGTATTATAAAATGAAAGAAAGTACTATCATCCCCTCTATATTTTTATTGATGTTATTAGGTGTGAAATGAGCAGGAATACTCAAAATGTTATCAAGTGTTCAGTACGTAGTTAAGTTAACCACTTATAACGTGTCACAAATTTTAATTATACGTGTTGATCTTAGTAAACCACAAAACGACCTTAGACTTGCTCCAACTAAGATTAATACGTATAGCTAAAAAAAAAGTGACATACCTATCAATGCTTGAGATCGATCACATTGAAAAGTTTTTACAAAATTTAAACGAAAAATATCTAATAAAATATTATCATACGTTCAGATATTCAATCGAAACGAATCGCAACTCAAATATTTAAATAAAATTTATTTAGAGTTTGAATATTCAATAAGTCATGTAGATAATAATGGAATGGCTCTTTTACTTAAGGCATCTATTATTGGTTGGTACAATTTCATTTTCGAAAATGCAGAAAACATGTTTGCTAAAAATGTAAATGTGATCATGTACGTCCTCTCTCGAATAAAAATAATTTGTCGTGATTTTTATAAATAATTATTTTAAATAATTTATTATCTTATTTTTATAATAAATTATTTTCAAAATTAACATATATCTTAATTATGATACGTAAATGCAGTAAATATTTAATAAAATAGTATCATATCTTAAAATATAAATAAAGGAAAATGGTCTAGAAAAACACTTTAATTTTGATTAGAAGTGTTGTTACAATATCAAATTTTAAAGAAGACCTTATACCCTCTGCATTATTTATAGTGTATTTTAAAGGTATATATGTGCCCACGTGGACACATTACTATTTGTAATATGCATTATTTATAATGTCCACGTGGAATACATTATTAAATGATGTAGAGGATAAAAAAGTCATTTTCAAGGTCTGATATCGTAACAACAATTTCAATTAAGTTCGAATATAAATTAGACCTTTTCTCCTATAAATAAGGATAAAATAGTAAAAAAGAAATTCATATTAGTGCTTTATAATGATATCGAAAAGGAAAATACGACAGATAAATTAAGACAAAATATATTTGCTTCCTCCATCCAATGAAACAATAATAGGTTGTTTTTCATTTTCAGTAAAAATTAAACATTATATCCTCCACTTAAATTAACTACCATTCAAATCAATTAATCCAAATGTACCTATAAACTCCAAATAGTAATGTTTAATAAAATGGAGGAAAATACAAGTTGAGTTCTTAAAATCGCTAAACTTTTATTTTATTGTACCAAAGTTTGATTTTTTTTAAAAATCTAAATACCAAAAAATTTCTAAATTATTTCATATAACAAAAAGTCATAAAATTTTGTTTAAGTACACAAAGCTAATATAAGAAATCAAAGAAACATATTTATATGATATTGATGTAAAATAATTTAATAACTTTCTATAATACTTTTCAAATTAAATGAGTTTTCTATTATAATAAATAAATTAATAACTTTTAATAAAATAAAATAAATTAATATATGGTTTTAAATTAATACTTGTGTAATTAATTTACAATATTTGACAAAGTGGACTAAAAGTGAGCAAAAAGGGGTAAATTGATTTGGGATTGTGATTAATTATGTACAAACGTGTGAATTAAATTACTTTTAAAATATTTTCATCTTGGAATTTACAAAACTAAAATAAATATTATAAAAATAAAGAGTTGAAAAGTTTCAAAAATATTGGAGAGTTAAAAACTTTTTAAATAGAAGAAAAAAAAAAGTTTGGGACCTTTTTATACTTTTTTTCCCTTCTTCTGATCACCATCAGGAATAAAATGATTACTCCATAATTAAATCAATGGGTTCCACTTTGACAATCTAGGACCCACATTTAAGAAATAAAAATATATTCGTTCCGTTTTCTTTTACTTGTCCATTAATTCTAAAGACTCGATATTGTATGTCAATTAATATAAATATCAGGGGAAAAAAAGAAATCTATCCCCCGAACTGTCGTAAATGGTATACATAAACTCTTCGTCATACTTTTGAGAAATTGGTGCATCTGGCATCAAAAAAATTAGAGAATGGATATCCTTCGCTCTAACGAAAGACTAAATAGGGACACGTGACAATATCTTATCGATCGATCCAATATTAAATAAATATCAGATCGATAAATAAGATTATGACACGTGTATGTCCATTAGTATAAAGTGTATATATGCTCTGGTTTTGAACTAACATAAGCACCAGTATTTCAAAAGTATGACAGAGAGTATCCGCATATACTTCATGATAATTCAAGAGTATATTTATTTTAAATATCTGTATCGATTTTTTATTTTTAAAGGAACTGATAAAATATAAAGTGGACAAGTAAACGTAAACGAAAACGAAAAAGAGTAAAAAAGAAAACTTTGCAATTCCCAATGGCCAGTCCGTGAATTCTTTTGTGTGATGCTGTCTCCTTCTGTGGGGTCGTTTTCTGTAATTTTGGGTTTGTACCTTTAAAAAAAAAATATTTAATTTATTATTATTCTATTATTATTGTTGTAATTATAAATTAAAAGTACTTGTATATTAATATAATTTGAATTATAATTTATATGTATAAAAATACTTGTTCTATGTCATTTTTTTAATCATCATATAAGTCTTTGATATAGGTAGAATGTTAATGTTGTTCGATATGTGTTTTGATAGTAAAAAATTATTAATTATTTTGTACATATATTTGGTGTGAATTTTGTGGGATAATTTACGTAATCGTAACATCGATTTGTGTTATTATCGATTCATATCGCATAAATCTTGTCATACATAAGATGTTAGTGTAATCCAATAATATATTTCATAATCTCAAATTGATAATTATATATAAAAAATTTTAAATTTACGCACACGCAGAAGTTATCGATTATTTTTTATTTCCTCTTAGAAGTAAGAAGAAGAGTTTTTATATTTCTTCCTTTTATGCAAAATTAGAAAATAAAAAAGTATCCAATTAGTTAGCTATCATTTTCAAAAAACCATTTTGTTTCCATTCTTGCCCTTCTAATTTTTATTTTGAATTTATCATTACTACATCCTTTTTTTAAGGTTCTTGATTGCTAAAGTTTCTCTATTTTCCCAATTGCATAATTATTCCAAATTCAAAATAAATATTTGTGATGCCCTTTTTAGCTTGAATGATTGAATTTGATTTACCAACAACCCCCCCCCCCCACCCACCCCCCCAAAAAAAACTTTGTATTTTGTTCATGTATATATAGTTCATAATTAATTAAATGATAATTTATATCATAAAAGATTGTGATGAAATAATATGAATAGAATTTCTGCGCTTTTAATTAATTTTTCTTTTTGATAATTTAAATATTGAAAAAAAGAAATTTTTTTAGTAGAGAACGTTTTCTATTTTTTTAGATAAATTTTACGCAATATAAATCTGAATGATTCAGGTAAGATGTCTCGTGTCACAAATCATACGTAAAAGAAAAACAAAAAGTACCATTAATTACAAAGAAAGGTGGTACGTTGTTAATGCTACATATAGGTTTTTGATATTTGTGAATATTGTATATCAACCCAAATGTTTGATAAAATAAAGTATTTTTTCTATAGTATTAATGTATATAAGTTAAATACATAATAATACATATAACGTATACTCATCCAATACGCAACCTTCTATACATTTTCATCAATTTTTTTATAACAACATCATTTGTTCGAACACCTTATATTATTATAAAACAAATACTTATAAATAACATCATATTATATGAAAATCTGTAAAAAAAAAAAACAAATTATTATAATAAAATATTATTACAGATATATATATATATATATATATATATATGTGTGTGTGTGTATATTTATCCTATGCAAAATATAATTCCATTTGCAATAAAAATATATATATATAACATGATATAATATGAAAATCTGTTAAAAATACAAAATATTATAATAAAATATTATTACAGAGTGATTTATATATATATATATCCCATGCAAAATATAATTCCACTTGCAATAAACAATTTACAAGAAAAAAGTGTCAAGATTTGTTTGATTATAAGTTGAAGAGTTGGTCCATACTATAGAATAATTCACCAATAAAATAGAAGAGTATACATGTGACATATAATAATTTACATAATATATAGTATATAATGAGAGCATATTATAAATATTTATATAATTCAACAGCTTTTGGCTTCATGCACTTGGATCCTACTACAAACTGAATTATTCTTTCTTTCTCACAATTATTATATTATATAAACTAACCCCCCCCCCCACCTTCTCCTACCCTACCCCCAACCCCCCCCCTAAAAAAAAATTTGAAGAAAAAAAAAACTATATAGTTACGTGTGTATCTGACTTCTTGAGCATATTGTACGTTTTTTCTCAATTTATTACTATATAATATACATATATATACATCATTTCACATGCACACGTATGGACGTATAGGTACCAAAGTTTTCCACATATTATATATGCCACTATACACATGTTTGAGTTTTAACCTTTTTTTTAATTTACGTTTGGAGTTAGAATTTTTATCAAAGTAATTTTAAATATGAAGAAGTATATATGTAAAATAAAAAGAAATGAATGAGGTTTGATATCATATATATATATATATATATATATATATATATATATATATATATATATATATATATATATTAATCAATTTTGAAATTGTATGGTATATAGTATTTTCTTAATTTTATTTTATGTGATATTCTTTGATTTGATATGGGGTTTAAGCAGAAAGAAAAGATTTTTAGAACTCGTGGTTTATAATAATTTTTAGATATTTGTATGACGGAAAATCATTTCATTAAGGATAAAATGAGAATTTTGAAGTTAAGTTAGTTTTAATATCTATAGTAAAGTAACATATTTTTTAATACAGACTAAAAAGGAAAGAGTGCCACATAAAATGGATTGAATTATGATTTTTCAACAAAGGAGATTCAGATTATTAATTCTTTTTGCCCTTAATACACGTTAAGATTTTCACTAAAGGATTCAAAATATTAAAAAGTTACATAGAAAAAATCCAGAGAATTCAAGATCGATCTACATACGACTTACATACATATACATAAAAAATAATTCGAATATATATATATATATATATCAAGGGTATGGGATAAGATTTGGTTGTGTCCGACCACATACGACATCACTTGCACCAATCCGTTGCATAGATTCCTTTCTTCACTCCCCAATGCACGTTAACAAATATCAATCATGCAAACGTCGATCGTGATAAGATGATTCGAGATTTTTTTAAAAGAAAATTAGGTATATATCAGATTCGAGTTTTTAGGATTGAAAACTTTTTTCAAAAAAGTATTGCTTTGAAAAATGAAATTTGTAATGAGTGACTTTCAATTTAATAGGACTGTAATGTGAGTACCAAACAAATAACTATACTACAACTACTATATCATATATAGTTCTCCTATTTATTTATTTATGTACACTAGAGATGTGATTTTGTTGTCTAATTAAGACATTAATTTATATATCTTTAAAATATTGATTCTAAGAATTATTTTTTGAAAAACGTAGTCCTTAAAACGCGTTATAGTGTTACATTTTCAAGATACCTATATATAGTGGCAATATGATAATCTCTATTAGGAGAAAATTATTTGGTCATTAAATATATATATATATATATATATATATATTAGTCTTCGGATAATGACAACAATAACATATTCAGTGAAATTTCATAAGTAGAGTTTAAAGAAATATAATAATTCTACGCGAAAGACTCTCGATTCAAGAATTACAGGACGTAGAAGTAAGGAAAATATAAGAAATAACATATAATTAAAACTTACATACAAAATAGAAAATATGTTATATTTAAAATATGTATTACTTTTCAAATATATAATGATTAATAATATAGTACTTGAGTATTAATAAGATAATGCAATCAATAATTTGTGAAGATTACAGTAGCAAAAAAAGTCCACATTCAATTGATTTAAAAGTTGATGGAATTGGACTTAATTATATTATGATGAGTGAGGAACTATTGATGATATTAATTTGAGGCCAAGCTATAGAAAAAAATAAAATTGATCAAAATTATATACACAAATAATATAAATATCTTTAAGTAGAATGAAAAAGACATATATAATATCATCATCATAACCAATAAGTGAGATTCAGACATTAAAAAAGATATTTATTAGGTTATTTATTATATTTATCAAGAATTTCATTTATAATTATAAAATAAAAATAATCTTATCAATAAATATGTTTTTCATCATCGATACATTTATTACGAACTCAGAATAAAAACCGAAGGAATATGTTATAATTTATTTTTATTAACATTTTTTTAATTTTTCACCTTTTATTTTATTATCTCGACTGATTTGAATTCATGCAACATAATATTCGTCGAACGAGAAGTACTTCCTATTCAAATTCTTTTTATCTAAAAGTTTTTAATTAAAAATAATTTTTTTTATTCATCTCATTATTTCAATAAGGATCCCCTTTAAAGGTGCTTAAAACTTTTCTTTGACTAAATTATGTTTTTTGTAATTAAAATATTTGTTAATAAGAAAAAGGTTGATGGCTTTTTAAAAATGTAGAAGAATTGGGAAACACAATACAAAGAAGCACGTTATTCCATGGCAAAACATTTCCATTTCTTTGGGACTAAGCACACATGGTCTTGTCTATCTATAACCTATGGCATCCAATGCTAATACTCTTGTATCGCTTCTTCGTTTTAATTTATTTATCTAATTTTAATTTGACGATAAATATTACTAATAATTTTTTCAAAACAAAAATAATGAATCCAATTTTATCTTCTAAATTATTTGAAATAAAATATTTTTACTTCACAATAAATATTCGTTACTAACTTAAATATTACTCGTGTAGTTCATGATTTGATTTTTCTAGTTTAGCTATTGTGTTTGTGTAGAGAGATTAATAGCTCTTGTTAATTAATAAAAAAAGTTTAATTCTCAAACTAACACTTACAATATAGATTGGGGTCTGAAGAGGATAGAGTGTATCAGATGCGGACTTACGTGGATTTTCAGGGGGTTCGAGGTAAAAAAAAAATTATATTGTACATATATAAGATAAATTTTTTGTATTTATGAAGATTTATTAATATTAAACCCCCTCGTGAAAATGAAAGTAAGTTGTAGCATAGTGGTAGATTTCCTTTTACGTTGACACTAGCGTCTGGGGGCTCTCCGGTAACGGAACTAACTTTTTATACCTATAAATAATATACTATTACTTTCTTGGAATTATGTTTTATTTGATTTATTTATACGTTTATACTTTTATTTTTTGAAATTTTTAAACAAAAATTCTGAATTCAATACAGGAATATGCCTGGATCTTACCATTATCATGTACAGATAGAAAGACACACAAAAAGAACTGAATTATTACTTCAAATAATAAAATTATATTTCTTCTTATTAATTAACTCCAAAAGAATAATAAAATGAGATCTGATTTATAAGATAAGAAAATATATTCTTGCATGGATAACTTGGCCTGGAGCTGTCGGTATGTTTATTATTAAGTACCAAAATTTTGTCCACATATGCATATTGTATAGAGGATAATTAAATCCTCTTTTTTTCTAATTAATTCAAAGATTAGGTGTTTAAAAGATTCTTGGTTATGACATGAATATTTTTTATATATTTTTTTAAAAAGTACCATTGTTAAGGTAAAAAAAAAATAATATAACTATACTCGAAACTTAAGAGAAGTGATACATGACAAAGAAAAATAGGTCAGATACGAACTTATATCAGAAAAGTTTGTATTCATTCGTCTAGCTCTAAAGGAGTGATATTGGGTTCTGTAGTAATTCAAACGTCTTTGTTACTCAAGATTATCTCAGATCAACGTCAATTAATCGTTACTCAATAATGATAATGAGAAATTATACCATTTTTATGGTAAACAACTTTCTTATAAGTTAGTAAACGAAACATAAAAAGAATAATTTCCAAAGAGAAAATGATTGATTTTGGATGCTCGTAGCATTCATTCTCCCCCTAAACCGACAGTTTCCCATGAACAACATAATCTTAATATATATATATATATATTGAGGTTAATCAAACTAGATAAATAATATGAAGAATTTTTTATACTGATAGTGTATATAATATAAAATCACGTAGAGCAATTTTTTTCAAAATATTTACGAAGCATAAATTCATAAAACATTAAAAATACATCTTATTTTCTAAAAATGAATAGTTTTCTCAAAAAGCTAAATATATCATTTATGGTAAATATTCTTGTATTGATGGTGTATATAATTTCACAATATACTAATAATAATTGAAAAAGTTGGAGATATTTTTTCTACTAGAAAGTAGACATATGTAAGACACTTTGTCACATCAAATCAAAAACTCTATCCCCATCCCTCATCCAACAAGAAAAATATAATTACGAGCGATAGCGAAACCAAGCCATCGTAATATCAAATGGCCTACTTACAACATATCAATGTATCAGAAAACATTAGACTGGCAATTTTATGTGGTCAAGGGCAAAATATTAGCAAATTGAGGAAGCTAATATTAAGCCTATTCATATCACAAATTACAGAAATCACCTTGTTATCTCAAAAATTTCAAGAATCGTAATTAGTATACAAAAAAAATGCAACATGGTACACTAATAACAGCAAAATTTAACTTAAAACATTTTAAAAAATGAAAAAAGATATAGGGGCAGAATGTGTTGAACAATCAAGGCACAACATGATGAAATTACTCCAATTATAGTGCCTCCATTTGACGTATGAGACGCTCAATATTTTCTTCGAATGATTCCAGTTCTTGCTTGAGGGCACCAAGTTTTAATGTATTTTCTTCGTGAACGTTAGCACGAACTTTCTCTTTGTAGCCAGAGGTACTCATGGTTTTGGTTAAGGTTTCATATTGCCTGCAAAAGAAGAAAAGGATGGTACAATGACACAAATTGAACAGCTAGTAAACTTCACAATTTAAATTGACTCAAATTTCGCGATATATAACTTCAGCCCACTTTTGAACGAAGACAACTGAATGATGCACTAGCTGAACAAAATTGAGTACAATTCATGATTCCGGACCATCACTACGTTAAATTGATGAATATTTGGAAAAAAGATAGTAATATCTAGTGAAAAATGTAAAGATAGATCTAGGACCTAACTCAACCCTAAAAACTAGCTTATGAGTGGAGGAGGATTGTCCAAGTCCATATAACGAGACCAATTGGCCGTCATCCTTTTTCTGATATGGGACTTCTTAACACCCCTCGCACACTCAGACCTCGTTATCGGGAGCTTGGACAATACAATAGAAGGCCCCAACATCGGTGAACGAAGAACTGGGATGGGCTTGGCTCTAAACCATGTAAAGATGGATCTTGGGCTTAACTCAACCCCAAAAACTAGCTTATGAGGGGGTGATTGTCCAAGTCCATATAACAAGACCAATTGCCTACCCTTTTCCGATGTGGGACTTCTTAACAAGAAACAAGACTGATCTTTTACACATTTTCCTAATTCAACCAGAATCTTTCTCAACATAATGACGGCTTACCTGATTGGAACTTTCCTCGAGTTTCAGTAACTCATAAAACTAAAGACCATCACAAATTTCCTGTTTTTGTAAGTTGAAATGTCTTATATACTGATTCAATCCATGTTGCTCAGACTCTCCAAAAATGTTGTTGCACCCTATCAGACTCTCCAAAAATGTTGTTGCGCCCTATCAGATCCTCCAAAAATGTATTACTCTTGGAGGATCCGACATGCATCTATCAACATATTTGAAGAGTTCAAACAACATAGGATTCAACATTGCTTTTACTTCTCTTCTACACAAAAAGCTAATTTTATTTCATTGCCTGACAAGAAAAAGAGAGTCTCGCTCCCCGAGGAAAGCAATTGAAAGGCACTTATTCATCTAGCCAGAAAATCATTTTGTAGTAAATAGTCCAGCCTTCGAAATTTCACTTACTTTCTCGTCTCCTCTCTCTTCTTTTTGAGCCTTTCAACTTCAGCCTCAGGGTTAATGATAGTCCCCTTATCCTCGAGAAAAACTGTGATTGATTCATCCACCACTTCTGTCAGCCATTGAGTTGGAGCTGCATCAGTGTCACTTGAGACCTGATGAAGATAAGCGCAAGAAATATAGATTCAGCAAAATGAGGAAAAATAATAAAAAATAACATGCATGAACTATGATATTGTCAGCAAATATGAATCATCTAATTCCACTTCTCCCTCAAAAGGCAAAGGTTTCAATTGATTGTGTCCTCGACTAAGAACATGTTGGGGCAAGGTGGTTGTTGATCATGACCTGATGACTGGCCATTAAGGATGTTTGAAGATATCCAGCTTCATATCATGTGGAAGAGGAAAGGTAAACAACTAAATAGGGATGTTGAAGATTCTCTACTTTTTGGGAAGATGAGGATTAATAACATGTTTTTGATACAATTTGGAAACTAAGTTGCGCTGACTCTTCACTTTTGATGCCACACCCGTGTTGGATTTTCCAAAAATACACTACTTTTGGAGAATCCAACATGCACCGTTGACATTTTGGAAGAGCCTGAGCAACATAGAATGGAAAACAATAGAACTAGTTTTTTAGAGTGTTGTTGTGCAATGCACATCAAAACAGCATACATTGGTTGGACAATGTTTCCAGCTAATATGTGCATTCAATTGAAATACAAGTATAAGCCATTTTTCTCAAAATAGTTCATAAATAAGCAACATTAGCAATCTAATTTGTTTTCTTATTTCAAAACTGAGAAGACAACACTAGGAAGACATTAAAAAGCTTTGAATCAAAGAGAACCAAACCAGACATAGAAAGAGATACCTTCAAAGATGACAGTGTAGCTAAAGTAGAAATCTCAAGTTCGCGGCTTTTTATGATCTCCACAGTATCATTTGTCCGGCAAAGCACAAACGCTTCTCGCCTGCGGACAGCACGATCACCACCATTAGTTTGGAAAGTTAAATGTCCTAATTGGATTTATGAGAACATTTTTTCAAGTCATACAAAAAAAGCCTAACATATAAATCTCTCTTGCAATCATTAACATATATTAAGGGTGCATGACTGTATGAATGACTCACAAACACATAGTCAAACAGATTACAGCACACTGGTATCCTTCATCCAAGTGTTATACATGATGTATATCGTGGCATTTGGGATAGGTCCTCCAAAAAAAATTACAACTGAACAGAAAAATACCAATAGCTGCAGTATGAAAGCTGGCGAAGTGAATTACAATTTTCTAAAGATGGACAAGAAAGAGTGATACCTCAAACAACTTAGATGAGAGGTTGGATTAGGAATGAAGACATTAACTAATTCATAGATTGTCGATTATATCATGAAAGGCACTTGAATGGTTGAGCCTTCTTTATTTGCATTGTACTCCCACCCCACTTGTGTGTACTTTAAGTGCTTCCACTTTTAAGAACAAACTTGCATTTCCACCACTTCCAAGATAAATTCAACCTTTTCACATCTGTCATCTCTAATAGTCAAAAAGCCATATTGAATGACGACATATTCAATCCCATTAAACACGAAATGGAATTAACATGCTCGTTATCCACCCTAATACTTTTTTTTCATTCAAAAACAATTCCTATGGTACTTCAACCATTCTTATGAGGACAGTTTACACATGTTCACAAAATTTTGGCTTAATGCTCAACAGACAATAAAAATTGAATGGCATCTATAACATAAACTTCACATACAAAGAGATTCATGAAGAAAACCAGAAATACCATTTGAAATGCTTTTTATGTATGGAAATTATAAGTGACCCAGGAGACAGATACACCCAATTGTTTACCTTGCAAATCTCTCCTTTGGAGGCAACAATGCCCTCTTCGACCTCAGTCCTCTAACAATGGATGACACCTTTTCCATCTCAGTTTCCACATTATCATTATTCCAGCTCTGAAAAATTGAAGAGACGTAAAGCAACATGGTCATTAGACAATATAAGAATCAAGTAGCAGCTGGCATGGAGCATTATATTAAGTCTTGTTTTTTACAACTAGACTCGTCTTGATAAGCTCACACTATACTAAGTCCTGTTTTCTACTACTAGACTCGTGTTGATAAGCTGCTTGTTTCAGATCCTCAAGCAAGTTAACATATTTCAAATACGTATTCTTGCAAAATGAATTGTCTACATGGTTTTCTTTTCACAGATACTAGATGAGAAGTCTAACATCGTACATGCACGATTCTAAATTGATTTTTCAGAAACAGATCATATACCTAAGTTTAGAGTAACCAAGACACTATATCATCATTCAAAACCAACAGCAAGAAGAAGAGGAAAAGAAGGAAAAGAAACTACACTTCAGTCCGAGTCAACTGAAAAGAAAAAGTTCACACCAAAACTTACTTAACAGTTAACAGCCACCAACAAAGGTAATATGTCTATTTGCTAGTTCTAGACATTTAAAATTTGTGATTAGATCATACCTCTACATATGAAGGATAATCACTTATCACTATAGATTCTTTCTTTATAGAATCCCCGCTAGCAGGAAGGCGCTGCCACAATTCTTCGGTGACAAAAGGCATAAATGGATGGAGTAATCTCAACCCGTTATCTAAGCAAAGCCACAAGGTGTCCTGAGCAGATCTTCTTGCAGATACAAATTCTGGATTATCACCAGTGAAGTATGGCTTGATTACTTCTATAAACACATCACACAACTGAAACTGCCACCAAGAATATACTGCTGTTGCTGCATCGGAGAAATCATAAGATTCCAGGGATGAGACAGTTCTTGCTATGGCCTTGTTAAGTGCTGAGAGTATCCACTGGCAGCTAAAAGGCATTTCATGAGGAACTATCTTTGTTGGAGGGGTGTAATCTTCACCCAATTTACTCATGGCAAACCTAATGGCATTCCACAGTTTGTTACACCATTGACGATAACCAACCACTCTCTGAATATCAAGATTGATCTTATCGGACTGGAAGGACAACTTAAGAAAGTTAGCAATATCCAAAGAAAGTCAAAAGAAACAGCTTATTAAATCTTAAGGCACAAATGTGACAAACCTGGGCAGTGTATGAGACAAGGGCAAATCGAAGAGCATCTGCACCACATTCAGGAATACCATCAGGAAAGTCCTTTGCCTGTCCCTCTTTTGCCCTCTCAAATTCTTTTGCGTCTAGGTTACCCTCCTTTAATCTCTTATGAAGACCATCAAGTGTGATTCCATTAATAACTTCAAGGGGATCAATAACATTTCCCAACGACTTCGACATCTTACGCCCATGAGCATCGCGGATCATTGGATGCAAATAAACCTACAAATCATTTTAAAATGAATAGATTTGTTAGATGACAGCAGAACGGTCAAGTTATACAACTACTTCATGTAGATAAAAAATGAACTACTAAATATAACTTTCGTAGCCAATATCTCTACTTAATATTCAATGTCAAGGACTGAGACCAACAACAACAAATCCAGTATAATCCCACAAGTGGAGTGAGGGTAAGATGTATGCAGCCTTACCCCTACCCCTACCTTTATGGGGTAGAGAGGTTGTTTCTGATTTGACCCTCAGTAACCCACCTCCTTAATCCGGGTTGGGACCAGCAATGTGAGCAAGCTCACAGAGTCAGTTTTAAGGAGTAAAAAACCATAAATCAAGGAACCAGAACTATCTTGGTGAACATGATCCCTAAAATAGATTCAAAGAATCAAAATCCACTTATAACATAAAGCTCAACAAGAAAAAAGGTTTTCCATATTAGGGAGGATTAGGTTTGCTAACCTTTGAAAATGGAAGATCACCTCCCAGCTTTATTCCCAACATTACCATTCGTGCGACCCAGAAGAAGAGAATATCATGTCCGGTTTCAAGAACTGAAGTTGGATAAAATGTTTTGAAATCTGCAGTATTATCTGGCCACCCCAATACAGATAATGGGAAAAGACCAGACGAAAACCAGGTATCCAGCACATCTGGATCTTGAGAGAGCTCAACAATCTTCTTCCCCGAAAATTTCCTAGAAGCCAAATCTCGAGCTTCTTCTTCATTTCTAGCAACAATCCAGTGATCGTCAGACACACCAAATTCCTTCTGCTTATCATCACTCAGTGTGACATACCAAGCAGGAATACGATGACCCCACCAAAGTTGCCTTGAGATGCACCAATCACGAATATTCTCAAGCCATCTGCATGTTCACCACATAAGTCTTCTTGACATAGAGGACAAAAGATTTTGAAGCAGATAATGCATCAAGAAATGAGAAAATGGCACAAAATATCCTGTATAAAGTTCATTTTATGGAAGTATATCCTGTATTAAGTGTATAATTGAATCCATAACAAAAATCACAACCAGGTTTTTTGCATGTATGCGTTGATGTCTGATGAGATACTGGCACAAAAAGTAAATGATAGGATATCCATTGCCGCAATGAAGAAAAGACGATATCAATTAGAAACTAAAACACAGTGCATCAAATTACACCAGTGTACATATGTATAGGGTCGTAGAGACCACAGCACAAATTGATGTCTCATTTGAACCCTAGCATTTATTCAACCTTTTTTTTAAAATCCAAAATCACCTTCTCCATTCAGCACCATATTGCTTTGGGATGATCTCCAGTTTCTGATTATCCTCATCCACAACAGCATCCAAAGCCTGCTTGGCCATAATTTTGCAGTTGACAAACCATTGAGGCTTTATAAGAGGCTCCACTACATCATTGCTTCTTGAACAAATCCCAAGGCGCATCTCATTATTCTTAGCACCCCTGTAGAGACCCTGTAACACATAAGTCAAAGACAATGCATCTTAGCCACAGAGAACTCAAATCATCCCAGGTCACAATTTTCGATATAAAATCCTTAAGCCCAATGTTATGTAGCACAGTTTCTTCTACGGGGTATCCTCAAATCTAACCATGCTTTCATAGGTCATAACTTAAGCACGATTCAAAAGACTCGAGAACTCAGAGAGCTAAAAGTGAGACACAATGTTATATAGAGAAAAGAAAAAGTTGGAACAGTATGTGCTTTACCCAATTCCAAGTAAATAAAATACTCAAGATCTATTGTAATTTATGTTATGGAGTTCTACTAGGTTAAGAAAAAAAAACATAAACAGGAAAGGCCTGGGCTCTTGTTGAAACTGAATTTCAAAAATGGAAGATCAATACCAAGGCAGATCCTCTGCTACTGTGGCCCTGGCACAAAACTTGTTTCCACTGATAAGCTATGCATGCAGTGGCTCAGCCAACATTCATTCACAAACCTTTTAGTAAATAAGACTACTCAACCACGAAACTAATTGGCTTGTAAGGCATTTACATATTGTACCGTTGGCTCTATCTATTCACTAAATTTGTTTTATTGCAGTTTATATTTTAAATAGGTTCCAGTGATCATTAAAATTGTAGTTTCATGCATGCAGCTGACGCCAAAAGTGGCTCAGTCCAACATTCATGCACAAACCTTGTAGTAAATAACACTGCTCAACCATGAAAACTAATTGGCTTGTAAGGCATTTATCTATTGTAACATCTATTCACTGAATTTGTTTTATTCAATTTATATTTTAAATAGGTTCCAGCGATCATTAAATTGTAGATTATTAGCATTATTTGCAACAAAATTTGTATTTAGTTGTTCATGGATTTGACAACTTGAAATTTGTAATAGTTGGATAGGATAATTTTACTGTGTCTAAGCGTGTAAAAGCTCTTGGATGTACCAAAATAGGAAATGACATGTACATCAGGAGTTGAGGACAGAGATTGTGATTCCCTATTACAACTACCACACTCAAAGGGGGAAGTACAACAAGAACCTAACGATAACATAGCTGGATCACAAAGTTTACATTTGATATACGCATTAAGGTCCTTCCAATCAATAAAATTGAAAAAATACGAAAAGCCTATATTTCAATGAACTTTTTATTGTAATCATATGGAACATATCTAACATACCAAACAGAATTAGTTAATAAGAAATAAACTAAAGCATGTTAGCTCAGGTTGCAGTGTTGTACTTTAGTTCATACATCCATAATGTGGGCTTGCGTCATACTTTCATATAGCATATATGTTTTTGGTTAGGTACATACTGATAAAGGTTTTTGGTTAGGAACATAACTAATCCCTCTGTATAGCAAATTGGAATTCCATATGAAGTATACTTATATACTAGGCTTCCATTACCTCTGGAGCATAATGCTAAAGAATGGTCATAAACACAATGCCCAATAGCATGTTTTGAGCATGGGCAACACATGTACAAGACAAACCTTACAATTGAAAATGCTTTTTTCATTTATGTTGATACATGCTGTAGAGCAAGGAGATAGAAGAGTGGTGAGGGATAGCTAGGGCGTGAAAGAAGGTAGGGGTAATATTGTGGTGAATTGGAGGAAAGGTCAGGTGATGAAAGGGACAGAGGGCCAGAGGCAAAGGGGTAAAGGGATGGGGAAAGCAGAAGATTGTGGTTCATAGAAGTTGAAGATATTGTCATGGAATATGAGGGAAACGAATGACCTGAACAAAAGAGCTTTCGTCAACCTATCAGTTAGATGACGGGTGCATTTTGTAGAGAATCCTCTATTGATGTAGTCTCTACTTTATTTTTTCTTTTCTGATGATGGTGAGGGCATGCTTGCACGCACACACCTCAACTATTCCATTATGGTTCTCCCCACTTCATCTACATGTAGTTCTACTTTTTATATGCCTCTTACAGTTTTTTTCCAGATAATAATAGAAGTATATTACCTTATAAAAAAATACCTTACATTTTCCAAGATACGGAATGTTGGTTTCAAATGGAGAGAGACTATGTAAATGAGGACCAAACATTTATGAAAATTATGCTTATGAAGTCCTTCCTATATATACTCATATTGGACAGACATGGGTATATACATGGATATCTCAGAAGGAAGTGAGTCCATCACATCCATGGATCTTTTATATGTGAGACAACATAAATTAGAACAAATTTGTGTATCAATACATGCATGCAGCCTATTAACATTTTATTTCCAGCTAAAACAGTACAGAAAAGTAATGAAGATACCTTTTCTTTTAAAGCTTCTGTTACAGCGACACGAGCTTTGAAACGAGGCATTCCTTCAAAGTCTGGACCAGCATTGCTATTTATATTCCCATCATCAGTAAAAATACTTATGAATTCTAGTTTGTGACGCTGTCCAACCTCAAAATCATTTGGGTCATGGGCTGGAGTTATCTGCCAGGATATTCAAAGAATGGTCCATAAGCAATGATGAGTACTTGAGACGCCACAATTATTTCACCACATTCAGAACATAATGATATAGAATACCTTAACAGCACCAGTCCCAAAGTTCATATCTACAAGTATATCATCACAAACTATTGGAAGCTGTCTTCCATTGAATGGATGAATAGCAAATTTCCCATGAAGGTGACTGTATCTTTTGTCTTCAGGATGTATAGCAATTGCAGTATCACCAAGCATAGTTTCAATTCTGGTGGTCGCCACAACAATTTCACCAAGATCGCCTTCTAAGGGGTAAGCAAATGAGGTCAGCAACCCGAACTCCACGGGTTCTTCATATCCAGGAACATTCAGAAGTGTCCTCTCTTTGATGTCTGTATATTCAACCTACGAACAGCAGCAACTTTCAACGGTGAATAAGGATATATTTGCCACAACATCTTAGACTTGATTCATCATGACTCACCTCAATATCAGAGATTGCAGTACGCAAGACACAATCCCAATGCACCATACGTGGAGCCCTTGATAGATGATAACAAGGTTAAATGTAGAGCCAAAATTATTTCAAGAAACCTGCGCACTCAAGAATATGCTATACATGCACATAATGAGGAGATAAGGCAGACAAAGAAAATAAAGGAGCTGCATACCTGTATATAAGACCTTCATTGGAAAGCCTAACAAATGCTTCAGTTACAGCCTTAGACCTTTTCTCATCCATGGTAAAGCACTGATTTTACAGAACATGTGTTAGAGCACAACAAATAAGAATGGTACAACTACTTCGGGATTTTCCCAACACAGGAAAGAAAAGGTTAAACTTGCGGTTCATACCTCACGAGACCAATCAAGTGACGCACCCAGGCGACGTAATTGCTGTAGTATGGTACCCCCGTACTCATTCTTCCAATTCCAGACCTACAAAAACCTTAGCGAGTACAGTTAATATTACAATTAACAAAATAAACCTATGTGTGCAAATAATTGTTAAAATTAGCACTTGCTTTTCGTTATTTAAATCTTCAAAAGAAGACACCTTATTCCAGACTGAGAAAGTGGCAAAAATTGGAAAGATCTTATTTGCTTGAAAACAACAATTGGAAGGATATTTAAGTCATTGAAATGATTTTTATGGGATGAAAAACAACTAATCATAGACTTCAAAATAAGCACAAGACGTGAAATAAGGTGTTAGCAGTATATACTCACCTCAGCAACGAACTTCTCCCGACCAATATCATGTCTAGTCAAATTCCTTTCTCGCATGATCTTCTTCTCCACAACAACCTAGATTCACCATCCACGATGCACACTTAGAAAATAGTAGATAAACAACATAAAAGAACATGTAATTATAGGTAAAGATAAACCAGATAAACTTAACACCCTAGAACGATGTTTGAAGTCAGGATTTGATATGTTTGAAACACAACCTGAGTTGCTATCCCAGCATGATCCATCCCGGGGACCCACAAGGTGTTGTATCCAGACATTCTCCGCCAACGAATAATAGTATCCTGGACACAAAGGTAAATATAAATCTGTATAAGCGGAAGAACACTCAGAGAACTAGGCCCAGTGATTCTGAATTTTGATACCTCGATGGCAGCAGTAAGTGCATGTCCTATATGGAGAGCACCAGTCACATTTGGTGGGGGCAAGACCTGCATTTAGATGTAGAGGTAAGCAGCTTGGGAGAAAGAAGTCCAAGCTTAGACCAGGAACACAGTAACAAACAAGATTTTCATTTCAACTTATTTTCTTCCAAATTATTAATCCAATTTACCAAGTGATTGTCCAATGAAAATACCAGTTAAGTTCTTCATTATAGTACTCTTTATAGAGTTATTTTACTTTTGGCTCCACATGAGCATTCACTGTAAGTAAGTAAATCAGAGTGTCATTGACGACATGATATTACATCCAGGCAGCCATTTGGTGGGCAATCCAAGGAGAAAGCAACTTCAGAAATTTTTTAGACAAAAAGTATTTTATACTTCGAGCCCATTTGGATTGGCTTGAAGAAGTAGCTTTTAAGACAAAAATAAAAATTCAAACTGAAATGACTCAAGTCAAAAAATAAAAAGGAAGGAAGACCTACTTTTGGTTTTTGACTTATTTTAAGTCATTTTAAACTCATCCTAAATCATGTTTGACCTATTAAACACTTCCCAACTTATTATAAGTCATTTTTGACTTATTTTAAGTTAATTTTTTATATTTGCCAACCACTTCCGGGAGTCAAAAATTGACTTAAAAGTAGGTTTGACCCGCTTTTAAGCCAATACAAACACCATCTTAATCTTATGTTCAATTGTATTATTTGCTTGCTTTTTGGAACAAGTTGGCTGTTATAAATGATTTTGACTGCCATGTATGGTTTTATTAGTTCACTGCAGAATCATCTAACTATAACTTGTTTCCCCAACTGAAATCACCAGCCACAAATGTTTCTGTTCTTAATAAAATTTCACCTAATCCAAACTCCAAAGAGGGTAAACGAATTTCCCTCTTAACTGGCATAATAGCACCATCCACTGTAAAATCCTAGAGAAATGATCTATTGAAATTGACAAAGTGTCCAAGTACTCCAGGATAATGAACAACTGAGGAAGGGAGAAGAGAATAGGTTTCCAAACCCATATCATGACACCAAAACAGAATATGAGAAGTTAAGATTAACAAAACTGTCCGAGAGTACTTGAGGAAAATGAGCAACTGAAAATTCTCTTCCTCATTAGCAACTTCGAAATTGTTAAAGGGTACTTTTGTGATCCATGAGAAAGAGGGTAGAAAATAGGTGGAACCAAATCAAGTTAAGATATCAAATAAAAAGGTCTAGCTGTACGAACATAAATTCAAAACATTAACATCCCAGCAAGTAAAAATTGTCATATGCCATGAGTACCAACTTGTGCTTCTCCTTAAAATATTATCCTAAGAACTCGAACTACAATAGTTGCATTTGTAGATGAACCAAGCTCCTTATAGATCCTATATGTCCTAAATATCATTCACACCAAATGCATCAATTTAAACAACAGCACAAGATGTCAGAAGATAAACTCACAATCACAAAAGGTGGTTTAGCGCTGTTTGGGTCTGCAACAAAGAAATTGGACTTTTCCCACCACGCATACCACCTAGTCAGGTTAGCATAAAGAATCATAACAGTGTGCTAACAATAGAATCTTTGTCTGAATCAGTAAATTGAAAAATTAAGGTAAGCCAATTTCGAACTCACGATTTCTCTACAGCACTGGGATTAAAAGTCTTTGCCATTTCTCGGGAGAGTTTCTTCTTCTCCCCCAGACGTGTTTCTGGATCAACAAAATCCTCAGGGTTCTCCTCTCCACCATCCCTTTTTGAGCTCTTCTTCTTAGCAGTCTTTGACACAGTGGAGCTGGCTTGTGCCTTAATTAATACAGACGAACCAAGTCAGAGAAGCTTGGAAAAAGCAATTAGTGTAACAAGAAATTTCATTATTTCATCATTGTCCAGGCTTGCTGGATGTATTGCCAGTGGTACCGAGAGTCGGCAATTCCTGTTCCTCAATCAGTATATCGCAAACAGCATAACAGAGATAGCTAAGAGCAATTCTACCAAGTTATGCATTTATGAAGTACACAAGTATCAAACATAATTAGATAAATAAACAAAGTAGTTTTACCTGTTTTGCTGCTTCGGCTTTTTGTGCAGCCTTGAGTTTTTTCAACTCTTTCTCTCTAGCCTGCCAAACAATAAACACAAAGGGACCACTTAGATATTCTGAATCAATCAAATAACTGATTCAATCATAAGTTAGAGTTGAATATCACTGAAATAATGATTGTAACAAGGAATTGATAGTATAAAAGCCAAAACACAGTATCGAATTGCAACGGTTCAATCTGAGGAATCATCCATCACAGCAAAGTCCAAAAAAAAGAAGTAGTCTACAGACCTTTTCTTCTTTCTTCTTCTTCTTCTCCAGCTCTTCAGGTGTCAATTGTTTTCCTTCTGATGCTGCTGCCTATCAAATACTCAAAAGTCAATCAAAAAAGCAAGCTCAATAAAGAAAAATCACAATGTGTATTACAATAACTACCTCCGGTTTGCAATTTTTCACTGTCTCGTGTGATTTAATCTCCGACTCAGCCTACAATCATTTCAATTCATTCATATAAAACACAGGAAGTTTGAATTTTCAGAAATGAAATCAATAAGTATACGAAAAAATCTCACCATATTATCGGGTTTAGAAGAGAAAATACGACGTCGGAGATGAGAAAAGTTCGTCGGAAATGGCCGCCGGCGGCCGATGGAGGTGGTGGACTGAGTTAGTGAATACTGCGAGGCTTTGACGAGTACCCTAAGGCAAGCCGTTATGAAGTTTAGGTGAAGTTCCAAAAGAACGTCTGTGGGGAAAAAATGAGATTATATATATTCGGCCCAATAATTTGGGCTTAACAATGAGCCCAAATTGAAATTATTATGCAATTTAAAACAAATGAAACAAAATAAAATTAGATAAAAGATTTTGAAAATTAGCCAAAAAGTAACCGACTTATTTTACCATATTCTTCAAAATTTCCTACTATTTGAAAAAATCGTGCACTCAATGTATTGAGACGTCAAGTGATGTATTCGAAATTGAGATGCGAAGCATAAGGACGTTGAGCGATGTATCCGAAATTGAAAAGCGGTGTATAAGGACGTTTAGTGGAGTACCAGAAACTGAGACGTGGTGTATTGGATATTTTTGAGATGTCTCTATATTCCACCAAATGTAAAGATTTTTTCGAGAAATATAATTATTTTTTTCATTTTATACTCAACATTAATTGAGATGAGAAAAAAAGACATAAAACGCATTCAACGAATGCGATTTATGAGTAAGTTTTAGTGTCTTTCCATTCATTGGTGAAATTACGTTATGTACAACTTTTGAGTGAATGTGATTTACGAGTAAATTACTCTTTATGCATAAAACGCATTCAGTGAATGCGATTTATGAGTAAATTACTCTTTATGCATAAAAACGCATTCAGTGAATGCGATTTATGAGTAAATTACTCTTTATGCATAAAAACGCATTCAGCGAATGCGATTTATGAGTAAATTACTCTTTATACATAAAAACACATTCACTGAGTGCGATTTATGAGTAAAATTACGCTTGAGACATAAAATGTGAATGCGTTTTATGACTAAATTATTCTTTATGCATAAAACACATTCGTCGAACGCGATTTATGAGTAAATTACTCTTTACGCGTAAAACGCGTTCAGCGAACGCGACTTATGAGTAAAATTTTGAATCTTTGTATAAATTGTTGAAATTACTATATCATCCCTACTTTTTATGCATAAAACGCGTTCAGCGAATGCGATTTATGAATAACATTATGTGTACTATTATAAATTATTGAAATTACTATATTACCCCTACTTCTTATGCATAAAATGCATTTAGTTGCGTTTTATGAGTAAATTACTTTTTATGCATAAAACACATTCAGTGAATATGAATTACGAGTAAATTACTCTTTATGTATAAAATGCACTCACTGAATATGATGTAAACTAAATTACTCTTTATGACTGAATGCGTTTTATGAGTAAATTACTCTTTATGTATAAAACGCATTCACTAAATGCAATTTATGGGTAAATTACTATTTATGACTAAATGCTTTTTATGGATAAATTACTCTTTTTGCATAAAACACATCCAGTGAATGTGATTTACGAGTAAATTACTCTTTATGCATAAAACACATTCAGTGAATGCGATTTATGAGTAAATTACTCTTTATGCATAAAAACACATTCAATGAATGTGTTTTGTGAGTAAATTACTCTTTATTCATAAAAACGCATTCAGCGAATGCGATTTATGAGTAAAATTACGCTTGAGACATAAAATGTGAATGCATTTTATGACTAAATTACTCTTTATGCATAAAATGCATTCGTCGAACGCGATTTATGAGTAAATTACTCTTTACGCGTAAAATGTGTTCAGCGAACGCGACTTATGAGTAAAATTTTGAATCTTTGTATAAATTGTTGAAATTACTATATCACCCCTACTTTTTATGCATAAAACGCGTTCAGCGAATGCGATTTATGAATAACATTATGTGTACTATTATAAATTATTGAAATTACTATATTACCCCTACTTTTTATGCATAAAATGCATTCAGTTTCGTTTTATGAGTAAATTACTTTTTATGCATAAAACACATTCAGTGAATGCGATTTACGAGTAAATTACTCTTTATGTATAAAATGCACTCACTGAATATGATGTAAAGTAAATTACTCTTTATGACTGAATGCGTTTTATGAGTAAATTACTCTTTATGTATAAAACGCATTCACTAAATACGATGTATGAGTAAATTACTCTTTATGACTGAATGCGTTTTATGAGTAAATTACTCTTTATGCATAAAACGCATTCACTAAATGCGATTTATGGGTAAATTTCTATTTACGGCTGAATGCTTTTTATGGATAAATTACTCTTTTTGCATAAAACACATCCAGAGAATGTGATTTACGAGTAAATTACTCTTCATGCATAAAACACATTCAGTGAATGCGATTTATGAGTAAATTACTCTTTATGCATAAAAATGCATTCAGCGAATGCGTTTTGTGAGTAAATTACTCTTCATACATAAAACACATTCATTGAGTGCGATTTATGAGTAAAATTACGTTTTATACATAAAATGTGAATGCGTTTTATGAATAAATTACTCTTTATGCATAAAACACATTCGTCGAACGCGATTTATGAGTAAATTACTCTTTACGCGTAGAACGCGTTCAGCGAACTCGACTTATGAGTAAAATTTTGAGTCTTTGTATAAATTGTTGAAATTATTATATCACCCCTACTTTTTATGCATAAAACGCATTCAGTGAATGTAATTTATGAATAACATTATGTGTGCTATTATAAATTATTGAAATTATTATATTACCCCTACTTTTTAGGACAATTTTCACATATAGCAATCATAAATTTTATATTTGTATGTTATAGCAGAGTTTGCACAATTGTGCTCCTTGATAAACACACACACACATACACACACACACACACACATATATCTATATATAATTCGCTATACATATACAATTGAAGCGAATTGTATAAAACAAGAAAGAGAGAAATTATATACAATTTGAAATTGTATAAAATGAGAAAGAAAGAAAGGCAAAAGAGACTTGGGCAGAGAATATACAATTGAACCACATTGTATAAAACGAGAAAGAGAGAAATTATATACAATTTAAATTTGTATAAAACGAGAAAAATAAAAGAATTCGGTCAGGAGAGTATTTTTATTTTATAATTATAAGTGTATAAGACGAAAATATATATATGTATATTTGCATGTGTATATACAATTTTCTCTAGCTTTATACAAACAGAAACACAATTTATACATTTCGTTTCTGTTTGTATAAGCAAGAGAAGCGAGGGTGACGAGTGAGATCTAGGAGAGGGAAACGAAAATATATGTATTTATACAATTTTCTTCTCGCTTTATACAAACACAAACACAAATACAACACATTTTATACATTTGTATTTGTATAAAAAGCGAAAGAAGCGGACGAGATTCCACCAAGTAGAGTGACGAAAATAGCTATAGTTTTCGATAAGGTACACTTAAATCAAAATATATTTATACCATTTAATTTGAATTAATAATTTGCTATCATATACAATTCTCAATTAAATACTCCTACTTGGTAATTTTCTTAACTTGACACCAAATCAAGTTATGTCAACCCATAAGTCGAGATTCTTTCATTATTTTACTTCATTTTTAGTAATTCTTTTCTCTCTTAAGATTTTCACTTTTTAATTCTTAATAACCTTTTTAACAAAAAATAATAATAATCTAAATTGTTGTTTTTTGCGTACACATAGGATAAGCTTCATTTAATATAATTATTATTTATTTGTGAATGAAGATAAAAATCCCACTTAAGCAAAATTTGTGAATGGTTTTGTAATTGAAAAAAATATGTAATAAATTTTAAATTGAGTCTCTCCTTAATTTGGACTCTCATCATAGCGATCTTTGATAATTTGATTTTTTAAGTATTTTAAATAACAAAACTCATTCATTGTTATTAATTGTGCCAAGTTGATTTATGGGCAACTTTCACATATAACAAACAAAAAATTCATATTTGTATGCTATAGCAAACTTTGCATAATTGCGCTCCATAACAAACATAAAACTGTATAATTTGTTATACATATACAATTGTATAATTCGCTGGCCTATTTCGCTGCAATTGTATAATTTGTTTTGCATACAGTTGAATCGAATTAAAATGTATGTACATTGCATAATTATAAGTGTATAGCAAGAAGATATATGTTTTTATCAACTTATACAAAAACAGAAACACAATATACACACTTCTGTTGTATAAAACTAGAGAAAATTGTATTTCACTGCAATTGTATAATTCGCAATTGAATAATTCGTTGGCCTTTTTCTCTGCAATATTTGAAGTAAAATGTTTGTAAATTGTATAATTAAGCGTATAACACGAAGATATACATTTTTGCATGTGTATATACAATTTTCTCTCGCTTTATACAAACAGAAACATAATTAAACACTTCTGTGTATAAAGCGAGAGAGGCGAGCGAGAATGGAGAGTGGCGAGCGAAATTTTTGGGAGAGAGAAGCTGGCAAATTTTAGCTAATGTTTGCTATGGAGCACAATTAAATCAAACCCTAGCTATTCTATTTAATTTAGGTTATTAATTTGCTATTATATACAATTTTCCCTTCATTTAAATAATAAAATATCACGAGTCTTATGTATACTCCTTTTTTACTTGAGTATATTAACTTTATATTTTTTTAAATCATATTAATTAACTATAATATATAGAGTTACGTGTAAATCAGTATTGACAAGCGTCGAAATTACATTATTACTAGTGTTTGGGAGGAAAAGAAATATGAAAAAAGCAATTGTCAATATAAATATTTTTTTCTTCGATTAGTACATTATTTCTTATGAGACAAAAAAAAAAAAAAAGAAGAATAGTAATATATTTGACTTCTATGCACATAATAATTATTTATTATTTTATAAAATTTATTGTTAAAAGTTTTCGACACGTTTTTATCATATGTAAATTTTTAGTTCATCGATTTCAATACAATACAATGTGTAACATTCTCATCAGTGTCACAGTTCTCTCTATATAATAAACTAAATATCAATCTTAACTTTCACATCTGCCTAATAACAACATCGAATATAAAAACATAAACAATGTATATGTTAATTAACAAAAAATAAAGCTTGAATTAGTTCAAATATCTCTATAACACCTCGATGATAATATCTATTAGAAAAATATTTTTTCTCAAAATAATTTTTTTATATTATATTATTCTTTTTAATTTTTCATCTATGTTAGTATGCGATTATATCAAATTTTTTTCGTAAATGATGAAGTGTTTCTGAATCAGGATTGAAACTCGAGACCAGTAACGGTTCGATTAAAAAAAGAAAAAAGAGAGGCCACTACAACTATAAAATAATCCAAACCGCTATGTAAATTCATTTGCCTTTGAGCGCACAAAATTAATTTCTCTCTCTTTACGTGTTTGTCTTTTCTTTTATCTAAAATAATAATGTTAGTAAAAATAATAATTATCTCCCTATATTAATTCTCAGGAAAAAAAAAGTTATTCATAAATTAAATTTATTCGTCTCAATCATCCGATCATCCACAAGCAAAAGCTACCGGTTTCTTCACCGGCAAAACTTCTCCGGTAATTCACCGATCATCGGTTTAGTCTATATTATTGTTTCTATTAAGTCCATTCATGTCCTTTGTTTGTTTGTTTGTTTAATTCTGTATTTTTTTCGGTGTTGTTCGGTTGATCGATTGTAAAAATTATTGGGTTGGAGTTGTTTTTCGTACCCGATCGTGGTTAGTTTATCAAATTTATGTTCTTCTGCGGTTGTTTTGTTCCCTTTCTGTGATTTTTTGTTGGGTTTTAGGCTTTAATTTGTTGCGATTTTTTTAATTAATAAGAACCCATTAATTCCGAGCTGATCTTCTCACCCGATCGTTTAGTTTTGTTGTATGCTGCTTTTTACAGATTTTGCATGAACAATTGTTTTATGTTTACTTATTATCTAAGATTTTTTGTTTGTTTGAACTTTCAGTTTTTTAATTTTGATTGCAAGTTATTAAGTGTATGTTTTTTTTTGTTTTAATTATAAATAGATACTGGGGACTTGATATAATCTGAAGAAAGTAGAATCTATGGACTATTTACTCATGGATTAAGAAAAGACATCATTTTTGAGCATTGGAATGGAAGGGGTCAATGAATATTGATGATTCATGTGACCGACTCCGTCTCCAGTTTGGAAGTGAACCGTAGTTGTAGTTCTTTATCGCACACTATCCTCCCCAGATCCTACAAGTGGGATCATACTGGGTATGTTGTTGTTGTTGTTGTAAAGAAAATTGAATATTTGATGCACCAATTTGGTAAGCGGCTACATTAACTAGAGATCGTAAATATGGAAATCTTGCTGTCCAGAAAGCTATATGCTGCGTATAGGAGTTTCTGAAAGCATTAATTATGTATCAAAAAGGGAAGGAGGGAGAGAAGGAGGATAAAAGAGAGAAATTGGTTGGTCTATTACACTCCTGTGAAGTATTCATGGCTTAGTTTTGTTTGATATGATTGGAAGACAAGTAAAAGTGATATAGTTTTCTCTTTTATGGAAAGTTTGAAGTTGTACTTCCCTTCTTCACTTTCTTCCTTGCTAAATCACTGAGAAATCCTTATTCCTCTGTTTTTACCTCCATTCCACAAACATCTCTGTTTCACCCAAGTAAATGCAGCGAGTAATTTGACTTGAACCTTTTCATTATTCTTGTAATTCATCTACATATGTGTGTGTGCAGCTTCCTTTTCTTATTATTGTTAATTGTTTTAGTTCTATTTCCTCGCAAGGATGGAATTTCTAATTTGGTCTAAGAGGAACATTGACATTTAGCCACTCATAGTGGCAGTCAATATTATATAGTAATACCTCTGAGTTCTTTATACCGTGTGGGACTATGCGGTGTATGTTGTTGTTCTTGTTTGAGTTGTTTATATCGAGTAAGGTTAGGATAATTTTTTCCCCAAGTTTGAGTCTGTGGGGCTTTTAAATGACCAGCATGAAAATCCTTTTCTCAAAAATAGGTGGCCAGTGTATTATTACTGTTAGGGAGTTAAATTCACCTATAGGATCTAGGGACCAAAGAAAGATGAGATGTGATGGATCCATGGATAGACAGGTGACAGGTCTCAGTGTGAATCTTATCCAATGAACTAGGATTGAGTCTCATAGTGATGCAATTTATTTGGATAAGAAATTACACCTTGTCCATGAATTTTAAGTCAAATAGAAATGGAGCTGAGAATCAGTTTTATGACATTCTACCATGAGCTATGCTGTTGATTGCACATTCCATTGTTCTGAAATTGATTCATGGATGTATTTTGAGTTCCTTTAGATATGCATTTTTATAGTTGGTATTGTGTTTTGCAAGGACATGAGACAATCATAACTTGTGTTTGCGGGGCCTTAATTGCATATAGTATTACAGTGGTCCCTAAAAGTCAAGATTTTGTTTATGCCATTGATGTGTAATATTGATTCAAAATTTGTCCAACACAAGTGAACCATGTTATATGTTTTATTTGCAACAGTATATCACTCAGCCGCAGAGTTAAAGACCTTGCAAGGACCTGAAGACATAATACTTTTCCTTTGTGGCTGACCAGATTTGAGTGAGACTCACTTGTTCATGTAAGCATTTTCTTTTTTTTTTGCCTAAATTTTCAAATTGTTAGCTTTGAGATCTATTGTCCAAAGAATTTAGGTGGAGCATCTGCCTGCACCGTGTTGCTTTTAGATGTTGGGAGATGCCTCTCCTTGGATCACAGGAGGATGTGATGCCACATTTTATGATTTGTCAATGTTATTCTTCAAAAATTTGTCTCTTACATATTATTACTTATAACCAGCTGCTCTGTTTACATATTTGAACACTTCCAAGTAAGGAAATAACATTTCATCAGTCCCTTTATTCTACTCAGTGATACATTTTAGACCTGGGCAGTGTGTATTTGCTTATAATTTTTTTTTATTTTTTTTGGGCTCCATGTAAAGTTACTTCCCTTGGACTATTTTAAGAACATGAAAAACATTTAGCTTTATTTCATTAACTTCTTTATTTGAACAAAGTATATTGTTTGCTCTCTTTTATAAATGATCTTTTTTCTTGTATATGACCCTTTTCAGCATTTTGTCTAATTTCTTGACACCGTGATATGAACTTGAAGAAATATGAGGAACTAACTTAAATGACACTATGGAAACATTTATCCGAAGCCATGTGACTGTGGCTTTATATTAGCAAATATATATCTCCCATCTTTCTGCTAAGTGCCCACTTTGTAATCTCTATTTTTTGCTTAGGCACTGAGTTCCTAGAATCTATGTGCTAGCATTTTCCTATATTTCCTTTCAGAGTATCTAGGTTTAGATGGTTTTTCGTATGCAGGCTAGGGAAGCTGGCGGCTTATTATTGTCAGATGAAGGATATTGCCCTAGATTCATAAGAATGGGTTTCCTGGGCTAAATAGTTCATACTAGGGCTTTGTTGGAGTTGATTTGAGCTTAATATTGGGCATGTGATCAAATTCCATTTCTATTGGCATATCTTGTTTTGACACGACATAAGTTGATGTGAGGGCTTGGGATGAGGACATATTGCAAGTACAGGTGAGGGGTTTTGGTACCTACCTTTCTCAGTCCAGCCATATCTCTATCTATAGTACTTATTTTAAGGTTTCCTCATCTTACATTGTTCTTTTTTTTTTCCAGCTTTTGCTCTAGCATCTTCTTGTTCTTCCTTTCTTTTTTCAATCCCAATCCGGATTTCTTATCACCGTCTCAGATAATTAGGATAGGTCATAATTATATTTCTGATTCTTCTCATCTTTCTCACTGAAAAATAATCTGGGAGCTCCTGCAGGGTATTTATTTGGTGGATAGCTAAATAGCTTTGCTAATGTATAGAACCTCACGCATACATGATGTTGCAAACAACTTTCTGGTCAATCTGGCAGGTTATGAAGAGATATCATTCTTATGGTGTTCTTATCAAGATTGATTAGACTGAGCTGCTCTTATTGCATCTCTTACCCTTAAACCTTTTGAGTGTGAAGAGCTCATAGGAAATAGGTTCTGCTATTCTTGCAGAATTAATGACCTACCGAAAGATGCTTCTTGATGGGGTGAGAAGTAGTTGAAAACCTGAAGTCATTTAGACGCTGCCACTTATTGGGGGGTGAGAGTTTGTTGAAAAACTGAAGTTCATTTTACAGGCTGCCATTAACTGTGGGGAGAGCATTTCTGGAAAACCTGAAGTTCATTCTACAGGCTGCAGCTAACTTTATGATTAGTTGTGGGATTCCTTTTAACTGCTGGTAGTATGGGGCCACTTTCACTTGGAAAGACTGTCTTGCTTATGCCATTTTTATTGATGATAGGAGATGAAGTTCTTGCTGACCATGCTGCTTCCAGAGCACATTTTTGACTGGTATTTGTTTACTTTTTCTGGAATGGTGGATCTGTTGGTAGTGACACGGGGGCAGATGTGTACGATCTTGTCTGTGAATACTTTGGATTGTTTGCTGGTGAATAGAACTGAATGGTGCACAGTTTGAGTGTGTTGCAACTTTATTACAATATCCCTTCTAAGGTTCAGGGTAGAGATGCTGAGCAGATACTGTAATGCTCAATAGATGCAACATTCACAGTTTTGAGTGTGTTGCAACTTTATTACAATATCCCTTCTAAGGTTCAGGGTAGAGATGCTGAGCAGATACTGTAATGCTTAATAGATGCAACATTCTCTCTATTTTCTCAATGACAGCTGGTTTTATCCTGATTCAATTGTATGCTGGTAATTCCTTTAATTGAGCCTATTGAGCTAGTGTTCCTGTGCTCCTTTGGAGTCTTAGGTTGTAATCTTACTCTATTGATGGCTTAGTTCGAAATAGAGTGAGAGCAATCCTGATCAATTTATTCTCTGAATGGCATCACAAGGCAGAGCTGGGGTCCAATGGAAGGTACATTTTCGTAGTTGTACCACTACGATGTAGCACATTGATGCTAGTATATTGCTAAGTGTGCTGCAACTCCGTAGAACACTTAAACATAATGTTGCTTGGTCTACGGAATATTGGAGGACAACTATCATAGTTGGTTGTGATGAATGAGAAAACACGCGTATTACCAGTTAGCCTCTGTATTTATGGTTGAGCTCCCATTGATGTAAGAAAGTTCTCTAACTAGTAACACATCTATAGCTTGGATGAGTTGTATCTAGTTCTTTGGGGCTCATTGGTACCTGTCACTATTCATCCTTTTGTACTACCCACAATCTTCATGAGGTGGTGCCTCTTATATTTCACTTTGCAAGTAGATGCAATGATGGAAGCTTTTAAAGCCATTTCACAGTTTTTGCTTCTATCCCTATTTTGCACTCTCAACATTTTGTACTAAACTTAGTCAATCATGAAGCATATCTGGTACTGTTAACAAATTTATTTCTTTACTTTCTCCCTCTGACAAGATTATTCTTAGCTAATCTCATACCATCATTATCCATTTACTTTTCTATCTCTCTGACAAGCCAACTTGTTTTGGTGCATTTCATACAAAAGATTGCAATTGCTTCTTTCTAAACTCTCATATGCTCTTTTACACTGGTACATCTCATAAAAGCAACATTAATAAGTGTTTCCAGAGACACTCTCGTACTCCTCCCCCACCCTTTGCTCTTCGTCCTGCATTTCTCTGAGTTCTGAACCTTGAAACAGTCATTATCAGAAAGATTGACGGACACAAAAATTGTAGTGGCTTCTCCTTAATGGAACATATTTCAGTGAGACTGCCATGGGATGAGGGAAACCAAATTGGCCATGTCTATTTGGTGGTATGGCTCGTCAAAGGTACTTGTGGTGATATGTTTCTCTTTTTAGCTTTATTAATGAGCTATCTTTAATATTTCGTGTCATTTTGTTGAAACAGCAGGAGTAGTCAAGTGGTTTAGCTTGTGTTCTTGTTTCCTATTAAATTTTGAGTAGATTCAACAGGAAAGGTCCTAGATATCCGTCTCCAGGATAAGTACAACATATACGTTACATTTTCTAATCCTTACTAAGTCAACATTGAGAAAGAAACTATCGTGACTGCATCAATTTTGGTTAAATTATATGCAATGGATGTATCATTACTATCATTAGCTTGCTTAGTGACATTTGCTCTTTAGGCTCATATATTCAGACAACTTGTCAGCTGTCCATGTGTTGGCTTTATTTTCTGGTTGCTCTGGGTTAATCTTGAACATGAAAGCGGCATAAAGTTTTAATGAGCTTAGAAATGATTCACATCTCTTTACCACAAAGGTCTTCTTACTTTAATCTTGCTTTTGAAATGGATAACACTGTATAATTCAATGATGTTGTTGTCTTTATAATAATACTTCCGCCATTGACCATAACGTACCTTTTTCATGTGAAAGATGCCACTTTTTGTGTAGTCCCAGTTAAATGCTCTTACTTGCCCCCCCCCCCCCCCCCCTCAAGCAGGAGTATGGTAAGACTTCTTGGAGAATAATTTGGGAATGTCACCAGCCAGACCATCTTATCACCCTAATCATGAAAAGCTTGTATAGTTTCTAGGAAATCTTTCCGCATGTCAATTTTTAGAATTGTATACTTGTCTAAACGTATGTCTGGTGCAATCTGCCCAACCTTTGTATTAAGAATCTCCACAACTATGGCTTTCTTTGCAGTTGTGATTGAAAAGTGATCAGAAAACTCAGCTGGTTAGAATAATACCACCTCACCAACTATCGAGCCAACATCGTGTACTGTTCGGTTCCTAAAAGAGATTCCTTTAAACTTCAGGAAGTCCTCTCTTTTTCATTTTTCTCCAAAAAAAAGAAGTCCTCTCTTTTTCATTTTTCTCAAAAAAAAAGAAAAGAAGTCCTCTCTTTTTCATGATCTTTTCCATTAGCTTGTTTTATAAGGGTGGTTCTCCTCTTTGAATCATCCAAGATGTATGCGTTTATACATTTCATTTATCAGTTCCCTCCTTATAGCACTTTCATCTATTTCTATCTCCCATAACCATCCCAAAAGGGCTCAGTTGAACATAGTTATTTACAGATGCTAATGCTTCCATTCTTACCGAGGCTCATCTGTTCGTATAGGAGCTCTGTCTCTATCCAGCTTTCGCCAACTCACCTGATGAAAATTTCCTATCTCATTAGGTTTTCAGTATTTTAAGGCACCAGTTCTACAATATGAAAATGTACATAAGAGCTTTTTCTGTCAAATACTTCTCCCTCCTTTTGACATTACTCTTCTTTTTCTATCCTTTCAATACTTTCTTGAGCTATAGTAGCCAAAGCTCTCCCTCCTTGAATTTGCCTCATAGGGAAGATCCAGGCTGTTCATAAGGAGTTCATGTGCAATCACCCCTTGGTAGTAGTTAGAACAATGGTTATTATGCACCTCCCAATGGTTTGAACTCCGATTTTGTTGTACCTGTTCTGAGCCAATACTCTGCCACCAACTATGTCAAGGTGTTGAACGGTGAACAGATTTGTCTCGTTTGAGGATCTTAGAAAATTAGTATCATCTGCTTATATTAGATCTGATTTTCAGTCTTATGGTCTACTGATAACTTTTATCAGAAAACCATTCAGACATGCTCCATTTATTGGTTTTCCGGCAGCTTATTGATCATCTCAATGGCAAAGCAGAAAAGTGATGGGGATAAATGATCTCTGTGTGAACATCCTTTGCTATTCCTGACTAAGTTCAAAGTTGCTAAGTTAAGATTACCGTTTAAGTAGAATCTATGCTTTAATTTAAAGAAAGATATAATGTAACTGGAACATAGAAAAGAAATGGTTAGGCAGCTCATGTTTGTTGCTTAAGTGCAATTGTGAAGGTGATTCAGTTTGTAAGTATTGTTTTTTGTGAAAAATAACTTCTTTTTTTGAAAATGGTAATGTTGTATTCTTCAGCATTAAGGATATGCTAGTGACCTGCAAACAGAGGGGAACAAAAGAAGAGGAAGGAAAAAAAAATACCTACAAGGATCCTAATAATAACTTATTTCTGGAGTACTCCGAAAAGGAGGTGGCAGGTGACATCTTCAACTTGAATACTTGTGTTAGGCATGGAAATGGTTTAAGTAATAAAACCTAATTCAGGTTGAACTGTATTAATCGTCTCATAGGTTTTTAACTTTTCTCTTGAAGGGACGAAGAATGTAAAGACAAGAAAGAAAAAATTCTATGTTGATGCTAATCTAGACCACAATAGTCCAGTTGGAGACATAGAGCTTCCTTTATTTTCTATACCTATCAAAAACCAAAGAAAATGTTTCTTTCTTTTAATCATTGACCCAGGCATTATAGTCCTTCTATCACTTAAGAGCCTAACTATATGTACGGGCGACAGAAGATGATACAAGTAGTATGACAACAAGAGGAATGAATGTATTTGAGAAGTAAATATCTACTTTCTCTTTGGAAGACTTTCTCCATTAAGTGAGCACTGAAAAGGGAGCCTTCCCTGCTATGTATATGAATTGGCGCTTTACATTATTATTGGATAGATAGCAATTTGTTTCTACATGTGATTTTATCTTTTTGGACCTTTTTATGTTAAGGAGTAAACCTTTTGCCTAGACAGTCCTGCTTTTTATTTACTTCTATAGCTTTGTTGGACCTCTGCGGTAAAAGAGAAATTCTATATTGTACCTCTTATTATTTGTCGAGGTTCCTCAGCGAGGTTTTAGCTTTTGAATTATGAAGAGGATTAAAAGAAAAAAAAAGAATACTAATTGAGTAAGTAGTGAGAACATATATGATGATTGAGAATATTTTAACTAAATTATGTTTAAAATTCTTAGTATTCTTAATTATGACACAATCATGAAGAATGCTTCCTACTATTAACCTAAATCTTACAAAGAATAGCGACATAACTCTCTCAACTTTCAGCTCAAGGTGGTGAAATAACTTGAGTCTTCTAACTAACAAAAGAAATACTAAAACAAAATCACAGAAATAGTAATCAATCACCCAAACAGTGTTGGCGAAGTAGTATATGAACAAGTAAACAATCACTGGAAAGAAAGGGCTTTGAGATCTTTCCTCGGGAATATGCTGGTAATTATATTGTGAAAGGAATTGCTTATAACACACACAAAAAAAGAAATTTATACTCAATTAGCTGCTAGACTCCCTACATGCCTAGGATGTGATATAGTTTTTTTTTTAA
The DNA here is from genome assembly GCF_036512215.1 of Solanum lycopersicum. Lineage (NCBI taxonomy): Eukaryota > Viridiplantae > Streptophyta > Magnoliopsida > Solanales > Solanaceae > Solanum > Solanum lycopersicum. Next base: position 1,599,363 of record NC_090808.1, on the reverse strand, counting down.
CTTTGCCAGATTGTACAGAGCTCCCAACACATTCTTAGTGCTGTTTTAAATACAATCTTTGCCATTTTCCAAAGAAAATAAAATCTATACTCGATTAGTGCAAATAGCTGCAGTGACATCAACTTTTAGGACATCATTAGTGTAGCTTGAATTGGCACCAGAAGAGTAATAAAGAAAGTTGTGGGAACAATGTTCGAAGGAGCGATAACCAAATTTCAATATCATGAAGAAAAAGATAGGTGGCAATATTTGGATGGTTAGCAACACATGAAGCATGTTTAACAATAAGATTAGCTTCAGTGGAGACTCCATGAATCAGATGTTTTCTATATGAACAATCCCCTGGATTAGTCATCTATGACTTCATTGCAGCCAACGTGTCAAATATGGGCTTGTTTTTAGACATAGCTGGTGTTTTTTGGGTTGTGCACAGGAACTGAAGCAGTTGTTGAACTGCTGGCAGAGATAGAAAACAGACAGAATAGACACAAAACATAATTATGTGACATTGGTGAGCTTTCAAAAATAGCATGTTAACAGTTAGGGATGTTCTAGATTCCCTGAACCATGGTTAAGTTCTTTTGTATTTTCTTTGGTACTCACTTGGTACGGGTTAGTAAGAGAGCACTTCACTTAATTAATAAAGAAACTATAAAGAAAAAGCCGAGGAGAATAAGTTCTAGAGAATATTTTACTTGAAGGTTGCTAGAAGAATGACTAGAATAGTGTGCTTAGATTTGTCGTGCCAATACATTCATTGCCAAGGCAAATAAAAATGGTCTAAGAGTTGATCTTTGATGCCACTTCATAGGAAGTGCTTTGAGTCTCTTCCCGTTGTCCTAACTCAGGCCTTGGCTCTACCGTATGCACTAGTGTATGCCGTACACCTTTAGCCTTCAGCACTTCCATCAGAACTTTGTCGTATGTTGGGTTGTAAGCCCCTCTTCTTCTCCTTATATTGTTCCAATAATTTCCTAACTAGATGAATGAAACTTTACGGCATGAATCTGAACTGGTTCTCGAAAATAGAAACGCCTGTCCTCACCTTTATCTCCATCACCCTCTCTTAAATTTGTGGCTTTGGAGTTTATACCTCTATAGTTGTTGCAATGTTGAAAGTCTGTTGTACTTGTACAACAGATCATTGCACTCCACCTCTATTTTTTCGGACACTATTGCTGCCTTAAAACACGACATTAAACAATTCAGTCAGCCACTTCATACCTTCCTTGCCTGTGCTCTTTTCAAATTCCATCAGGATCTTGTCCGGCTAATCGCTCTTTCCCTGTGCATCCTTCGAATCACACCCTTAACATTCACAACCTTTATTCACCCACATGCCCAAAATTGTGACGCTTCTCGTAATTCTCCAAGTCTCTTAGCACAATGTCTCGATCTCGCCTTTTTGTTCAAGAGTTTGTGGAAATATAATTGTCACCTCCGTCTAATGAGTGCCTCCACCACTAGTATTTTGTCGTCCTCATTCTTGATGCACTTTACTTGTCCCTCCGGCCCTCATCTATTAGGCATTGTGTAGCCCATACAATTTTCATCCCCACCTTTGATCTTTAGTTTTACATTCAATTGTTTAGAAGTGGTCATTTTTGTCGTTGTAATTACTAAATTACCGCCTTCTTTGTCTTATATCTTCCCTTATGTGTCCGCTATTCCTCTTTATTCTTACTCTCCACCATCTTCACTTCACCACCTTTTTTGCTTCCATTTACCTTGGTCGTCCCCATTCCACAACCAATCCCCTCTATGTCCACTAAAGCTACCCCTCGAGACCTAATCATGTCTTTCAGTGTAAGAAGGTTGCTACTTCTAGATGTCTGATCTTGATATTAATTTAGACCTTTATCCAAACAAAATATAAATTTAATCCAACACCTAATCCTGAGATGTCCCACTTATCCCATCAACTTGATGTTATTTTATCTCACCTCCCAAGTGAGATGAAATAGTCAAAGGGTTATTTTACCAGGACTGCAGTCCCGGCCTCCCGGGATAGCTTAGTCCGTGAACCATACGAGCTCACGTTTAACTAATCCTGCATGCTGATATGTAAGTTCCACATTCTGTGAGATTTAATTGTGGCTTTCAGTAAAAAGAATTCTACCACATCTAGATGTCTTATCTTTGATTATTTTACGTGAAGGAACTTGACAATTATAGATCAAGCTTTTCTGTTTTGTTATGAAATCCCAATCTTATTCCATGACTTTCATAAAAATTACTGTGATGGCATTTTTTCTCTGCTGACTTCTATTTGTTATCAGTAAGTACGCATTTTGGCCAAACAGGTCCTAAGTTTCTGTAAGAAGATATGTTTGCGTAGGTTTGTAGAAATAGAAGTCTTTAAGTTTGTGTGATAAGAAATTGTATAGAATTCATGTCGGGGTTCTAAAGATAAGGGTAGATCGACAGTACTTTTCCAATACGTTACTTTGTGCACTAAAAAGGGAAGGGGAGAGAGAGAGAGAGAGAGAGGGGGGGGGGTTCATGTGGATCTTTGATGTGTCTTTTTGTGGTGTATAGCGTGTCACCCGAGTAACTGTTTATATTCCTTTCAGTATGAAGAAAAAAATGACGATGTGACTCCTGTTATTTGATTGCAGATTTCTTTTCGCGGAGAGATAAATTTATTGCTTACTTTCACGTACAATGGGGCACAGAAATTCATTCAACACGCCTCCAATATTTGGGACGGAAGATGATCAGAGATGGAACATTCCAGAGCAGGCACCTTTGCCTTACGGTAACTACTGATATTCCTTTTAGGTGTACAGATTTCGTTTTAAAATAAAGCTTGACTTATCTTGCGTCTTATTAAGTTTTGTCTTGAATTTGTCTCTATTAGTAAATCCATCACATGTCTTGGAGCTGCAACTTCATAACATCCATTAGCCCTCTCCATCTAAGCATATCATAATGGTTCCTTTTCATTCTTTCCCTCCCTTCGGTTATTAACGTGTAATGCCCATAAACTCGTTAAATTATGGAGATGATCTTATCATCACATTAGTGCTGAAATTATTAAATCATTCAATACTCCATTTTTATAAGATGGAGAATCCATGTGGTGAGATGATGTGTCCTTCTGGTGCTTCATGATTGATCGTCTCCTGTAGGCAAATTGAATTAAAACTGGTTCATGTAAAATCTACCTACATACATACAGAACCAGTGGATGGCCTTTGAACTAGACTGTTGGACTGAAAGAGCAGAGTTTGTCTTTTGTTTAAAGGAACTGACCTTGGCTAAACATGGAAATTACCAATCTCTTGTGGAAGTGCTGAGGGGTAGTGAACAAAATAACGCTTCTGGCTGTATAAATTGGAAGTATACCTTTGTTGCCATTTATATAGTCTGAAATAGGGAGGACATAAATAAACAGTAAAGAGCCTTCTCATGTTAATGTCTCCTTTTTAATTGCAGCAAGGACTGGTGTTCCGGAAAGCAGTAATATTGTTTATCCAGTGGATAGTATGTCAATTGACGGGGCACACCATTCTTCTCAGGGGCATGGCTCTAGGCCAAGTGGATATTCTTCCTTGAATCCAAATATGGAAATTCCACACTGTCAGCCACAGGTTCAAGGTCCTCTTCATGATCCTTTTCTACATTCAGGTACTGGAGGCTTTCATATGATCCATGAGAATTATCCACATCAAGCATCTTCATCAGCCCATGGTGGCCAGACATATCATGGGGTGGATGGTGGCCTTGTTGACCTCACAATGGGTAGTGGGAGAGGGCCGTACAAACGAAAGAGTCCTGGTATACCTGCAGGTGGCGAAAGTGGTAGTACAAGCAGATACTTTGATGCTGGCAGTTCATCTGATCTCCCTTCTGAATCTTGGCAGGAGAAACAAAATCCAGACCCCCATTACACAACTTGGGGTTTACATCCTAATTACCGAGGTAATAGTCTGTCTATTGGAGGTGAGGGTTCTCAGAGGAATGTAAGAAGCAGAGCTGCATTTGACCTGCAAAATAATGTAGGAAGGGCTCATATAACAAGTACTCCTTCACATCACTCTAACAGCAGTAGAACATCCACTGATTATTGTAATTCAGTGAATTATCTAGCTCCAAGTTCGAATTCTTCAGCAAGGGAATGGAACCATACTGTCATGCCCCCTGCAGCTGCCCATGGGAGGAACTTCGCTCCTGGTTAGTTTCTTAAATTGTTTTGTCATCCTTTGCTGTGTTTTGATTTTAATAGTAATATTTTGTTAACTGCAGATGCAAGCTTCTTTTGTTATGATATGAACCACTATGATATGGTTACCGGCAATATCTCTACCTCTCTGGAGATGGGGAATTACCACAATGATTTCACCTCCAACAGAACTTCCCTTCCTCAGCATTTACCTGGCAGCTTGCCATCTTCAAGGGGAGTCAGAAGTAGCTATAGTCAAAGATCTTCCCCTACTTTTAGGACTTCTTCAAGCTATTTGCGTCATGGGCATGTTGGGACTTCAGATGACGGATCACAGTTGTTTGCTGAAGGTTACTCCTCAAGACATTCACGACCATTGTCTACTCTAGGACTGCGTAGTAGTGACCGAAATGGGAGAACTAGGGTATCCAGTGATAGGTACAGATCGTTGGCTGGTGAGGCAGGTTTCCGTGAGCAAGTTGCATCTGAGGTGTGTATGCTCATCTTATACAAGATATTGGCATGTCGTCCTTTTGTGAGGGGCTTAGCTTCTGTCTAGGCTCCCTATATCAAATACACAAGTCTTTTGCATCATGGGTGTGACTAGTTCTCTTGCATTGTGCCACATGAATGTCCAGTCTTTTGTTCTTCTTTTCCTCTTACGAAAATATGACCTTTCTGCTTCATGCCAGAAGAATGTCCCAGTCTTATTTTGCTTTACATGTGTGTATATGTATTGGTGTAAATCCTTTTCAATGTAAATCATAGATGCTACCCAGGTGTATTTTGTGCATTTGTTTGATCAGCTAATGTAAGGGAAAATGCGCTTCACTTTGAAATATCAACTGGGAATATGCATGCTGGTATATTTTTGATATGTAGGTCTGTGTCATCAATTTAAGCTGTTTATGTTTACTGTTTGACTTGTGATCCTTCTTACATACAATCAGTCTTGATGAAATTCATTCAAGGATCCTTAATTTTTTTCATCAATTTTTATTACTCATAATTTAGTGGATTTATTTTGCTTTCTTGTATGGACACTTGTGTATTCCAATCTGGCATAGTGGGGAATACAAATAGCGGTAGATGGTAACTTGGCTTAAATATGATATTTTCGTTCATCATTTCTACCATCTCTGAACCATAACTCCTTTGAGACATGTTGAATGTGAAACTTTGGGCTTTCAGGGCGTGATTATTCCAGACCGCTCTACTTATTATGGGTCCAGAAGCATGTTTGACCAGCATAGGGACATGAGACTTGACATTGACGACATGGGCTATGAGGTAAGTTCTGAAACTCTACTTTGTTTTGCTTCCTGTTTTCATCTTGCAGCCATCTGCTCAGCTTTGATACTTTGACATGAACAGGAGCTTCTGGCTCTGGGAGAAAGAATTGGCCATGTCAATACTGGCTTGTCGGAGGAACTGATTTCAAAGTGCATGACCGAGTCAATTTATTGTTCCTCAGGCCAAAATCATGAGGAAGGAAATTGTGTTATCTGTCTGGTGAGTATTGTTATCTTGTCAGAAATGTATATAATGCAGGTCAAATAGTAGATATAACGACTTCAAGCACTTTAGATCCTTCCTTTGAGTTTACGCGATGAGTTTAAGTTCTCTATACTCCAATAGCATAAAAAATATTTACACAATCATTGTGATTTATTAGGTAGTTATCTGTAACCTGTTAAAAATGGTGATTAACATGCTTAAAGCCTTTCCATCATTATCACTCCGTGCGAGTTCACTCGTTGATACTAGACTCTACATTGTGCAGCTTTTACCAGTCTATTAGTTTGTATGGTGCTTTTGCTTTTGTTACAATTCTGACAAATGCATTTCGTATGCCTTTGCATTTGACAGGAAGAGTATGTTAACATGGATGATGTCGGGACGTTGAAATCGTGCATCCATGATTTTCATGTTGGATGCATAAGAAGATGGCTGTCAATGAAGAACGTGTGTCCAATCTGCAAGAAAACTGCGTTGGATGACGACGATCTGAAGGAAAAATGATTTATTTAGCTATGACTTACTGGGCATTGAACTTGTGTAAATATGTATTTAGAACATTTCTCAAATGGGGGGAAAACTAGTATCACCTCATAAGTTTGTACAGAAAATGTTTTTCATGTCATTAGTCGTTTCTTTCAAATGTCTAAAGAATCTCCTTATTACCTCTTCTCTGTTTTACTTTAACTCTCTTATCAAATCGAAACGTAAGCTAGACCTGTGAAAGTCAAGCACTAGCGCGGGGGACCTGAGAGGCAGTGGTTTACCTTGCGGTGGATGTCAGCGGTTCGAGTCCGGAAGGTCCCTTTCTTCCCTCCGCCTTTACGGGGACGTAAGAGAAGGTACCTTCTTTATTCCTCTTCCTTAATGCGGACAATATTACACATATATAATTTTAAGTATTCACAAGTAGATCTGTATAAGTAGATATGTGTGTCCTATGTGGCTATGTGACATAATATATGTTGGACGATATGTAGGATGTCACGTATGATATGAATTACCAGGTAGGATGTTAAGTAAGACACACGTGTTTACTTGTTCAACTCTAGGTTAAGAGGATATCTAGATTAACTTTAAAGTTGGTCAAACTTACTTTCAAGTCGGTTTTCGATTTGTAAAGTGTTTGACAAATATAAAAATGAATTTAAAAAAAAAGTCAAAAATAACTTATTAATAA